>NC_140074.1:18400920-19118464 GCF_964194135.1 Talpa europaea | reverse complement strand
AACTACAGTCTTTTTCACAGTGCAGAAGTTTCTTAATGTGATATAGTTTTATTTGTTTATTTTTTTGCTTTTGTTTTGTTGTTGAGTCAAGTTCTCAAAACATATACTCAAAGCCAATGTCAGTTTCTTACCTATGTTTCTTTTAGTATTTTATGATCCAGATCTTTACTCAAGTTTTTTATCCATTTTCAAATTTTGTATATGGTGTTGGGATGGTCTAATTTCATTCTTTTCATGTGGTCGTCTTTCCAACAGCATTTGTTGAATAGACTTTCTATTCATTATCATATCCTTTCAGCTCATTTGTCATAAATTAGCTGCCCATATATGTGTGGGTTTAATTCTGTACTCTTATTCTATTCCATTGATCTGTGGGTTTAATTTTATTCCAGTGCCAAATTATTTTTATTATAATTGCTTTGTAGTATAATTTGAAGTGTGGCCATTCGTGTTCATTTTTTGTCAGTATCGTGTTGGCTATTCAGGGTCTTTTCTGGTTCAACACAAAATTCAGTAATGTTTGTTCTATTTACTTGCAGTATGCCATGGGAATTTTGATAGAGATAGCATTAAATCTACATATTAATTTGTGTAAGATGGCCATTTAACAATGTTAGTTATTCCAAACCATGAACAGATGATATCTTTTCATTTCCTTGTGTCTTCTATTTCTTTTAATAATATAGTTTTCATTGTGTCTTTCACCTCCCTTGTTAAGGGAACTCCTAGGTACTTAATTTTTTTTTTTTATGGATTGTACCAATATCAACTTTATTGTAAGCCTAAAATCATTTCAAACTAAAAAGGGTAAAAAAAATCAACAAACTATATCACGGATTTTTAATGCAAAGAAAATATATGTTTAGAGATCGATCTATAATCTATAAATCTTAAGAAAATTAAGAGCAATAAAACTTTATATTAGATGTCCCTTTTAAAGCAATAACTTAAGATGCTTCACCTTCCCATTTTCTTAAGTTAATCATTTCTTTCTAAAGAAGGTATAGAGAGAGCTGAGTATGTCTTGGGTTGTGGTCTGGGTGGTTGAGTGGGGTGTCAGGGAGGACTAAGTTCTTGCCTGAAGCTCCCTGAAGAGACTGCAATGCACTGGCAGTGTGCCGAGTCTGGTGTGGGGACAGCAACTGTCTGCCATAAGGCTGCCATGTCAGGCCTGAAAAACTGCACATAGGATTATGGCCTGGAGCCTGACTATTTAGTGATCAGTGTTACATTCTTTCGGAAGGCTCCAGGGGAGAATCTGTTTTCTTACTTTTTCTAACTTCTAGACACCATCTGCTGTCCTTGGCTCATGGTCCCATCTCTGTCGTCAAAGTCAGTAGCATAACATCTTCCAGTATCTTTCTGATTCAGACTCTAACTCTCCTAGCTCCTTCTTCTAAGGGGCACTGTGATGTATTGGGCCTACCCAGAAAAATCCAGGATGCTCTCCCCATCTCATCTAGGTGCCTAAGTTTTTTGATGTGATTCTAAATAATATGTTCTTTATTCCTTCCTCTTCCATCTCATTATTTCTACATAGAACTGCAATAGACTTCTGAATATTGATTTAGTACTAAATTAGATTAGATTACTGTACTAATTTATTGTTTCTAACACTTTTTTTTAGTAGATGCTTTAGGCATCTACTGAGTATATTATCATATTGTCTGCAAATAGTGATACTTTTACTTCTTTTCCAATTTGGAATCTTTTTATATATTCCTCTTAATTATGGTGAGAGTAGGCATCATTTCTGATACCTGATCTTAGAGAAAAACTTTCCTTTTGTACCATTGACTATGATATTATGTGTAGGTTTGTCAGATATGCCCTTAATTAAACTGAATTATATTCCTTTTATCCCCATTTTGCTACCCATAAGAGTCTACCATAAACAGATGTTGAATCTTGTCAAATGCTTTGTCTGCATCTATTGATATGATCCTATGATTTTTGTCTTTTCTTTTGTTGATGTGGCAAATTACATTAATTGATATTCAGATTTATGCCTGCATTGCTGGAATAAATCTCACTTGGTCATGGTGTATGATCTTATTAATATAATACTGAATTTGGTTTGCTAAGATGTTCTTCAGGAATTTTGCATCTACGTTCATCAGAGATACTGGTCTGTGTTTTCTTTTTTGAGTGATATTTCTACCTGCTTTTGGTATCAAGGTAATATTGACCTCATAAAATATATTTGTAAGCATTATCTCTTCTTCAATTTTTTAAGAAGCATTTGAGGATAGGTATTAGTTTTTCTTTGACGGTTTGGTAGAACTTACTAGGGAAACCAGTGGTCCTGAGCTTTTGCTTTTGAGTAGACTTTTGATTTCAATTTCCAGGTGTGTCAGCTAGTGCTGGCCCTGCAATCCATGATCCCTTAGGTATATATGAGCTCACTCTGCTGCAGTAACCTTGTAGCTCAGCAAAGTGTCAAAAGTCCACTCATAAGTGGGTTAGATGCTTTTCAGGATCACCAGAGTAGTGGCCAGGAGTCCAAGTATATCAGATGCCTATCTTCCCAGCAGTTAGTGTTCTTTGGGAAGGCTGTACTTGCCAAGCTGTAGAGGGCTAGGAGCCCAGGAAAATTAAAAAAAAACAGGCACGGGAGAGGTAAGTGCCACTCCAGGTGTTCCAGTATTGTTCCTGGCAGTACCATTTCTCAGGCTTCCCTACCCTTTCTGGTGGTCTCTGTAACACGGTTTTGTGAAAATGCCCATCATCAAATCCTCAGTTTACTTCCAGGTACACTTGCTCCCTAGCTAATACCTATCAATTGTGTATCAGGAGAAACAAAGGACTCTAAGTTGCTACTAGTTTGCCATCTTAGATGAAACCCTCAATTCTTGCTTCAAAAAAGTCGATTCTTACCCCCAAAATGAAAACCAGAGAAATAAGAAGTTAATGCAATCATAACCTCTCAGATGTCTCTTTTTAAATCTCCATATTCAATAGAGTCCCCCTCCTCCATTTATTTCTTTATTATAGCCCCTACCACTTTACAATGAAATTATCTGGTATTTTCCCTTACTCATTTTTACCAAAATAGAAAGTTAGAGCCACTAAATTTAGCATTTTATTCACCTAAAATGGTTTCTAGTATATGGGCACCACTACATCAATGCTGGTTGATTGAACCAGTTGAATTATCAACATTGTGTTATACAATTTTGCCAGTGTTTGAGGAAATTTCAACATTTTAATCCCTCCCAAACATAAAGTCAGTGGTCTATCATTCATGGAGTAGCAGGTTGCCCATCTCGTCAGTGGTAGCTGCAGCTGACTTCCTGTTGACTCTCTGCCTTGCTCTCTCTCTACCTTCTCCCCCCCATACACACTCATTCCCTCCCCGCCAGCCCCCTTCTTTCTCTCTCATACAAAATCAACTCCTTTTCCTCTTTCATGGTTATTCTGTTACCAAAAAAAGACAATGGAAATTAGGAAAAAGAAATTGTCATGCATACTAAAGCTCCCTTCACAACACACAAAAGGGTCTTTCTGTACAACTTGGACAGCAGAGAATAGGTACCCTGTGCCTGCAGTCATCAAAGCATATCTCACATAATCTCTGCAAAGGCTCTTCGAAAACCAAGAAGATACAGAGCCTCAAGGCTCACCGTCACATCACAGACAGATGAGAAATATAACTACTAGCCTCCTGAAATAAGTTCATCAGCTCTGAAAAGAACAAACGAGACTTGACAACATTCTTGTCAAGAGAATTGATAGGAAAGGCCAGGGCTTTGCCACATGAGTACACACTGATTGTTGCTAGGGGCTTAGAGAATGATGAGCAAGTGGAGGCTCTTTGCTGGGAATGTTAGCCATGAACATTCAGAGAAAGAAAAGGGTGATTAGAGTAGAAATGTTGTGCACTCTTGGATGCCATTGTACCTGAGAACAAACTAACTTCTCTGATTTTTTTTTAATACAACCTAAAAGGAAGATGAAAAAGAAAAAACTGCACATTTTTCTTTCATTTGTGATAATGTTTCAATGCCAAAGAGAACATGGGATGAAAATGCCAAAGAAAAGAACTGTGGAATCTATAGCGTTCATTGTGTTTACACAGAGATTATGCTTCTGGTTGTTAACAGCCTCCAGAAGGTAAGCAAGTGCTATATCTATGCATTTAAAATAGAGGAGAGCAGGCACAGTTCCCATTTTTTCAGTAGAGCAAAATGATTTGGGGGCTGGATATAATTTCCTTTTCCATATAATAAAAACTTTACAAGAAGTTACTCTCTAACTCAGAGTTCCTTTATTTTTTTTCACTTTTTACTCTACAGAGTCTACATGACAAAAAAAACTACAGCCAAGTACTTTTGATATTTCACTGCAAGATGAAACCTGAAACTGTGATGCAATTAGAAATTTGGAAAGGATTCACAAAATTTTCTTTTTGCTATTGTTCCTATCTGTCCTTATTATGGTCACAAGTTACTCCTAACCTTTAGCCCCTTCTACACACGTGTGCATATATTAGAACACACACATTGCTTCAGATTTGAGTGTATGCATATCAAGTTTATGCTTGATATGCTCAGAGAAAAGCACAGTGTGCTCCATTTCTCAGGGCTGCAAATAAATCAAGTTGAGCAACACAGAGGAAATGCAGATATGAATAAATTATTCCAAACGACTCCATTTACAATATCCCCACTATTATTGCATCAAGAATGCACCAACTGTATTGGTTAAATGAATTATGGCACAGTCATGCAATGGGTTACTATTGAGGCCATTAATAATGGTGTCTTAGAAGAATATATAATGACTTTCCAAGATGCCCATGATATATTGCTGGCTGAAAAAAAGTAGACTACAAAACACCTACAGTTTATTTCCAATTCTGAAACTACTAAGTATGATTATTTTACTATCAGTCTCATCTGCATCTAAAGCAAAGAAAGATACAATTTAACCGAAAGCTCTAGAAAGTATATATTTCTACGTACTTGAAAAAAGATTGAGAGGAAGAATATTCACAAAAATGTTAAGTGTTTTACTTGGGGAAGTAGAATTTTCTTCTTTTTGATTACCTAGAAAATTGAGAAATGATGAATGACAAACAAAGCAGCAAGATTGCCTTTCTTGTTCCAAAATCAGTAAGTTTGAAGATTTTTGAAAAATAGCCTTACAACAAATAAGCTATCATTGGATATTTTTTAGGTTGATCTATCTTTCAATTACACACTAGAAATATCTTATTGATGTCATCTGCCTTTAAATAGTAAAGTGATAAAATAGTAACCCAACCAAAGTCTTATTAACCACCATCAATACAACTGGTAAAACAGACAGCTGAAACTGCTGAACCCTCTGTAATCTGGAGCAGTATGAACCAGGAAACAAAAATATGAGGCTAATTAAAATCAGTAAAATTTATCCCCAACAACCTATTTTACATGTTTCTTCTTCATGGATATTTTTAATGAAATTATTTTAAAATTACATGAAAATGTGAGTCACTGTGGCTCATAACACTTCTATTTGCATTCAATTCCTGAGACAAGCTAAATTCTCATCTTCCATGTTTTTTCCATGAAGATCTTTATGTACATCATAATTAAAAATGATAAATATAAAAGAAAGAGAATAGTATCTGACAGTAGTTTTCTAATCATTTTTTTCCATCAGAAAACTTGACTCTGGATTTAGGTTAGTTCTCATATTTACTGAATAATCAGTAGGTACTAAAAGCCAATTTTATAATAATGATAAACCATCTAAACAAGAATAATCAAAACTGCAATGTGATGAGACTTTATTTAGGGCTAAACACTTTATATATTACCTGTGTGCATATTTATATGTATGTGTATATACATTGTCTGTATATGTATGTATATCCGTCTGCATGTATATATGCACGATCTTCATAATACTTCTGAGATATTTTTATTGCTGCAATTAAGATTTTAAAACTACAAATATATGGAGCTGAGATTCATTCCAATTCACCTAAACTCAGCCAGCAACACAGCGTGGAATGTCAGTCAAGTCAGGTTTGTCCAACACACAATCTGTGCACCAAACATTGATTTTATACCTCACTCTCTCTACGGAAACAGATGTGGTCAGTCACTAATCTTCCAAAGTGTCCTTTTAGCTTAGTTAATGATTCTTCCTAATGTAAAGATGAAGTAATATTAAAAAATGTGATTTGCCACACACTCATATTACAACAAACAGGCCTAAATTACTACCAAACTTGAGGAGCTCACAGTCATCATTTGCCTAATTGCCCTGGTCCTAATCCATCAAACTAGGTTCAACTTATGCACAGCAATCCTATCTTGGAAATGGAACACTGCCATTAGTGGCCACTAAATGAAGACATTACATCTTAACAATTTAAATTGCGCATCTTTGTGAATATTTGCATTTAAAGTGGGTGAATTATAGATATTGCTATTATGCTTTGGGAGGAAGAGGACAAAAAAGAAAAGATGAAAGGGAAAACAAAATGAAATAGGGAGATTCATAAATTATTGTTTCACACTGCTTAGAAGATCCAATTCATTAATTTAAAGTTTCTGAGTAGTGATGGGTTTCTTAAAAAATTCAGATTGTCAAAAGTGCAAAATAAATCAACACTGATGTAACAAAACAAGTCAGAAAATGAGAAAAAATGACATCTTTCAAGATCAACTGTTCCACAGAGAATGGAACAAGCTGGCAGTCTGCAGAACATCATACATTAACTAGCATAAGCACTAAAAAAAAAATCTTGACAGTTAATGCATATCAGAGTGAGGAGGCAAAAGAATCAGTCCTCCTTGGGGACTGATGTGTTGTGAATCTCTGATGGTAGGAATTTCTTCACCACATCCAAAGGTCTTATTTTATTATATCCACAATAGTACACATCTCGTGTATATCTCTTAGAATAGAATCCACAACCATAGAGGAAAAAAAAATCACATAGAAGAGTATGAATACAAATGTGAGATATCCAGAAAATCTGAAAGTGCAAATGAGTTAGTTCACTTTCACTCACTTATGGGTACACTTTACAGAATGATTCCACAGTGGATGTTATGAAAAAATGCTTAGGAACTAGATCAAATTTAGGGAAAATTATCACTTATGCTTATTCAAATGATCATCGTTTATTTCTTCCCTACTGCATATATTTTATTTGCATTGATTCATTATTGTCTTTGTTTTTTAATAAATTTGTAATAATCATCTACTGAATGCTAACATTTTGATAGCCATTAAAACCCTACAGATGCAATAATAAACTAAATTTAGATTTTATCTTTATTTATTTTTTTATAAAGTATTTTTTTAAGATTTATTTATCCATACAAGAACCGGGGTACAGGCCAGATTTGCAGGGAGGTGAGAGGATTCAACCAGAGCCAGACCAGGGAACAGAACAGGCAGACTGAGGAAATACACTGCTGAGGGGAGCAGCGGGCGTGACAGGAGAGGTCTGCCACACCATGTGGGACCCTCGCCAGCTGGCTAGGATTGAACCAGTGCTGCAGAGGCTGCAGACAGCTTCACAGTGCTGCGCTCAACTGCCTGCGCCGCCAGGGGAGGCCCTAGATTTTATCTTTAAATGGACCCAGTCAGGCAAATATTTTGAAACAAAATATCGATTAAACTTGTCAGAAAAAGCTGTCTTAGATTGGGGACTAATGACTACTAAATGAGAGACAAGAAGAAAGAGCAAAGCATGAAATGGGAACCAGAGAACTTTGGAAATTTGGAGATGGAGAGAATAAATTTTTAAAAAATGAGAAATTTTATAGAGGAAGACAGGACAAATCTAGCAGAGAAAGGACTGATTTAAGGAATGATCGGATGTTGGAAAGTCTGAGACACTGGAATAGAAACATGTGAGAGAGATAAAGGTTTAAAAATGAGACAACGAAAGAGGCAAAAGAGAGGAAAAGTAAAAGAGACTTAATGAGGCATTAAAAGAGGCATGGTGAATACAGTAGGAAAAAATAGGAAGAAAGAAGAGAATGAAATATAGGAACTTTGTGGGAGGTAAGCAGAACATAAGCATATCTGGAAGAGTAAAAATAGAACCCCAAAATTAAAATAATAAAGATAATAATATAGGAAATAGCAAAAAACATGGATGGAAATTTTGAATAAATTAGGAGATTCTGCACAGTTAAAAATTGAGTTAGAAGAGAAGAGGAAAACACAGAAAGGCATTTAGGCATTTGGCACCATTTTTACCAGCAGAAGCATCTGCCTACTTGAGAAGACAGATCTGAGAGACTAAGAAGTTCATCAGGGCATTCAATAAATTTTGGGAACAGACGATCAAAGACTGTGTAGATTCGGAGCCCACCAAGGAAGGTAAGGTGGCTAAGATAACCCAACGTTTTGAATTGGGAATTAAGAAATCTAAGTCCTAACTGTAAGAATGAACTGAAATAAACCACACAAACAAAGAACCAAAGTAATTATTTTAATCCCTATTTGAAATAATATAATCCTACTGGAAAGGACTGACGACTAGCCCTTGCTTCTGGCCAAAAGAAAAATTTTCTCGAATGAAAGACAGAATGAACCTAGCATTTAAGTAGTCTCTATAATTTTACATATATAATATCCAACACACACTATAAATAACAAAATGTGAAATTAGAGGTCAACAAGAACAGAAAATCACTCAGGGGGGATTCAGGTTATAGCACTATCAGACACAGGATCATTAAAAGGATAAATCTAAAAGAATATTGTGTGTATAAAGTAATAACATATAAATAAAGCAGACAGTGGGCCTTCCTGGCGTCCTAGGTATTGAGTCTCAGCACTGTCAGTGCTGAGGCCTGAGTTTGATCCCCAGCCAGGGAGCTAACCCGTATATGGTGCAACAGACCTCTTCTGTCTCATCTGCTGCTCCCCTCAGCAGTATATTTCAGTAAATCTGATTGTTTTGCTCGCCACACTGCCTCTGGTGAATCCTCTCACCACCTCCCCCACCCTGCACCTCTGGCCTGCACCCCAGTTCTTCTGTGCAAAAAATAAAAACAAATAAAAAATAAAAGTACATATAAAAAATTTTTTTAAATGTGAACAGAGTTACAGTGTTCCCAAGCTTTATATTTTCTTGGAAAATACAAAAGTTTAAATTTTCATTAAATATTTAATAGATTAAGTATGCCAGTTATAAGGTAATTGTTGAAAAAATTTAAATAATTACAATGATAATAAAGGACAACTGGAATAATAAAAATAATCAACCCTAAAGAAGGTATGAAAAGAGAAAAAACTAACAAATCAGAGATGACAAATAAAAGTATCATATCACTATTAACATTGGTAATGGTGAATATATTACATACAAATCAACTAAATAGTCTCAAAAAAAGGAATGAATTGTCCCATTTTTTTTAAAAAAAGGAATGCAACAATTTATAATTACAGCAGAAATTTTAAAATCTAAAACTACAGAAACTTTGAAAGGGAAACTCCATGCAATATAACATCAGTCAAAGAAAGCTGGTATTTATAGTATAATAAGTATTCTTCAAAAACATTACTACTGTAAATAAATAAATAAATCTGATTGGCTACAACTCTAAACTTATTTGTGCTTAATAGTACAGATGGAATATATTAGGCAAAAGTTACAGAATTAAACAGGAAATTAGGTAAATAATCACAAGTATGTAAAATGTAAAATGGTTGTAATCACAATGGGAGATTTTAAAACACATTTGTTAGTATCTGCAATTATGAACAGACAAAAAAATCATTACAGATGCAAAAGATTTGAACAATTTAATTAACAAAATATCATTCTAAGTAAAATACTGTAGCTTACAACTACAGAGTTTATGCTCTTTTTAAGGACAAGTGAGGTATAAGCCAAAATTAACCACCTACTGGGCCATAAAGCAAATCTCAACAATATGAAAAACTCATTTTTACTGTGTTTGTATTACATTATATTCTCTTAAGGAGAGGATCAAATCTAGAAATAAGAATCAAAAAAATAATTTGAGGGATCTCCCTGGTGGCACAAGGGGTTAAGTCAAAGCACTATGAAGTGGGCCTCCCCGGTGGCGCAGCGGTTGAGCGCTGGGTTGCGATGCCGCCCGCAGCCTCTGCAGCGCCTGTTCAATCCCCAGCTGTTCCCCGGCCACCAGAGGAGGGTCCCACATGGCACGCAGACCTCTCCTGCCGCTCGCTACTCCCCTCAGCAGTGTACTTCGGTCCTTCTACCTGCTCTGCTCCCCGCTCTGGCTCTGGTGAATTCTCTCACCCTCCCGCACTTCTGACTGTACCCAGTGCTTGTATAAAATAAATAAATAAATAAATCTTTAAAAAAAAAAAAAAAAAAGCAATATGAAGCTATGCGCAGCCACTGCAGCATGAGCTTGATCTCTGGCAAGGGAGGTGACCCACATGGCACAGCAGACCTCTCCTGTCTCACCTGCTGCTCCCCTCAGCAGTATATTTCAGTCAGTCTGTCTGTTTTGTTCCCCACTGTCTCGGGTGAATCCTCTCACTCCCCACACCTCTGGCCTGTACCCCAGTTCTTGTATGCATAAATAAATCTTAAAAAAAAATTTTGAAAATGTCCATCTGTTTAGAAGTTAGGAAAGACATTTTCAAATAACCAACAAATCAAGAAGAATCATATTGAGAACTAGAAAACCTTTTTGACTGAATGAAAATGAAAATGAGACACTTCAAACTTTTGAGATAGAAGTGTAGCAGTACTTAGAAGAAAATACAAAGCTGTAGATGTATATAAATGCATATATATTAATTTCTGTAAAATATCAATGAAGTTTGTTTCTATTATTTTGCTAAGAGATTTTTAAAGGAAGCATCTCTGAATATTAAAATTTCTCACCATTTATATAATCATATTTTTCAAGTTTAATCTGTTGACTATATTAACAGGTAGCCTAACACCAAACATTTCTTGTATTCCTGGAATAAACACTAAAAGTTCTATATGTAACAATTTTTAATGTATACTTTGATTTGCTGATGCTTTATTTAAAATTTCTCTTAAATGAAGGTAAAAAATCAAAGAAAATCACCAAAAATCTATTTGAAAATCTATTTGAGGGTAATATTCAGATTAGGCCTGCATTTTCTTTAGACTGGCCTTTGTAGAAGGCCAGTTCATTCACTCATCTATGTGATAATAGTTTTAGAGTAAAACCTAACTTAAAAGGGAACCACTAATATAGGAAAAACAGATCTACCAATGGAAGATAATAATGATACTATGAAATGTACAAAAAGCAGTGTCTTGATTCAATTTAAAAAGAACATTCAAATAATGAGTAGAAAACTGGATAACTAAGTGGAAAAGAATAAACTTAAATTCCTTCATTATAAAATATTTAAAAGTGAATCATAGATGGATAAAACTTTTTTTTTAAAAATTTATTTATTTATTTATACAAGAACTGGGATACAGGCCAGATGCGCATGAGGGTGAGAGGATTCACCAGAGACAGAACGGGGAACAGAACAGGCAGACTGACTGAAATACACTGCTGAGGGGAGCAGCGGGTGAGACAGGAGAGGTGTGCCATGTCATGTGTGACCCTCACCAGCCGGCTGGGACCGAACCCATCCTGCAGAGGCTGTGGATAGCTTCACAGCGCTGTGCTCAACTGCCTGCGCCACCAGGGGAGGCCTGATGGATAAAACTTTTAGCTATAAAACATAAGCCATTAGAAAAAAATGCCTATCGATAATTTCATAATTAGGAAAGGCATATCCAAACATGGCACCAAATTTTTAATGATAAATTTTGACAGGACTGACTACACAGAAAATAATTTCTCAAAGACAAAATATCCATCACATATAAATAGATCTAGTTAGCTAGTTAACTATTCAGTTTGAAAAAATCTCTGTAACAAATAATGGTTGAAGTGACTCAAAAATAGATATATACATATATTAATATTTTACTTCATTAAGAAATATATACATAAAAAAGGAAAATGAGGGTTGAAAGTATGATGATGTAATAAAATCACAAAACCACACCAGAAGATACTAACTCATTATGAGCAAGGGCACCAGATTTCCATTACATGTATAATATCCTTCATACATTGAACTGGATATTTTAATGGACCTCAAACCTCTTTTGTAATCTGACAAAACTCATACTTACAAGAGATGACATATACCTGAAACACGTATGTCCATATCCTTAGAATAAATTCAACTTTGTCTAACTTGGTTGTACTGTTAAAACATGTTTCACATGGGTCAGATGAACACCGATATGTTAAAAGACTGATATCCACTGGGAGGATAGTGAGTATGTTTATATTTGTTTTGAGAGAAATAATTTTAATATCTCCAATCATATGAGGTAGAGCAACAAAAATTGCTATGCTAGATCAGAATAATTTTCAATGCGTATCTCAAATGTTTTCAAATAATCAAATAGTCCTAAGATACTTAAAAGTATCTAAAAAGTCCGTGGTATTTTGTTTTTCTAAACGTCTATCTTCATTATAAAATAATGGAAATGCATTATATAAAAATAAGGAAAGTACATATAATTCCACCACAATAATAAAACCCATGTCAGACACTTCATATCTTCCCTTCCAATAGCTCTTCTTATATGTTTAGATTTAAAATTTTTCACATTAACTTTAGAGTATTGCTTATAGTTTCCTCTATGAGAAATCTTTCAATTTTCTGAGCTTGTATAGCCTTACTAGAGTAATCACTAGTTCTAAATCAGAAAAAGTCCAAGGTTATGAGGTTTTCTTATATCATAAAAAAAATATCACCTCACTGAATGGGGAAAAATATTTGCATATATAGATCTGGGATGGGGCTAATATCAAAAATTTACAAAGAACATCTAGAATGGGTGTTTGTTTTCTTTGTAGGAAGAGCTAAAGGGCAAAAAGTTCCCAGAAAAGTGATTTACCAAAGAGAGAAATGGAAAAAAGAAACTGGGTCAAGAACTGTGGAAGTAATTTCTGGAAAGAATTTCACCTTCTTAGAATTGGAAGACAATAACTTTTCCCCATCACCCACCACTGTACAATACTAGCAAGCAATTTTTTTAAGAGTGATCACAAATCAGAAATTAGCCAGCTACATCTACTACTTGAGAAAGAGCTTGTCCTCGAACATTTGAAGCCATAGACTTTTAATTTTTTCAGAGCTCTTGGTGCAATTAATGAATTTGTGTAGCAGTTGAAGTGTGTCCAAAAAAGACATACAATAGGCCAACAGACAAATGAAAATACACTCATCATCACTTATCATTAGGGAAATGCAAATCAAAACCACAATGAGATGCCACCTCACATCTGTGAGAATGGACCATATCAAAAAGACCAGAAACAACAAATTCAGGCAAGGATATGGAGAAATAGGAACTCTACTACACTGTTGGTGTGAATGTAGACTGGTCCAACCCCTATGAAAAACAATATGGTGGTTTCTCAAAAGACTTCAAATGGATCTTCCATATGACCCAGCAATTCCACTCCTTACTATCTACCCTAAGAACACAAATGCACTAATTTGAGAGGAAACCTGCACTCTCATGTTCACCACAGCCCTGTTCATAATAGCCGGGATGTAGAAACATCCTAAATACCTCAAACTGAAGAATGGATTATGAAGATACAGTGTATACATACAATGGAATACTACTTAGCAATCAAAATAGATAAACCAGGCCTCCCTGGAAGCACAAGGGGTTAAGCACCACACTATGAAGCAATTCAAAGCCTCTGCAGCACGAGTTTGACCCCGGCCTGCCAGGGAGCAACCCACATGGTGGGGCAGACCTCTCCTGCCTCGCCCGCTGCTCCCCTCAGCAGTGTATTTTAGTCAATCTCTCTGTTCTGTTCCCCACTCTGTCTCTGGTGAATTCTCTCAACCCCCACATCTCTGGCCTGTACCTCAACTGTTGTATGCATAAATAAATAAATCTTAATAAAAAAAAAACATATAAACCCATGCCATTTGCAGGAACATGGATGGACTTGGAAGGGTAATGCTAAGTGAAATATCAAAAGGAGAAAGGCAAATACCAGATGGTGTCACTAATAAGTGGAATATAGAGAAACTAAACCAAGAATCTGAAAAAGACAACCTTAAAAGCTAACGCTTGAAAACTGACTAAAGTACTGAAGCCCTTTAAGTGTGACAATTTTGTATAGGAAAGGTCTCATCGGACATGATGAACCTATGACACAGGGTTAAAATAGTTAACACAAAATAGAATCAAGATTACATTGTTCGGGCCTCCCCGGTGGCACAGCGGTTGAGTGCTGGGTTGCGAAGCTGCCCGCGGCCTCTGCGGTGCCGGTTCGATCCCCGGCTGCTCCCCGGCCACTGGAGGAGGGTCCCGCATGGCGCACAGACTTCTCCTGCCTCCCGCTGCTCTCCTCAGCAGTGTACTTCGGTCCTTCTGCCTGCTCTGCTCCCCGCTCTGGCTCTGGTGAATTCTCTCACCCTCCTGCACTTCTGACTGTACCCAATGCTTGTATAAAGAAACAAACAAACAAATAAATAAATAAAACATGCCTCTATAAAAAATATATATATAAAAAAAAAAGATTACATTGTTCTTTTTTTTTCTTTTGCATCTTAGTGTTATCTATGCCTATTTTTAAAAGTAACTTAATTTAATTGATGAGCTTCACAGATAAGTCACTAATCTAGGACCAATCCTAAAATAATTCTTACATTTTAAGTTTTTTTCCTGTTTTCCTAGTATCGAGTGATGAGATATGTGAAGGAAGTGAGCCTTTTTAAATTTATATAGGCAAGAATATCAAGGATATTTATCTACAAGTCTTCTGAAATTTTTGGACACTCAAGCAGAATTCAGTCATCTGTGTGTGAGATCTGCATATAACTAGTAGTGACATTTCACAAATGTAACATGGTCCAAATGTTATAAAAACTGATCGTAAGGCTGTGTTAGTAAAATATTCAACTTGGTGTGAGTGAAATAACATGTTATTTTCCCACATAAAAAAGATAGCTATATTCCTTCCAATACATGAAAAGCTATATACTTTGAGTAGAAAAATTAATTTCTCATAAAATTGCTACTGTCTTCTATTTTTCTATCACTATGGGATATATACATATACATGGGGATTCTATAAGCTAAATATAGATATATCTGTATTTCCTAGAAGTAAAATTCCTTCCAAATTCACACTAATTTCCCAGTTTATCAACAAATCAGTTGAAATGTTTGTTTTTCTATTAATAACAAAACAACTCATTCTAAAACTTCCTGTATATATTAGCAATATCAACCCTGACTGGTAAGAAAACTCAAAAAAAACCCCAAGACTTTAGAACAATAAGCCATATAGAAGTATGCAAATGCAAAGATGTCTCACTGATATAACCTCATTATTATTTATTTGTAAATAATGAATAATTATTTATTCTGAGAACATGGCATCAGAGGGTACAGAGAAGTCCTGGTAAAATTTATAACCACACTTTACAAGGAGTTGCTGAGAAATGATATTGTACATTTTGGCAATGATGTCACATAAGTTAGTAGTAGACTTGGTTCCTACATATTCTATACATGACTATTCTTCATTCTTTAAGATGTTAGTCTATGAAAATGTGCTAATGCTACACAGACTCAGGAACTAACTATTCAAGTAAATGAAAAAAAATAGTTGTAAGAACTCTGAAAAATAAAGTCTAGGGCTTCAAATGTTTGAGGATAAGGTCTTTCTCAAGTAGTAGATGTAGCTGGCTAATTTCTGATTTGTAATCAACTCTTGAAAAGAAACAGCTTGCTATATTTTCACAGGGGCTGGGAGGAGGTTATTGTCTTCCAATTCTAAGAAGGTGTATTCTTTCCAGAAATTACTTCATGGCATTTCTTGTCTTGACCCAGTTTCTTTTTTCCATCTCTCTTTCTCTTTTTTAAATCACTTTTCTGGAAACTTTTTTTCCCTCTAGCTCTTCCTACAAAGAAAACAAACATCTACTCTTCTCTGAAGCCTGATCTTGAACCCACGCTCCCACCCCCACACCACCTTTCCTGTGAGGGGGGACTGAAGTTCCAATTGTGACCCATCTGTAATAACAATGTTGATGGGAGAGAGAGTGTGGGCTAAAGCGAATGAACCCTCTATGATGGTGCCTACCCTCAAGTGCTGTCTGGATATTTTTCTGATATTTCTGAGTTATGTTATTTGACATGCATCTCTCTCATCACAAAAAGAAAAGGAAAAAAAATGTGTGAAATAGTTTGTCAGAGCTTGAAAAATTATTAGTGACAGAAATGGAAAGGTCAACCACCTACTTTTCTATTCTTCATCCACTAAGATTCTGTGGCAGTAGTCTTTCCCAGAAAGTGCTTCAGATAATATGCAGGTAATTGTGTCACATGCAGTACCATCAATTAGCTCCAATTTCAAAATGGGTTTTTCCTGCCTTTCAAAAAAACCAATGCTCATTTACTTTAATCTCTTTATAGCTGTCCTTCTTCTTAAGCAAGAAAGTCTTTCCTGGATGTTAACTATCTGCCAGCTTTGGAAGTTGAAGTACCAGAAACTGGCAGAGATACATTATTGTCATTCCTGTTTCATGTTCTCAAAACCCAGCATGGGGGGGGGGGTGGAATAAAAAAAAAAAAAAACCTGTTTTCACATGCAACTGACACTAGCTCAGTAGCTGAGATTAGCTCATGAGGGTGGGGAAACGTGTACCAGTTCCCTTTCATATATGAATCCTTTTTATCCTCTTCCATCTGCAACTCAATGGATAGAAAATGTGATGGTTGGAGAAATCTGTTCATTCTGGTAAATTGTTTGGAGGTGTCAAGGCTAAGAATAGTCATGGGCTGACATTAAATAGTAGGGACACATGCTGAGCTGGCTCACCCGAAGCTGGTGTCTACAGCAGCACGCTAAATTAGAATTTAGATGGGAGGACATTTTTAGAATATTCTTGGGTCTGATTACTCAAAGACATTTCAATTTAAAGATGCAGGATGGCTCTTGGGGGCATGAATTCCCATGCACAAGATTGATTCAGGCACTCTTAAAAGCTATCTTTAAGCCAGAATGTAGAGGAGAAAACTATCACCATAATTTCCCCTCTATCATTCCAGAGGAGAATAGTTTCTGAACACAGACAGAGAACTCATCTAGGACAAGCTGGTTAGGCAGTAAAGTCAATCTAGAAAAAATGATAATGCTTCCTAAACTTATGGAACAATCCTGTTCTTTGAAGTTTCCCAGCTTGCATATTTGTCTAAGAGCTTAGTTGATTCACATCTTGGCAACATCTATATTCAGGCTAGGGTGAATATATGTCTAAATCTATGACACTATAAATGTCACAATTATGGCAAAAATATCCATTTCCTTTGAAAACAATGTTTCATTTCCAGTCACTGCTCTTTTAAATCACTTGCACATGTTTAGACTTATATGCCCAAGTGGTTAAACTGGTAGATTTAGAAAAGAAAAGGTCACTTTTTAGATCAGATGTGGGAAACAATTTGTCTGTGAATATAACTATTCTGCTACTCTGGAGACTTTCCTGAGTTCTCCATTAAAAACAGATCTTTCACATGTCTTCAGATTTTATCAAACTACTCTTTAAGTCTGTTTTCTTTCACAAACTATCAAACAAGTTTGTTCAAAGGGATGTGTTAATTCACAGACTCGTAGGGCAAGAAATCTTAGGCCTGAGAGTTCATGTGGCATTCAAGTATATAACCCTGCCTCTAGGCAGGACCCTGCCAAATCCTATCAAGACAACTGAAGTGCAAGCCTCTCTCCTAGAGCTGGAGGGAAGAAGCGTTCAGTGATTCCAGTGTTTACACATCCCATGTTGCATACCTGTATGCCTAAAAGGGATTCCCCCTCTTGTTGCTTAAAAGTATTTCTTCACATTTTATTCACTACAAAGTTGAAACACATGTGCTCTAACCCTCTCATCAGATGATTTCACAGATATTAGGTCAAATAAGCCCCATATCTTTTTCCTTTTCCTCATAGCTCCACATATTAGTACTTTAGCCAATATCATTGTTTTCCATCTTTATATAGCTGTGGCAAAATTTTTTATAAATACATTCTTCTAGGCAAAAAAAAAAAAAAAAAAACCACACACACAACACACACATTACATTCTAGAGTCATTCATTCACTCAACATTCATTGAAAGTGCCTATGAGCCTCCCTGGTGGTGCAAGCAAGGGGTTGAGACAAAGCACTGTGAAGCTGTCCACAGCCATTGAAATGTGAATTCGATCCCTGGCCAGGGAGCTAACCCACATGGTACAGCAGACCTCTCCTGGCTCACCCACTACTCCCCTCAGCAGTGTATTTCAGTCAATCCTCCTGTTCTGTTCCACACTGTCCCTGGTGAATCCGCTTACCTCCCACACCTCTTGCCTACAACCCAGTTCTTGTATGCATAAATAAATAGATCTTAACAAAAAAAAGAAAAAGAAAAAGAAAGTGCCTATGAGTTGGGCTAGTTCTAAAAGCTGGAATTGCAGAGGGAAGCAAAACACAAAATCCTTGCTTGCGCTCTTGAAATGGACAGCCAATCTAGTAAAGGGAGATAAACAATCAATAATGCATGCAATAAAAGAAATAAAAATAGACTGAAGCTTTTATTTTTTTAAAGGTTTATTTATTATACAAGAGCCAGGGTACAGGCCAGATGCGCAGGAGGGTGAGAGGATTCACCAGAAACAGAGTGGGGAAAAGAACAGGCAGACTGACGAAATACACTGCTGAGGGGAGTAGCGGGCGAGACAGGAGAGGTCTGCTCGCCATGTGGGTTGCTCCAAGGCCGAGGCCAGTGGGGATAGAACCGGTACTGCAGAGGCTGCGGACAGCTTCACAGAGCTACATTCAACCCTCTGCACCACCAGAGGCCCAGCTTTTTTTTTTTTTTTTTTTTTCTGATGAGAAGGGAAAGCCCATGGCAAGTACAGGTCTGGGTCACCAAATCAGAAGTTTGTGTTTGGACATACTGTTTGAGATGCCTGTTAGCCTTACACTACATTTGTCTAGTAGACAGGTGGATATACAATCCTGGAGTTGAGAAGAAATGCCTAAGTGATATAAATTGTAGAGTCACTTACTGATTCAAATTTCACTTTGGATTAATATACCCACATGATTTATGTCATAATGAGGGACCTGCCATTTCCATTTCAACCAATCTTCCCATTCCATACTTCTTTATCTTTCAATCAGAACTGCTTCATTTTCTCAAGTTTTAGTCTAAGTGTATAACACAATTTGACAAGCATCTCTCTGACTATATTTAATTTCTAAATCTATTAAGAAATTTCACCTTCTACTTCCAGATACATTTGAACCAAAAGTTATTAAGACTTTGTGCCTTGTATTTTGCTAAGCTTTTCCTAGGTATAATGTTATTTATTTTTCAAAATCTTTATGAAGTAGGTATTTCTGTAATCTATATTTTGTTAATAAAGAAATTGAAAAACAAGGACATTAAGAAAGTTGCTCATGCAATGCAACCATGTGTCAAATACAAAGTTATAGCAGCTATATGGCCCCCAGCAAGTGGAAATGTTAACTATATTAGTTTATTCTACAAATTAGAGGTATGTATTTCAAAAAAAAAAAGTAAAAGAAAATGAAAAGAAAAGGAAAGGAAAGGAAAGCACTAGGAACATGTTTTTCACTCTATTTTGTTGATTCTGAGTGGGCTGCTTCATGGCTCGGAATGGTGGTTGGTCACTGGAAAGATCAAATCATGATCAGAAGCTTGGACTTTTCAGTCCCAACCCTCATCTTCCAGAGAGGGAAGAGGGGATAGAAATGGAGTTAATAATTGATTATACCTAATTGAAATTGATCGTATCTAAACGATGACGTCTACATAGATAATATGAGGCAAAATCTCAATAGTATGGAGTTCAGTGAGTTTCCAGGTGAGTAAGCAAATCCATATGCTAAGATGGTGATGCACCCCCACCTCAATGGGGTCAGAAACTCAACGATGACAGAGTTTAGGATCTTCCCACACCTTGCCCCTATGTATTTTTCATTTGGCTGTTCATGTGCATCATACATTATATCCTTCAATAAGAAGGTCAATGTGTTGTCCTATTTTTTATGAGCCCATCTAGCAAATTAATCTAACCTCTGAAGCAGGTCATGGGAACCTCAGACTTACAACAGATAAGGCAGTAGCACAAGTGCCAACCTGAAGTTGCAATTGCAATCTGAAGTGGGTGGGAGCATTCTTGAGGGACTGAGCCCTTAACTGATAGGGTGAATGCTACCTCTAGGTAGAAATGTCAAAATTGATTTAATTATAGTTTATCCAACTAGTGTTGCAGATTGCATGGTAAGATGTGTTATGTGTGAGCAGTAAAGGAGACACACAGGAAGGGAAGACTGATTTTCCTACACTGTTTCTCTTTGAATGATTAAAAATAGCTAAGATTTATTGAGGTTATTAGATACATACTCAAAGGAAAAGAAATCTTGAGTGAAGAGCTATTAATTGATTCACCCACGGTTCCACATAAAATTAAAGGCAGAATTCAGAATAAACAGGTATTTTGACTCCAATCCTGTTTTCTATATGCCATATATGCATATAGCCACTTAATGAACTCAGTTATGCAGTGAGATAGAAATCCATGAGAACCAAGCTAACCTTACTCTCTCAATGCAACATTAGCCTCTCTGATCAATTTGATGCTGAACCAAAAAAAAAAAAAAAAAAAAACCTGAAAAGCAGGCTCATTTCCCAAAAAAAAGGATTAATTTCTAAAGTTTATACCATAAAATACATATCTACAATATAAAGTGACTGTTTCTTCTTCCCCCCACCTCTTACAGTTTTCTTCAAAAAAAATTATAAATATGCTATTCAATTTACCTAAATAATTATAATATTTAGAATTGTTCTGTTGTTGGGTTTCCTACTGTGAGAACAATTTCTAGGGATGTTTATTTATAAGGAGGTCATTTTGAAATTTCAGTAGCTAATCTCCTTGGAGGGGTTCCAAGAAATATCTGCCTCATGATCAATTTCTCTATCATAAATAGAATTCCAGAACAAAGCAAGCTTGGACTTAATACATACCTTTTTCAAGATATAGAACACATGAAATGAAGTTGAACTTTCATATGTAAACTAAGAACTCAAAACTTTCTTCAAGTTGTGAGAAAACAAAAACAAAATAGATTGTGGAAACTTAGACTTGCTATTGAAAAGAAGTTCTGAAAATAGCCTATAATAACTTACAGCCATTTATAGCTTCAAATGCTTTTATTATACTAATATTTGATTCTGATAGCAACCTGTTGCGGTAAACAGATGAGATATCATTATGTTCAAACTATAAATAAGAAAATTTAATGTCAGAAGAGATTAAGTGGCTCACAAAGAAGCAAACCCCAACATGGGATAAGAACTTTAAGAGATTTTTGGGTAGGGGGAGCTGGAGAAATGAGGCAAACTTTGAGATTGGAATGTAAGTCTGACACTTATGCAAAGAGAAAATGAAAGAAAGAAGACTGGGTAGAAAGAGTCTTGGGCCACAGCACAGTTAGAAGAAAGTTTCAGCCAAAGACCCTCATTGGAAAAGCAAGTTCACTGACTTACTAGAATGAGCTTAACTTAAGAGGCCTCCATGCTCAGTCTTTGGCTGAGAGAAGCCCTCACGAAGTATGGTCCCAAAGTGAACCCAGACAGATAGAAACTGGAAATGTTAATCAGTTATCCTCACACCTGGAGATTGGACCAGCACATTTTCATGACTGCCACAATTCCCTATGATTACTCACACAATAAGGAGAAAGGTGCTTCAGAAATCTCCTGACACCTGCTCTTTCAAGCAGTCCTTAATGTGACTGATACATGATACTTTCAAATTTTTGTAATTACAATCATGAACACTGAATACAGTCATACAAATTGTCAGATGTTGGTATTGTTTAAAGTCCAATCTAACATACTTATACAGGGCCTCCCTGGTGGCACAAGGGGTTAAGCACTGAGCTATGAAGCAATCCACAGGCTCTGTAGCATGAGTTCGATCCCCGGCCGGCCAGGGAGCAAACCACATGGCAAGCAGACCTCTCCTGTCTTGCCCGCTGCTCCCCTCAGCAGTGTATTTCAGTCAGTCTGCCTGTTCTGTTCTCCACTCTGTCTCTGGTGAATCCTCTCACCCCCTGCATCTCTGGCCTGTGCCCCAGCTCTTGTATGCATAAATAAATATTATTAAAATATAAAAAAAAAATACTTATACATACAACTAGCAAATTTTAGAATGAATCTATTAAAATATTTTATATGCCCAAAAACTATCCTGAAGACAACTAAGGGAGAGGGGTAATCAACTTCCGCAATTACTTTTACAAAGTAAATTAATTTTACCATTAGTTACCACCCACTCTAAATTGTGATATAAGTATTTTTAAGACTCAATAGGTGATATTTTGATAGATGCAAAACATTCTAGAGCTTATTTACTTTCATTCATATATCTAATATTTAAATGAGTATGTATAAATGAGTAATTTAAAGCCACTCCTCAAAAGAAGTGACATATTTATCAAGTTTAATGTATGACAATTTTTGCATGGAAAATTGATGTTAAACTTTTGTTAATATTTATGTTTCTATTACCATCAAAATCAAATGATATAGGTAATAATGACATAAATACATTATATTTTCAAGATAACATTAAAAATACTACAAAGAATAATAGTTAAATGGATAAAGTATGCAAAACATAAAATAAGGAAGTAAATGGATTAGTATATTTCTAAAACCACCAAAATAAACAAAATTTTGACAAATATTATCTCATTTCAGATAACTAGAAACACGACAAGGACATACTGAGTATGACTCTAGTATTAAGTAGATTTTTCTCTCTATGCACTAGCCTTGAACTTGTGCTAATGTGTTCAAACATAGTATACTATTAAAATTTCATCTATGGAACAAAAGTAACTAATTGCATCATAACTCTTCCGTAAATTATAATACAGTGGTTTTAATTTTATATCAGTTACAACAGAGGAATGTGAATATTCTTGCTTTATCTGAGATAGATAGATAGATAGATAGATAGATAGATAGATAGATAGATAGATAGATAATGTATCAGTATCTCTTACTAAACTATAAGCCTCTATATTTTATAATGTTCCCAAAATATAATCAAATATCTTGCACATAACAGGCACTAATACATGTTAATAAAATTTAATTATAGCAAAATTAAAAATTGAAAGAGAAAATATATCTTAAAAATGATTTTTTAAAATTCAATCTGCTGGTTCCCTCCTGCCAAATACAAGGTCAGCATTGTTTCTTAATATAGTCAGACAATAATTTCATTTCTGTCCATCACCAAAAAGCATTCATTTATAAAACATTAAGCTCCTCTGAGCATTATGTTGTAAATCTAGAGATATAGTATAGAAAATTGCTGTGTCCTATGTCCTGAGAATATCTTTGCAGAAGAACAAAGCAACCTGGTCACTAGGAATCAAATTACAAATCTTTTTGGAAATAAAAAGAGGACATGCTTTATATTAATTTTTGAGAAAACATGATTCAATGCAATTACAAGTTTTTGTGTTCCAAATGTGCTTGTATGGAGAACAGATTGTTATATGGTAGAAACAGATTGTTATATAGTAGAAAAGAAACACAGAATTAGATAAGGTAAATCTATCCATCGTTATTTACCTACGCAACCTCACACATGTACCTTCATCTCTTGGGTTCAGTTTCCTTTCCCTTAGATAACTCATAGAGTTTTTATATAGAATAAATTGATGTTACATAAAAAACATGTGTGAATTACAAACTAGAATACTCAAGCCATTATTATGACATGTTTATAAATCCCACACAAATGCATGGATACATAGTATTCATAGAATTAAAATATATCCATGGCATGAGCATATGTGCATTCCACAAGTAGCACCGTGCCCTAACAGATTGCTGTCACATTGCATTTGTATCTGTAAGCGTTAGTGCCATTTTCACATACCTGTTAAGCAATCTTCTGTTATTACTTTGCAACACATCATTTATGTCTCTCTCTTTACTAACATAAGACCATTATCTTGCCATTCAGCAATGACAGATGATTCATCCAAGATTCCAAATGATGCCTTCTTGATATAAGTCTGGGGTGAGGGGACTTTGATTCTATTTTTCTTTTTTTCCTTTTTGTTTCTTTTCACAGATTCATTCTACATGTGTCTTGGATAGAGTTCCAAAGAATAAGTCACAAAAATATTTGGTAGCACAAACCAACAGAGAGTTATTAAATCTTATCAAAGAGAGTAGAACAAAGCAGATATTTTCTTCATCAATTGCTTGTAAAATTTTTTTTAAGATTTATTTTATTTATACAAGATCTGGGGTACAGGCCAGAGTTGCAGGAGGGTGAGAGGATTCACCAGAGAGAGAGCAGGGAGCAGAACAGGCAGACGGACCGAAAGCACTGTTGAGGGGAGCAGCAGGCGAGACAGGAGAGGTCTGCCGCGACATGTGGGTATCTCCCTGGCCGGCCAGGAATCGAACCATTGCTGCAGAGGAGGCAGACAGCTTCACAGTGCTGCACTCAACACGCTGCACCACCAGGGGAGGCCCAATTGCTTGTAAATTTTAGCACTGAAGGATATTTTTACATAGAGTTTGAAATGGTGGGAGTTTGGCAAAGGGGAGAAAGTGGAAAATTAACTCAGTAACACAAAATAAAACCATGGTCTGTTTTCTCAGTTTTTCATCAGAAAAGAATGAGAATGCCAAAGAGGCAAGTCTTTGATATGGTAGTCTTATTTTCTCTACCAAGTCAGGATTTGCTAAGTGATTTTTTCTTTGATTTGTAAATTTACATGTGAATATTTTACTATCACGTATCATTAACTTCTACTGAATGCATTTGTAGTAATCATCATATTATCTCATTTAATCATTAAAACAATTTGACACAAGTAGATATAAATAAATGAGCATGAGGTCATATGGCAAACTAATGAAAAAAGAATGAAGGCAGATTTTTAAGTGACGAGTTTTCAAATGAGACAATGTGACGAGAAAATTGATCATGGAACAGACAGTAGCACAAGTATAATAAACTCAAAAGAATCAGTGCTGTGGCATCAATCGTACAATTCCCATCATCACAGGTACCAATTAGAAGATTATCAGTAAATGTACAATAAAAGAACTTTTCATTGCCTTTTGATAATAATGAATTCTATGATACACCATTAAATTGGTAGGCTCATCAAAATAATTTAGTGTTCAAAATACCATTATTAAAAAAGAGAAGTACCTAAAATTTGAATCTAAGTGCATTTGAACCCAAAACTCTACTTTAATATCACTTCACTTGGCCTGCAGGGAAAAAAAATGGAAAGATTAAGTAATAGAAAGGTATGAAATGAATACATAGATCAGAATTATCATACCCCCTTTACTGAAGAGTTTCTTTAAAATTTTAGCACTGCTATTGCCATTCCTTTTTTTAAAAAAAAATGTAATTTATTTATATATATTTTACATCATTGTTCATTTATGTACAATGTTTGCTTTCTCCTCTCAGGTTTAGCCTCCATAGAATTCCTACCACCATTCACCTGTGCACCATCACCATAGTCTCTTGTGCTCTTCCCTCCCCTGTTTTGATCCCTCTCATTCCCCTCCCTTGCAGAATGTCTCTCATTCATAGTTACATGCTAATTTTGTTTATTGTTATTATTTTTACCCCCAATCCCTTATTTGGTTACCCTATATTTCTCATATAAGTGAAACCATCTGATATTTTTCTTTTTCCTTCTGACTTATTTCACTGAGCATAATCCCTTCTAGCTCCATCCTCGTTGCTGTGAATAGCATTAGTTTATCCTTTTTGATTGCTGAATAGTATTCCATTGTGTATATGGACCACATCTTCTTGATCTAATCATCTATTTTTGGGCATGTGGGCTGTTTCCATATTTTACATATTGTAAATAGTGCTGCAGTAATCATAGGGCTGCAGGTATCCTTTGGAATTAATATTTTTGTGTCCTTTGGGTAGATTGCTAGTAATGGAATTTCTGGGTCATATGGTAGCTCCTTTTTTAGTAGTTTGAGCAACCTCCATACAGCTTTCCATAGTGGTTGGACCAGTTTGCATTCCCACCGACGGTGTAGGAGAGTTTCATTTTCTCTACATCTTTGCCAACATTTGTTGTTGCTAGGTTTTTTTAAAAAAATATATGCTATTCTCACTGGTGTGAGGTGGCATTCCTTTGTAAACACTGACCTAATGAATATTCTTAAATACAAAGGATAGGTCACCATTATCTTGGGGGCCTAGAAGTTAAGTCTCAGTGCTATCACTGCTACAGCCTGGGTTTGATCTGGACCAGGGAGCTAACCCACATATGGTGCAGGAGACATCTCCTGTCACACCCTCTGCTCCCCTCAGCAGTGCATTTTAGTAGATCTACCTGTTCTGCTCCAACTTCTGTCTCTGGTGAATCTTCTCACCCCCTGCACCTCTGGCCTAACCCCAGTTCTCCTATGCAAAAATGAATAATTAAAATCTTAAAAAAAGGTCACCATCATTAGGAGAGCTGTGTGTATAGGAAGAAAATAGGAGCAATATGATCCAGTCTGAAACATGAGGGGAGCTGGTTCAGGTCAACACAGAGGCACAGAGATGGCCTAACTGCCTGATGGGATCCAGGAGAAACTTTCCTGAGAAAACCAATCTGGAAAGGAACTGTAAAGGGACTATTTTCCAGAAATGTGGTACAGGAAGGGGAGTTTGAGAAAGGAGAGGGGTTTAAGTTAAAAAGAATGATGTCTGAAAAGGAATGGAGGTATGAATAAGCAAGGTGCATTTAAGAAGCCAGGTTGAAGATTCCTCAAAAGAGAACTAATGGAAATGAAATTTTAAAATAGAGGGGAATCAAACCATGGTCTTGTGAGTCATGCAAAGAATTTGGAATTTAGGCTTTGGGCAAGATGGATTTACTGAAGGATCTTAAACAGGGCCATGGATAAACCAGATTTGCGTTAGAAAAATTATTTGAGTCTTAAATCTAAAAGTGGATATAATGGGATTAAAGCTGCAAATAGGAAGACAAGGGGCCAATGTTGCCCAACCAGCAAGACTTTAAATGCGGATAAATTCTTAAACAGCCAAGAAATCTAATTTTTTTTTGTTTTTTGTATACATAAAGAATAATCTTATAACCAATTATTGCCCTAGAATCCTTTTGTTGCATTTATACTTTGGAAGTGGAAATAATAAGACTTTTCTCAAGAGCAAACCTATATCCATGTTCTTTTACCAATTATTATCTGTTAATAAATTCTCTTTTGCCATATTAAATTGCAATTGAAAAACATTTTTCATGGAATAAAGCTTTACTTACTTCAATTATTTAATAAAACAAAACCAATTTGATAGCATGAGAAAGATGCAGTAGAGATAAACTATGTATGATTTTAATTATCAAGGGCAAATAATAAAAGAATGAAGGCAGATTTTTAAGTGACGAGTTTTCAAATGAGACAATGTGATGAGAAAATTGATCATGGAATAGACAGCAGCGCAAGTATAATAAACTCAAAAGAATCAGTGCTGTGGCATCAATCGTACAATTCCCATCATCACAGGTACCAATTAGAAGATTATCAGTAAATGTACAATAAAAGAACTTTTCATTGCCTTTTGATAATAATGAATTCTATGATACACCATTAAATTGGTAGGCTCATCAAAATAATTTAGTGTTCAAAATACCATTATTAAAAAAGAGAAGTACCTAAAATAATTATGATAAATCATGACTTGTTACATTTAGAATCAGAGAAATTAAATGGATAATAAATAAAACATGGTACTTGATCATACATTTTTTGTGGCAAATCAAACTTTGGCAGGCATTTTCAGCAGGGAAAAATAGATTTGTGACATGAAATTTTCAGACACTATTATATTGCTGCTTTATATTTAATTTCTAATTTTGTTTTGATTTTAGGTTTAATTAGAAATTATAAGCACATGGAGTTTATGCCTAGCATGTAATGTGATTACAGAAATAATTTCAAATAAACATTTGTGTTTGCTTTATTTTCTTTTCTTAAATGAGGACACAGATTACTGGAGTTTAAGAAAAACTGCCTACATGAGAAATGACGAGGATTTAAATTAAGGCACTTACAGAAATGTGGAGAACGCTCCTACATCCTTGCTAGGGAAACTGGCTAAATTCATTCCTTTATTCTGGTGGAAACATCTCTCATTGGCTATCCAGGGTATTTCAGCTGATCTCCTAAACATGAAGGTTACAGAGTCACTGTCCTGTCTTGCAGGAATTTGAAGTTAGATACTTTGAATGATCATAATGTGGAGTTCAACCAAAATTGCTCCAGGATTGTATTCCTAGATTCCTTTAGAAATCGCAGGTGATTAGAGATCTCAAGAGAATATTTTCATCTTTTTCTCTGAATCAGTGCAAAATGTTACATGCTAGTCACTGTTTACTTTATCATATTAAAAATATAAGAAGTGATGGCCTTAAACAGCCTTCAGGCAAATTGAAATATTTACCAAATCCTAATACTTTCAAATCTTGAATATTCCTAGGAGGGACACAGACAGCCAAGTAGAGAAATTCACAGGACTTACTCATTGAGCAAAACTGAGGATTCTGCCCAGATAAATGGATATTTGTCTCAAAAAACTGATTTAAAAGTTTATGATAATATTAGCTTCAGTCATTTATGTTAAATAATATTTACAGATTATATTTATTGAAGTGTTTGGATAAGAATTATTTTGCCTTTCTATGTTACTTAATGTATGAATTGATAAATAATTTTAAACATAACAAAGGAACACTGTGAAGAAGAAAGAAAGAAGGAAGACAAAAGGAAATGTAGAGAGAAAGGGATAGAAATGAAGCAGGGGAGAAAGGGAGAAGACAGAGAGGAATATTGAGACAAAGTGACAAAGGGAGAGACAAGGAGATGGACTGAAGCATATCAGGGAGGACATGTCTTGAAACTGTAATCATATAAAATCCCTATCTTCATCTTTGGATTGGCAGAAGAAAGATGAGACAGTGATTTGCTTCAAGCTATCACGTGAGACATTTTCTTTGAGCTTATAGACAATCTTATCCCCATTCTGCCACTTAGTACTTGCTCTTAAACATCTCTGATGAGAAAAAATGGGTATGAAAAGGAATTTAACTCATAGGAATAATGACAGGATTAAGACAATTATGGCTTATAAAGCACTTAGACACCACCTGGCTTGCATGTGGTAAGTGCTAAATCTGTGTTTATTATTATCATTATATCATTTATTGAGTGTCCATTGTGAACAGAAAGCCATCCTAGTAACTGAGCTGAGGCACTAGAAAATCGGCAGTCAACCCTTCGATCCTTCAGGGACAAGACACATTGCTCTGGAATCAACATTGCGATGAAAATGTTTTATAGGGTAGCTCTAGTTGAACTAATTACCACCTATACCCATCTGTGCCATTTGGTGCTTTGCCAAGTTACTATGTTATTGTGTAAATATATGCATATTCTTTTAAAGGTCTGATTTATAGTAGTTGCCTCAAAAGCTTATCTGAATAGTAATTGTATCAGAATTGCCCCAAGAACTTTTGAAAAATATAAATTACTAGGTTCCACCCACAATGAATGTAGATCTTGAATATTTGCTGATTGCACAAAAATGTCATTCATGGCCATGTTACCCTCAGACATAGAGGATACTTCATAATGGAAATCATTCCAATTTACATGCTGAAGAATACCCAAAACATCAATATTATTTAATTGGAAAGTAAATGATTCTGTGTCATTATATGATTCTGTGTCATTATATGATTCATAGGGCATGGCCTGGCACAGGTATTAAGATGCAACAGCTTTTAGTGAAATCTCTATGGTCACAGAGACTGGGTTATAATCTGACTCTTCTATTTAGAAACTATATGAACCTGTATATCATACTTAACCTCTCTGTGCTTTAGTCTTCTCATATGTAAGAAAAGTATTGTTGTCATAGGTCTATCTCATTGGTTCTTGTAAAAATTAAGCACAGGAGTTGTAAAATATTTGAAACACTACTAGCACATAGTATATACTCACTAAATATTGTTTATTATTAATATCTAGCATTTTGCTACTCTAAATTCACAGCTTATAGTTAGTGAGTGCCTGAGCAATGAGGGATTTCCCCTCGTCTGCTTATGGACTTAATAATTCATTAAATTGGAAGTTTCTCTTTGTAGCTGTTTCTGAAGTAAGCTTTCAAAAAAATGAGTTAACATGGAAAATAAGATTTCAGTAGCTCAGAAATTAATCTTTCGAACACCATGAATATTAACTTTAATTTGGCATGTTTTAATGCAACAAAGGAGAGAGAAGTGCTTAGCAAATACTGAGCATTTATTATGGGCAATTTCAAAAAGTCCAAAGGAAAACACAAAGAGAAATTTATGTATGGGGTGAAGGCAGAGGCGAAAGTCAGTGGAAATGAATAAAAATTAAACAATAGATCACCTTTAGAGTGAATTCCATTTTTCCCTCAGATTCATATGAAAAATAAGAAATAGAAGGCAAATAATCTGTTAAAAGTATACACAAAGGCTTACTCATCCATGCCAAATAAACCAAAAGATTCATATAATCTTTGCTAATAGAGAAAATTTGTAAGTTAGTCTTTGCCTAAGTTAAGTAATGTGAATCAGAAATCTGAGGGTAGTTCTGTGAGATTATACTGTGTGAAATACTCCTTCACAACTGTCTTCCACACTTCAGGCTCATAAATTATTAATGTATGTTATGACTGTTAGGGGCAATGTATGGAAATTTATCCAGATTCCAAAATCCCAAATAAAAGTAAATGGTTAAGAGTGAACGAGAAAGAAGGAAGGAGACAATTATATTGGCGTGGTGAAAATTGAAGCAGTTCTACTACTCCATCAGCATTGATTTTAAAGATCTGAATGACATACAGGTTGATGAATAATTCAAATTTCATTTATTAGTCCACTGAACCTACACATGGCTTCATAAAAATGAAAATAATGTTATTCTCCTGCTTCATCCTCCATAGAATGGAATATATGTATGTAGCTGGGTAGAATTTTTTCGAGGTAGTTTGCTCCAGCACACTGTATACACATATATTTGCATGTCATACATTGGGAAGAAATGTTGAGATAAACAATTTCAGTATCATGTATAAAGGAGACCATTTTGCCCCCTACTGGTAGTTGAGTTAGGTCTGTAAAAAAGCAATGCTGATTATCATGTAACAACAGGTAACCTGGCAACTAGAAACTAGACAATGTAACAGTACGGATCTAGGATTGACATTAAAAAGCAATTGCCACCAATGCATATGTAAGGCCACATTTTAGAAGATTATGAGATTTATTCCATGGCTCCCATCTCTGTTCTGAAGATTTAAAACCATCACACTGAATTTTCTAGCTTGGGAAACAGAGTAGTTGGTGGTGAAGTGAACCAAAATAGAGGTTCCAGAAAAAGAAACACATTTGTTGGGGGTAAAATAGATTGAATGTGATCATCCTTTGAACAGAATGAGTTTGAAAAGTCTTTGGGGCCACCAAACAGGGCACTATTAGGAAAATGGAAAATCTGCTGTTCTAGGGTACAGGGAAATAAAAAAAAATTACTATCTATATGCTACAAATCTGCATTTGAAAATTACTTATGTAGAGCAATAATAAGTGATCTGTTATTTCCTAATAGGTACTGACTCAACATCTTCTTTGGATTTAACCAATAGTAAGTATTTTTCAGTTATATAACAGACAATTAAAATTAAAGTTTTGGCTATGATCCTATTATAACAGATATCTAGATACCAGGCATTTATTAATGTAGAGTTTCCTGTAAGACTTTTAAGGACAAATGTGTGAAAAGTCACACATTTTTTAGAGACTGCTTTCCTCCATCATAGTTTTATAAAGGGTCAAAAGTGGAGTTGTAAAAGAATTATTCAAGATGCTCTTTTTTGGAGAGGGTGGTACTCTGGTCTCCACTGACCCCTAGTGGGTGCAAAGTATTGCCTTACAACCCGGGTAGAGAGTTTAATATATATCTCCTACTGTCTTGCAGACCAATAAACTATTAATTAGGAGGTTGAGGTACAGGCTAGAAGACTATGATTTATAAGTAGGCACACTCCAAGAATTTGTTGAAACAGATGCTACACGAGTGCTTTTTAAGGGCCAGGCATGGCCTATATTGATAGCAGAGAGGAAGCTGGTGGTGGGCTGTCATAGCTTATCTGCTGGGTACTCACAGGGTAACAAGTGTCAGCAGAGAGGTATTAAAAGTATCCCCAAATTCCCAGGGAATGAGGACTTAGTAAGCAAGAAGTAAACATGATTTTATCACCATCAAAAAGGCAAAGGATGCGAGAATTCTCATAAGATAAAGAATGTGCCTATGGGATATACCTAATCCAAAAAGTGCTGAAAGTAGATGCCACAACTATACCAGTCACACAGCTGTTTTCCAACTCTTTTAATCCCGTTACCCTTCCAGTTTTCTCCAAAAAGAAGTCAAAAATCTTGATTCGGATGGGCTAGGACATGTGAATTGGTGAGTTTAAACAAAATGCCTAACATTTTCCCCCAAGAGCAAGTTCACATTTGCAACAGTTCCAAGGTCAGAGAAAAGAAATTCTAAATTTTATTTTACATTTAGAGTCCATATACAACATGGAGAGAACACTGAAATTAGGGAATTCCAAAACTTAAAGTTACTATGTAATTTTATAGCTCATAAAGTGGCAGAGAAATCTGGCTATCACTCAGGGTCACAAGCAAAACTAGCCCCAGTCAACAAATTAAATGTATTATGGGAGACCATGCACCCCTATGTTCATTGCAGCACTATTTACAATAGCCAACCTATGAAAACAAACTAAGTGCCCAACGACAGGTGAGTGGATTAATAGAATGTGGTATACACACTGAGGGGAATACTATGCAGCTATATAAAAAGAAATGGACTCTTGCTATTTGCAACAACATGGAAGGAACTAGTCGGGATTATACTCGTTGAAACACCATCAGAAAGAGAAAGACAAATAACAAATGATATAATGTGGGATACAAGGAAACAAATACAATATTTTTGCTTCGGGACAACACCACACTGACAAATGGGAGTCGTGGAGCAGGCTGCACAATGCAGGATGCTGCTGAAGAGCAAGATCCTGGCCCTTTTATTGACACATGTAATTGGTTTTTAGGAGATTAGGGAGATTAAGGAAAGGGGAAGGGTGTAGAAGATTAGGGATTGTGAGTCTGCCCTCCAGGCACTTCTAATCTACTTGATGCTACACCCTAATCCCCAGCCATGGTTCTAATCTTATCAACAAGGCTCTCCACTGATCAGCTTCTGGGGTCCCTTGTCATACATCAGTCCTTGGCCCCCTGGGCATTCCCGGTCATACATCGTGATGTATAAATCAGGAGTATATGTTATGCATCGGTCCTCAGCCCCCTGGGCTTTCTGGACATACCTTGTGATGCATAACCTTCCCAGTGTGATCCAGCTTTGTGCTCTTGTTTGATCTGAAGGGCTTAATGGTTTGGGCTCCTGTTCCTAACTGGATGGACCACTTTGACCTTGTTTAGATGACAAAATGGCGGCCAAATAGGCTGCCTAGGAGTAGCAGACCCACACAATATAAATGCGGGATACAAGGAAACAATACAATAAAGTAGAATTGAGAACCTGGAATAAATACATACTTATATGGACAGTTAATTTATGACAAAGGAGTACACAGTGGTAAAAGGAAAGTCTCTTCAATGATTTGTTTTCAGACAACTGGACAATAACATGCAAAATAATGAATTTAGAACATTACCTTATATCATAAAATTAATTCAAAATGGGTTAAAGTTTTGGCCATAAGATCTAAACAATAAAATCAAATGCAGAAAACCTAGGCAAAACATTCTAAGACATTGACTTCAATGATATCCTTGGGTATTCAACTCTAAAGGCATGGTAAACCAACACAAAAATAAACAGGACTACATCAAACTAAGAGGTTTATGAACAGCAGAGAAACTATAATTAAAATAAAAAGACCCCCACTGAATGGGGAAATACATTTTCATATCATACATTTGACAAGGAGCAAATATCCAAAATCTACAAAGAACTCATACAACTCAACAACAAGAAAATAAATAAACCAATTTAAAAAATGTGCAGAAGAGACATTTTTTCAAATAAGTCATACTGACGGCCAGTAGGCACATGAAAAAAAAATGTTCATAACACTAATCATTAGGAAAATGCAAGGCAAAGCCATAATGAGATCTGTAAGAATGATCAAAAAACCACATCACACCTGCAAGCATGATCTATATCAAAAAACAAAAACAAACAAGCAGAAACCAGTGCTGGTGAAAAAAGTGTGGAGGAAAAGGAACCTCATGCACTGTTGGTGGGAATATAGTTTGGTTCAGTCCAGGTGGAAAACAGTGTGGAGGTTTTTCAAAATATTAAAAAAGAACTACCATATGATCCAGCAATTCCACACCTAGATATCTACCCAAAGAATGCAAAATACTAACTCAAAGAGGTATACACACTCCTATGTTCATCACAGTACTGTTAACAACAGCCAGGCTATGGAAACAACCTACATGCTCAATATCATCAGTGGAGTAGAAAGATGTGAATACACACACACACACACACACACACAGTGTAATAGCATTCAGTTATAAAAATGAAAAGATGAACTCTCATGATTTGCAGCAACATAACTGGAACTAGAGGGGATGATACTGAGTCAAATTAGTCAAAAGAGAAAGATTATACTCATGTGCAATATAAAGAAGCAAAACAAAGTTAACAGATAGAACTAAATCAAAACAAACCCTAAAAATCTGACCACTAGCAGGGAGGGTGGGATAGCAAAAAGGGATGAGCGTACACTGGACTATAATGGAGGGATATTGGTGCTTATACCCCAAAAACATTTACAGTGTTCTAAACCACCATTAGAGTGATAAATGAAACAAGTTATGAAAAGTAAAATCATATCTCCTACTGTTTATAAAGAACTACTTCAAATATACAAATATCAAAAAGTTGAAAATAAAAGAATGTAACTAATATACTTTAATCCAAACTAAGTTTGTTTAGCTACAGTAATATGAAACACATCTGAAGCAATAAATGAGAAAAATGAAGACATTTCTCAATGATAAAAATAGTAAGTTGAGAATGTTTACATTTTAAATAGCATCACATACAGAGGAATAAATTCAACAAAAGACTCAGAAGAACCTATTAGTGAAAAGTTTTAAATATTACTTGGAGAAATTAAATAAAATATAAATAAAAAGAGAAACATAAGATGTCAATTAGAAATCTTAATGTTTATAAAGAAATCTATTCTCCACAAATTGATTTGTAGATTCAATACAACTACAATAAGAATCTCTTAAAAATTATTTCGTAGGTATTGAATTTTTATAGACATAAAATTTGCATGCAAGATATTCTAGGACACTCTTCTCAGGTTCAATTAATGTGCAAGAAAGATCACACACAAATCTGTTTTGCTTACTCACTAAGTTTCGGATTTATTACAAAGAATGCTAAGGGATCCAAATCAGCAAACTGATGAAAGAGATGCCTAGGGCACTAGTGATGGTGATGATAGTGGGTGAAATTTATGAGAATCATTGAATTATGTATTTAGGTGGGGAGCACTTACATTCATGTTTGTTATACCTTAATTTACAAACATTAGTTCAAAATAAAGAGTAGTTAAGAGGATAAACATGTATATATGAAAAGACAGTATATGTTAAAACTAGTATTTCAAATCATCTGATGACAGTTTTGGACTGGTGATAAGAATAAGACTTATGTAGAAATGAATTGAAAACTTACCACAGCATTGAAGAAAAGCTTCATAATATATTTATAATAATTGACGATTTAAATTGCTTATAAGAATGTTGGTCATGTTTTCCCATTACCACTTTGATTCTTTCACTGCTGTGACTCTCACAGCTTTGCTCCTGTTAAGATAAGTCTCCTGCTTAGATAAGTCTCCAAATAGGATATGAAAACAAAAGCGATTTTATTTTTCTTATTGAATCTACATTGGTCCTTGGAATTATCAGTGTTTTCTAGGCCCTCTCAGTATAGTTTAGAATATTAAGTAGGACTGATATCAACGACTGGTAGATTCTTAAAACCGCTATAGTTATATGAATCTATATTGCCCCATTTGAAAAATTACAAAGTAATTTACTCATTTCCAGTCTTGGAGGGTTTTTATGATTCTCAAATAGTGATAATCATATGATTCCATGTGAATTTATATATGTGCAAAGGAATTTAAATTTTCATTTAATCCCAGTCTTTATAATTGGCTATTTCTGATCATTGATGCTTTAAGTAAATAATTTTGATATTTGTAATATTGCAAGCTGTGCATCTCCATAAGGGGATAAAAATCTTTTTATTAGCTACTAAATTTTTTACGCTTGTAAGAGTCCACAAGATTTTTCAAGGCTGAATTCAATTCCAATTCCCTGCCTGCACATTAAAGCCCACATGAACTGCTCCATATGAATAGTCATTTAATATTTTACTAGAGCTTTTAATTTTACTATCCCCTCAGTAACTTATTCCCATGATTACAAGCCTTATGGTCAAGAAATTCTCCCCAATAGCTAGTATGAATTTTCCATTCTGTGCTTCCTACCATTTTAAAAAATTTGTTAAACCTTCCCTATGCCCTTTCTTCCCTAATAAGCCAAAATACTCTATGTTCTTTCTTCCATTCTTAATGCCAACTTTTGTTATACATTAGCTAGTATAAGAATACCTAGATGAGCACAACATATATGTTATGATCATTAGTTTAAGATCTGAAAAGCTGGGTAGGGTCCATTTAGCTTTTATTTTGAGTATAACATTACCTAAATTACTTCATTCAGCCTCAGTTTCCTTATCTAATAAATATAAATAATAGTGCCTACTTGATAAGGATACTGTGAAGTTTACTTGATATAGAATATGAAATAAGACATACATGTTTATAATAAATGTTCAATGGTGATGTTACAATAATTATTTCAGTAGTTAAAATATTTTGGTTTGTGAGCCAATGGATGGCTAGATTAACTCAAAAGTAGAGGCTCTGATGAAGTATTTGAGTGATAGTTGGCAGAAGAACTTCAGAATCAATTTTTTGAAACACAGCAATGAAGATCGCAAAAGGGTCACAGCTGTAGGGGTCTAGAACCATCAGTATTAATAGCATATGATCTCAAACATGACCATCTGTCTCCATTTCAAGCACTGAATTCAAAGATAGAGCATTTTATTACTCCAACATAGTTCAGAATATTTAGTATTCTGGGGTCAATGAGTCAAGAAAAGCAGTTGCCACTAGAGATTCACTCTTGTGGATGAAGCTAATGGCAAGAAAGGGAGCACTGGGCAGTCACTTCTCTTGGCACCATCTTCTACTATTATAGTCGCTACTACTACTGTTGCTGCTGTGACTGCCACTGCTACATCTCCTTTTAGTATTACCAGCAAGCTTCTCTACCTCTTCATCTAGAATCAGTGAGAATCCACATAGTAAATACAAAATTCCTTGCCCCACAATTTATGCAAGGTTTAAATTGTGATGCCAGAAGGAAAGAGAAATGTCATTTTAAATTATTATTTAGAGGAGTTTACTTTCATGAATTTAAAGATGACATATTCATAGTCACAGATAGAGAATGAAGATAACTTTGAGGAACCCCTCAACAAAAACCTAAAATAATTGTGCAGAAAAATAAGTGACTTTCATATACTTTGTTATGTCCTCTGATTTGCACATTATTTTTGAATGTACCCAACATATTTTAAGGATTAAATTCACACATCTTTTCTGCCTCTACCTGGCATAGCATATTGCAAATGCATGCTTATCAAATAAGATTCAATTGAAGTAGATTTAATTCATCTAATTTTGATTAAATTTTTATTTAAATCATTATTGACTTGAACAAGTAAATTGCCATGACAATTGCACTTCTTGGGTAAATATTGCCAAACACATTCAGACAATATTTACCTGAATAAATATTGGTAAATATTGATTTAAAAAACCTATTTGAATAATTAATTAACCATGAGATATAATTATCATTATTAAATTATATTAGGAAATGTGAAATTAACATGTATGATCTCGTAATGCCCTTATACTTTCCATAACTGAAGGGTAGCTTACTAGTGCATTATGGAGGTTTATGGCACAGTGGATTGAGCGCAATGCTGTGAAGCTGTCTGTGAAGCACTGCCCTCAGCAGTGCTTTCAGTCAGTCTACCTGTTCTGCTCCCCGCTCTGTCTCTGGTGAATCCTCTCACCTGCTGTGCCTCTGGCCTGTACCCCAGCTCTTGTATAAATAAAATAAATCTAAATAAATAAATAAATAAATAAATGTTTAAAAAGTAAGTAGAACATTATGGCTGAATAAACTTATTTTGATTCATTGATCTTAATTATTAGGAGCAGCAGAAAAAAATAAAGCAAAAAAGATTTTGCAGTTGAATGAGAATTTATTCACATTTGAGTATATATACATGCATGTGTAATAAGAAAAATACTGACTTTGGAGTCAAACAAATCTAGGATGCAATTCTAGTCTGCCATTTACTTGTGAACTTGTTAACAAATTCCAAAATTAATTGGAGCCCCAGTTTCCTCATTTGGAAAGTAAGCACAATAGAACCTACTCTAAGTTATTACTCTGATGAGAGAGTGTAGAAACAATGATAAGAGTCTAAAAGAGAGCACTGCAACACAAAGCATGGTAGTAACTTCTTACTCAAAAGACAGATGATTACTTTAGTAGAAACCAACTTATCTTGCAACTGACAGTGTCAACTAATACATACAACTTGACCCTTACAGAAACACAAAATTAATGCATTTAATTTTTTTCTTCAAAAATATCAAGCCTAACATCTCATTTGATTTCCCAATAAGAATGCAAATTAGATGAAGCAGATAAAGGCTTAGAGACACAGGTTAGTCCAGAGATTTATGCAAAGCCAAAAGAAAGTATGTGGTCAAGTTGTAACACAAATCTACTCCTCCTGACTTTCAGCATTGTGGTAAAATGTGCTTTTTGCCTTAATTCCAGGTAGCATCTATTTCAGGGTTTGGGGTGCCTACCCTCCATTAGCCCTCATATCTGTACTTGAATATCAGAGCAGCAACAAACACAAATATGTAAAAAAAAATGTAGATATCCAATATGTTCAGAGTAGACACAGTATATCACTTGTGTAAAATACAAAATTACAGTTGTGTAAGCAAAGAGAACAAACAGCATTCTGAGTAATGGAATCTCAACAGGAGAAATTTGCCTCAGCTTCAGGTTGAAAAAAAAAGATTATATATCTGCAGGGGGAAAAAATATTACCATTATAGCTTACCTTGTCAATACAGCATGGGCCAGTCATCTTTCCATTCTCCTATCTTTATCTACCACCTCAACCCATTCAGTCTCAACAGAATAGCTTAGTTACAACTAAAGAAACCAATAGACATACAGGGCATGTTCTAGCTGAAGACATCCAAAATGGGGTAAATGAAGAAAAATCTAGGCTATTTTCCCAAAATATTATGGAAATCATACTGCAAGGCTCCTGAAGAAAAAAACAAAAGAGGATTATTGTGAGGTGAAAGGAATCAGGATGAGGATGAAAGAAAATAAGCAAAGAAAAAAAAAAAGGCCTTTCACAGGGTTTCTACTGCACATGTGCACTTATTTTATTCAGAAGAGTGTTGCTACAGAACCCAGCAGGGGTAAACTATTATTTATCTCTGGTTATTAGCCAAGTCTAAATTGTGTAACAAAAATAACAAAAGATTTTCTTTACATCTAATTAGACATAAAGGCTAGAACAATGTTCTTGTGAAAGGATGCTTTTAAGATGTTTTTTTGGAATTGAAATAGTAACAACATTTGTTTTGTGTGGTAAACAGAAGCCTTTTGGCAGTGCAGTTGCTTTCATTTTGAAACTGCCAAGAATTATTTGCTTATCTATGAAATTTCAACTACTTCTCTGCCCGTGCATTATATAGATGCTGATCTACATTAAGAGGGGCTTCAGAAGAAAAGATGGGGGCTCACTGAGTCCCTGGGGCAACTTCCCCCACTACACACACACACATTCAGAGGAGCAGGGGGTGGAAGACAAAACAAGACTAGAGAAGGAAATGTAAAGGATGAGAAAGAAGAAAAACACAGAAGTATCACCAAAAAAAGAAATGTGATGAGAGAAGGAGATAAGAAAAAAGGTTGGAAGAACAATGTCAAAGAGAATGACAGAATTCCTAGAGACCAAATCATGGCAGAAGGGAAAAGTTAAAAATAAATAGAAAGAAGGAATGGAAGGAAATAGGAGAGGGTTGGGTAGAAGGAACAAGAACAAAGAGAGTAAAGGGAATAATGAGGAAAAATGGGAACAGCCTTGCAAAGACTGAGAAGCAAGAATAGCCTAATATAATTTAAAAATGACTGCAGAGCTGTCTAAATGCTAATAGCATTTGACAATTTGATATGTATTTATAGCTATTTCCAACTATCTCTGAATACTACATAGGATTATCCAGATTTTGGGGGGTTTATACCACAGGCATATAGGGTTAACAGCATAATGAAGTAAAGAATTATTCTCCAGTACAATCCTTTGGCTTGTTTAGCACTCTTCCAAAGTTCCCTGAGCATGGTACATAAAATGCAATAACCAGAGAAAAGGTAGAGGAGTGTGTGTGTGTGTGTGTGTGTGTGTGTGTGTACATATATCTATCAATATCTAAAAATTTTCAAGGTAGGCTTGAAATCCACAAAAGTACAAGGTAGTTTCAGAGAAATTCATTAAATTAACAAATATTATTTATCCCTTACTATGTTTCAGAACTGAAAATTCAGAGGGAAAAAATGCAGACATAACCTTTGCCACACAGAGCTGAGTCCAGTGTGGAATATGTGTTAAATAGCATGTTGAAGAAGTTCAGAGCCGTGGGGAACATGTAACCAAAGATTCAAGAGTCAAGTGAAAAATATTGTCTGAGTTCAAAACTTAAAGATGACTGATAGGAATAGGAGTTGCAAGAAAAACAAAAAGAGAAAATGTCCAAGGTGGAAGGAATAATAGAAGAAAGGAATGATTCTTTTACTTTATAGTAAGTCTCTGTCCATGTCTGTGTGCACAACATATGATGAAAGCTTTGAGATAGGATGCTGTAGAGGAAAGAGTAAAGTCATGAAGGGATTTATCTATCTCCTATGGATTTAGGGCTTCATGATCAGGGAATTACACAGCTATTGAAAAGTTGCTTATCAGTGATTAATACTATAAAATAATTTCCCAACTATCACACTTTGGAAAGTGAATAAGAAGTGGAAAATACTGATGTCAAGAGTTAAGAAGCTCTCATAATTACCTATACAATAGGGCCTCCCTGGTGGCGCAAGGGGTTAAGCACCACACTATGAAGCAATCTGCAGCCTTTGCAGCACGAGTTCGATCCCCAGCCGGCCAGAGAGAAACCCACATGGCGCAGCAAATCCCTGCTGTCTTGCCCGCTGCTCCCCTTCAGTCAATCCATCTGTTCTGCTCCCCGCTCTGTCTCTGGTGAATCCTCTCACCTCCCACATCGTTGGCCTGTACCCCAGCTCTTGCATGCATAAATAAATAAATCTTTAAAAAAAATTACCTATACAATAGAAGATGTTGGTCTGAACTAAGATAGTAGCAGTGAGGTGAGAAAAAAGGGTCTGGACTCTTGAAATTAACTTGTAGAATCAATGAGATTTGATGACTAGATTTGATGACTGGATTTGGAGAGATCAAGGTGATGACTGTATAGCTTGAAAGACAACCATCTGGCACTGTTTCTTACTAATCCAGAAGTAGGGTATCAAAAGGGGAGTTGTCATCTATTTTTGGGCATTTGGGTTGTTTCCATAGCTTAGCTATTGTAAATAGTGCTGCTATAAACATAGGGGTGCAGGTGCCCTTTGGAATTAATGTTTCTGTGTCATTTGGGTAAATACCTAGGAGTGGAATTGCTGGATCATATGGAAGCTCCATCTTTAGCAGGTTGAGGAATCTCCACACAGCTTTCCATAGTGGTTGGACCAGTTTGCACTCCCACCAGCAGTGCAGGAGAACTGCACATCCTCACCAACATTTGTTGTTGCTAGTTTTTTTAATATGTGCCATTCTCACTGGTGTAAGATGGTATCTCATTGTAATTTTTATTTGCATTTCCCTGACTACAAGTGATGTTGAACATTTTTTCATATGCCTGTTGGCCATTTACTGGATCAAGAAGATGTGGTACATATACACAATGGAATATTACTCAGCAATCAAAAAAAAGATACACTCATACAATTTGCAGCAACATGGATGGAGCTGGAAGGGATCATGCTCAGCAAAATAAGACAGAAAGAAAAAGGAAAATACTGGATGGTCTCACTCATAGCAGAAATTTATTTTCTAAATATAAGGGACCAGGAAAAAACCTAATTATAATAAAGTAAAAATGAAAATCAACAAGCAACTATAAACCAGAGACACACTACAGGGGATGGGGGAGGGTAGTAGGATCAAAACGAGGGGGGTGGGAATTGTATGGGGACTATAACCAAGATGAAAATGCATACATTATGCAAAAAGTGAAAAATGATGGGAAATTGTATAAAAGAAAAAAAAGGGGGAGTTGTAAGCCAAGAAGTTCTAGGAATGTCAAACTTATTGACACTAAGAGGCATGAATCTTCAGCAGCAGCTCTATTGATGAAATGGAATATTTTTCTGTCTTCTGAGCTTCTCCTTATTTAAATATTACTCACTAAACAAATTCAATAAAGGTTTGTAGAATGAATGATTGAATTCAAGATGGATATGAGGGAGTGAATAAATAAATGAGCAAATTAAGGAGTGAGCAAATAGATGAGAGCAAAATCATGGATGGAGGAAGGTAATGAACACATGAAAGTAAGTTTTCCTAATTCAGGGAGTCTATTACTCAAGATGACAAACACAGAGCAAAAGTAAAATATACCCAGACACAGTGAGATCTGATGAAGCTTCATTTAAGGATACAAACAGGGGTTTGCACACTTTATATGTATTGCTTTTTTCCAGGAGGATGAAAAGTTACAAATAACAATATCCCCATTAATTCTCAGAGAGAAGCCCAATTTAGACTTCAGACTCTGATATAATAAGGGTTGGCTTCTACCTTCTACCCTTGAATGGATACATGCTTATTTAATGATCATTTTAGTATGATATAAAAAACAAAGAGGCAGGATGGCTTCATTCACTTCATCCCTGGTTTTAGAGCTCTCTGGGAATTTTAAGATCAAAACTGTGAAAACAGCAAGATCTAATAAAAAATAATTCTTAATTTGCCATACTTTAGCACCTTCAGGTCATAATAAATACTCACACATATAACTGGGGGAGAAGAAGAGGACACCAGTTAGTGTTTGTTACATTACTGAATCATCCATCTGAATGAGCACTTTCATCCTCGTATGTTTCAGTGCAATGCAGAGAAACTCATTTCTCACTCAATATAATTGTCAGCATATTTAATAATTCAGAATGAAGACAGCTCTCAAGCTAAAGGGTAGGACATTTTAGTGATAGCAATATCAACATGTAAAGTAAGAACATCTAAATCTGTCAGATAAGGGCAAAATCTGAGGTACTCACTATAGAACAGAATTTTGACTATGTCAAAAGCAGAACAAACATAATTGGTCTTATGCATAAACTATCTTGTTAGTTTCTATATAAAAAGTGATTTTATTAATAATGCTAAAATTATATTCTCTGTTGTTCAAGGAATAGAAATTTTATTCCTAAATTTTCAGTTATTAGAAAAAATCATTAAACCCAGAAAAACTTAGATAGGATTTATTCTTTATTTCATTATGACATCTTATTTCAAATTTATAAACATTTTTTCCTCCTCATCTTTAAATGGGAATAACAATTCTGATCTTTTGAGACTATTGAAAATATTAAATGACTTAGTGTATGTAAACATTTAACAAATATGATGCTGATGCATGTGAGAAGTGCAAAATATCAATCAACATAACTAGTATTCTTAAACAGGCTGAACTCCATGGGAAACAGATCAGAAACACATTTTTGTCCAACTAGTTATTTCAAACATACCCAGCCAACTTTCTTTTTACCCTATAAGCCCCAAGAATGAGCACAAGGATGAAGTCACCTCCAGCAAAAGCCCCACTGAGCACAGCCTCAGCAGGCTACTTGAATGAGTATGAGAGCAGAGCCAACCCCAAACAGATATCCCACTGTTTATGTTATGACAGAGCACAACAGCAGGTACACAGCCTAATGGGGAGTGAGGGCAGACAAGTCCCAAAAGATAACATGCAGACATCAGCACAGACTCAGAAAACTCAGGAAGGGCCTGAGGATGATTCCATAAAGGCAAACTCTTCACAGACAATATCTCCCCAACCCATGTAAGACCCAGTTACAGATTAATTCTCCCTGACATACAGCACCATCTACTGGAAAAGTAAAAAACTAGAAGTAAAAAGCAAATAATGAGAAAATGAAGAAACACAACAAATGACAACCGTGAGTCTTTAGGGGAATACTACACCACAAAAGAGAAAAAAAAATCTACAAAACTTAATCAAAAATACATGCAAGATCCTTTCGTTCTTTCAGACACAGAGGTCAAATTGCCATGATAAGGAAATTAAAAGAAATGGGGAAAATACAGAAAAGTTGATAAAAGTTACATAAGAAAACTCTGAAAATGCAAATGAGGGTCCTGAGAAATAAATGAATGAATATACGATTGAAATTGAAGCTTTAAATAAGAAAATAAAAGAAATGCAGGTTGTAAAAAGATCAAAAGAGAAGGCAAAAAAATTTCTGAAGAAAGCTATGAAAGTAGAACAGACCAAATGGAAGATCAAATCAGTGACCTTGAAGATGACAATGCACAAAAAATCCAGGTGGAAGAAAAAAAGATATAAAGAAAAAAAAATGAAATACTCTGAGAATTATCCAAGTCCATGAAGAAAGGCAATATAATAATAATGGGTATCCAAGTGGGGGAAGAGATAGAAAGAAGAACAGAGAATATACTTAAAGAAATATTAGAGGAAAACTTCCCAAAACCTGGAAAAGGAACTAAATATACGCTTCTATTACGTTAAATCAACATCAAGGTACCTGGATCTAATGAGACCTACACCAAGATACAGAGTAGTGAAACTTGCAAAAATTCAAGACAAAAAAAGAATATTGAAGCTAGCTAGGGGGGAAAAGCAGATAACCTTTAAGAGAAATCCCATCAAGCTAAAAGAAACACTATGGGCAAGAAGAGAATGGAATGATGTAATTAAAATACGAAAAGAGACAATCTTACTGCCAAGAATACTTAATCCTGCAATGTTCTCCTTCAGATAGGACAGAAATAAAGATCTTCTCAGCCCAACAGAAGGCGTTTGCAAACCCCAGATTCCTCCTTTCAAGAAATGATGAAAGCAGCTCTCATATTTAAATTGAAGAGAAGAACATACACAAAGAACTGCACAAGGAAATTAAAGTACAAAATTAAGGACAAATGGCCACATCAGATTTCTCTATGTTTAATAGTTCTCTAAATACAAATGGACTAACCAAAAAGGCATAAAGTGTCTAGTTCAATTAGGAAATGGAATTCAACATTTGACTGTGTCCAGGACACATACCTCAGCTCCAAAGTAAAGTGTTGGACATAATCCTACAAGCAAATGGGATCCAAAGAAAGAGGTTTGATAATATCAGATAAATTAGATTTCCAACTGAAGGTAGGTACTAGTCTCTTTATTCACATATGCGCAAAAACTCTCAGAATGCATGTAAAACACCCATCCCCCACCCTACTCCTGTCTCAGAATAAAGTATGAAAACTAGCCTCTGCAGCTCAGCTGATATCCACCTAGGGTATGAGATGTCATTTTCCTATCTTGCAATTAACTTCAGGAGATCCTCTTGGAGTCTCCCAAACTTGACTTAAAATATAAAGAAGAGATAAACAAAAATACATATCCCTAAACTTATAATTCCTTATACTTCCAATTTTTTTCTTGATTTTCTATGTTCTGATTTTACTATAGATTGTACAGATGATGAGACAACTCAAAAGGCTTTCTTAAACCCTAGAGGAGGTTTCTTAATCTCTGCATTATTAACACAATGGATAAGATTATTTGAGAGCCAAGGCTCTACATTGCAGGATATTTAATAGCATCTCTGCCAAATAGCCATCAGATGCCAGAAACTTCCCTTCCTCTTGAGGGATGACAACTGAATTTGTCACATAATATGACCAAATATTCTATGGGGGAGTGAGTCACCTCTAGCTGAGAACCACTACACAATGGTAACTAGCTGTGACTGTGTATTCTCTCTCCAGCATATGAAAGTGCCTTTGCTTGCAGTCCTTATCTTTCAGTTTTATTTGCAATTTTGAGACAAATAATTCATGTAATTACATGAGTTCCCCATCCCCTGATTCATTTAATGGACATTCACTCTCTTCATTTACTAAATAAATACCTCCGTTCGCTATGTCTCAGACATTGTCTCAGTCACTGACTGACAAGGTCCTACCCTCTGAAAGTTTACAAGGTGGTGATACGAGAAACATCATAGAGCCCTCAGAAGATAGACAATAGAAATCAAAGCAGTGATTGAGGAAAATTACCAGGGCATTGCTGTATATGATGGGGGGCGGGGGGGGGGAGGAAAGGTTTGGAACCAGAAAAAAACAGTTAGTAAGTGGTAATTGCCATAGCCCCCCCCAAAAAAAATAATGATCTGGATATGACTCCTGGGTTGAAGGAGAAGGAATAAAACAGAATGAATTTGAAAAAAAAAATGGAATTTTCTAAGTGGTTGGGGAGACAGAAATGGGAAGAAAGAAAAGTCTTCATTTTGCTTAATGAGACATTATCACAGTTTTCCTATCACTAATAGATGTGAAATTATTGGGATTTTACAAAAGCAAAAATTATCAGTCATAACTGTGGCAATGGCAATAATGAGCGGTATATTAGGATATTCACTTGTGATCATTTTGACTTGAGAATAAACTATGTTGGATCAGAAATCTACAGTTAAGGATTTCTCTAGAAATGATGGATAGTCTTCACCTAATTTTTCTCTGAAATTATTAAGATATACACAATGGACTGGTAGATGTCTCAATTATGCTTTCAGGAAAATAGTTTATTATAAACTCAGATTCTTAAACTAGCATCCAAAAATTAAAAAAGTAAATAAATAAACTGCCTCTGAGGACTTTCCCTATGCAGAATCAGACTAAAGAAAATCTTATCTTCACAGACAGGAGGTATTAATCTTCACAGATCCTTGAAATGACAGCTATTTTAAAAATAGACTAATTTAAATTTAAGAAACTTTAATAATACAGCAATTGGACAGCACGTGTTGAAAGAACAGGTTGCAAAGTTTGTGTAAAATTCTAACTCAAGTGGCCATAGGATTACTTAATTAAGCAACAAAATTAATAGGACTAGAATTTGAACTTTTTTCTTTTTCTCCCCATTTCTCCATTTGTTCAATAGAATTTTCTTAAATTTTACATCACGGAGATTAAATTGTTTCTTTTTTTATGCATATAAAAGCTGGGGTGTAGGCAGGGAACAGAACAGGAAAATCTACATTTGATATATACTGCTGAGGAGAGCAGGGAGCAGGCACAACAGGAGAGGTCTGCTGAGCCATGTGGGTTAGCTCTCTGGCCGGGGTTCACACTCATGCTGCAGTAGGTACAAATAGTTGCTGATAGCTTCATAATGCTGAGACTAAACCCCGTGAGCCATCAGGGAGGCCCAGGAAGTTTAAATTATAAAAAACTTTTAGACTCATAATCACCTCCAACCCTCTGCAAACCACTTTCCAGTTCCCACAATGGGTTCTTCATTCTCTCTCTCTCTATATCTCTCTCTCATGCTTTCTTTAAGCTGTGTAAGAACAAATTTTTGGAAGGCATATATTCCTGGGTGCAGATATCAAGAATACACTAACACAATCACTCTGTAAATTCAGGCAAGTCCTTCTCCAAGATTTCATTCCTTTAGAGAGGAAATTTTTTTTACATGGTTATGTTTTTTAAATGACTTAATTAAAGAGGCTCATAACATAACAAGTACAGAAATCATTTTAGTTGTTTCTCCTCTTCCTTTCTCCTTCCACTAAGTGATTTAGTAATAGGAAATATGAAACACCTATTACCCTATTATGTATTTGCCATTATACATGTTAAAATAATAAGGGTAATGAAAGACACAGAATTTTTGTATGCTGCAATCTGAACAATGCCAGACTAATAAAACAATTCAAAAATTACAATTCAAAAATAAAACATTTCAAAAATAAAGCAATTCATGAATAGAAAGAAACAAATGCAAGGATGTATATAATTATTAACTGATTATTCTGGGTATTGAAAAAGTGAGTTTTTTTTTTTCTTCACTGTTCTGTTTCCCAAACTTTATATAATTAATTTTTAATTTCCTAATGTAAAACATTAATAAACTTCAGTGAAAAAAGGTAGAGAAACTTTCCACAGTAAACAAAATTCTAATGTTCTCATTAATGAAAACAAAGGCTACTAGATAAAATACTAACTCAAAGAAATATGCCTCAGACCAAATAAGATGTTCTTTGACATTTTTCCATGAACTGTTATCCTGCTTACATTATGAATGAACCAAACCCCACTGGGGCCCATGGAACAGACCCACAGTCCTCAGCCTGTTTACGACAATGACTTACAGCATTCTTAATATAAAAATAAGGTATTTTTCAAGCAATTCTGGCCATTAACATAATAGTATTAACTAACTAGTTTTTAAATGTCAATTATCTTTATACAGATTAGTACTAAATTGTATAACTAATATGATTTAGATTTTTTTTCTAACAAAAATACAGAACAAATCTTAATATTTAGGCATATACATTTACAGCTCAGTTTTGCCTTTTTTCTGCTGATTTCTTAAAAGTCAGAGTGTTTAAGTACACAGCAGAGTAAGTCTAGTCCACATACCACATTGCAATTTCAATTCAGAATCACATCTCTTCCTTACCATACCCTAAAATGATCTTCAAAGAAAACATGAAGATTTGGGTCAAGATCTTTCTCACTAAATTACAACTAGTTACTCTGAAATCTATTTCATTCTAATAATGCATTTTCCTTTAAGTCAAGGGGAGAAGTTTCAATTTTTTTTGTATTGCTAAATCAAATGCCAGGATATAGAACCTGTTCAATTGTAAATAAGTAATGGATGAGTGGATGAATGGATGGATGAATATTTGAAATGAAGGGAATCTTCTTTTAAAAAAAAATAGAAGTAACATTGCATTATAACATTATATATGTTCCAGGTATACATAATTAAAAAATCAATATGTACTACATTAAGTTCACCTGTAAAAGTATGATTCAATCAAAATGGAAGAAATGTTAATAAGCATATAGCCCTAATGTCTACCAACTTTAGAACATTTTCCAGTGCATAACAAATGGTACGTTCAGGATGCCTTTGACTCTCATTATCTTGTGATAGGACACTCAGGACTGTAAACCTCTTCACCCGGCTTTAGAATCCAGGTTCTGTCTATGCTTTTAACCAAAGCAAGTTGTTTATTATTTTTCACTAAGGCCTGTTATTCATTCATCTATTTTTCTTAAATTGAAGACAACATACTAATGAGAGCTCTCTAAAACCTATTCCTGATCATAACTCTAAAGAGGACCACTTTGAACACATCCCATCCCCATTTACTACAGTTTCAATGGCACACAACGCAGTGTCTCAATTACTTGGTCTGCAAGACAGGAACTGACAGCCATTTTCTGTCCTTATGCCTTGCCATTTATTAATTTACTCTTCCATTCATTAAATATTTATTGTACATCTACTCTGTTGCTGAAATTGTGCTGGATCCTGGGGTGTAAGTAATAATTTTGATCTGCCTAGAGCTTGAATCTAGAGGCCAACATGCAACAGTATTTTAGAACAGTGCTTTTCCCAGCTTCGCATCCAACTGGAAAACCAAATAGATTTGAAATTACGAACATGAGTATGAGGCAAATATTCCCCCAATGCATAATTTATGAAGAGGCTGAAGAAGAACCATAGATACCTCATAGATCAAGGATATTTAAAAAATTAGATATTTCCTTCTAAAAAAAAAAAAAAACAGAAAACTGAGAAAAGCCTATTAAAAAACTGTTTTCAGATATTGACCAAATAGGAAACACAAGGCTATTTTCCTAAGACTAGGAAAACACAAAGTGAGCCAAGGCCAAGCTTTAGCCTGCAGGCACTTTTCAGACCACATAGCATGAATGGGGATTCTAAGCAAAGCACTGTGACCTTGCTGAGTTAAGACTTGACTTTACAGTTCTGGAAGCTGAGGAGGCTAGAATTCACAAGTTAAATTGCCAGACAGGAGGGAGCTATTAACAAATGAGGTCCAGAGATCTGCATAGGGATCCTCTTGAGTCTCTGGATGAATATCATCCTGTGTTTACATGAGGCAGAAAAGGAACACAGTTGAGCTCAACAATTCCCAGAACTCACATAGGGTTGGTAGATGTTGGACCAGCCAAAGTAAAGAGAATTTGTTGAAAAACTAAGATGACTCAACAGAAACTCCAGAAGGGCAACAACTTAATAGTGAACTAAACTAGCCCTAGAATATAAGCTCCTCTAAAAATACCAGAAAAAAAAAAAACAATTAAAAAAATGTTTCAAGTTAAGTGGAGCTATAAATTCCTCAATTGCAAGAAAAACAAATTTCAATGCTCTTTTAAAAAAAAAAAAGATTTATTTATTTATTCAAGCACTGGGTACAGTCAGAAGCACGGGAGGGTGAGAGAATTCACCAGAACCAGAGCAGGGAGCAGAACAGGCAGACTGATGAAGTACACTGCTGAGGAGAGCGGCAAGTGGCAGGAGAGGTCTGCGCTCCATGTGGGACCTCCCCGGAGGCTGGGGATCAAACCGGTGCTGCAGAGGTTGCGGGCAGCTTCGCAGCCCACCGCTCAACCATTTTGCCACCGGGGAGGCCCTCAATGATCTTTAAAAGAAGAAAACTCATATGAGAAAATCAACAATGTGAGACACATGTAAACTGAGAAAAAATGTAAAGGATTCATAAACAAAAAACATCAGCTTTCCTCTTACACCCAAACTACAGGAATGGCCTTCCACAGTAAACAACTTGAAACTATAAAAAAGATATTAAACAATTGATTAATTGTAAACAGTTAGTAAACAACTAGAAACTATAAAAAAGATATTAAACAATAAATTAAATAATTGTTTTCAAGATTGCCAGATAAAATACAGGATACTAAATTACCTTTGATTTCAGACATTTGATAGATACTGATACTTAAAAAAAGTATTTGTTATGCCTCTAATATTCAAATTTAACTAAGTGCCTTGTTTTCACTTGGCAGATTTGGCAACTCTTTGTGATTGGAAAAGAGTCACTGGCGATGAATATTGATAGGAGGGAAAATAATGTTAACCCAATGATAGTCTCGACATTCAGGCTAGAGGTAATTTTATACTATATTTAAGGGTAATGGAACCCAAAAAAGCCTAGAAAATCTTACCCAAAAAGAATCTGCAGACAAAGAGCTTGGGGAGGCCAATGTGACTAAGCTATATAGGACAGAGTACTGTAGAGAAGAATGTAGGAAGTTTTTCAGTATCCGGGAAGAAAGTGAGCTCCACAAATCCAATACATATAATTGTGATTGATAAAACTTCATGAGGCAGGGAAAAAAACTGAAAAATAATCAAGGGACTAAGTTAAAAAATTCCCAGCACTCACACAGAACCAGAGTTTCTACCAGTCACAGTAGAAAGTTTCCAATAAATACATGAGACTTTTAGTAAAGACTCCAAAACAACAATGTCTTAATCATGGAGATAAAATAACATTAAAGTAAATTCTAGATGTGTCACAAAGAGACAAATGACATGCTCAAAAGAATCAAACTCATATATAAGTAATTTAATTATTGGTCAGATGAAAAACCAGCACTGAATACCACAAAATTTACTACTCAGCAGTGTAAAAGTAATATAGTTAAATATCCAACTGAATATTCTTAGGCAGGAAAATATTACCAAGAGAAAAAGCAGTCAATAGAAATAGTGAAAAATGACAGGGAGGATGCTACTCATAGGCAAGGATTTTTAAAAACTATTTTAAATTTTCTTAATCTGTACAAAAGGGTAACATTAATATGATGAGAGAAATTGGATATAATTTTAATGCTTGAAAATAAATTCCTATATTCGCCTAACAAGTTAAATAAGAGAATTTAAAAGATTAGTGAATGTGAAAACTTAGTAATAGATCTCTAAACATAGTGACAGAGGGTAAAAAAAAAGATGATTAAAAGAGATTCTGTGACATGTGTGACAAAATCAGTCAATCTATCTTACAAGTAATTGAATTGAATTTCCAGAAGGAGAGAGGATATGGGCTTACAGACAAAAAGAGAGTTCAAATTATTATTAGAATTGTCCAAAAGTACTGAAAAGTATAAACCTGTAGGTCAAAGTCAACAAATCTAAAAGAAGAGAACCATAAAGAAAATCATCTCCAGGCACATCATAATCAGATTTCTGAAAATTAGTGATAAATAAAAGGTTTTAAAATCAGAACAGAGGAGAAAGGAGCACAGTACACAGGCAGGAAAAGAATGCTCCCTGGATTCTTGCTAGTAAAGTGCAAACCACAAGACAATAAGAGCAGCAATTTTAATATATTGAGAAGAAAGAAAAAACTCTGAACTTAGAAATCTGTATCTAGAAAATAAGTCCTTCACAGATAAAGGTAACCAAAGACTTTTTCAAAAATACAAAAGGTGAGATAATTTGTCATCAAGCAAACTTGTAACATGAAAAAATGTTAAATATCATAGGTAGAAAGGATCTTACACCAGCTATAACTCGGGTCTACACTAAGAAATAAAGAGCACAAAAATGATAAATATATGGGTAAATACAGACAATGTCTTCTCAAGTTTTGATTTCTTAAAAGGTTAATTGGAAAGTGAAAATTTCAGAAGAGAATATTAAATCTTCTCCCCATAAGTAATGATAAAACTAGATAAAGCTGTCAGCAACAATCCCAGAGTTCTGAAAATCAACCACAGGCATGCAACAAATTCAGAAACATCTATTAAAAACAACAACAACAACAAACTACTGAACCTTGAGTAAGATCAATGGGAATTTGTGAATTTGTATTTTTTTAGCCTGGAGAGGCTGTTGTACACCCTTCCACTGGCTTCATTAGAATACTTATACCACAAGAGGGTAAGCTCTAAAAAACAGAAGCTTTGTTGCCAAAGGGAACTTATTAAATTTTTAAGTAGACTGTGGGAAAACATGTACCTGGAAGTAGTTGGTAGCCAAGTGGCAAGTTGAGGTCACACCCAATCTGAAACTGAAAACTTGACTGTAGACCTGATGAAGAGCCAGATGTATAATAGGGAGACTCACAGAATAAGGAAGCCATAATTGGCTTAGAGGAGGCTCCCACACGCTTTGGTGGTCTAAAAAGCTGTGTGTAGGGGCCTCCCTGGTGGCTCAAGGGGTTAAGATGCAACATATGAAGCTATCTGAAGGCTCTGCAGCACCAGCTCAATCCCCAGCCAGGGAGATACTCACATGGCGCAGCAGACTTCTCCTGACTCGCCCGCTGCTCCCCTCAGCAGTGTATTTCAGTCAATCTGCCTGTTCTGTTCCCCACTCTGTCTCTGATGAATCCTCTCACCCCCCACATGTCTGGGCTGTTCTTGTATGCATAAATAAATAAATCTTTAAATAAATTTTAAATATGCATAAATAAATGTATGCATTCTTGTATGCATAAATAAATAAATCTTTCTTGTATGCATAAATAAATAAATCTTTAAAAAATAAAAAGCTGTGTGTATTTATAAGAATGTGTGTAAGATGAGGAGAAAGTAGAGATGGAACAGCCATCCACTGAAGGCAGATGAAACTATGTGCATGCACAGAGAGATATTTGAAAGCAGAAAGTAAAAGATAGGTCAAATTTACAAATTGTATGAACTTTGAATGAATTTCCCCAAAGAGGAATCCTTACTGATTCAACTGAGGTATTTGAGTAAAACTTCTGACAATAATCTCTGATCAATTAATAGCTGATCATTAAATTCTATTGACACAGGGATGACCCATTAGGAAACTAGGATTAAAAATAAAAACAAGGTTTGTTTTTTTTTTTTTAATATGAGCAGATATTTCAGAGGCCACACTCTATCACATACTATAAGAAGTAGTGCAAGCAGGTTACTAAACAACCAGTAATAATAACAACTCTAGGAAGATTCACACAGAGTTGCTAGAATATATTACCTAAAATAACTTTCAGTAAATAAAGAAATTGTAAGACTTACAGAGAAATAGGGTATATGACTGTACTCATAGAAAAAGAGCAATTAATAAAAACTGTCTCTGAGGTCACAGATGATGACTTAGCAGAAAAATATGTTGGAGGAGCTATTAGAAAGATGTCCAATGAACTAAAGGAAGCTGCATATAAAGAATTTAATGTAAGCATGCACAATAAAAGTACAATGTACAATAATGTGTGAAAATATAAGTATGGACAATATTAATCCAACAAATTATTTAAAAGATTCAGTGTATAAACTAAATAAATGTAACATTTATTTCCATTATTAATACTTTGTAATCTTTCATATAAAGATGTACATATTTGCTAGACTTACACCTAGTTTGTTTTGAAACTATGACAAAATGCCATTTTTTATAAAAATTTTTTTGGTACAGAAGAACTGGGGTACAGGCCAGAGGGTGTGGGGGGAGGGGGAAGGGAGTGAGAAGATTCACCAGAGACAGAATAAGGAATAGAACAGGTAAACTGACTGAAATACACTGCTGAGGAGAGCAGCGCGCAAGTCAGGAGAGGTCTGCTGCACCATGTGGGTTAGCTCACTGGCTAGGGATCGAACTCAGGTTGTAAGGGTGATAGCACTGAGATTTAGACCATGGGCCACCACGGAGGCCCTAAAATGCCATATTTTTAAAGTCTAAAAAATTCCTCATGTTAATTGCCTGTCTATAGGTTACAGTTGACTTTTGGACACTAACCTTTTATCCTGCAATCCCAATAAACTACAAGTTTCAGAAGTTTTTTATAGATTCTTTGGGATTTTCTATATCCAAATAATATTTCAATTTCATTTTTGAGTAAAGTATAGCTGAATATAGAAATCTTGATTTACTTTTTCTTTCTTAGAGTACTTGAATGTTATCCCAATAACTTTAAACCAGTATTTCTGGAGAGAAGTCAATTGTTGATAATGGGGTTTTTTCCCTATATGTGATACATTGTCATTTTTTTACTGTTTTCAAGAAATTCTTGGTTTTGACTTTGGGCAGTTGGAGTATGATGTTCTAGATGTCAATTTTATATCCATCCTTTTTCAAGTTAGTTGAGTTTTTTAGAAGTCTAAATTAATATTTTGTTCAAATTGGGGAAGAATTAGCTATTATTTCTTTAAATAGTTTTTTCTACTTTATCCTCTTCTGTGATTTTATTAAACTTCTAATCATGGATTCTCATAGGTCTCTAAGATCCTGGTTTTTTCAATTTTTTTTCTTTTCTGTTCAATTTTATCTTCAAGTTGGCTGGGTTTTTTATTATTATTATTATTATTCTACTATTTCAAATATGCCATTATGCCCTTTAGTAAATTTTTTAAATCCAATTATTTTTTTAAAGATTTATTTTTTTATTTATACAAGCACTGGGTACAGTCAGAGGTGCAGGAGGGTGAGAGAATTCACCAGCGCCAGAGCGGAGAGCAGATCAGGCAGAGTGACAAAGTATACTGCTGAGGGGAGCAGTGGGCGGCAGGAGAGGTCTGCACGCCATGTGGAACCCTCTCCTGGTGGCCGGGGATCAAACTGGCACTGCAGAGGCTGCGGGCAGCTTTGCAACCCAGCGCTCAACCACTGCGCCACCAGGGAGGCCCTAAATTCAGTTATATTTTTAATTTCTTCAACCTAATACAAAGAACCTATGAAAAATTCTCAGCTATTAAATTTCATGTGAAATACTAAATGTTTTTTCTTAAGATTGGGAACAAAGTTCTATTCCAACTGTATACTAGAGATCCTAGTCAGTGTAATAAGGCAACATAAACAAATCTACATTAAAACATGAATTCCCTTTAAAAAATTAGAACTAATACATGAGTTAAGCAAAATCAAAGGAGACAGGATAAATATAGAAACATCAATTAATTTGTATAATTAAGCCACTCTCATGAAATTAAATTCCATTCACAACAGTCTCAAGACATGAAAAATTACTAAGTGATTAAATTTAATACAAGAAGTAAAAGTCCTATACCAGAAAAACTATAAGCCACTACACAGAGAAAGAAAGGACAGAGACAAAAGAAGCATTCTAAAGTCATGTTCAATATTGTGAAGATGGCAATTTTCCTCAAATTAGTCTATAGATTTAAAGGAATCTCTATCAAAACACCAGCAGGGGTTTGGTTTTGTTTTGTTTTTCCAGAAACTGATAAGCTATTCCTAAGATTTACATACAATCTTTTTTGGCTAATGATAGCCAAAACCATTTTGAAAAAGAATAACAAAGTTGGAGGACATACATTTTCCATTTCAAAACTTACTCTAATTATACACACAAAATAGTGTAGCACTGTGAAAAGAAATGATGGATAATCAAAGGAAAACTAATGAGAGTTCTGAAGTAAGTTCTTACATTTATGGTTAATTAGCCTCTAACAAAGTGGCTAAGGCAACACAAAGGAGGGGAAATGTCTTCTCAAAAAATAAAGTTAAGATGATTTTATATCCACCAATAAAAGTGTGAATATAGACTTTTCATCAGATCATACACAATAATTAACCTAAAATAGATAAATAGATAATATACCTAAATGTAAGAACTGAAACTTAAAATTTTCAAAGAATTCATAGAAAGCTATCCTTATTACCTTAGATTAGGAAAAAGTTCCTAGATACATACCTAGAGCATGATCTATAAAAAGAATAAAAATGATAAATTGGACATGAAATTAAAGCTTTTATACTTCAAAAGATGCTCATGAGAAAATTTAAAGATAGCTATAGTGAGAAAATATTTGAAAATAACATATTTGACAACTGTGTCTATCATACATAAAGAACTCTTATGACTCAATAATAAAAAGATTAACAAATTCAATGGAAATAGTTAAACATAATGCATGTGAATATGAATAATAAGCACTGGACACTTTTACAATTTGAATAATCACAATCTTCAAGGATTTCTTACTCTTCAAACTCTTATATTTATTTCCCATTTCATTCTTTTAGCACTATCTATCGTGTGTTGTTTGTTGTCCTTATACATTTGCCCTGACTATTCAACTGGTTTATAGATTGGGGGAGACAATAAAGAGTATATTCTTTGAGGAAGCAAAGTCTGGTATAGTACATTGCACAGAGCAGTTATTAAATAATTATTATTAAGGAAACAGGAGACTTCAAGAGAATTTTAATGAAATTCTTCTATAGAAGACTGAATGTAAAACCTTCACGCTTATCTATTTTTTCCCTTCTTATCTACAAAGAAGTTTTCAGAGCATCCTTTGCTAACTCTTAGCTTTAACAATTCTCACTATAGATCGACAGTATACACAATCAGTCAAATACTTTTAAGATATATTCCAGTTAATGTAGGTACCTTTTTAAAAAGAGCAGTTTAATTTTGTCACCTAAACAAGGTTAACATTCAGCTTCAAATTCTATTCAAATATTTTTAACCAGGTGAGACTACCTTCATCAAATCCACAGTGCCTTGAGAAATACTAGGCAAGAATTTTAATATTTAGTCATGAAAAATATACATAACATAAAATTTACTTTTGTAAACATTTTAAAGTGTACTATTCAATGGCATTAAGTACATTCATATTGTTGTGCAACCATTACAACTATCTGTCTCTGGAGTTTTTCAATATGAAACTGAAACTGTATACATTAAATAGTAACTCCCTCCCCCCCTCATCACCCAATTTCTTGATAGCCACCATTCTACTTTGCTTATGTGAACCTGTCTACCTTGGTAGTTATATAAGTGAAATCATGCAATATGTGTCCTTTTGTGCTGGACTTATTTCACTTAGGATAGTGTGCAAGGTTCATCTATATTATAATCAGATTTTTTTTCCTTTTTATTGAAGTAACATTGGTTTACAGTATTGTATACAATTTACAGGAATAAAATCTCCCTGTTCAGATGTTATTACAAGACCAAACCTACCAACCAAGACACCTATAGGTCCATTATACTCCTTCCCCAATTTATTCTCTTCCCTCCACTTCTATGGTAGCCTCAGTTCTACAGTTTAGGGTTCATAATTTATAATTGCTTTCTTTTCTGCAATGTATACTCTGTGCTCCTTTGTCATAGATCAACTGTCCATCATAGGTATAGGTTTACTTTGGGTTCCCAATTCTAGTTCATTGGTCTGTGGTCTATTTTTGACCTAGTGCCACCCTGTTTTGATAATTATACATTTGTGGTATAGTTTAAATTGGCTTTATCTTACCCTTTCTTTAATTTTTCTATATTCCACAAATAAGTGACACCATCTAGTATTTGTCTTTCTCCTTTTTTTGTTTGACATATACCTTCTAGTTCCATTCATGTTGTCCCAAATGGCAAGATTTTAACTTTTTATAGCTATGTAGTATTTGTGTGTGTATATCACATGATTTTCCTGATCCACTCATCTGTCTTTGGGCACTTGGGTTGTTTTCATAGCTTGACAATTACAAATAGTGTTTCAATGAACATAGATTGCATATGTTCCTTCAAATTAGTGTTTATTTATTCTCTGGGAACATGCCTAGGAGTAGAATTGCTGGGTTATATGGTAGATCCATTTTTAATATTTCAAGAAACCTCTATAATGTTTTGCACACATGCTGGACAAGTCTACAGTGCCACCTACAGCGTACAAGAGTTCATTTTTCTTCACATCTTTGCCAGCACAGTTTTTTCTGGTCTTATTGATATGGGTCATTCTCACAAGAGTGAGACTGTACGTCATTGTGTGTGTGTTTTTTTTTTTTACATAAGTGATGATGAGTGATTTTTTATATAACTGTTGGTCATCTGTATGTCTTTGAGGAATAAACACTTATTTAGCTCTTCTACCCATTTTTGATTGGGTTGTTTCCTTAACGTTGAGTTGTATGAGTTCTTTGTAGATCTTGGATATCATCTTTTTCCAGATACATGGTATACAAGTATTCTCTCCAATTCAGTCAGGTTTTTGTTTGTTTGTTTGTTTGTTTGTTTTACTGACAGTTTCTTTCATTGTGCAGAATCTTTTTGGTTTGATATAGTCTCAATTGTTTATAACTTCTTTTGCTTCCCTTGCTGTTGGAGATGAATCCACAAAGACATCACTGAAGCCTATGTCATGGAATGTTTTGCATATATTTACTTCTATGTATTTTATGGTTTTAATCTTATATCCAAGTCTTTTATCCACTTTGAGTTAATTTTTGTGTGTGGTGTGAGATAGTGGTTAAGTTTCATTTCTTTTTTTTTTTCATGATGCTATCCAGTTTTTCCAATATCATTTGTTGAAGATGCTTTCTTTTCTGCAATGTATACTGTGTGCTTCTTTGTCATAGATCAACTGTCCATTATAGGTATAGGTTTACTTTGGGTTCCCGATTCTAGTCCATTGGTCTGTGTGTCTATTTTTGACCTAGCACCACCATGTTTTGATAATTATACCTTTGTGGTATAGTTTACAATCTAGGCGTGTGATACTACCACTCTTGCTCTTTTTTTTTTTTTTTTGGTCAGGATTTCTTTGGTAACCCAAGGTCTTTCTTTTGTGGTTCCATATGAACTTCAACAATGTTTGTTCTATTTCTTTGAAGAATGCCATTGAACCACATAGAAATTGCATTGAATCTGAATATTGCTTTGAATAAGATTACCATCTTCACAATGTCAATTCTTCCTGTTCATCAGCAGAGAATAAATTTTCATTTCTTTGTGTCTTCTTCTATTTTTTTAAACAATGTCATATAGTTTTCAATGTATAAGTGCTTCACCTCTGTTAAGTTTATTTCTTTTTCATGTGATTGTAAATGTGATTATTTTCTTGATTTCTTTCTCTTCTAATGTCATTTTTTGTATATAGGAAGGCAATTGATTTTTGTATATTGATTTTACACCCTGCTACTTTAAGAGCTAGATATTCTTTAAATTCAAAATCTCAAGGACAATATCCAAAGATAAAATATAAATATCCAAAGATAATATAACATTGTGCTATTGGCATGCTTAGGTGTGTGATCTGTCAAATTAATAATTTTTTCTCACTCTGATAATCTTCAAATGCATTGTTATTTTTTTATAATCAAACAGTAAAAGATATTACTTCCCTGAATTGAGTACAAATACATAGTAAATAACTAATCATTAATTATGCATGACATTATATACCAATTATTTGTGAAGACGCCTGGGAGTGTTATAAATATAATCTCATTAGTTTTCTCAAATTTTCCACAAGCTTGAAAGGTAGTCATTATTATCTCTATATTTAACACATTGCTATATTAATAAAAATTATGGACTCTTTTACATTTAACAAAACACATTTACATTTATCATTCTATTTGCCCTTTTGTGAAACAGATGCTATTATCATCCTCTTTTTTCAAATGAGAAAATGTAGTTTTAATTACCTCCCAGAATCCTTATGAACATTAATAAAGGCTAATCTTTACCTCTGAGAAAGTGGCTCTAACTTAAAGGATCATCTTAATGTAGGAGAGAGTTGGGGTACCTGGTTTGGTATGAGGAAATGGTATCATCTGATTTATGGTTACTGTGTGGAATTAAAGATGTAGATTAAGAATGAGAACTACACTGATAGAGCATTATTAAACATGGAAAGAAATTCACCAACAATGGAGCCCAAAAACAAACAAACAAACAAACAAAAATCACAACTCAGATAGATTTTGGTGGTAGAAACAATAGGAAAGTCAGAAGAGCAGCTATGGGAGTTAAGACAAGGAGTGACTCAAGAATGACTCCTTGGTTTCTGATCTGAAATGTTGTGTGGGAGGTGGTATCATTTACAAAAGCAATTATAAAACCAAAAGGATGTATATTGTTTGTTATTTTGTTTGTTCATTTTTTGGTTGTTCATTTTTGTTTAGTGGTGATGACTACATCAAAGTTTAAGAGTTTGATTTAAAAGTTAATTTTATGAAAGTTGTGAGACACTCAAATGAAGACCTAGCAGGAAATTGCATATTCAAGTCTGGAGTTCATAGGAGAGATTCTGGCTGATTGTATATATTTGGGACTTGTCAGCATAAATGGGGTAATTAAAGTCAATATAATACATATCTCACCTAGAGAGTGAATTTAAGAAAGAGAAGAGGGCCAGGGCAGCATCCTGGAGAGCTCCAATATTAAGAGGTCAACAGAAAAGCTGGTAAAAGTGCCTGAGGGGTGACCAGGAACAAAACAATATCTTGTCATTGACTCCAAGTGTAGAGAGTGCTTAGGAAGGAATAAGCTGTGTCAAATGCTCCTGGAATGTCAAATCAGATTAGGGAGAAACAAGAACTTTGAATTTATTCACTCATCCATTTAGTGCAAAAAAAAATTCTCCTAGCTTTGATTAATTCTTTCATCTGAACAATACTTATTCTTTGCCAATTGTGGACCTAAAAATTGTTTTAGGTCCTCAGAATAGGATGGCAAATGACGAGCCATGATTTCTGTCTCCATGAAGTTTGCATTCTGTTGGGGCACAGAAACAATAAAATAGGCTAATAAGCAAGATGACTTCATAGCATGCCAGTGCTGGAAACAAAGGCAAAATAATAGAGAGTTACTGGGCCAACTTATTTAGGTCTAGGAATAGACAAGGACATCAAAATTTTTTATAAAGTGTAATTATAAGAAAATTTGTTTCTCTTTGAGTTGAATGACAGCAAATAATATTTGCTTTAAAACTTCACCAAAAATGGCCTCCCTGGTGGCACAAGGGGTTAAGCACCACACTACAAAGCAAAATGCAGTCTCTGCAGCACGAGTTCAATCCTTGGCCAGCCAGAGAGAAACCCACATGGTGAAGCAGAACTCTCCTGACTAACCCACTGCTCCCCTCAGCAGTGTATTTCCCCACTCTGTCTCTGGTGAATCCTCTCACCCACCGCATCTCTAGCCTGTACCCCAGCTCTTGCATGCTTAAATAAATCAATCTGGAAAAAAAAAAAAAAAAAAAAAAACTTCACCAAAAAAAAAAAGGGATCTGAGACAATAGTGGGAGCTAAGTTCATTAACTAGAAGTTAAAGGTGATCTTCTAATGATCCTAGCGTTGGTGTCTGCTCTGAGGAAAAGAAGGAAGCTGTTGGAGGCAGTGCAATGCCTATGGCATGAGTTCTCTGGATACTGCTAACTTCGTAAAGTATTTCTATCACAGCACAAGAACTGTGGGCTTTTCCAAATTGATGTTGAATGTTTTCTAACAAATATTTTCTAAGAGAAGTAAATATATTTTCTGTGTCATCTACAGTTGTGTTCCATAGAATTAAGATGTGTGACAACTGTCTGTATGCATGTGTTCCAAGACGGCAGTCTGCTAGGCAATACAAGAAATAAAATGTCATTTGTTTTATACTCTGACCATCCCCCTCCTACCAGTTTGGCCGTTTCTGTTCCTGCTCCAAAGGTCATGCAGTTCACAGAAGAATACAGAGGGAGGGCAATGAGGCAAAGAAGTAGCCTTGACTTTCTCCTTCAGTGAAGCAAAGTGTGTGAAACTTTTCCTGTGACCGCTAGGCACATGCATGTTTATCAGAATCCTCAACTTATGCACGTTTCTCTTACAGGACACAGATAAGTCTTCTGGAACCATCTGTCTCACAGCAGAGTGTAGGAGGAGCAGAGTTCTTTCTGGAAGCCAATCCTAGACTACTACCTGAAGGCAGCTGGAGTTTGAATTCAAATCTGCACCAATTAAGTTTCTCTATTTTCTGAAGAGCTGGACAATTATAAGCTTCTCTGCCATCTAACCTCAAGCAATTTCAGGTCTTGAATTTCTTGCATCTACCAAACAGAGCTAACAAGTGACAATCTATAGATGATTTTTGCCTCCCCAGAATTGACAGGTAAGTTTTAAGGTTTAATTTTAGTGTTCATTTCAGTAAATGTTGTTGCCTACAAGGCAGAACATAAACTGTACAACTGCTGCCAATATATTAAGAAATATCCAGTCCTTTCGGACAAGAACTGGGCATTGGAAGGTCCATAAGTTCATGAAAAGCACATGAAAGGGCACTTGCTGGGATAAATATGGTCACTGACTCCTCTCATTTCTCTTGTAAATATTTTCTTCCACACCACACCCTCTCAATTAACCATATTAACTGGAGGCCAAAATATTTAAAATAAGGCTAATTTAAGAAGTGATTTTTTTGTGACTTCATATGTCTTTGATCCAACATGTATAGTTTTGACATAATCTAAAATTATCCAATTGCCTATCTGCCATGAGGCTTATTGGCTTCACAAACTGAATAATTTTCTACATTCCTGAAAACCAAGTTGGTTTTTTCTTTTATTAAATTATCCCAGAAACTCAAAGGAATGTGAACCATGAGTTGAAACCCTAGTATAAGACACCAAAAATTTTCCATTCCATCTAAGACTAAATCTGCATGTCCCTCTGGGGGAAAAATATAAAAGGAGTGAAGTTTAACCTCGGTCTTCCTTTTTTCCATTCCCAATAGTTGAAAGCACTCAGCAAGTTCCTTTGAATACATACTGTCATCTATCCCAACTGTGAGAAAACCATAGCAGAGTATTCTTTCAAATCTCATTCCTATAGAATCAAAGTCACCAAGTGGTAAATGTCATCAACTCAGCTACATATCAGCAGAGGAAGAAGAGAAAACCACTACTAAACAACAGAGGTTATTTCTACTTTGTGAAAGAGAGGCCTGCAGTGCGAACTTCAAGCAACGTGAGAGAGGCACCATTCCAAGCAAGGCAGAACATTTCCAGGCACTGGAGAGTCCAAACAAGTCTTCTAGCTTATAAGATGCATGATTATCTCTGAGATGGGAATAAGATCAATAGGCCAACTGCTCCTTTTTAATTTTTATCTCCTGTCATTTCAAAATTACCCATTTGAATTCATCAATATTCAATAGGGCATAATTTTATGACAATAAATTTATAAACAATTTGATGGATATTTGCAGTTATCTAGCCTCATCTATCAGTCCACATGATATATAAAAAGATGTGGGAGTGAAACCACTACCCTAAAATCTGTTCACAGTGTTTGAATATGTTGTACGTGGACTTCTTTCTTCTCAGGTGTGAAATTCTGCCAAATCAAGAGTCATTTGGGTTAACAAGACCATTTTGAAAGGTAAATAACTCTAAGAGAATTAGTTTAACAATTAAGTCCTTTATGGAGAGTGCGCTGGCTGCCTTAAATTACTTCCCTCCTAAACTCTAGTTGAGATATCCCCAGAGTAATGAGTACTTTAATAGCAGAGACTCACAAAACAAAAAAAGCAATTTTGGAATATGAGAAGGGCTTTAAGTAAAGACATGCATAGGACAAGAAAAAAAAACAAAAATGGGGGGGGTTAGAACAGTCATAAGGAATGATGAAGCAAAGAAAGGAGTAAAGAAAGTGAAGTATGAAGGCCTAAAAACAAAGGATGAATGTTTCAGATATTCGTTCTCACTAGGCATGCTCCCAGTTTTCGGTGTAATAGCACCTCTTGACTATTCAGATATAAAAGATAACAGCATAACAGTTTAGTCCAAAAGAGAAAAGTCAAAAGTAGCTTTAAACTCTGCACGCCATAGAAACAGATCATCTCAAAATCTATCAATTGTGTGATTTCTTAAAATTTCCATATATCCAAATGTGGATATGGAGGAGGAGGGGCAATTTTCCTGATATTTTTTCAACAGCTTCACTGGTTTTATTTTTTAATGATGAAATTTTTTCTTCTATCATTGTGGTCCCCAGAGTTGTCCTGCCACCGTATCTCCCATTAACCATCACCATATTCCCTGTGTTCATCTCTCCCCTGTTTAAAAGGAAGAAAACAAGCTGAAAGACATATGACTGGCTGGAGGTGGGTTGTCAGACATGGGAGTTCAATATTGGGCATTATCTTAACTCACTGTGTCATGCCTACATTTCTCAGACCATTATTCTAGTCAGTCAAGGCCAGAAGTGAACACATTTTCACTCGAATACAAGACATCTTTCCTTGAATCCTGGAGAGTTTTGACAGAACTTCAGAGGAGCTATACACAGAGTATAACATAGACTTATGAAAACCAGGTTTTAACCAGACTCAAGAGTCAAATGAAGGTATTTTAACTCTATTACTTACTCTGCAACTGGAATACATTTTTCAAAGAGATTATTTATAGTTGTGGACGCCAAATAGATGCTCTGTAAACTGCCTGTGGAGAGAGTTGCTTTAAGAATCACAAAGCTAGCTGGAGGAAGCAGCATGGAGACTCTCACAGGCACAGTGACTCAGTGGGCTAAGAGAGGACTCCACGGATTTCTGTTTTCATACAAGCTCTGCCCTCACAGTCCTGCCACATAACCCTAGGCAGGCTTTTAACCTGTTTCAGCTGTACTTCTTCCCTAGTTAGTGAATTAATCAGCAGTCCTTGGGAGGGAAAACTAATTTAAATGATTTGTAAACAAAAGATTTTATAGAGTTTACAATTAATAGTAAACAGCAAGGCATCAAGCCTCTGATAGCTCAAGCAAATCAGTTTCCTGCCCTTACCCTAATCTATCAGAAGCAATCATCTGGCAGTTTTTACAAAATGTTCATATCTGCTATTAGACCGAGGCTTCCCAACCCTGCTCAGTTGTAAAATCTAAAGACTTTAAAATTAGCTCCTGATTCCATATTCCAAGTCTATCAAACTGGGAAGGTCTGGAATTAATGCCTTTTTTTCTTTTTTTCTTAGAGTCTACTGACAGTGGCCACGTGATGGTTTCGATGAATGTTAGACTTCCAGGGCAATGAAAGCCAGAGATCTCAAAACAGTTTCAGGGCATCCGAAAACAGTACCAAAGCTGATGTTTCAAGAGTGTGGTATGAAGTTACCTTTTAGTGTTTCCTAGGAGAACCCTAGAAACACACATGAAAGCCAATATAGCCTTCCTTATATATATCCAATATAGAAGACTGCTCTTTTTAACCCACTCCTTTGACCCACGCCCTAAACAATGTCAGTCCTTCAACTGTATTTACAGTTCCTCAATGCTGGTGCAGGAACATTTACTGCTGCTGATATCTTTATCTTTTCAATGTGTAGCACCCTGAGAAAAGCAAACCGAGTAAAAACATTTTCTAGTTGTTAAAGTCTGCCTAATTTATCACATGGAAATCAAGAATCTTGATTTCAATCATCAGTCAAATTTGCTCAATCAAAATGCCCATCTACATCAATACTGGAGACTGTGGTTGTCATTGCTTGTGTTGTTGTTTTGACTAAGACTTTGTGTAAATGATGATGGAGTTTGTTTAAAATGCCTTACTTTTGTACCATGAAATGAAAACTACATGCAATTTATTGTATAGTTAACTTGAGCATACTCACATGCAATTATTATGGTGGGGGGTCTGGAATACACATTCAGTCCCTCTCCACTAAAACATTAATAAAAATCCTTTGCCTGGGTGTTAAAAAAAAATAGTCTTAGTTCTAATCCAGCATGGTTTCCTTTCCTTGCAGCATGCAGCCTCGCTAAACCTCTTTTGTGTACCCCATGCTGTGTTTATTCATACAACACTAAAATGCAGCCTGAAAAAATGTTTTCTTTTATCATAGTACTTATTCATAGTCTCTTTATGAAACCTGCTCAAAGTTAAATTTAAGTATTATTTTTAATAATTGTATTTCTAGGAAACCTTTGCTTTCCTCAACATATTGTGAAGAATTTCTGCCACTAGTTGTTCCCCACATTGTTTCCTTGATGTGTAGTTCATCTCCCACACCTGAGTGCACCACATGATTGGTGTTGGTCAGGAGTTCTGCATGTTGTTGTGATGGAATTCCTTCTGATCAGTCTGACCCCTTTAATAGAGATAACAATTGCTGGAATGGGATTATGAAACAAAAATACACTCACCAACTTTGTAGAAGTAGACATGATTTCATTTCTATTCCATAATTAATAACTATTTCAATTTTCTCTCTGGCTCACTCCAGTAATAAAACCAAGTCTTCTTCCCCATCTCCACAAAAACAGTATGTCCCACATTCTAATGTCCCACCTTTTGCAGCTGCAACCTGACGAACAGGGCCTCAAATCAACTACCTCTTATGGCTAATAGAACACAGAATTCATGACTCCCAAAGGACTACATTAAGCACAATATGAGTTTCAAATAGGCACACAAGAACTTTGTGCAGAAGGAGAGAGCACAGAAGGAATAGTAAAAATGGCCCAAATCCAAGTTTCTCACTGGAACACATTCGATTGCATACTTTCCAAGCTGCTGCCTAGGGCTTCAGTATCTAACTAACTGCAAGTGGAAGTTCATAGGGATTTTTCCAGGAGCATTATAGAACTGGTGGACACAGTTTCCATTTCCACCCACTGGTCTCAAGCTTCTCTCTAGAAGAGCTATTCCACACATTTAGCAGCGCTAACATCCAAGTCACCTAGCTAAGGAAGTTTAGTATTCACGAGTCTACCAGGGTCAAGGAAAAAAATAGATGCAGTTTTATTTGGGTGCACAAGCACCCCCAGAGAGAAGTCCCTCTAATTCATCACAGACTGAGCAAAATCACTCTGTTCCAGTTCTCCCTACTAGTTGATAGACTGCATATCTGCTATCATGACTTTCCCAAATACTGCATAATGATCTAACTTCCAATCAGTCAGAATTTACTGCTACTAGCAGTCCACCAGGAAGTTAAGCAGGCAAATGGGCATACCCCATGTGTTTGAGGTCACTAATGGGTTTTGGAACACACTCCATTACTGGGAGCCACTAAGAACAAAGATGGTGACTTGGATAATCACAAATGAGTCTTATTTGAGAGACAAAAAGAAACTGGGGCTCAGTTGATTGATGAGGTACATTCCTAGCATGAGGCCAATTTGTCGAGACTGGAAGATGTGGATGTTTATTCCAGTACATAGAAACCAATACAGAAAGTATTGGTATGTTCATATGTTCTGAACAAAAGAACAAGATAAAGTCCATGAAATCAACTTTAATGAAACAAAGATGAGTGCTTAACTCAATAGAGAATTCAAAATAATAGTTCATAAAGATACTCTCAAAGGTAAAATAAACAATGCACAAAGTGAGAATTTCAACAAACAGTATACAAAGTGCCTAATAGAAATCACAGAAATAGGAATACAATAACTGAACTGAAAATTTCAATAGAGGGAGTCAGGATCAGACCAGCAAGTGAAGGAAAAGATCCATGAACTCGAATAGAAGGTAGTAGAAATCATCTAAGCAGAGAAGCGAAAAGAAAATGAAAGAATGCAAATGAGTAAATACAGTTTAAGAGACTTACAGAACCAGTATAAATGTTAGAGATACATGAGAAGTATAAGAGAGAAAGAGAAAGGATCAGGTGATTCATTCAAAGAAATAATGTCTGAACATTACCCTAACTATCAGAAAGTAAGACATCCAAATTTAGGAAACCCAAACAAAACCAAGGAAGAAGAATCCAAAAAGATCCATACTCAGACAATTATAATTATATTGTCAAAAGTTTAAGACAAAAAGAGAATCTTGGGGCCTCCCTGGTGGCACAGTTGTTAAAGACAGTGCTATCAAGCTATCGCCTGCCACTGCAACACAAGTTGGAACCCCAGCTGGCCAGGGAGCACCGACATGGTGCAGCAGACCTTTCCTGCCTCGCCTGCTGCTCCCCTTAGCAGTGTATTTCAGTAGATTTTCCTCTTCTGTTCCCCATGCTCTCTGGTGAATCCCCTCACCCCCTGCACCTCTCTCTGGCTTACACCTCAGTTCTTGTATGCATAAATAAATAAATCTAAAAAAAAAAGACCAAAAAGAAACCTTAAAAGCAGTAAGAGGGAAGTAAATTGTTATATAGAAGGGAACTTCTTGACTGTCAGCAGATTTTTAACAGAAACCTCAAAGACCAGAAGAGAGTGAGATGACATAGTCAAAGTGCTGAGAGAAAAAACTGCCAACCAAGAGTACTTTATCTAGAAAAGTTGTCCACCAGAACTAAAAGAGAATTGAAAATTTTCCCAAACAAAATTGGAATTCACCACCACTAGACCGGTCTTATGAGAAAAGTCGAGGGAATTCTTCAAGCTAAAGATAAATGATGCTAATTAGTAACATGAAAGCATATGAAAGTATAAATCTCACAAAGGGAAATTTATAGTCAAACTAAAATATTCTAATATTACAATGGTTGTTGGTAAATTAATTATAACTCTACTATAAAGGTTAAGGGATGAAGTATTAAAAACAGCTATAACTACAATACTTTGTTAATGTCAAGATGTAAATTGTGACATTAAAAAAATGATGTAGAAGGGAGTGTAAAAAATATAGGTCTCTTGTATGTGTCCAAATTTTAGATGTTATCAGATTAGAGCATACTCTTATAATTACAAAATGTTTTAAATAAGCCTCAGGGTAGTTACAAACAAAATCTATAGTAAGATACATTAAAGATAAAGAAAACTACAAAAAAGTCATAAAATCACAATGGCAGAGAGCAAGAGTGGAATAGGCAGCTAAAGGAACACAAAACAACTAAAATGCCATTGATAACATGGCAATATTATGTTCATACTCATCAATATTTACTTTAAATGTAAAGGGGCTAAGTTCTCCAATTAAGAGACAGAGTGGCTGAATGGATACTGTAAACAAGATACAATAATAAGTTGTCTACAAGAGACTTACTTAAGTTTAAGCATAAATATATACTGAAAGTAAGTGGATGAAAAAAGATAATCTATGTAAATGGAAGCCAAAAAATACAGAGATAGTTATATCAGAAAAAATAGGCTGCAAACCAAAATCTAATAAAATTCAAGAATCATTGTGTAATTATATGTTTATAATGACAACACCATAATTAAATCATCAAGAGAACATAACAGTTGTAAATATTTTAAATATTTGTGTATCTAACATTACAGTACCTAAATATATAGAGCAAGTAAGAGCAAATATGAAGGAGAAATACATAGTACAATAATGCTAGGAGACATTTATATCTCAACTTCAATCATTCAGACAGAAAGTCAATAAGAAAACACTGGATTTAAACTGCATATTATACCAAAGTTTGAACAGACATACAGAGCAAACATTTTTCCTTTAATTTTTTAAAAACTTTGTGTGTGTGTGTGTGTGTGTGTGTGTGTGTGTGTGTGTGTGGGACCCTTGCCAGCGGCCAGGGATCGAACCGGCGCTGCAGAGGCTGCGGGCAGCCTCACAGCCCAGCGTTCAACCGCTGTGCCACCAGGGGAGGCCCTAAAAAACATTTATTTATTTATTTATTTATTTATTTATTTATTTATGAAAAGATTTAAATACTTTAATCCACCTTGATGTGACTCAACTGTACCCTTTAAATAGCCACATTAAGTAACATCATCTGTGAATTGTCTGCAAACTTGACTTGGGTGTATTTGCATATTGGACATGCCCAGCAGGCTCAGACTTAGACTCAGTTCCTGTACAAGTTTCTTCCTTCCTTGAGAGGGTCCAAAGCACAGGCCATCAATAATTAAGGACTTTTAGAAATAGCTTATTCAGAGTTAAAAAGCAAAACCTCACAGATGCTTGCCTAGTCAAGGGTTTTTTTTAATGTCTTTCTTTCTGACCTAGACAGTTATATACAGTCTTCTCATCTTCCTTTAACCCTCCAGCTTCACATTTGGTCTTTAGCAGAAAAAGACTTTTTCCCACATAACTCTCAGTGGCTTCAGGTCAAAACCACTTACATCACAGCGGCCTACCAACACAAGTCTGTGGTGCCCTCAGCTCACAGCAATTCTAGCATCCTGAAGCCTGTCCCTGGAGACTTGATTTATCATTCTTGCTTCAGGTCAGACTGCTAAAGTTATAACTTCCTTATATTCCTCAAACTTAACTTAGCTCCTGCCCTTGGAAACTCCTAGCTCTCTCTAATTTGTACTACAGTCATTAAACATATCTTATATTTCCTATCCTTCTAAAATCATTCTAACATTTGCCTGAATGTGAAAGGAAAATAGTCTGTATAGTGTCCAGAAAGAGAACACTAAGAGAGAATACTTATAAACATGCCCTTAGCTTTGTTCAGGAAAGAACATACCCTAAAGGGCAAACAAGTCTTATTGGGTGTTTTGGTTCACTTATATTGCTTGAGAACCCCAAACTATCATATCCCTAAGGCTCTAGCCATTGGGGTTATACCACATATTCTAGCTATTCCTGTCCTAAGCTTACCAAGAATTCTTCTGAGTAAAGGCTGCCTTCCTACATTGTTTTTCTCATGCTTGGCAGATCAGCTGACACAAGTATACCCATTTTCTTGGAAGCTAAATTTCTTTTTACTATATATTTATGCTTCACTCTAGTCTATTAAGCACTCCTGGGTGAATCTGATTAATGTAACTCATCTCCTGCAACAGATTACTTCTATAACATATCAACATTTATATATCTGAACTTGAAATATTTTGGCTCAACCTCAGACTTTAAGAGACTACTAAAGTTATATAGTAACTAGGGTTAAATGCTCAATTCAGTTATATTCCTGGGAGTTCCTTTACTCACAACTGGGCAACTTGGTTTTTTAGGTCTTCTTTTCAACTTTCATTACTAAAAAATTCAACTAATTATTGTATTAGTTTCTATGGCATTTATAAATGAAATTGTCTTTGAAGTCATCATTTTGAATTATTTACTTATTACTAGTATTGGTATCTTTAAAGTTAAGTCATGAGTCATTGTAGGCTTCCAGTAGCTTGATAAATTTGCAAAAGTCTTGATTTCTTCAAAGTCTAACAGTTCTCCCAAATTTTAAGGCAAGGACTCTTCTGCAAAGTCCATGAATATTAAAGTAGGGAAAAATCAATGCAATATTCCCAACTAGCAAGCATAATATATTTTGAATTACTACATTTTTCTTGAATCTCTTTCCAGACTATTGCTTCAAAACTATCTTTCTTCAAGACATGGCCAGTTAACTTAGATTGACCTACCTCACCAGAATCCTTACATGGGTTTTTTGTTTTTTTCTTAGCTTTGAATTATTGTTGGTCTTATATTTATTGACTTCTTCCCACATGGAGCCTTTTGGTAGCCTTCAGTCTATAAACAATCTAGCCCTTAGTTGTCTTTTAGGAATTACCAAAATTGGAAATTGTTATGTTTGTATGTTGATTATGTTTCATTATTCTAGCCATGGATTTATTTTAAATTTCACTGTCCATCTCTCCTCCCTGTTCTCTTGGCACTGGTTTAATCTGTGTAGTAAGAGGCAGGAATAGAGGTTTGAATTATAAACTAAAGTTTAAAGAGAAATAGCTGCAGATATTGCATCATGCTCCACTAATTCCCAGGTGGTATAGGAGAAGTCTCTGAAGGCAGTCCCACTCAGAGTCAGCTTTTGAGAAGATTATTTCCCCATGTGTATAGATTGTATTAATGATCTCTCTGGTTGGCTTTCAGATACTTAATGCATTCTCCATAATACAGCCAGAATGATCATCTCCAAAACACAACCTTAGCCTTGCAATACAATGATAGTTGAAATCATTTCTGCCTCCACTTTCTATACCAAATGAAACTCTGAGACAAGTACACAAGCTCTTCCTCATCTGGTCTTTTCCATTCTCTGGAACTCTTCCTTTGGAGCCTCTTCTCCAAGAGCTTGCTTACTCCATATATTCCACCATATATTCTATCTCAAACAAGCCACTAGTGTTCCCCAATGGCCCTATGTTTCTGCACATGTTTCCTCTGAGGACAATTCTGTTTTCCCCTCTTAAAAATGTATTCATTTATGTCACTGCCTTTGCTTAAGACTTTATTGATCTACAGCCACCTTAGTCCTGCTTTGTGAGCCCAAACTACTTTATGAAACTTATCAGGATGCCTGTAACTCCTCATTATGTTTATTTGCTTACATTGTATGTATCCATATTTACAAGGCTCTAAACTCTTTAAAGGCTACATAGATGCATTTAAATCACTTTATCAAGAATGCATGATAGAATATCTTTGGATATAGTCACTGCTCCAGGAAATTATATTTGCTAATAATGCCTTGTAAAGCAAATGTCATTCTACCAACACACAAGAATGAATTTGGAATTCATTTTTGAGCAGTATAAAAATTTCTCAACCTTTAAGAATCTTTTTTCAATTTCCTCAGTAATCAAAAGCATCCAAGTGGATTGGATGACCCATGATCCAATAATAACCCTATTTTCTTACCAATGGAGGAGGATGATGCTATACAATCAAACAGATATTACACATGGACACACACACATACACACACGCACACACACTTTCGAGGGTCTGGATTCATACTCACCTATAAGCTGACATCAAAGTGCATAATATCTATCAAAGTAGGACTTCTAAATTTATCTGAAATAGTCTCACCCAACAAAGGCAAATTTGCCTTAGCAAACTCCTTAGCAAAAACTTAAAATTTTTTTACAGTCTGACTCCTTAGGGAATTAGATACAAGATCAAGAATAATGTGTCACTTTTTTGGAACTTCATTCAAGTATTCAGAAATCATGGAATTTTTGCCCCAGCTTATCTTTTACTTTGTCCACCTGCAATTAAATTCAAACTTGACTGTGACCTTTTATCAACACATTTCTATTTACGATGAAATTATTGTACCAGTAATGAGATCTTTAGCAACAAAAACAGTGTTGTTTATATCTTTGACTCCTGTTGAATTAGTAGTGTACTTGTATATTATATTCAATATATGTTTACTGACCACACATATGAAGTATTTAATTGTCACTCTTTTCCATAAATATAAATAAGCAGTGTCATAGATATTTATAACTATAATGTAGATAGGTGCTCTGATTGAAAACTCTTATCTGGAAGAGAACATCAAAAAGGACAAAATAAACTGAATGAGAAGACATTTTAAAGATACTTAAAATATCTTTTTAAATATCAGTATTCCATGAATATTCAGTATAGTTGATTTGGTATAGATCATCATCATTAGGAGTTAATTAAATGATTTAGGTTTTCCTTGTATTCATGGCATTTCATCACCAAATAAGATATTATCAGATTATCAGATATTACCTCTTTTCTTCCCTTTATGTCTTTAAAATTTTCACAGACTCTAATAACTATTTTCACAAGTGACCCTTTAACTAGCATATATAATCTATTTACATAGATAGCAGAGTTGCACAGTGGAAGTGTGCTGGGTCCATAAACCATAATCCATACAGATATCTAACTGCAAATTTCTTCCCTAACTTTTAAATTAATTATTTGGAGACCTTTGAGCAAAATTATCTATTACTGCATAATAAAAGTAATTTTTGTCAATCCCAAGTGGAATGTCTGATGATTAAGAACTGCAACTTATGAAAGAATTCCCAAATCCAATGAAAATCAGCCTAGGTAGGTGGTTTATATTTTATGGACCCAGCACAATTCCACTGTGTAACTCTGCTATTTATGTAAATAGATTATATTTTATGGTTAAAAGCGTCATTTTTGAAAATAGTAAGATTTCTGTAGCCGTTTCAAAAATGAAGGAATTTAAAACAAAGAATTAGTGTTTATAGAATTGATAGGAAGACTGGGGTAGGAGGAAGACAGTGGATAAGATTGTTGGGATTTAGAAAGTTAGAAAGCTTTAGTTATTTAAGTAAATTACTCTAATGAACTCAGTTACTGTAGCACTGGAGCAGAGACTTGCCATCTGCCCACCTTTGCCAGATAATAAAAATGCCCTCACTTCCAACTTCCAAATATTATGCAAATGTCTCATTAGCAGAATCTAACCCAGAACCCTATTATTAAGGGCTTATTACTATTAACAGCCAAAAGACTAGAAGCAAATGCATAACCTTTCCTTTAAGCAAGCCTGTAAACTATTGCTTAATAAAAAAAAATCTACTCATTTATTTGTTTTTAAATATATATATATATATATATGTTGCTTTTTTTAATGGCTAAAGATTCTTTGACACATCTCCCATCAGCAGGAGGCATCTATGTCCTCTTCCCCCTTTTGGATTTTTGGGTCCCTGTGACTGTCAGAAGATAGAGTATGACAGAAATGAAGATGTGACTTGTGCAATTGGGTGATAAATACCATAGAGCTTCCACCTGGCTCTCTTGTAATGCTTGCTCTCAAGATTCACCTTCTCACAACCTAGCCACAATGCTGTAGAAATGTTACAGGGCAGGGAGAGGGGAACCCCAGAATCCCCAAACCTGCCCATTGTAAATAGGTTCTGCCATCCACTGCATCAAGACAAAACATACAGACCTTTAATGGAAAGGAACTTTAACATAATTAGTGTGCAATACAGAAAAGACAAAGAATATAGTTTCTAAGTCAAGCACCCAAAGTTACCTGTCTCTTTGTGGGTAAAAGTCCACCCAAACAGGATTGGCCCAGAGCAAGGCCCGAAAGCCTGCCACAAGTCTAAAGCACCTTCCGGCAGAGACACATAGAAAAGGGTCAGAAATAGCCAGATAAGTCTGGGAGGAAAAGAGCAAAATAGAAATCAAGATAAAAGCTGCCATTGTTAAATAACCTCCCCACAGGTCTCAACCCACGTCTGTTTCAACTAGTCCACAACCAAAAGGCAAGTTCCGTTTCTTCACATGTCTCTCTGCTCCATGTGCCTAATCCAGGTCCTCTTCTTGCTCTCCACCCTGCTTCCTTGCTTCCTCAGTCCCCTCTCCAGCTTCTTCTCCTCCCTGCTCAGCTCCATCCTCCTTTTGGGTGGGGAAGGGAACCTGTAACCTCCCCTTTTCCTGGGTACCACCCTGTTACAGAAACAGCCCCAGCTCAGACATCAGTCATGTGAGTTACCCTGCTGCTGCACCCCTCTGGGGATATGAAACCTCAGCTACCAAAAAGCAAAGACAACCTGTCTCATAGCCTCTTTACTGACATCCCAACCCACATAATTTGTAAGCATTATATAATAGCTGCTTGCACTACTAAATTTGTGGTAGTTTATTACTCAGCAATAGATACTGCAAAACTCCTGAAAACATAGTGTTAAGAAAAAATAATGAAGTGGATGGAGACTTAGAGACTGTGGAATTCATCTTGAGTATGCAAATTTGAAAGTTGCCCCAGTAGCTTAACAGGTAAGATTTATGCACAAAGCTATGCAATTAGGCGTACAATCATCTGTTATAAATTTCTTGTATTTGTCTGACTCCATTTATTTCTTTTCCAGTTATGCAATCTTAAGTCTGGTGCCTAAAACCTCAGAGACAACAGATCTAGTAGGTCTGGGTCTTCCTTACCCATTCCCAAATCATCGCCCAAATTACATAGTTGTAGTGTGATTTGGGTCTTTAACATGTTACAATTTTCAAAGATACTGCATAATTTTACCACATTAATTAACTCTCATCCACACATTCCCAGAGGAAAAGAAGGAACAAAAATTCCAATTACCGAATCCATTTGCTAAGAAAACTGAGTTCCCGGTAAGTGGAGCCTATCATATATTTCTAAACCTTTCCCTTGAGTTTGGCAATTCACAGTTACAGAACATTCTTATGGCTAAGTTTCTCTTCTGTTGCTTCCTCTCACTTTTTATCCAGATGTTCTCTTTGATTTTTATTGCTTTGTTCTTGTTATTCTTCTACCAAGAGTGACAGTTATTGCAAGCTTTTATGTGGCATTGTATGTTATCAAGCACCTCAGGGATTAAATCTACTCATTATTCTGTTCCGCACTCATTACCACTCATTACCTTTTTCTACATGTTTCATGTCCATTGTATATAAAACTGTAGCTTGGTTTTATGGCAAGTGAAAAAAGTACTGGAAGACATAGTTTCTTGCTACAGGCACTTAATTTCTGATAGAGTTAAAATTAGAATACATAAAATAGCATGAGATTTTTTTTTAATGACAAACAGAAATAAAGGAAAACAAGTTTTCTGTAATTCTGAAACAATATGAATAGTATTATTGTAACAGGGTGATCCCCAGAGAAAGGGGAGGTTCCAGTTCCCTGCCCCAAGCAAAGAAGGGTGGAGCTAAGCAGGGAGAAGCTAGAGAGGAGACTGGAGAAGGAAGGAGGAAGGATGGAGAACCAAAAGGAGACCTGGAGGCACATGGAGCAGAGACATGTGAAGAAGTTGTACTTACTTCTTGGTCGTGGACTAGTTGAAACAGACGTGGTAAGAGACCCTTGGGGAGGTTATCAATGGCAGCTTTGATCTTGATTTTGATTTTGCTCTTTTCCTCCCAGACTAGTCTGGCTGTTTCTGACCCTCTTCTATGGGTCCCTGACAGAAGGTACTATAGACCTGTAGCAGGCTTTTAGGCTTCAGTGGCCCTGCTTTGGGCCAACCCTGTTTGGCTGGGCATTTACTAACCAGGAGATGGGTAACTTTGGGTGCTTATATTCTTTGTTTCACACCAATTGTATTAAATTTCCTTCCTATAAAAGGTCTTATATGTTCTGTCTTAATGCAACAGATAAGAATCTATTGAGAGAGGGCAGGTTTGGGAGTTCTGAGGTGCCCCTCTCCCTGCCCTGTAACATTATTACTTAGCCAGGCACAGTTATAGGACTTAGTGGGACCCCTGTGGCTGTGATGATTGTTCTAAGAAGAACAGGGTTTGAGTTAATCATTTTCTTTCTCCCTATTTTACTGAGCAACTAAGTCATGCTAAGTCATATACTAGTCAGTTTACATTTTTATTTAATTGTCTCACAGCTTGGGTTGCCACTTGCAATGTTGAGCAATGACCCAATAGATCAAATCAAGACAAATGTTGTGGGTTTGTTCAAGGGAAGTGGTTCAAATGTGAAGTGGTATTGCAATAGTTATAGGTAATCAAACCATTAAAGGCAGAATCTACGTCAAATCTTTTATCTACAGCCCATACACTATGTGATTAAAAACTATTAAACTTGGAGATAAGGAATGGTATAGGTATCACAGAAAAAATACACAGAATGTCACTCAACTCAAGGTGAGACGCAAAGAAAAGGCAAATCTAACCCAAAAGGGATATAATTAGTCAGGGATATGAGGTATCCTATGTCCCAAGCAATTGGGTTATAGTTTAGGATAATCAAAAACAGAACAGATAATCACACAAACAACAGCATGGATGAATATCAAAAACCTCACATTTAAGAAAATTTTAAAGCTACAAATGAGCCTATGCTGCACGGTACAATTATAAGTTCAGCAGAGATAAGGTTTATCTGTGGTGAAAAATATCATAATAGTAGCAGTTTCCATAGAGTATTGACTAGAAGGAAACACAAAGGAATTACATAGGGTGATGAATATTCTATATCTTGTTTGAATATTGGTTACAAGACAGTATACATTTGTCAAAACTCATTAAATTGTGAACTCAAGATCTTCTCAGTCTTTGAGTTTGCTTTATGCTTGGCTTCTCAGCCTCTCAGCCCTGGCCACCGACAGCAAATTACTCAAAGGTTAAGAACACCGCAATGCATTTCCCTGCTCTCCACTAATTGGGCCCCACACACAAGTCCTGAAAGACATGACAACTCAGCAATACCTACAAACAATGCATTTCATATTATTATTATTATAATGTGTACTACTAATGAAAGCTAAGAGTAGAAAAGGTGGAAAGGAAGCACCACAAGACCAGAAACCTGACTCATGCAGCTCTGAGTGCTGGAAGTGGAGGTAGAAGTGATTAACATAGTCATTAAACCAGCTATAGAAAGAAAAGTCAGACCAAAGGAAAGAGGATAAGGAGGTTGAGGACCATTAGAGAATCTCTGGTCCTTTTCAAATTCTGCATAGTTATTCAAAATTAACAAAAGTTAACTCCACAAAGGAAGAGCCCCTCCCAAAGAGAAGACTTTATCAGGGCAATTTCTGCACAGGCAAGGGGCAGCAGCCCTTCTGCCTGATTGGGCCCATGCAGGTGCTTCTCTTTGCCATACTTTCTTTTCCTTTTGTAGGGAAGGAGCAGTGCCCTTCTGCCTGCCTGTGCCCATGCTAGAGCTCCTTGCCAACAGCTCTCTCCTCTGCAGGGCAGCCACCCTCCTGCCTGCCTGCGACCTGTGACGATGCTAGAGCTTCTCTGCACTGACCTCCCTTAGCAGAAGCAGCTCTCCCCAAAGCTGCCCGCCTATGACCATGCAGGCCTCTCTTAGCAAACCTGTCCCTATCAGGGCAGCCCTTTCTGCCCACTTGTGTCTGTGCAAGCATTCTTTACCAGTCCCTCCCTTTTATAATAAACCTGCCCTTTGGGCTATCACTAACACCTCTGTCTCATGGAGGAACTCACCTGGAAACTCACCAGTGCAGCTGAAAGGGGAGCTCTGGTGAAACTTTTCCCAGAGGTAACCCTAGGACCCCACTCTCCGAACCCAACATCTCCAAAACCAACTTCACTACTGTTTCTATTTTGCTTATTGAGATAAAACTGGTCCATTCCATCCAGAAATGGAAAATCTAAAAAAAGATTTTTTAATAAGCACATGTTTGCCAACTAAGAAACCATATGGAAAAAGATAAAACTGAATCTGTTCTTCACACCATATACCTGTATGAATATCAAGTGGATCAGAATAAGAAACCATATATTGATACATAGTAGTAAAAAAAATAGACAAATTTCTTTACAAGCCAAAAGTAGATAAATTTTCCTCTGTTACAAAAGCTAGAAGTAATATAGGAACAACTTGATACACTTGACTGCATAAAAATTGGTAACAATTATTTTGCATTATGAAGCACTATAGGTAATGAAAGAAAAAAATTAACAAATAGATTTCTGTCTATAATTACAGGGCTCCAGCAAACATAGTGAATGTTTCTAAAACCTGCTGGACTTTCTATAAAAAGTGTGAACAGAACCAACCCCCTGAAGTGACACAGTATAAGAAGAACAAGAATTTTCTGCCTACCCAGGGAAAGTGGTGTTTCATCACTAAGCAGAGTGGCAAACGAAGCTAATTTTCCAGACAAAGGATAAAACTACAAAGACAATTGTGCTGAGACTTTAAGGTGCTGAGCCCCACTGCAGATCTAAAAAAATGCTGGCTATTAAGAGATGCAAATGTTTTGAACTGGGAGGAGGTAAGAAGAGACAGGGTCAAGTGAACAAACCGTTCTAAGCTTCACCTTCTGTTTTGTTATGAAGACAATAAACTTTTAATATTATGTACACTTGAAAAAATAAATAAGATGATAAACTGAGAAAATGCATGTCACTTACAGCAAATATTTTTGATATCCTCATAATTAGAAGATAATTATAAACTACCTATAAATTGACAAGAGATAGAAAAAGCACAGAGAAAAGAATTAGAGTGTGTGTGTTTGCGTGTGTGTGAATATATAAGCAATGCTCACTGCTCATTCATAATTAGGGAAATAAAGAGCTTAAACTATTCTGTAGACTTAATTTCAGCACTAATATAAATGTTTCTATTTTAAAACTATTATAAGAATGTTGTGGGAGAAAGTAAATAATTGTATTAAAGCTAATGAAAGCAAGGATTTTCAGTTTGAGAGGAAATATTCCAAGAAGTAAAAATTCTAACACTGAAGGGGTCAATGCTAGTTCAGAGTTACCAAACACGAGGAAACCCAGTATTATTTGCTTCCTGATGTGACTCTGAAATGCACACTATCATTGATGAGGTTTAGGAAAAAAATAATGTGATCAAATCAAATCTTATATCTAAATCCATTCTTCAATAATGTAGAACCATAGGGAGAAAGTAAAACTATGCCAAAAGAAGCAAATCAAGAATATAGGAGCTTCAGTAAGACATCTGGGCCAATTTCTTCAACAAGTCAATGCATGTGAGGAAAAAAAGGCAAGAAGGACTAAAGTAGATTAATGTTTAAGAAGATGCTTAGGAGACATAGCAAATGTGCCTTTATTGGACCTTATTTGAGAAAATTAACTCTAAAATCATGCACTTAATTCCAGTGAAGAAATGTTAATATAGAGACTAGTTATTCTAAGTTATTAGGAAATTGTTGTTAATTTTGTTAGGTATAATAATGTTATTGTGGTTATGTGAGAAATAATCTGTTTTTAAAAATAAATACAAAAGTGGATTCAATTGCCTCCCATTTACACATAAATGTTAAATAGATTTACACAGCTTTCATGAATAGCAAAGTAACTACTGGATACATTTTGTGCATAATGCACTTTATTATCTTTGGAACTTAATCAAGAGTTCAACATTTTGAAAAAGCAGTTTACTCGTGGCTCATGAGCTGCAGATACAGCCCTTACACTGACCCTGACTATATAGAAGCTTTGTCCCCCTGTGGTTACATGTGTGATATCATGGTGGTCTGTATACCTTACTTTTAAATGTTATTTATAAAGAAAATGGTATTTTAAAAAGCGGTTGAAAATAAGGTGTATTGTTTGTGTGAAATACTCTTTTGTCAGGTCACAGATAAACCTTGAAAGCTGACCACAGATCTGAGGCATCCAGGAGGGAAGGGGGATGTGGATAAGTGAAAACAGGAGGACGGGCAGCACATTGAATTATGACTAAAGCCACCAGATGGGGCATTTGGTGGGGTGGGAGCAAAGGGGTGAGGGGTTGCAATGGATTACTGGGGCTTTGGTGGTGGGTGTGGTGAAATACCATACAATTGTAGAGGTGCAAATTTATATTCCTGAGCCAACATGTAAATGTAAATCAATATTACCTCAATAAATATAACTTTACAAAATAAATAAATAATGAAAATATACAGCAGTGACATTCAGCAACAATGGAGTTAAAAAACACTATAACTGATTTAAAAAATTAAAATTGAGGACCTTAAAGGCAGACAAACAGAAAAAAATGGAGATAATAAACTTGAAAACACAATACTGGAGAACACGAGAACAGAACAAAGTAGAGAGAAAAAAGAATACCAAAAATGAAAACAGGTAAGAACTCTCTGGCACAACTTAAAGAGAAATAATTTTCATATCATGGGCATCCCAGAAAGAGAACAGAAAAAGAAAGGAATAGAAAAGCTGTTTAAAGAAATTGTCACTTAAAACCATCTCATCCTAGAAAATGAGCCAGCGTTGTGATCCAAGTTGGTGTCTCATAGACACCAAGGCACGTTTTAGTAAAGCTGTTAAGGACAAAAAATAGGGATAATACTAAAAATATGAAGAGAGAAAGGGTAAAAATAAATAAATAAATAGTTATTATGTCATCTTAAGTAAATGAAAATGCTAAGATGTTTTAAATTGTGTTAATGACTAATGCAATTCTTTTGTTATAAGAATTTTCTATAATTTGTTTTTATTTATATTGACTCATTTGCTGGCCAATCTTGAGGTAGGGTAGTTTACAGCTTGAAATAATAGTTTACAGGATATAAGAAACAGATTTACAACTCACTATTGTTTGTTGTTAGGATGTGAGATACTATCATTTTGTTTTCATTCCCATTAAATAATTCATCTCCAGTGACTCTGACTTTTATCCACAAATCACTATATAATGAAAAACTCTTTCTCTACCTCAGAGAAGGGACAATGGATTGCTATCTTTAAATCCAGAAAAAAATTGACAGTTTTCCATGGGCTCCGAACCCTGGCATAAGTGGAATGGTCCCCAAGGTTGGTCAAATGTGACTCTCTGCAGATGGCTGCACAGGCTGACACTTCATAAAACATCATTCTTCTGTTAAGCTTCACAGCATCTCTGCTGCTGCAAACATATTGCTTAGTTCATGAGGATGAGCAGGTTCTAAAGGTAAGAACTGAACAAGTGCCATTGCTGAGGAAACAGAGCAGATGGTCCATCTCTGATGGTCTGCCTTGGCTTGATGAGGGGCTACTCCAATCCCAAGCAGACAGTTGCCAATTAAAAGATGTCATGGCTGAGGAATCTGTACTTTTCTGTGACACAGAATCAGCCTCTCCCTTTGCTCAGACTCTGCACAGTCCCCAGTTCCATCAGGTCCTCTCCAAAATGAAGAGGCCCCTGATAGCCAGTGCTGTGAAATATTCTGCTGATACTTACAGTGAATGTCTGGATCTCACCCCATTTCCAGGATATGTTTTATTTCCATACCCTTTTTTATTTAATCACTAACAAATAAAAGTGTCCCTACTTTGTAAAAACATCAAAGACATGGTGTATCCAACATAAACAATTGTTTGGACTTGACATTTTGTTCTGCCACCAAATGAATTTTATTAGCACCTCTTTCCAAGCACATTTTTAATTGAAATATTTTGGCTGACTAGAATTCATTTTTCTCAAAACTAGGCTTTGAAGATACAATTTTTAAGATTTTATTTATTTATTTTTGCAAACAAGAACTGGGGTGCAGGACAGAGGTGTGGAGAGTGAGAGGATTCACTGGAGACAGAGTGGGAAGCAGAACAGGCGGATCTACTGAAATACACTGTTGAGGGGAGCTGTGGGTGAGACAGGAAAGGTCTGCCCCACCATGTGGGATCAAACTAAGGCCGTCCCAGTGATAGCGCTGAGACTTAACCCCTAGGCTGTTAGGGACGCCCTTTGATGATATTTTAACTAGTAAGTATATTTCAATATTCAAAGTTCAGGATATGTTGAAGGAAAACAAGAATATGAGTGTGGAGACAACCATCAAGATCAAATATCCAGTACCAAGAACTAGGAGCTCCCGTTTAGAAGATACTCCTGGGACTAGGTAAATGGATCATGGTAGTTAAAAAAAGCCTGAGTAACTTGGAGCAAGGTGTGAATTACATAGCAAAACCATCAGTCAGAAATGTACCAGGTTTGAAGAAAAACCAAAGGAGGAAGTAAACTAGAAGAAAGCAATGGTTTGAATACAAAAGTGTAAGGAACTAGTGAGGTATGCAGGAGGAATTAGATTAGCTCTGAAAAGAATCTTACCAAAAGGAGATCTTGACCCTGTGTTTCTTTTAACTTTGGCATGCTTTTCTCAGTTAAAGTTGGGGCAACTTCTTACCATGCCCCAAGTTAGATGATAAAGCCTGTAGAAGTAGACTCCATACATGTATCGTTCACCATTCTATCCTTAATGCTTACCATTTGTTTGATATCTAGTAGGTGCTCATTAGGTTTGAATAAAGGAATGCCCAGCACATTGTTTGACTTGAATAATTATTGTTTCAAAGAATAAGTTGACTATTGACTAATACCCTTGGCATATCTATGGTTGAATGTTGTTTTCTGTTGTTGCTATTCTCTTTCTCTAGTAAATCCAGAGAAACACAAGACTTCTCTTTAAAATTCAGAACATTGAGGGCCTCCCCTGGTGGCGCAGCGGTTAAGCGCAGGGCTGCAAAGCTGCCCGCAGCCTCCACAGCGCCGGTTCGATCCCCGGGCATCAGCGAGGGTCCCCCGTGGCACGCAGATCTCTCCTGCTGCCTCCTGCTCCCCTCAGCAGTGTATTTCGTCAGTCTGCCTGTTCTGCTCCCCGCTCTGGCTCTGGTGAATTCTCTCACCCTCCCGCACTTCTGACTGTACCCAGTGCTTGTATAAATAAATAAATAAATCTTTTAAAATAAAATAAAATTCAGCACATTGAACCTGGAACTAACTCTCACTGTAATCTAGAGTTGAGTACTTGAACTGTTAGAAATTTCAGGTGAATCGAATGGGTTTTTTTGTAGAAGATTTTTAAATATTCTGATCCTACCTATAGATTTTTTTTCCTTAGTATTAAGAATTAGGTCTTTAACTTCTTTTTCCTGTATCTCATATAACAGCTTTCAAAATGATCTCCCTGCCTCCAGGCTTGTTTCCCCTACATTTCATCTTCCACACGCCTCCAGCATAACCTTGCTAAAACTCAGAATTGATCAGGTCACTTACTCTTCTGTTCCAGAATTCCTTCTTGGTTCATAATTCATGCCTTAGCATGACAGAAAACACCTTTCACCTTCTTTTATTTTCAGCACTATCCAGGCAAGGTCTCTTTAACCACAGATCCCATCTCTGTGCTACACGCCTGCCAAACTGTAGGTTTCACCTATCCTGAACCTTCCATAACTTTTCTCTTGCTCTTTCTTCTGTCTTATATGCTCCTTTCTTAATTTTCATTCTGGCAGTAACCAACTCCTCTGTCAAATTCTAGTTTAAATGCCACCGTCTCTGTGAAGCTTTTCTTGACTCATCCAGATAGAATTAATCACACTTCTATGTTCTCATACCTTAATGTAGAGTGAACAGATGGAAGTGAATGCTCTGGAGCCAGAAAGACCTCATTTCCATTCCTGGTTCCTCTGTTCACTGTGACCTTGAGCAAAAACACCTAGCCTCTGAGCCTCGTATTTCTCATCTACCAAGTGGGTATAATAATGTCAGCTTATTGATGTTGCTGTAAAGATGGACTGTGTGATCATGTAGACAAATGCTTCACATGGATATTGGCTACTTGGTTGAAAATGCAAATGAAGGTGTTCACATTGCCTTTATCATCTCATTCTTTTATCATAACCTGATTGATATTACAGATAACTTCATTCCTTACTATCCAATTTTAAGTCATTAAAGTCAGGACTATAAAATACCCATTTTTATCCATCATATCTATACAGTGCCCTGACTCATTGATGGTGCCAAATTATTGTTTGTTGAGACAAGTCCATTTGCATTTGATACAATGATTTCCTGGACTTTGCTGTGAATTCATATATATGAAATCATGTGTGTTACTTTAACTAAATTAGCACTCATGGTGCTATAAATTGTTATTTAAAGCTTTGATCATTTTGCTTCCTTTTCAACCATAAGTAGGAAATTAACATGACTTTGTAAGACTTACAAAAAAATAATATATAAATTCACCTCTCACCTATATTTCCGCCAACATAGCTGCAGGAGATTGCTTGAATGAAACTGCATTGAATCTCCTGAATGGACCCAGTTCATTCAGTTCAATTGCTATTTAAGTAAGGGCTGTGTTGAGTTCATTGGAAAAGCAGTGTGAGACAGAACAATATAAAAAGCTTTTTTTCTAGTTCAGTTAAAGTAAATAATGACATACGCCCCCACTGAACTAACAACTAAATAGCAGCATTAAATGCACCTAAGATATACAGGTGGGAGAAGTAAGTGTGATTCAACTGTGTAAGTCTCAACAGATCATGTCTGCATGTCCTGTCTCCAGGAAAATCACTCCCTCTCTGCCAGCAATATAGTCATTCTGTTTTGTCATTACCCAGTCAAATTTGTCCCATGGTTACATATTTCTGACCTATATCATATAGTCCAAATTTTGGGCATATCACTAAAGGTCTTGGGGAGGGGTGATGATGCCAGATCTTGATTTTAGATATCACTCTCTAATAAGAGGAACCAGAGACCTTTGAAGGATGGGTGATTCTAAGATACACGTAAGAAATATGCAAGATTTATAAGATGAGTCTGAAACATTCAGTATTATTAGAAAGCTTGCAAAACAAAACAGAAAACGTAATGAAAGGGGTAAGTGAAAAGGACACAGGAGTCCGCTGAAGGAAGTCCCAATGGCCAAAGGAGGAACAATTGAACCAACAACAACAAAATACTGTCTTAGGACCCAAAGTATACAACAAGTAGTTGTGAGTCCAAAGTTATTATTGATAGATAAATGATGATGATTATGATGATGATGATGACAATGACGACAACGATGGTAAGTAGGTAGGTAGGTAGTTAAGATCAAGAGTGATAAGCTACATGGATAATATATCAATCAATGAAAATTTCAGACAAACTCCAAATGAAGGGAATTATGCAAAATATCACATCAGTATTCCTCAAATTTTTTAAGTTCATCAAATACAAATCTCAAACAATGGCACAGCAAAAGGAGTGTTAGGTGACATTATAATCAAATGCAAAGTATTATTCTGGACTACGTTCCAGAACTGAATTAAAAGGATGCTGAGAAAAAAAGTTATGAAACTCAGAATAAAGTACTGACTTTAGTTAATAATATGTCAATGTTGGTTCATTAATTGTGACAACTATATCATTCTAATGTAAGAAATTAAAAAGGGAATCTGGCTGTGGGGTACATGTGGGCACTGTACTGTTTTCATCATTTTTCTGTAAATCAAGAACTATTCTAAAATAAAAAGCTTATTTAAACGTATTTTATATTTTCACCCTTATTCTAGTGCTCATCTCTCCTAATTATGATGTGTTCTTTTCTTTTTTTTTAAGATGTATTTATTTATGCATAAAAGAGGTGGGGTGCGGGCCAGAGATGCTGGGGGTGAGAGCATTCACCACAGACAGAGTGGGGAACAGAAGAGGCAGACTGACTGAAATACACTGCTGAGGAGAGCCGTGGGCGCAACAGCCGCGGGCGCAACAGGAGAGGTCTGCAGTGCCATGTGGGTTGCTCTCTGGCCGGAGATCGAACTCGTGCTTCAGAGGCTGCGGATTGCTTCACAGTGCGGTGCTCAACCCCATGTGCCACCAGGGAGGCCCTGATGTGTTCTTTTCTGGACACAAACCCACTTCCTCATTTGATAAAAATCTCAGAAAATGCTTTTTCGATAAAGTCATCTTCAACCTCCCTAGACAGTGTCCATTGTTTTCCCCTTTCTTGATGTTATAGCAATTATTTCATTACCACATAATCTTGCACTTTCCACTTCCCACACTAGACTGAGTTCTCTGTGGCTTCCACCAAGACATATCATTCAAATACTATGCTGACAAAGTGCTGAACACCATGGAGGCAGTCAAGTAGTGTTTGTTGCCTAAATGAAGGATTATGTCAGCAATGCTTTTAAATTTCTAAAGTAAGTTTACTTAGATTATTTTGGATGTTCATCCCAGCCACTTTGTGTGTTGATAGGCCACTATTTTTTCCCTTTTAAATGAGTAAATTGAGACTCAGAGTTGAAAAGACTTGTCCTATTTTACACAACTGGTAAATGATGGAACAGGCATTTATCTCAGTTCTTATAGCCCTACTTTTCATTCCCACGAAGAGTCAAGCTGAGGTTCATCAACTGGGTTTAAATCCTGGCTATGCCCACTATTATCTGTCTAACCTTGAGCAATTCACATAATCTAGGTGAACTGAAAACCCTCACACATTTTAAGAGAACAGATAATAGTATTTAGCTCATAGATTTTTGTGAAAATTAAAGATATGATGCTTGTAAATAAATTGCAACCACTTTTATTTTTTCACCAATATTAGTAATAGAATAAGAATCACCAATCAGCTTCACCCAAATGCAGAAAAAAAAGAAGAGGCACATTCCATTTGTTCTACTTGGTTCAACACACAGCATCTCCCCCGCTTCCCTCTCCCTCTCTCTCTTCTGCCTTCCCCTTTAAAATCTAAGTTCAATGGCAAGGAACCAGCATTCTGTTTGAGATGGTCATTTGGACTACAGGGCGCTTCTATGTTACTACCACTCATACGCTACATTCTTTGTTTCCTTTGCAGTCCCCCAAATAATGTAGCCTGCAATATCAAAGGTTCAGTAAAGGTTGGCTGGCTCCAGCTTTCAAACTCCCAACACAATCACTTTCATGTTGCCAACTTTGATTCAGTTTGTGATTTATGGGCATATGGAGTGTTTTGCATCCCAGAGTTTCCTCTTTTGAGTCATGATTTGCAAATGGATATAATAACCCATAAACTGATATCAGCATCAAAACAGAGCCATCCAACTCCTGTAATAAATGGCCTTTGGAGGGAAAAGACACTAGCCCATTAGGAAGGGCACAAACAACAAGCAGGGGAGTGTGAACAACAGCCTTCATAAAATCAGGGTTTCTCAGTTCACATTCTGTCCATTCCACTCATCTGTGTGATGAGTGCCTAGTGCAATTGGACTCTCACTCTCCTTTGGCAAAGCAGGCTTGCAACAATAGACTAAACCTCAGCCCTGCCAACCACAAACAGGGATGCCAGTCTGCCTCATTCCAGATTTGTGGCTTGTCTCCATAAAGTAATAGTGATTCTCCTGTCTGTACCAATTGCAGGCTGCAGATGGGTAGGCTAATGCTGTAATGTTGGACTAAATTCTCCACAGATGAACTGGAAAATTTCCTCACTCATTCAGAAATCTGCCAGCCAGCTGTCAGGTCTCCAGGACTCCCTCACTTGCCCAGATCACCAACGAACAGACGGTGTTCACCACAATGATTAGGCTGTGTTCTCAGCTCAATCCCTTTTCTCCTAATGATTTACTCCATTCTTCTTTCTTTGAAGACTCTGGAAAATGGTCATTGAAAGTTTCTTAACCAGATGATTCTTCAAGAAGGTAACAAAGAAAAGTGCTAATAATACCTTGGAGTGGGGACAAAAAGTCTACCTGTATCATCTCTTCACTGACATGACCTCCACTCCATGACCAATCATTCTTCCAAGGTGCCCAGTGGAGGACACACTTTTGTGCCAAGAGAAATGGGGAATTGAAAAGCAGATGCCAGCCCACTAGGTACTTGACTGTCACCATCAATAAAGCACACAACATAATTTTAGGAAGCTCCAAACCAAGACATTCCTTTTAAATATAACAGGAAACAAATGGATAACAAAGAAGTTAGAAAGGAGAGAAGAATACATTTCATTTGTACTTATAAAATAGAAGAATATTGCTCAGGCTAAAAAGTGTCCTTTTCCCTTCACATATTTAAGTCAATAAAGAGAACTTTAAGAGATCACTTCTGGGCCTTTAGGGAGGATTATTAGTTTTTTCTTTTTTATAGAATTTGTTTTTCTTTTAGCATTTGATCTAGATACAAGCAATTTAAAACATCTAAGAGCTTTCATTCACAGGATATTTCTCTCTGGAGTGAGGATTTTGAAAAATCCCAAAGCTTCTTCATGCAAGTTTCCCTCAGGTTTCTTCCTTGCAAATCATTAGTCTAAGTGATTCACTCACAGATACCTTCTGGGAAAGCATGTGCATTAGGGTTAAATAGGTCTAGGCTCAAAAACTGGCTTCATTATTTACAGTGTGGAAAATATTTGGAAACTTTTTATTGTTCATAGCCTCAATTTCTTCACCTTTCAGTGTTACTGTGAGTTTTCTATGTACAATATCAAGTGCTGTCCAAAACTCCCCACGAATGCCCCATAAACTATATAGTAGTCTATCGGGCCTGCTCAATCAGATCCCTGCCTTCCTCTTCAATTTCATCTCATGCTACTCTTGTAACATACTGTGTTCAGTTCCTTAATATATACCTTCACTTCCCTCCAACCTACTTTCAATTCCTTATGCCAAGGATTCCCTTTCTCATGGCCTTCTCATGCCCTGTCTTCTCTACTTGAATCACCTTTCTCTGTTCTTTCCAAAGCTCATCCTTCAGATTTCATCTCAAGAATCAGTTCCTCAAAGGTCTTCTTGATCACGTTATCAAATAAGTCCTCTTGTCACACCATCTGTTGGTTTCCTTTATATCTCTTTTCACAATTTACATCTATACACTTGTATTTCTTATTACCTTTCTCCTTCATGGAGGTACAAGCTGTGTCTTCACAGAAGGTTTTCTTCATTGATTGACTAATTAGTGTTCCTCCTTCCTTAGTGACACTACTACTCAGACTTCCTAGTTAGGTTAAATCTCCTTTGTTTATATTTCCTTAGCACCCTATAAACTCCTACTGGACTCTCAAAAAATTTTCGATTACTTGGCCGTAGTCTCTGTTGGGTAACTAAACTTACATTAGGACAGGGTCAAAGTCTGCTTTGGATTGTGTCCATACTGCTGAATATATAACCTGGCATCTAGAAGGTGCTCAACAAATGTTTACCTCTGTCCCCATGTTACTGTTAATTATATATCCTTTGTCCCCTTTTAATTCTCCACTAGTGTCTTCATGCTGTGCCCTCTTTTACCTGGTTTACCCAAAACAAGTTAAAGTGCTTTGTTTTCTTGGTTGAGGGTGGGTGACCAATTATACATATAAGCAATTACTTAGTACATAAGGTTCAAATGGCTTGTGGGAAGTTTCTGATTACTCTCTCTTTCCTAATTTTACCATCACATCTTGCTTCTTCAGCACTTATATTTTCTTCCTTTTTTTCACTCCCACCTTTCACAGCAGCCTAGTTTTCACAGAAGCCTCTGTCTTCTAGCAGTGGGTTTTTTCCCAAACACCAAGCCCAACATGGAAACACCTGTTTGTCCTCTATTGCAAATGCTCTACTCAAAAACTCCCAGGAGCAAAACTTATACCTGTGGGGATAACCGTCACATGACCATATCCAAAACAAGTAAATAATCCAAACCAAAACAAATAAATAAGACCAATAAGTATTCTAGACATTCCAAAGACAAAGGGTTATTATTCAGAGACTACTGATAAAATGTTTGATTCCTTACTGAAGGGTTTCTCATGTTCAAAGTCACTCTTCTCCTAAAGCTCTAAACATTGCAATTAAATAATAATGCTATATTCTTTTTGAACACATTATTATTACAATTAATAAGCATTGTCTTTCACATCCACATTTAGAGTTTTTCTCCAAAAAAAATTCTCCTATTTAGTCCCAAGAAAAATGAATCTGAAGTTTGGGAAACTTCATGACTATCAATCACAGAAATGCTACCCAGAGAACAACAGCAATCTTACAATGACAAAAAGTTAATTCTTTAAACATTTGCAGAATTTTAAGATCTCCAGGTAACAGACTAGATTTATTGAAATTAAATTGAACTTAAAAACTTTTAAGCTCTCTCATTTAGGATTAGTAAGCTTTTAATGTAATCTCTGTAAGAAATAGCAACATAAAATGGCCAAATAACAACATTCTCACCTAAATATGAAAATGTTCCAGAGAATTCAGCTATAAGGAAATAAACAGACCTTGCTAATATGGAACAGAATGGGTATTCATAGCTATATATAGTTCTTTGCAACACAGGTATTATTCAGGTTATAAGGAATTTCACATTATTGAAGTACCAATTTAATGTCTGTCTAAGGGACTTATATATTCCTTCCCTGCCTTTCCCATCCTCTGTATCTATCACTGCCATATGCTCTTCCGGTCAAACAGGATGCATTTTAATCCTGACAGTGTGTCACTAGGCAAGGTACTTAAACTTCCTGAACCTGAACTTCTCATCAAAATAGGGTTAATAACTGTCTCATGAATTTTGTGGATTAAGCAAGGTAAGAACGCAAAGATTTTAGCATAAAATGTGGCCCATATTCAGTCAGCACTTCATAACTATGTTAACACCTCTGCCCTTCATTTTAGGAAAATAGAAAATGCACATCTCTTATTACCTCATGATTTAAAATGTGCCCTCTGGTCAATCCTCACAGCACTCAATTGTATAGATCTCAAACAAATTCCATTATAACAACTCCAAAATGTTTTTCAGCAGTAGTTCAAAACCTGAGCAATAAACAGTAACCATTTTAAAAGAGAAGGGTTGGGAGCGATGTCATGGATGAACTCAAATACAATTGTAGTCACCTGAGCGCTTCAGTTCAAAAAATAAAATACTGAAAGTAAATTGCCTCTTCTGACGATCACTTGCAACAATGCAGTTACAAAGAGACAGTCACAAATTTGATCACAAATCAAGTAGGAGTTTTCAAAAACAGCCCATCCAAATAGTACAGGTTATGTTTGTACTGCTATTTTAAATTGTTCTGAAAAATTAAAGCATGTGAAACTTTCCAGTTCTCAAAATCTTTGTGGATTCCCTGAAGAGGTACCATCATATAAGCTAGTTTGAAAAACAAAATTTCCTAGTAACAATTTTATGAGTATTTTTCTAAAAAAGCAGATTCAAGTCTAGAAGCAAAACTGAACTCTGCCACATTTTACAAGTGTTCTCAACCCTACTTTTGATACATTTTAATGTAAGCAAAAAAAAAAAACAGTGCTTTGAAAAAAAGTGCAGTAAAATGAATTATGAAAATACTACTTTTCCCCCTATTTTTGAATCTCTGTTTTATCTTTTTTCAGCCACTGTTTGGGAAGTTGGGTAATCCAGGGTCATAGTTAAACCTCTGCAACTAAGCCAGGAATATGATAGGATGTATCCAGCCACATATAAGGAAATATAGAATGGCAGGAATTGTGGTGAACTAAAGCACTGACCCTCTTTCCAAGAGGCAACCTCTGACCAAACCTGTATCACCATAGAAAAGACATAAACCCAGATTTCCAGGTTATCTAATTCTTCAATAAACCAAAAACTAGAATTTTATATAAATTCTGATTTTTCACTGATGCAATTATTTCAATTAAAAAAAATAGCTCTTCAAGCCAAGTAAAACATGTTTGTGAGCCACATTCACTCGTAGGTCTTTTGTGACCACCAATCTTTAGGTATAATTGAGGGGTTTGGGATGGAAAGAATAACGGAAGTTGAAGGGGCTTAATAGACTTCTTAACCCACCTGTCCCTTTCCTGTACCCCATCTCTTCTGAAAATATTTATCTAAATGTGTTCTTTATAGGAATTTCTAGATTGGTAGGGATTTCACTATTTGTAATACAAATAAGAGAGAAAATTCATATAGAGTATTTCATCTAACCAGCAGCTAGTATGATTATCAATTTCTGTAATTCCAAGTTGCAGAAACTTAAAATCTCAGAAACTAAGCAGCTTCCCTATTGGCCTAGGGGTTAAGTCTCAGTGCTATCACCTTGATGGCCTGAGTTCTATCCCAAGCCACAGGTGGCGCAGCAGACCTCTCCTGTCTTACCCTCTGCTCCCTTTAGCAGTGCATTTAAGTAAATCTGTCTGTTCTGCTCCCCACTCTGTCTCTGGTGAATCCTCTCACCCCTGTACCTCTGGCCTACACCCCAGTTCCTACACAAAAATAAATAAAACCTCAGAACCTAAATAACTTTCCAAAAGTTAAAAATAAAAACAAAACAAGTATAGTTGTAAATAAGTCCCAAAAGCTAGTCCTAGTTGATTCTGATCAACTAAATCATCAAAATATTACTCCTAGAACCCTCCACTAAGGCATGACAATGAATTTCCTTTTAAGAAAGGCCAATTGTTACATAAACATCCTCCATCCCCAATACACTGCCACTGCTAACATTAACTTTATTGGTGACAAGTTTGAAATATATTCCTTAAGTTGATTTAATTAGCTTAGTTCTATATATTTTTATCCATTGGTTGACTAGACACCTCCAATTAGTTATCCAATAGAATCTTCAGGCTCAATAATCTAATATTGAGTTTTGTGGTTTTACCACCTTGATGTCTCCAAGTCCACAGCTTTTGCTTTTCTCCACTGACAGTGTTATAGTTTGGACTTTTTAAAGTTTCATCTGCCTTACTGGGAGAATTTCTTGCCATACTTAAATCAATGCTTACCTCTTCTAAACTTTTATCTAAAGATAAGCGATTAGTTGTAATATGTCATTCCTCTATTTAAAATCCACCAACAGTTACCAAATGACCTCAGGTAAAGTCCTAATTTGTGACAACAGCCTATAAAATCATTCCTGTCTAGCCTCACCTTACAACTCTTGCCTCCTCACTCCCAGGCTTCCTTTCTTTGCCCTATAGACCTTGATCATTCTGAACTACAAGTATAGCTGGCCAGGGGATACCAGCCTCGTCTGGGTCAGACTTGGAGCTATAAGCCAACATCATTTCAACTACCATAATAGGAGTAGAGTAAGGATAATATTTCAAACAAAAATAGGGGGTACTGTTACCAAAAGAAGATAATGATTTCTCTCTTCTACTTGAAATATATTTGGACAAATTGACTATCACCTAACAGTCCTCCAAAAGTGAGACTTAACTACTGAATTTATGCATATATGTCTGCAGGTGTGAAGTTTTAACATTGATGGTGTCTGCTTTAGAATATTTGCTCCTTGAATGTGTGATGTTCCTCTGTCTCTGCCATTTATAACGTTGCTTCTTCTTCCCAAAATATACTTCTTTCTCTTTTTTGATGATCTACTTGTTCTTCAAAATTCGGTTTCCCTCACACTTTGTGCTTAGCTATCAGGGTGTTTATATGGAGACAAGAGCAAAACTTGAGCACAGGGCCTAAGTGTTGAATAAATATTCAAAGAATAACGGCATAATATATAATATATACTTAAAGGACTAATCTATATTTAATAAAAGCCAACCATCATCTCAGTTCATCCCATCTATGCCTCATGATTCATATTCTAATGAAGAATGTCCATTTCTTCATTAGACAGAAAGATAGACAGGCAGACCCACACACATACACACACACACACACACCTGCAACATATTCCATCTCTTCACTTTATCAGATGCACTGCATGGGACAGAACCTCTGTCCCATGCAGATGTTGGAAAATTGAAGAGTTTGAGATCCATTGCCTTATTACAGAACAGAAAACCCACATGATCTCCACAATGATATCTAGCTGTTTATTTTGACCAAGGGCTATTTACTCTAAATTGGATAAGAGTTAAAATTAATTACAGACATCTTATCACTATGGCTCAATGATCACAGCCTGGAATGTTTCCATGTCTTGATGTCTATCAACACATACAAATCACCTATCGTGTTACTAATTGATGTGCTCTGCAGAAGTCTCAGGAGAGAAGCTAAGAGACTGAGAATTTTGTGGTTTCAGTGTACCCTTGGAGAAGTATGCTTTCCCTTGGGATCAGAGTTATCAAAGGACACTTTGATCATAGGAGACCATTAAGGCTCCTCCTCACTCTCAGTATGTCAAGATTTTAACGGAAACATAATATTGTAGTAAGTCCAATGTCATCTTTTTGATACTTATGAGGAAGCAAAATAAAATGGGCAATTAAAAATCTGTGAAGGTCTATTGATTTTCTCTACTAGCAATTATGCCTTAAATTGTTTGCTAAAAGAGGAATTGGCATTTTACAAAGCCAATGATTGGCTGGGATTTTGTGCTTACTGAACCTCTATGGGTTTCGAGTTCGGGTTTGGATTAAAACCAAGAGTTGAGCAGCATCTGAGAAGCCTCTCCAAAGTCTTTCATCTAGAAGCTGGCTGGTGAGCTCACGAGGTTTCTGACATTTCCCCCATTCCAACCAGGCTGGAACCCCACTGTAATCAAAATTCACAATGTTCCAGAACTTAAACTTTGGTCCTCATTAAAAATCCAACAGACAAAAAAGTCCAGGAGGCCTGCTAGTGAAACCTTTTCACACGGCAGGGAAGGTTTGCATTCGGTTTTATTTTTGAGTTAGCAGACTAGGTTGGAACTCATTTTAAAGGCTGGTGAAAGACTGAGAGCCCATGTTTCATCTTCTGATTAATCCAAAATTAAACAACTCAAAGATTTTGATCACTTAGTCCCTTTTAAAAACATATGTCACAGATGATAAATAGCCATCTCTAGTACACATAACAGGACACATTGTCCTGGAGGCTCTTTATGGGCCATTCTTAGGCTGATCAGATAGTAAGTCACTATTTCCTTTTAAAGCACTATTATAATTTTCACCTTTTATTGAAACCAAAGCGTATGTATCCTCCTACTTGGACATTACTTCACCTGCTGCTCATACTCCCAGTAATTCCTAGTAGCTTATGTTTAAAAAAAATATTTTTGATGAAATGGACATGTGATATGTAAGCCTTCTGTATATGAAAGGAGAAAGGAATTAGATACATATTGTAAGACTTACATTGTAGGCATATATTAGTAGTAGCTGCATTTGAGTTAAACATAAATTTTCAGAGAATAACAAAGCATTTTGCATTTCACAAGTTTTTTCCAAAATTAAGACTTGAAAACATATGATTTTAAAAATAATCATCAATCCTTCAGGATATGAATGCAAGGAACATCTGAATTCAGGAACATGCCAAGCAAGATCACACAAATTTCAGGGAGAGAAATGAATGGCCCTATACATAAATGCCATGACCATCCTGTTCACATGAAAAATAGTCCCACTTTCTGTGACCACCTTAGCTCTTTCTCTTTCTCTCCAATCCTTCTGACCAACTCCCACCCTCATCCCCAAGCACAATATGAAACTTCATCACTCAGATCCCCATAGGACTTTGCCTATATCTTCTTTTGGCTCACCACTATGCACTATGGTTATTTGCTTCCTTGAACATCTTCATAGACTGTGAGCTCCCCAAGGACTAAGACCTAATTGTCTTTTCATTCCCAACATACAGCAGAGCACCTGGCATATTTCTTTTTCATATGCATTTGTTTATTTACGCCTCGACTCTCTGCAAAAGAATATTTTGAGGCGCTTTATAGAACAGAGGTATTTATAATCCAAAGGAATAAAAGATAAATCCATAAGTAAAATAGGGCAAAGTAAAAATAGGAGGCGATTAGTTGGTGCCCTGCCCAATTGCTGGAGTGTATCAGTCAGGGTCTCAGCAGGAATTTGATGGCACATTCTAGCTGAATCCATTAAGGAGAGTTTAATGAAGGGGCTATTTACAAAGGTGTTGGAAGGGTTTAAGAAATGAAAAAGGTACAGAGTAGATTGCCTCTGGGAAAATAACAGAAATCATTCCTCTAGGAGTTTTTACTATTCTAGACCTAAGGGCACGGTGATCGGTTAGCAGTACCCAAACAAAGAACTCTATAGAGAGTACTACTACCCGACAGGAACCACAGACTTATAAACAGAGGTAGCTAACATGCAGTGTCCTAGTCAGCAAAGAGCTCAGGGAATAAGTCTTAACTCTCTTGCCTTTTGATCCCCTTCTGGTACCTCTCATGAACTAAACCTACTGGCAGCCCAAGAGCAGATAATCTCTTTGATACAATTCATATGGACCAGGTTCCAGAGCACAGAGTAGTGAGTGTGCAGAAAAGAGGAATAAGGAAAAAGCATCTGACACATGGTGTAAGCTGCAAATTCCATTATTAGCAGCTGGTCAGAATAAAATGAGAAAAATATTTAGTTCCAAAAATCAGAGCAATTTTCATTAACAGCACATCAGTTCAGTGGTTTGTGAAAAATCTAGAAGTCCTGAGATAAAATCTCCCATGGGAACTCCTAGAGTAACTTCCATAAGGTTCCTTCTTAAAACATATCTGGAGGTATGTTTTGCTAGTTCACCAACTACTTGCCAGTCAAAATTTTTGGAATCTTCAGGATTTCACCCCAGGCTCCATCTTCTTTTTACTTGAAGGTCTCTTCCTAGGTTACTGCATTAACACCCATAGCTTAAATAGCCACTATTTGCAAGTGATAACCAGATTTATCAATATCCTAGACTTCATCTCTAAGCTCCAGAATAATTTTCCAACTTTCTATTTGAAATCATAGCTACAGTGTCCCTAAAGCTTCTCAAGTTCAACATGTACAAAAGAAAGCTCATTATTTTATTCCCAACCTTAGTTCTTTCCTCTCGTCTCCCCTCAGGAAGTGATGGAAATAACCATCTATTTACTTACCACTACCGAGGCCTCATTTTGTGACTCCCTTTCCCTTACCAGCCATATCTAATCATCATCAAATCCTGCTGACTTTGTAGTGGAATCTCTTATATCCATCTACTTTTTTTTCCATTCAACAATGACAAGCTTATAGTCCACGTCACAATATTCTTTTTTTAGACTTTTCCCAATAATGTATGACCTAAATGTGTGTACATTTGCTTTGAATCAGCCAAACTCTTCTGATCTATTCTCCACCAGAGACACACATCTAAATGAGTGATATCTTTTCAATACCAATATAATCATGTCACCTCTCTATTTAACATATATCAGAGATTTCTCATTTTACTTCATGCTAAGTAAAATTTTCTTTAGATGCTCATCAATGCCTTCTCTCCTATGCAGGTGCATCTAGCACTTTTCTATTCCTCAGTATCTCACTTGTAAGACAAGGACATTTTACCACTCATTACACCTCTGGGCACCTGTCTAGGGCACTGGCTCAAGTTGTCTGCTCTATCAGCAAAGTGTTTCTCTCTCTCCTTTTCTACTTAGCAACTACTCATCCTTCAGATCTTGTCCAAACATCACTTCTTCATAGATGTCTACTTTAACTGCCAGATGAAACAAAATGCCCCTGTTTTAGATTTCTATGAAGCTAATATTTGTACTTTATGTCATTTCTCTTAATTGCCATTTTATATTTTCTCCACAATAATTGGCTCAATATTGCACCTGTAAGCTACAGGAAAGTAAGCAACGATCTTTTTGTTCACTACCATATCTTTAGCATCTAGCATATTGCCTCAAACAATATAGGTGCTCCTGGACTCAGTCATTATTTTACCAGCATTGTACTGAGTCATATCAAGAGAACAATAAAGAAGACAGACTTCATCTCTTTGTTCATACAGTTTTTGTCTAATGTAATGAATAAACAAGTGCAATGTGATGTCTGGTAGGGGTTAAAACAGGAGCATTACCAGGTCAACAAAGATGTGGAAGGTTAAGTAAGGCTTCCCAGAAACAAAAGACAAAACAGTAGTGGTCGCTATATAAGCATTGTACATATTGTAAGTCATACTGATCTTCATCTAAGAGGGAGGTAAATAAGAAAATGAGGATCAAGAAAAATATGTCACTTGCCAAGTTTGCTCAACTAATTAGAAGGGGAGCTGGATTCAAACCCAGACCGTCTGGCACCCACTTCTGCACTGAGTTTTTGAGTTGCCTAAGCAAAAGAGAATCAATGAGTCAGGCAGGGTTCCAAACAAAGGATAGAGCAAAAACAAAGATTCTGAGCAAATGAAGAATTAGAAGCTTTTGAGCAACTGATTGATCAAATTCCTTTTCAGAAAGAAAAAAAAAACAGCACTGACTATAATGGGAAGATTGGATTGCAATAAGTCAAGTCAAAAATAGGTTCCTCTTTTCACAAATATACCTATTAAAAATTCTGGGGACATGTGTTCCTTGTAAGACTACATGTGAATACTACTCTACACAAGCCAAAGACTGTGGTTTGAGGTTTATTCCTTTCATGGGTCATCACTTTTGAAGACCACAAACAGAATAAGACATACAGATGGCCAAGCGGCACATAAAAAGGTGCCGAACACCACTAATCAACAAAGAAATGTAAATCAAGACCACAATGGTTAGGATGGCTATCATCACAAAAACAGGAAACAATAACCATTGATGAGGGTGTAGAGAAAAGGGAACAATAATTCACTATTGGCAGTAATGTAAACTGGTGCAGCCACTGTGGAAAATGGCATGGAGTTTCCACAAAAGGTTAAAAATGGGAACTACCATATGATCCAGCAGATCCACTCCTTGTTATTTATCCAAAGAAAATGAAAACACTAATTCAAATGATATATACACTCTGATGTCCACTACAGCATTATTTATAATAACTGAGATATAGAAAAATCTAATTATTCTTAAATAGGTGAATGAAGAATATGTGGGACATAAATACATAGGAAAGCTATGCAGTCATTAAAAAAGAATGCAGTCTTGCCATTTGCAACAGTTTAGATAGGTCTTGAGGGTATTATGCTTAGTGAATTAAGTCAGAGAAAGAGAAATACCCTGTAATCTCACTTCTATGTGGAAGCTAAGAAGCAAAACAAAATTCAGACACAGAGAAAAGATTGGTAATTACCAGAGGGGAGGGAGATTGCTGGTGGACAAAAGAGGTGAACTTGATCAAGAGGTGACAGATATCCAGTTATTGTGGCAATCATTGGCACTGTATACAAATGTCCAATCCTTTCACTGCACATGTGAAATGAATGCCATAAGTCAATTACATGCAATAAAAAACTACAATAAATTAAATATTTTATAAATATATATACTATAAAAGGCATATTTTATAAATACATACATATGTATTTATTGTATAAATAAATACATACACATGGCCTAAAGAAAGACTAGAACTTGGTTCATAACAAATGCATCTACTGAAAGTCCATACAACATCATTGTTTTAAAACTTGCAAGAGTTTTTGTCTTATCAAGTTCTTGGATAATAATAAGGGGGGAGGGTGAAGGACAATGACTACTAACTGATGCTCCTAAAAATAATTCAAAGAGAATGAGGTAGTTTAATTCAAATAGCGAGGTAGTTTTTCATGCTCACATCTTTAAAGGATTGTGCAGGGAGGGGGGGTGGCAATGCTAGATCAGGCATTTTTTGCACATATTATCCACAGGGAAATCTAAATCTATAACCATCATCATAAAATGAAACAAGACGCAAATCAGAAAGGAATGAATGAAGGGCAAGTGATAGCCAAGGGGTTTACAATAATCAATTATTAAAATGCCTTAAAAGAGCAAAGAAAATGCTTATCAGATCAGCAAAGCACCTTTTAATAAATAATATGATTTGGGTTTAATTAATGGCCTAATTACAGTTTTACCCAATAGGCTTAAATGCTCCAAAGGAACAGTTTGAGTCTCTTTGGTAGATAATCTGTGTTTTAAAAAATGTTCTAATTACATATTTGCTTGAGTAAATAATGTGAATTTTACAAAACTACCTAATGATATATTTATGTGACTACATTTACCCAAATGGCCTCTCATTCTGTTCTAATGGAGATGGGATTCCTGTCTCTGGGAGGCTCAGCCAAATGGGAAGCTCCGGCTTTCACCCTAACCCCCTGCTGTTCCTGCACTCTTCTCGTTCTCTCTCACCCGAAGGCACCCCACAGAAAGCAGATGACCCACTTATTCACCATCAATTTAAATAGGAAAAACAGTCTTCCTCAGCCTTTTTTGGGTAAACACATCTTTCAGAGAGGGCACAGACTTGAAAATGAGTATGAATACTGTATAATGTTCTACTAAAAGTGGACAATGGATCTGTGGCCAACCAGGGACATGCAAGGTTAAAGCAGCTGTATAATTTATTCTGTTCTTTATACAGTATCTTACAAGGTGTTACAAGAAATCAGAATCTATGTACTGGAATCAGATTGCTATTACTGAAAGACACTTAGTGGCTTTAGTAATCTGTATTCAATAACAGAACTCAGAGAAAAGGTAAGTCTAACACCAGCTTTGTGATGGCAGGTGTCCACTCGTGAGTTTTAAATCATTTCCACGTTTTAGAGATACAATTCAGAAAAACTGGATGCATATCTATTTTTAAAATTGCATGAAGGAGCTAAAAGTTTCAATTGATAGTTTTCCCATAAAATCTCTTAGCACACATTTACTATTTAAAAATAGACATTTCTTCATTCACAAAAATAACTAAATCTGGTCAAGGAAAGGAAATACAGCATTTACCTTTCCAGCCATTCCACAGAGTAGTTGAGGCAATTCACCAAAACACGTACAAAATAGGATAAGATTAATGTAAGATTAATGGCTGAGAGAATAGAGAACTAAGAAAAATTACAGGTGAGAGAATAGAAGCAAGAAACAAGATCAGTATTCCATTCCATGCATTCAATAATGGCCAAAAGACCCTAAGCTTCCCAGCGATCAAAGCAAAGCAGGAAACATGACAGTTATACAAACCAATCGACTCTCATAATCAGCCGGGCAGATCTTGATTTTAAGATGGAAATCATTTATCCTATGAGACTCGTGAACAGGATGCCTTATGCACACAATATTTTCAACTTCATTCCATGAGAAGAGACAATGGTACATTTCACATAGCTGTGAATTATCAGTTAAATCAAGGACAGACACATGAATTTTAAGTTGGAATAACATAATAAACCTAACATTATGCTGCTCACAGTGGTATTCCTCTTGGATAATTCAGAAGCCATTAACTGCAGGGACTCGTGGTCCTCAATGCAGTCTCTAGTTGTATTTTACTCTAATTGGGCAAATTGTTGTTTAGTTGAGAGGTCAAGTTGAGGGAGGGTCAGATTGACTAATTTTTACCTTAATATTTGTGTTAAACTCTTACTCCTGCTGCTGATGCCCTTATAAATTACTGCTTACTCTGGGCCTATCTCGGAGTTTAGGGAGTCCCATTGCTCAGACTGAACAGACTTGTGATTCTGAATTGTGGAGTAAAGAAGTCACAGCGGAGAGCCCAAAGCACTGCAGTCCATTCACTTCTCTCTTCTGCTGCAACATTAGAGGCTGCCCGCCTGCAGGAGTGCAGCAGCAGCGCCATCTGTTTACTCTGGCCTTGTTTGCTTGGATCAAGTAGGAAATTGAAAGCATGGAGCTAAATTTTTCAGAATCTTTGCAGTAATTGAAGAGCAGGTGATAAAGGAGGGAGAAAGCTGTTTGGCAACCTAATTACACTGGTCATTTCACGGACTGCATAATAAAGTGAAGACCTCTTTTTGAAATAGTCCCAAGCTAAGAACAAACCATAACTCCAAGCACATTGCAGAGAAGCCCATCCACTCAAATAGTCACTTATAATTAGTCTGTAAAACTCAACCCTGTAGTCATTTATTATTGAAATTGCCTTAAGGTGATCTCCAGAACAACTTCATCTCTTGATTTACCTCCTCCTTCCCTTTCTAAAAGTAGCAAATGGAATTCATGGGATTAGCCTCTTAAGAGCAAATAGGCAGAAATGAAACACAGCCAGGAGCTAATGCTTGGCAGGCCCCAGAAGGGAGGTGCCAAGAGGACACGGGTAGATCATTGGAGAATTGATTGAAAAGATTCGCTGTTCCCAAAAGAGAGCAGGCTTCAATGGTTTTTCTCAAGTTTTATTGTACATTAGCAGAACCATATGCTCTGCTCGTGTGGGCAGCACCTGGGGGGAGTACATCAGCTTCAGACTAAAGTGGAGAGTTGGGAAGTTTCTATTTAGAAAATGAGACCTAGTACGACTGCAGAAACTGCACCTGTCCTCTGCTTCTACATAATATAGTTCTGCAAGAGGGATCTATTCAAGTTGGGTTTTTCCATTCCATGTCCAACAAGGAAAGAAAAAAATAAAACTTCCTGTGATGCTGAAACTCACAGGCAAAAGGAATCTATCTTTTTAAGAGGATGGCAGGTAGCTGGAGGGAGAGAATAAAGGAGAGAAGAGAGTGTTCTTTTCCAGACTTGAAATCAATATGTCTTATCAAACCCCAATCAAATTGTATATGCCAAAGCCATTAGACCCAGAGTCTTCTCGTTAGGAATAAATATTTTGCCCTAGGATTAAATCCCATTATGCTGCAGAGGCTGAGTTTCTTCAGCCAACCAGAAAAACCGTGACAGGTAAAACTTGATAGCATCTTTACAGTGGAAGACACAGGAACCAGAGAATCTGCAAGTTTAAATGAGAAACCCTGCAGTTTGCTATGCCCCAGCTCAGAACTATGCCATCTGGGGCAGACTGGATTGTCAAACCGACATTTAGGATAAGCCATATTTGCCTTGGGTGCCCATCCCGGCCCCTGTTCCAGTTCCCCATCCTTTGCTCAGGGCAGAGGCCTCCCCTCTGTCCCGCTGTGCTGTCACACAGCTTCTCACAGCTCACCCATTTTGAAGCCCATCTTTTTAGGCTGCTTTGCCTGGTGCCATCCCATACTTCAGTCTTTCCTGACTTCTCATCAAAACTTGCAGTTTCATTTGCTACTTTCTCATGGACCTGGTAACAAATGAGAGAACTGAATTAAATATTGAGTAAAATGTGAATGAGTTACACCTTTTTGACAGGAGATTTGTAGTTCACAGAGGCCTCTGTGCCTTCGCTTAGAGAAGAGCCCACTGGTAGAATTTCAGGAAACATGGCTGATTAAAAGGAAAACTATCTGTAAAGGCATGCCATTCAACATACCCCAGCAAATAACACTTTCTCTATTATGATGCTTTTGGCTGCAAGTAATGACATCTCTGACTTGACCAAAATAATGATATGTAATTATTCCACATAAGAAGTCCTGAGCACCACACAGGTCTGAGACTATTCATACCTGCCGATGGGGCGCGCCCTTCAGCTTGTCCCTAGCTAGCCCAGCTTATGTTAATAAGATGCCCGCCACAGCTCCTAGCACCCCACTAAGGCACAACCAATTCCAGAAGACAAGCAGATATCTCATCCTATAGACCTATTTATCAGAGAGAAAACATTTTACAATTGCCCACCGGCAACACTGTCACATGTCATTGGCCAAATGTTCATATGCTCCTGCCTAAGCCAGCAGTTGTCAAAGTCATGTAACTTATGCTTGGTTTAGACTACACTAACTTTTAGTCACTTGGGAGAGGGCAGGGCTCGCCAACAAAAGTTAGACTCTTTGCATATTGAACCCAATCGAATTCAAATGTCAATCTGTTCTTGTATCCTTAGTGTTTTTTTTTTTTTTTGGTTCATTTAAATTCAGTAATCACACCCTTCATTCTGCAAAAGGCTTTGTCATACCTTAAACTGTAGCAATTTCAATACAAGAAAAACAAGAGAAGGAAAAGAAGAACTAGAAGATAGGACAAGTTACAGAATCTGAATTTCATAGATTTTGAAATTTTTTATGACATTATTTCCTATTCCTATAACTATTTTTTTTCAAATTTTCAAGTTTTTTTTTTTTTAAATAAACCTTCCACAGTAATTCAAAACCCAGAAACAAGAAAATATCTTAGACCACAAAAGTCAAATTAGAACACATGAGTAGAACTTATAGGAAGTTGTTCATGATTCATTGTGTTAGTAGTATGGGAATAGGAAATGGTATTTTATAGTGCTGACAAGTCAAAAAGCACCAATCACAGTGAAGATGATAATTTTTGTAGAAGTTGAGAAAGCCAGAAAAGTATACCTTAAGCCTTCACTGATCCAGAGTGAAGAAAATCACCATGCCCACTGCTCCAAATGTCAGATCCCTCTTTAAGTAGAGCCCCATTGTTAAAAAATTAACTGAAACCTGAAGCTTTTTCTGAAAGTTAAGTTCCCTGAGCACAAGTGATTGGAGGTAGGGTCTCTGGAATACATCTATTCAGCTGCTAATGAACCTCCTGGCACTATGACCTCTATTTAATGGCTTTTCACAGACTGGCTTGTACTAAGAATATTAACTAAACTTATCTTCAAAGGAATAAGATCTTCTTCATCTTAATAGTACTCCCTAGTGTTTAGAATAGTGCTAATGAATAGCTATTAATCTAGACTTATTGGAAAACAATGCTTGGCTTAAAAAACTGTAGAAAAATAGCTGAATTTTTTAGGCTGTGCTCTATTTAACAATATAGGGAAGGGATGTATCTACAAAGTTTCTTTGAAATAAGTTAAAATGAGAAAGCTGAAGCCCTTAATGTTTAATCATTCACCGACTGAAAAACCAAGAATAAAAGATCATCATTTATTCACTGCAGTGAGAAAACCATAACATATTAGACTATCAGCAGTTTTGGATGCAGAGTTCACTACCAGAAATCAGGTTTATTGTACAGACACCTCTCTGGATACTAATATAAGTCAAGTAGGGTCTTCCCTAGGAGCCAACCTTGAAGCTTTGTCTTGACAGCTCCTCACAAGAGTCAAGAGCCAAAAAGCAAACCAAAGGCCCTCTGTTGTTCTCAGAACATCACTCTTATCCAGGAAATACCAAGTGATGTGAGGCAAAATATGTGCCCAGATGAATACATTTTACTCAACAGATTTCCTACTATTGAATATTTGTCCTTTCCTAATCTAACAATTTTGACTTTTTTATAATTTTTTAGAAATTCATAATTTTGACTTTTAAGGTAATGTTGCTATGAATAAACATCACCAGAGCAACTAAAGTTTGACTAGTTTTTCTTGAGGAACTGACTTATATAATGTTTGCCCATGTCTGTGTTTTGCAGTCAACAGAAACAGAAGGCAACAAAATACCCACCATAGTTACACGAGATTCCAAGAGGAAGTATTATTCAAATTATTTCTTTTCCCCCACCCCTCACTCAAATTATTTAATTAAACCACCTTTGAGCACACACTGCAAGGGAAACACATAGATTAATTGTGAAGAAATTAAAAAAATAATTACACACAATCTATTTTCTAGAATATATTCCCATTTAAAGAAAGAATGAGCATGCAAGTAACTATGTCATAACTTATTATAGGCCAAAATAGATAAAAATATATCTGTAGAGTATAAAAGTCCAAAGAGATGTAATTGGGAAAATCCATTAGAGAAATCTTTATAGACAAGAAATTACATACAAGGAATCAATTTTTTAACAAAAGAAATAGTATTAACATACAAGTAGAATAAGCACATGAGCAAAAGCAACGAGATGTCTTTTGTGCGTGTTTCTTTCAAAGGGGGCAATTCAAAATGGGTAAAACATCAACCAACGGACACTGCAATGAACAGCTGGCAGACAACAGAATTCAGAGGAAAGAAGCTAATTGATAGGGAGGTTTTAATGGTCAAGGGAAGCTATACAAAGATCCAGAACATAAGGTACAGCAGAAAGATCCTGAAGCTTTTGGAGTCAGCATGAAATCATTGGTCAATGAGATAGCGATCCGAAAATGAGTTTTGCCTTTGCAGTTTCTAACCTCAATGTGTGTTAATCTGCTTTGACAAAGCAAAAAGAAAATAAATCCAATGATGCATTTTGCTTGAGAACGTGGAATCTATATTGAGGCCAACCTTAGGGAAACAGGAAATCAGAGTGAAGGTTACAGCTCTGACAGCGACCTGGGCTGGCTGTGCTTTCTTTCCTTTCTAGGTCACATTGACATGCAGCCCAGAGACAGCTTTGAAATCTGCCATAGAAGTCAGCACATACCAGGAAAGAATGGAATCCTACACCACCTTTGCTTTTAGTGGCAAAGGACTCTCATCAGAAATAGCCTGGTGCTCTAAGCAAAGTACCACTTTGCTTAACTATTCTTCTAATTCTGAAAAACCTCTTTATAACCACAAATGGGTAAGAAGCAATATGATAATGGATATAGGTAAATACTTAAATACTAAGATTATAAATACTAAATTAATAAGACAAACATATTTAAATAACAGACCAAAAGTTCTAGTCATTAATAATCAAATAAAGAACAAACTAGAAAAATTGAATATAATTTCTTCATTTCTTCAATTAGCAATTTTAAAATTAAAATATTTGGGCCTCCCCTGGTAGTGCAGCGGTTGAGCAATGCTGGGCTGCAAAGCTGCCCGCAGCCTGCAGCGCCGGTTCGATCCCCGGCCACCGGATGAGAGTCCCACATGACGTGCAGACCTCTCCCGCCACCCCCGCTGCTCCCCTCAGCAGTGTATTTCATCGGTCTGCCTGTTCTGTTCCCCGCTCTGGCTCTTGTGAATTCTCTCACCCTCCCGCGCTTCTGACTGTACCCAGTGCTTGTAAAATTGAATAAATAAATATTTTTAAAAATTAAAATATTCTATTTGATAAGGGTATACTGAAGCTCTCTCATATAGAACAGGAGCATTTGATGTTGACATGAAGTTTTGACTCAATAATTCTACCTTCAGCAATTTATTCAAAAATATATTTTATCTATTTATAGATCATATTCACCTATTATTTCTAATAATGAAAAATTATTAACTTTAATGTGAATCAAAAAGAATGATCAAATGTTCTGCTTTCCAGCTACTTAAGACTGTGACCTGAAAACTATGTGAAACATGAAAAATGCTTATAAAATTTATCAGGATACAAAACTAGATATATATTATGATCACAAGACTAAATAGCATTCATAGTTCAAATGCATATAAATATTGATTGTTTAATTATTGGAATTACAAACTATGTTTTCTCTTTTGCCTACACTTTATCTAGTAAATATGTTGCTCTAATAATTAAAATAACATTTTTAACACTGCTACTTGTTCATGAATATCTAAGCGCCATTTGATTTCAATAAAATCATCTCATCACACCGTTTAAAGTATATCTGAAAGTTTGTAGCCAGTCCCATTCAGTTTTGCTAAATAAAGAAGAAACTATTACATAAGAAGCAGCACTTAGGAATGAGTGCTATTTCCCATACTAATTGAAAAGGATCCAGTAGTCTCTAGCATCCATTTCTGTCCCCATTCCACTCTTAGTAACACATCTTCAAATTCCAGACACTTTCCCTTCCTATTATATTAACTAGCTGTGCTCCACAAAAAAAGATTTCAAAATCTTAAAGCTTTGCAGTGTACCTATTCTTAACAAAAAAGGCTCAGGGTTTTGTATTGTCTCAGCTCTGCAATTCTATAAACTTAAGTCATTTCATATCTGATCCATCACCTACAAAAAATACAAAAGATTATTTCATGTTAAGTGACATGAAATGAAATAAAAGTTTTATTATTGCAATACCAAGCATCAGAATTATTCTTTGTTATATAAAAATACCTCACTATGATGGGAAGTGATACCTTGAAGTTATCAGAAGTAGAGAAAACACTCTCCATAAGAAAATTAGAGGAGTGTTCATTTTTATTTTTTCACTTTAAGTTATAAGGAAGGAGAAGAAAGAGGACAGAAGAGAAATGAGCAACTTGCCAGATGGTGAAAAGCTAAAGTCTTAGTGGAAGGGAGTGGCAGTTTTCAAGGACAACAAGGCAGAGTTGTAAGTGGTTAGTCATATGCAATTTGACCATTTACTGTCACCCAAGAACTTGCTGCTATCTGCTCCAACCTTATGTTTGTGCCTGTTGTGAGTGACCTTCATTTAGTTGGGCCCAAGAGATTTAGCAAAGAGAACACACATTCAGCAAAGGCAGGAAATTGAGGCTGAGACAACTGAAGCATAAGCTTCCATGGACTCGCAAAAATAATCTTAGGAAGGCCTTCAGACTTCCACAATTCTTGCAGCAAGGTTTCACTTAATCTTAAAATTCCTCAGACATCCATCTGATATCCATAGTAGAAGAGAAAAGAATATAGAATCCAGAAATGCAGACCCTCTGTAAGTTTTTGTGCCAATATGCCACCCTGCTTCTCAATTACATTTCCATTTATATCCACTCTCATAGGCTGTATAGACCATAACCATCACAGAATAAAGAGTAGGACAGTATAGAGAAGTAAGGGGGAAAATACTCTTTAAACTGAAACATACTTTTAGGTACTGAAGGATCCCTTTAAATACCTACTACAAAATCAACTATTAAATAATAAATGAGATGGCAAAGATGAATGACAAATGCACCTTTTTATTGTTTTTGTCCTTTCTTCATTCTTTCTTTTTCCACTTTCTGTCTTTCTGTTTAATAATCATTCACTGCTATATGGGAGATGCTGAATTTCTCAACTCCAAACCCATTATTGGTTCAAAGAAAATGGAAGTATTTGGAAGTAGAATATATCACTAATTTCTGATCCGTAAGTCAAGAGCCAGGACATGTAAGAAAGCCTTCTGGAGAATGAGAAGCTGTTGCAGCTCTTTGTACCATTTCCTGTGTGTATCTTCCTCAGGACCCCCACTCCAGCCCTGAGATTCTCCAATATTCTGAAATGGGAAGAAAGAATTTGGGAGAAGAAAGACCATCATTTCAGCTACCTTAGACTTAGCAGAATCCTGTATTGATGAAAACCTTTGTCAAAGATCTAGATCTCCAGGAATAACCAAGATGAAAGAAGAGTTTGGATGTACTTCTTCTAACATAACCACCAGCCAAATCAGTGAAACTGTGTTGGGAAATGAACAATAAGGCAGCATGGCAACAACAGTTACTGCTTGATAGAGGATATGACAGATAAACTTCTGTTTCTATTCTATTCTTTTTACTTGTCATCAGCTTCTCCAATACCAACAAGGCAGGCACATCTCAAAGGGCAGTATCAAGCATGATAGGATACAGAGATTCATTCCCATAACTACATTTTCTCCACCCAAGATTTGGCACTGATTGCTCTTTAGGTATTTAGCTTACTTCACCTATCTCAATGGAGATGTCCCTTTGCAGTCCCTTATGCCTTAAGTGTGGCTCCTAGATCAACATTTCTAACCTGGGAAATTTGTCAGTAACGTGGAGACTCAGACTTCATGCTGAAGCAGAATCAGCATCTTAACAAAAACCCCAAGTGTTTTTAATGTGCATTAAAGTTTGGGAAGTGCTTCACAGAAATTTGGAAGGTTGAACCCCTTATCAATCCACAAATTAACCTGTGAGCATCATTACTCTGAGATATAATAGCAAAAGCCTGGGATTTGTCATCACTAGTTGATACCCATGCTCACCAGTTTTCAGCTGTGTGTCACTGGGCATCTCTGGTTCTCAGTCTCTTCATTTAATAAGTAACAATAACAATAAAACCTATACTGAAACTTGTGAGAATTAAATGAAACAATGCATTTAAAATATATAATCTAAACCTGGGCCACAATAGAGAGATATTTGACGTGACTAAATCAAAGTATGAAATCAGGTTCTCTGATTTAACCACTTGTTTTTGTTCCCAAGCTCTCGCCTTGCCTCAATGAGCTTACCTTCAACCACAACCTGGGTCTGATGAATTTGGTTTGTCTCCTTTCTTTACTCAAGAGCTAACTTTCCTTTATTCAAAAACATTTCTCCAATCAGATTTTCACTGACCTTAAGATTCATCTCTTAATGTTTTGCTATTTTATTGTGTTTCGTTTTATTCTGCTTGCTTTGCTTTCTATTTAGTCAAGAATCTTCAGGAACAAAATTACTGTGGGCCGGGAATTGGAATGTCCCAAACTGAAAGCCAATTGGTGATATGCACTCAAGACTCAGAAAAAAGATAAAACGTCAGTTTAATAGCCCTTAAACAAAGAGAAAATCCACTCTTAATTCAGCACTGTTTTTGTGCTTAGTATTATAATATGAAATGGAGATAAAATAAAATAAATTGGTAAATAATGGAGATAAAATAAAATAAATTCTTTGCCCTCAAAAAACTTCTGGTCTGTGAAAAGGTGATGGGATAAACTCGTGGAAAAAAGAAACACATGGAATTGGGGGAGTTCATAGGAGGCAGCATCTAGATTATATTTCTAGAGCTGGCAAGGGAATGATCTGGAAAGATCTCCCAGGTGAAGTGTCACCTAAAATGAGAAATTATAAAGAAATTGTTTACAAGTATATCAGCTCACCCAGGAATAAGAAAAAGCTGACTGGGCTCAAATCCTAACTTGAAGGCTGAGCAAATTATTAACCTTTCTAAGCCTCCCTTTGCATTATCAGCACAATAGAAATTTAAAAAAAATTAGCATGCACATCACAGATTAGTTGTAAAAATAAAATAAAAATGTATCTATAGCTGGTGCTCAATAAATACTAGGTGTTTTAGTTCTTTGAATGAAACTATAAGAATATAAATAATTATAAATATAATACTATCTCTTGCCAGAATTTCTATGTGAAGGAAGTGGGTCAAGATTATGTTAAATTACTAGTATAGTGACTGAAGAGAGACTCATAATATGTAAAAGTATATTTGTTTATATACACACATATATAGATACACACATAACAACATATACATATTAATATATACACCTTCACTTATATATGAAAGTAAACAAATTAAAAAGAGGAGGAAATGGTAGGTAAATGAACAAAAGTTTCTGAGAAAAGCAGCTCTAAAGATGCTTCAGTCCATCCAATATCGACCTGAAAGCCCCACCAAAACTTCCCTTCCAGTATACATCTTAGTGGGTGACAACACTTCACCACCCTCAGGTCAGAAACACCCTTCAGAGTCACCCCTGAGGCCTCCTTTTCCCTCATGCCCACATCTTATCCACCATTAAATGTTGATGACTTGATCTCCTAAATATCTAAAAACAAACAAACAACAACAACAAAAAAAAACCAACCACTATTTGTTAATTCCCTCTTTCACAATGCTCATCCGCTTATGTGGACCTTAATACTGGACACACTGTTAGATACCTAATATACTTACAATAAACACTTACTGAATTAATGAGTGCAAAAGTGAATGGGAGATGCAAAGATGTATGGCCCAAAGAAAGCAACATTTTTTGAGTTTTTCAAATTGCAATTCACTGAATTTCTGTGTAAATTTGTTGGCTGGATGGCAAGACAAGACTTACAAATGGGTAGACAGCACTATCTCTAACAGCAAAGAAGCCAAACTAGAACATTATAACTAATATTCATAGGTAGAAATAATAAAAGAAAAATGGGGGTTCTTTATATCAGGGGTCAGAAAACTAAGGTCAGGATGGAACATATATCTTTTCTACTGGTTACATGGCCTTCATGCTATCTGGGCAGTTGGAATAGCTGCAACAGAGACTATTGGACACTATAAGCCTGAGACATTTACCTTCTCATCCTTGATGGGAAAATCTTACTAACCCCTGCTTTAGAAAAATCAGGAAAAAAAGCATGTAATTATTTTAGAAGATAATATTTATGTGACTAACAAATAGTAACAGAAATAATGTGGGTTTTCTAAACTTATAGAAAATAGAAGGGAGATAGGCCCAGGGTAATGTTTAAGTTAAGCCTTGTCATGGGCTGCATGATGGCCCCCAAAACAATCAGATCCTCATGCTTGGCACCTGCAATGTTACCTTGTTACCTTATTTAGAAAATAGGACTTTGAAGATATGGTTATATTAATGATTTGGGAAGGGGGGAATTATATCCTTGATTATCTGGTTGGGTCCTAAATATCATTACAATATCCATAGAAGGAGATTTAAATATCATTAAACATCATTACAATGTCCATAGAAGGAGATTTAACACACACACACACACACACACAGAGGCAACTGAAATGTGAAGACAGGCTGAGACTGAAGTAATGCAGTCCCAAACCAAGGAACTCCAAGGACTGCCAGCAGCCACCAGAGCTGGAATGGGTAAGGTATGGAATCTCCCCCAGAGCCTCCAGAGTGCTATTGTCCATGATGACACCTTGATTTTGGAATGCTGACTTCCAAAACTTTGAAAGTATGCATTTTTATTGTTTTATTCCACCAAAGCTGTGGTAGCTTTTCCCAGAAGCAACAGGAAACTAAAAAAATAGTCCAGGAGAAGAAAATTGTGCCCATCTATGCACAAAGAAGTTGGGGGTGAGATGTGATTCATCACAATACTTAACATACTTATATATGTGTATTTGATACTATTCCATTTTGCTAAACAAGGAAGAAACTGTTGCATTAAAAAACAAAAACCAACAACAACACAGCACTTAGGAATGAGTCCCATTTCTGAGTGCTACTTGAGAAAGGTCCAGTATTACTCACCAAGCCTCTTCCACTCTTAGCCACACACCTTCAAATAATTCTAGTACTTTCATGACTCCGTTATATTTGATGTACCAATCTTGGCTTCGTAGAGCAACTATTCTAAAGTAGGCACAAGAATGCAGAAAGGAGCTCCTGCCTCAATGCTACCTCTAAACAATCTTACAAACTTAGTTAAGACTCTTAATTTCTGATTCATCACATACAAAATGAAGAAAATGAGTGATTATTTCATTTAGGTGACACATGGAATGAGATTATGAAAAAAATGATTATGGTAACACCTGTATCAGAAGTCTTTATGAGAAAGTCACCTTTGCGAGAGAAAAAATACCTCATTGTGCGAGAAATTGAGGGCTTAAAGGTATCTGAGAGAAAGTACTCTGTATAAGGTGATTAGAAAAGCTTTAAGCATCGTTTTTGACTTGGTGAGCGAGAAGGAAGGAAAAGAAAAAGAAAAGACAGAAAAGGGGGTTGAGGTGGAGGTACAAACGGGTGTTGGGAAGAGGATCTGCTCACAGTGACATGGATCACTTCCTCCCTACATTGCTTCAAACTGCCCCCATCCAGGTCACCTGCCTGTGAGAACAAAGCGCCCCAGGCTTATGCTCCACCCTTCTCCCATCACACTACAAGAGAGAAATAGGGTTTGTTGGCTCCATAGGGTTCAGCTATGGAGCAGCCACTGTGATGGGAGGAGTCACTCATAAAAAAAAATTAGTTCTAAAACCAGGGCAGCTGGACTCTAAGGCCATACTACCCTTTTATGCTAGTGATGCCTGAAATCTCTGGACAAGAAAAGTGTACACATTTACATTAAACAGTGCATGCAGTAAAAGCTAAAAATCCAAATAGATGTCCCCCCATTATCTCTCAATAACTAAGAGCTGTTGTTTGATGTAGAAAGGAGGTGCAGGGAGACAGGACACCCTTGGAAGGAATGGAAAGGGCTCCCCAGAGAAAGGGGCAGCTGCAATGCCAGCCATAGAGTATCTGCTTTGCAGTAGTCAATGTACCCAAATGTGCCCCTCTCTACGACTAGGCAAGGGAGAAAGCAGCCACCAGATGTGAATTTGGAAAATATCTGTAAAACCTGACTCTTTCTTACCTCTGTCCTCATTCCAGTCACTATCACCTCCGGCCTGGACTCAGAGGTAGTCTCATCACAGCCTGATGACTTTTGACTTTCCTGCCCTAGGGAATGAGCTCAACATTGTCACCCCAGGGGCATTGACCTATATCATATCACTGTAAAGGAATAATTCCTACATTCAGCATCCTGCAACAACATCTTGTTTCACTCTGAGCAAAAGCTCAAGTCCTCACAGGGGCTTATGAAGCCCTGTCTGACCAGGACCCCACTCCACCCCACCTCCAACTGCTCTTCTTGTCCATTTGTTTAAGCATCAACCACATTAGCCTCCTTCTCCTACCAAACCTCCAGCCTTAGCCCCAGCCCCAGCTGTCTCCTCTCCCTAGAACACTCTCTCTGCCACACTCTACCCCATTGCAACTACTGGGCCACCTCTCGTGCAAGTTCTCGGAATCTCACTTAACATGAGTCTTTCCTTGACCACTCAGAGTAATGCTTCCACTTCTTCCACATCCATCATCATTGGCCAGTTCAATCCTCTTCACATACTCTTTATTTCATAGCTTGTATCACTTTTTGAGATATCATGTAATTTTGTATAATGTTTATTGGCCAAAACTCCCTCTCTGAACCCTCAGAATGATTGTAAAGCTCCCTGAGGGCAGGGTCTTTGTTTTGGTCACTGAGTATAGACAATGCCTAGCAGTTGGTGGATGCTTAGAAAGAATTGAATAGTGAATAGTGCCTGAAGGTAAACCAGGAAATTTTTCTACACTAAGCAAATTGTTGGTGATAATATAGAAGCATGCTTTTAAAGGCTCACAGTGCATCATTGTGCTGTGAAATGGGCTTCAATGAGAATAACTACTACTCATCCTCATATTTAATAAATATTTGATGAGGGCTTACTCCATGACAGTTAGTGTTCTTGGTTCTGAAGAAATAACAGCTGGGAGAAACCAGTCTCAAAGAGGTTGAATTCTAGTGGATAAGATAGAAAGTTAAACTAAATAGGAAAAAGATTTAGAATATTCAATGGTGTAAGTACTAAGGAGATAAAGAAAGTAGGCTAGGAGAGTACATAGTAACAAAAATGCTTATTAATGTGGAAGCAATGGTTGAAAAATCTACCACTTAAAATGTTGCATTTTTCCTAAATTTTGGTTTTACTCAAAGTAAGTTTGAAATGTGCCATACGCCTCTCACAAGCTCACTGTCTAAGTGGCTGTGGATTGTCTTCATTTTCACCACAGACTTGTTTTGAATCCACCGAGAGCACAGTTTTTCCTACTGGCAGATGGTGTGTGCCCAGCAGGCAGGTGCTGCAAGCAAGACCTTGCATGTGTTCAGTGATTCCCACTCTCCAGTAATCCCTTGATGATGGCAGAATTTATGAGAGGCACACCTGAGTGGCCCCACAACTGACTTCCACCACTCCAGCCCCTCTTGTGGCATTTCACGCTCTGAGAAGGAGTATAGCTCCAAAGAGCTTTACCAGTGCAAGCGCATCATTTCGTTACAGAACTCATGCTTACTGATTCCAGGTTTTATGACTCCCTTGAAATAAACTAAAATGTTACAAGCAGAAAATCAATTGTAGGGGTTCTGTATATCTTCAACCCATGAAAAACCCTTCCCAAACTACTTGCTGGCTCAGCTTCTGAACCTTCACTTGCAGAATTCACAATTCCTGCTCCCCTTCCACTTTGAAATTATACTTGGCCATGTGACTCTTCCTTGGCCAATGAAAGTGAACAGAAGGGACTTGTATCACTTCTGATGGAAGCTTCTAAGAGCTGTGTTCACCGGCTCACTTCCCTTACTGGTAGCAAATGTTGAATATCCCGGTAAGATGCAGCATCATCATCTTTGATGTCTCCATCAGTCTAAGCCTCTAAATAACCACACTGCAATTATCTTTGGACATGTACTTTCAGCAACATATGCTTTTTGTTTTAAGCCACTGAGATTGTAGGGTGGCTATACCACAGCATGACACAGTTTACCCTGAGTAAAACCACAATAAATCCTATTTATAAGCACCTGGTAGTCATTCCTTCTTCTTTATGAAGAATAATACTAAGGTATTTGGTGTGTCTAATAAGAGATGAAGACCTTTTTTAATGGTTTTACTTATTTTTTTTTAAAGGCTGATTTTGTTTTTTTGGTTTTTTTTTTTTTTTTAAATAGAGGCATGTTTTATTTATTTATTTATTTATTCATCTGTTTGTTTTTGTTTATACATGCACTGGGTACAGTCAGAAGCGCGGGAGGGTGAGAGGATTCACCAGAGCCAGAGCAGGGAGCAGAGCAGGCAGAAGGACCGAAGTACACTGCTGAGGGGAGCAGCGGGCGGCAGGAGAGGTCTGCGCGCCCTGTGGGACCCTCCTCCGGTGGCCGGGGAGCAGCCGGGGATCGAAGTGGCACTGCAGAGGCTGCAGGCAGCTTCGCAACCCAGCGCTCAACCGCTGCGCCACCAGGGAGGCCCTACTTATTTTTTTTTAACTGAGGTAACATTAGCTTACAACACTGTATATGATTTAGAGGTATAGGATCGCACCCTTCAGATGAATGTCACCACACTACATGCAGCACAAAAGCACCCAGAATCCTCCACCATAGACCACTGTGCCTTCTCGCCACTATGCTCCCCTCCCCCACTATGCATGTGGTGCAAGGGTTAAAGATACAGGGCTATCAGGCAGCTAAAGCACATGGCACAGCAGATCTCTCCTGTCTCGTCCACTGCTCCCCTCAGCAGGTTATTTCAGTAGACCTGTGTGTTCTGCTCCCCACTCTGTCTCTGGTGAATCCTCTCACCTCCCCCACACCTCTGGCCTACACCCCAATCTTATATGCATGAATAAATAAAGGTTTATAAAAAAAACCCACAATGAGATACCAACTCACACTTGTGAGAATAGCCTCGGGTTCCTCAGTTCTTGACTATGGCCACGAAAGAGTCCAAAACCACGTCTAGGCCACACAAAGTAGTTTTTATTTAGCAACAGGAAGAGGTCTCTGTAGACAGTCCATGGAAGAACAACTGCACCAAATGGTGGGGGATCTGGTTTAAATGGGGTACAGGAGGCTGCTCATTTTATCCCTTTCTAGGGGTGTAAAGGCAGGACAGGACACAAGGCAGGTTTTCTGATCCAGCAGACCGGGTAAAGGAGGAGTCAGAGTCCTCAGTGGTTTTGCAGGTTTTTTATTGGGTTCACCAGGCATATGGCAGGCAGGGGTGCTGGCTGGGGGGCTGGGAGGCTGGCAGGCCTCCCAGCCCCCAGCAAGTCTTCACTCTATCTGAGCTCTCTGGAGTTCGTTCTGCTGCTTCTCGGCTTCTCTTTCGGCTTCAGCTTCGGCTTCTACTGCTGCTGTTGTTGCTGCTGCTGCTGCTGGCATCCCCATGACGCCACCCTTAAAAAGCACAGTCTTAACTCAGCTGAATCCCATCTACCTATGCCCACACCCTATTGCAGGTGCCCGCCATCAGGCATGCATTCAGGACAAGGATCCATCATCTATGCTGATGGCGGAAGGGCAGAAAAGCCTGATATTTTCTTTACCCTACAAGGGGTTACTGCATAGGCACTCCCAGGGTGTTGTTTGTCAGCCCTGCAGCAGGGGTGGGGGTCTGTAGTTCCCAATTTGGCTTCTTCTTACTCTCCTCGGGCTTTATTAGCCCTGCCTATGGTTTTGGGTGGGGACTGTCTTCCCCACTCTAGGCTTTTCTTGGCTCTCCTTTGGGTTCATTGGCTCTGGCTAGTGTTCCCTAGAGTCCTGAATGTGTTGGCTGTTAATTTCTTTTAAGCAACACCTTCCCTGCCATAACTGGCTAACAGGTACATACATATCAAAAAGACAGGATATAACACGTGTTGAAGATTTGGAGATAAAGGAGCCCCATACACTACTGTTGAGAATGTAAACTGGTCTATCCCTTATGGAAAATAGTATGGAAGTTTCTCAGAACATTAAAAATAGACCTACCATGACATATTTTTTTTTTAAATGAGGGAACTTACACATATATGAAAGCATTAAAGTGTCTGATATCTATCTGGGACCCTGATTAATAGAAAAGTTACTTTGAGAGGCAACATTGAATGCTTCTGAGATATTCCCTGATACATTACAAGAGAATTTATTTCAAGTTTCTCAAGAAAGTGGGAAAATATTCTAAAAGTTAAACAAACAAAAAAAATGTATAACAACAGAAGAACTCTGAGTAATGGAGGAAAAAAAAGAAAGTAGGAAAACTTGACTGTTGTGCTCTTTTGTTTCCTTCACCAGCTCTCAAAGTCACCACAGCAGGAATGGCAATGACTGGGAACAGGAGGCAGCACCCACGGCAGCAGGAAGGGCAATACGCTCCTGTGTGTGGCAGTGACATACTTAGGAAATGAGTTCCAGGATGGGCAGCAGCTGTTAACACTTTCTCTGGTTAAATAGGAATTAACCCCAAAGTTTATAGCAGAATTTTGTTACAAGAGGAGCCAATGAGCTATGCCAGAATCCTGCTTGGGGAGAAGGAAGCCCTGCCTTGTGTACCAAAAATTCCACTCTGGGGGCTCAGATCCAAATGGGTTTTTATTGTCACGGGAATTGCTACCCAGATTTTGACAGTTTTCCACTGGACTGGATTTGGAAATAAAGAATTCATGTAAAGAAGGACAAATGTTTATAAAACCATCCAGAAGAACCAGAATCTATTGCAAAAACCAGGCACAAACATGTAAATGAAACAATGCATTCTTTGGCTCTTAATGAAATAATAGATACTTTTAATCTTTAAATCAGTCATTAATGACAACTCCTTGGAAGCTAAAGCCATATTCCCCCAAAGGGGAGGCATCAACGGCAGTAAAATCACATAAAAAATGAAGTCATAGAATGGCACACCCACAACACACTGTACTTTTAATCTTTGTTTATATTTTCACAGTATTTTCTTTGACGTTTATATAATAGTACATAGTGATTATCATCCAAACACCAATCATATACTCCAGGCAGCTCTAGCCTTCTCCCCCAGCCCCCGTCTCCAGCCTGGAAGTTGCTCCAGGGTAGAAATGGGTGCAATGTCTAGAACAGTCATTCCAGGAATTGTCTCTGAGCTACGGCCCCCATCACAGCCCATTGGCAGCAGCCTGAACCGGCTTCACTTTAATCAGAAAAGATAGAGGGAAAGGAGCCCACTTAGTTCATGGCTGCCAGCCCTCCTCATCTCCCTCCCACAGACATGCATACAGGAAACCTGGCAGCTCCCTTTTCCCTTCCTGTCATTCTCACTAGACTAAGGAGTAGGCAGATGCAGGCGGGAGGGGGGAAGCAAAGACTGCCAGAGCACTTGCCACCTTCAGACTTGCCACTACAGCCCCCTCCTCCCACTGCCACCCCCAGTGCCCAGCATTCCTCAGGAACTCTTGCTGGGTTAAAGGCTGAGAGATAGGTCTGAGCACCTGAGCAAGACCCCCAACTACCAGGGCTTCATTTGAAGCAACAAATAAATGAGATGATTTTGCTCTGATTAAATCCTCTTATCTTTGAAAGAGAGAATTGGGAGTTAGGCCACATTTTGCACTAAACACAGAAAATCTGCTTAAAGGAGTTCCGAGATGATCAAGGAGGAGTTAGACAAAGAGGGAATGAGAAAAGCAAAGGAGAAAATAAATTTATCACTAATGGACTTTTCCAGCGTCCCCAGTGAGAAGAATCCCATTGTGGGGTAGTGACACACGCCCAGGCAGGCAGTTTTAATTGGCAAGACAACAGACAATCTTGGGATCATGGTCTACTTCTCTCACTAATAAATGTCCCAAATGCTCCCAGCACACACTGTCAAAACAAATCTAGCTTTCCTCCGACTTTTGTTGATAGGTGATAACACTCAACTCAACCAAACAATTTATGAGGTTGCTATATCAGTGTAACCTCCACTCTTCTAACAATCAAAAACGTCAGGAAAAATCAACAGTTGAATCCTCAACTTCAAGTGCATACTCTTAACTAAGAGAGATATAGCCCCCAGTTATGTGACAAAAGGAAAATCAGATGAGCAATTCAAAGTTCTCACAGAGAGCTATACAACAGCCTCCTTTAATTTATTCATTTATATGCTTCTTACATGGATGTATTATATGTGATATGGTGACTTATAAGACACCATAAGACAAGCCTGCTTTGTGCACTTACAGAGTTACAGAATGGCAGAAGAAAGACAAGATAATAATTATAACATAATTATGATGCAACATGATGTGCACCCGAAAGTCACTGATCCCTAGCAGTATTTTCATAACAGATAAGAAGTGGAAATGACGCAAATATCTATCAACTTATAAAACAAACAAAAATGTGGTATAGCCATAGAAAGGACTATTACTCAACCATGAAAAAGGAATAAACTACTGATTCATGTTACAACATAGACATTGAAAGTATTATGATTAAAAAAGGAAGACAAAAAGTCACGTTATTCAATTTATATGAAATACTCCAAACGGCAAATCCATTGACTCAGAAAGCAAATTAAGGGCTGCCAGTGGAAGGAAGATAGGGGGAATGAAGAATGATTATTGATGGTTAAGAAAGAGTTTTCTTTTGGGGATGATGAAAGTGTTCTTAAATTATATAATGATGGTTACACAACCTTGTGAATATACCAAACAACACTAAACTGTGTACTTTATAAGGGTGAATTTTAAAGCATGTTAATTATCTCTCAATTTAAAAAAATTTAAAGAAAAGCCCACAAAGTCTTTAGCCTTTAGTAAAGACAGGCAATTTGATCTATAAACAACCAGTATTCTTTGAGAGAGTGCATGCAATGTAGGAGGAATAACATTGGCTTCAGGATAAGACAGACCATAACTTAGCTTTCTGTGATGATAGTTTCCTAACGTGCACATTAGGGCTCCTGTAGTGCTATGAAATTTAGAAATAATATGTGTGAAACATTGCCTGTAAAGTAGATTCTCAATAAAAAACTACTCAACAGTATCACAGTACTTACTGAGAGATGTTCAACTATAATGAGACTTTCCTAATCCTCTATGCTAGCAAGACAATTTCTAGAGGTGTGGTACCCAGTAGCATGATTATTAACACCAACTTCAAAATCAAAGCAGCAGAACAGAGACAGCAGGAGAAAGTATACAAAAACTATTGACCCAGGGTTCCTACTTCCTCATTATCACAGAGCAATATTTAAAGGACATTTTTTCCTAATTCATGAGCTTTTCCATCCATGGAGGCTTGGAAGCTCCACAATGTATATGCCATCAGGATTTAAAGATTCCTGTCTTTGCTTCTGCATTTTTGAGATTCTCTGCTTTAGTCAATTAACTGAAAAGCAAAAAAATACAAGAATTAACTACTTTAAAAATGAGCTGTGAACATACTGGACTTATTGAGCAGGAGACATATGGACAAAATGAACATATTGGAATGGCACTGATCAATTTCAATATAGACCCCAAGGATATGTCAATGGATGTATGGATGGATGGATCGATGGATGGACGGACGGATGGATGACAGATAGGTAGATAGATAGATAGATAGATAGATAGATAATTTTTGCTTAAAATATATAATATGTAATTAGAAAAAAAGATGTTTACATTTTACCAGACATAGTATCCTAAAGTTTACATTCTCCACCCCAAAAATTCAAACTCAGTTAATAACTTCATTTGAGACTTCCTTATAACAAATACATATCACAAAACATGGTATAGTCCTAGGCATCCAATAAATTCTTAGAGTGATGGCAGAGCATTATATAACTAGCATTTGGCCAAGAAACTGAAATGCACATTATATGAACTATCCCTCCCTACTAAGGGAGTCAGCCAAATCACTTTGGCCTGGCTCCTGACTATCTGTCAAAATCATGTCTTCCACTCTGCTTATCACACACCAGTCTCTAATCACACTAAACATTCTCCCCACTACACAGTCATCTATAATAACAAATATATGGCATTCTCTAACTACACATTGTCTTTCCTTGCCTCTATGTCCCTGATATGCTATTCCCTTTCCTGCATCTCTCTTTCCCCCTTTTCTCTACCTTATTAACTCTTACATGTCACATAAGAATAGCTCAGTGTTATCTACTTAGGGAACCTCCCTGACCTCCTTCAGTTAAGCCTTTCAGTGCAGGTGAGGGGCAGCTTTATCTAGTACTTTGTAGCATTGTGTTAGAATTGTCCTCTTACTTATCTACCTCCCATCCTGGGATATGTTAATTCTCAGAAGGTGGAGCCATGGTTTTCACCAATGTATTTGAAATCTCCTAATACAGTCATGTATTGAATAAATGTTACTATAGCATAAACGAATGAAGGGATAAACGAAAGAATTCATAAGTTTAGTCAAAATTATATTCAAGCTTTCATTGACACAATTTGAATTACTACCAACTTCTGAAATTTCCTCTGAAGTTTAAAACTCAAAATGATCACATTTGATGAGAAACTCCATTAACTGAATTTTTAAAAACTCAGCATTATTATTACCTGGAAATTATAGCAAAGTTAATCCAGCTTATACTTAATGATATGAGTAATTGTTATATTGTTATAATTTCATTGGACACAGCATTCAGACAGATAATGTAAATGAATATAAGTAATTCTGATTTTATTCATGCCAAGCAAATCATTCCTGGAACCTACTGAGGGAAAAGAGAAAAGAAACCAGGCAGAGAAGCGACTGTTCTACCTGATTCCTTAATCAAGTGCTGGAGTTGTTTCTGAGGAGCACCCAATATCCTACACAAAATGTTGTTTTTAACCATTTGCTAGTTCATTCATTAAACCTACCATTTTATCAAAAGAATTGGGAGAGGTTGGCCATTGCTTTAAGCCTCTCTCCCCAATAAATCAGTTGCTCCAATGAACTTTCATTTGAATGCCCAAGCCTGAGAGTGTCTGAAAAGGAAGTGGTAGGTCCATTCTAGATCAAAAATTGGATAGATAACTTACTGCTTTGATCTATGCAGAAGCATATTAACCTCTCAACTAGAGACTTCTAGAGTAATTAAATCATGGAAATCCTATATGAAAAAAGACCCTAACACGTAACCATAACAGCAAGAAACCCAAGAATCATGAGAGAAACCAAAGCATCATTTTGCTCTGTCCTTATTCTTCCTGTTTCTCTCCCAGATAGATATCACAACCAGATGCTGGCTTCAATTTCATGTGTCATGTCTTTACTACAATCCCACAAGTTAGTTATTTCTATGGCGAATTTGCAAGGCAGTATGCATAGTAATGTGTTTAACTGACTCCCAAGAAAGGAATAAAAGTCCTATCGGGCCAGTTCCAGTTTGATTAGAGCGAGAGGAGAGAATAGAAATCGGGGGCTTTGTATAGTCAGAGCAAAAGAATGTCTCAGAGATCCTGGATGGCATAAGAGAGAACATTAAAAGTTGGGAGAGAAACAGAGAAAGAAAGAAAGAAAGCAAAAAACAAAACAAAACGGTCATTCTCCTCCATTCACATTTTAACAACAAAAGTGCCAACCCACAATTTTGTAGATAGACTTCCTTAGGGAACATTTTATGCCTACAAAACCATTACTTGGCAAAAATTAGTTTCACCTTCAGAAATGTGATGCTTATTAAAATGAACCACACTAACATATTTACCCTCTGCCAAGAAATACTTACAAAATATTTCAAATTAAGTAGAGATACTGTCATTTCTTCACTCTTCAAGTTGACTCTAACTTCCCTAATATTCCTTTTTGAAATACAAGTTTAACAACTCTGATTTGATGTGAATAAAATTCTTTTTAGCATATTCTTTGCAAATTTTTAGCATGAGACAGTCATTCTATTTAGTTCGTTGAAATTATTTTTAAATTAGCTTTATGTAGACTCAGTATTTAGAGTATAATTTGGACTCCCACACATCTTAATTCATTTGGGATCCAATTAAATTATTTTGATATTCCAAAATGCTTAGCTCCTACTCACTCACTTTTCCAATCCCAAAAGTTAATCTCTCATTTATATCTACTATGTAAAAAAGGAAGTCAGGTCAATTAAATAAGGTGCTGGAAGTGTAGTCAAATGAAACTCTTGTTCCCCACTGACAAATCACTTTACATGAACTTGAACTCCTCACCAATTCATCTGTGTCTGTGTGCTAATTTGATAAAGAAAAAGGCTGTTGTCAGGGTTATTATTATTCCTTTGGATCAAATGGAAGAGAGCTGATAAAAACTTACTACCCTGGAAACCCCTTGAAGGTCACATTCTTTCTGCAACACTGTGAACACTAGTTCTCATCCTCCACATGTGCACTAGCTAACCCCATACTGTAGAGGCTAGACTAATTTTTTGGTTTACTTAGTTTGCTTTCTAAGACAAGTACAAAGAGAACTATGGGTACTCTTATGCTTCTGAAGTAAACTGTATTCCTTTAGGCATCTGTAACTCTGTTTTACACACAGGAACATAAAAAGTCCACAAAATAAAAGAATAGCACACTGATTTAAAAAAAATATGCTCCTAGAAAATATGCCAGACTCTGCATTCTCCTGTTAGAGATTCACCCTTCGTATTACAAACACTCTTACATTAAGATAATCTTATTTAACTTTGTCTTACCCCACCTTTTTCAAATTTATTGGAGAAAAATTCCCTTGCAGGAAATAATAAATATCTTAAGGAAAAAAAAACTTTGGAAAACCTTACTATAAAACAAATCATTGAAGATTAACTATAGCATTTAGAATTTGGGATGAGAAATGTATATTTTACATTCTACTTTCCCCCCACAAAGAACATTTTATTTTTCAAAAATAACATTCTTTTGATTTTATTTTGAAAAATAATAAAACCTTTTTAAATTGCAAATAATGAAAATAAACTATTATCAAAATCCACTTCTTAGGAAAAATCATATTTAGCATTGTCATCTATATTCTGTAAGCATTTCCACATATACATATTTGTAAATTTTAGTATTCTAACAAAGAATAGAAAATATCTATTACAAATCTACAACAAATATAATCTCTAATAGTAAATCATGGAAACACTTACTTTATAATTAGATATGAAACATGCTCCCTGATATTATCATTAATAGTAGAAACACTGAACTCTTTAGTTAATTCAGCAAGACAAGGAGAGATAGAATCTAGATGAAAAGAAACAAGACCATCATTTCTGTTAGATGAAATGGTTATTTATAAAGAGATAAAACCAACTGGTGAATTATTTTGAGCTTGATAATTAAGCAAAGATACAGTCAATATACAAAAATCGCAGGGGTGCATAATAATCACAATTGGAAAATACAGTAGACAAAGGAGCCATTTACAGTAGGACAAAAATTTTTAGATGTTTAGGAGTCTTTTGAATTCAACTCATGGAGGAAATAAAATTTAGTGAATGATATAAAATAAATCCTGAATACTGAAATATTTCACTTTCCTGGGTAGAAACATTTAATACTGTAAAGTATTCACAAGTTAATCTTTAAATTCATATAAATTACAACCAATATTTTAGTAGAATTTCAAATACAATCATAAGTCTATTTTAAAATTCATATGGAAGATTAAATTTGCCAGAATAGGTAGTTTTAAAAATAACATTATCAAAAAGATGATGTTTTCTTGCCAAATATGAGGACAGAATATATAACTATTATAATTACAATATTGTTTCTTTGCTTGTAAAAGAAAAAATAAGAGCCCAAAACTCAATCCATGAATAGATAACATTAAAAAAATATACAAAACACCATTAATCATACAAGATTAAACATTTTATACTAGTAGAGGAAAATATTCAATATAACTATAGAAATAATTGTCTATGAGGATAAAGCTATATTTCCACTTTACAGAATTCACAAAAGCTAATTGCAAATAAATTACAAAACAAATATGAGAAAACTATAAAAAATTAAACACTGAAGAACATCGTAACCCAAGCCCTTCTTAAAGCAAACACAAAAAGAAAATCATAAAGGAAAACATTTGCAAATTTGCAACATCAAAATTAAAACCTTCTGCAAAAATTATAATACCACAAGCAAAACTGGTGACAGGTAATTTAACAGAAGAAATGTTTGTATCTTCTGTAACTTGAAATCACAAAATATAAATCATTGCTATAAAATAAAAATAAGACACAAATAGACTAATAAACTTATGGGACAAAGAAAACAACAGGTGTCCACAGAAGATGAATGCAAATAGTCAATACAGAAATAAAAGCATATGCAATAGCAAAAATAAAAGTTAGGAGACATAAAATATGGATCCTAATCATACTGTCAAAAAGCAGAACTAATGTACAGAAAAAAATACACATAAGATTTATATAAATAAAACCACCCAAATAAATATATGCAGGCACAATACCACATAGAGTCTATGTATATGTAAATGTACGTAAAATTTTTCATGAAATAGGGTTAGAATGAAGGAACAGGTGGCTATAAGAAGGACTGGGCAGAGAAGAAGATGATTTGCCTACAATATTTTGTTTTCTTTCAGGAAAATGTTTTCACTGTTTACATAAAATGTCAATATCAAAATATGAAAAGAACTACACAAATGCATAACTCAAAGGTAAAATATCAAGAATAAAATGATCTTAGCCTTCAAAGAAATAAAGTTTTCAGTAAAGAAGAAAAATTGGAGTAATGTACTTTTCACAGCAACACCAATGGGTATTTATTCTTAAAAGAATAGCAAAACCTTCCTGGTTTGAAAGAAAATAATTTAAAGCCTACAATGCATTACCAATCCAAACATACAATCAAAAAATGAGAGTAAAATAAAGCTTTTTAAGCATGTACAAATCGCTATACAGCATTTTGGTGGAAGTTCCATAAGGATATACTCTTGTAAAAGGAGAGATAAATCAAGTGAAACAAACGTATGTGATGCTAGAAATGGTGGCACTAACTTAAGAGTTCATTGGGTTAGAAGCAACAGCAAGGTAATTTCTATAGCAAGCATAGAGAAAAATGTCTTCAAGAGAAAGTAAATACGTATAAGAAAAATGAAATAAATTTAAAACAGAAGACATTAGGACTATTATGAAATAGTAGTTAGGACTAATATGAAATCAGAAGACATTAGGACTATTATGAGTAAAGTTCATAATTCTTTCAATAAGCTTAACTGGGAGGCGTTAGAGAAACACAAAAGGAGATACACCCATAATCACAGTAAAACCTGGTCCAAATATAAAATAAATTAACAAATAGTATAATTATGAGAAATTTTAGGAGCATGAGAAAGGAGGCTAGGAATATTCTCTTTCAAGTTATACAGGCTTCTTACAAAACTGTAATCTGTATAATATTTGTCTCTGATAAACAATATTTAATTATAATAATAAGAACATTGTTATTTACTGGTTTTTGACCTTTAGAATCAACCTCTACACAATGTACTGAATATATAATTATGGTTAAAGGAAAGAATGTAGACACTATCAATATTTATATAAAACTAAAGATACAGCTGTCATATTTGAAAGATGAAGGGCCTGAGGAAAGGAAAGGACAAGCAGGAGATTTAATATTGTTATCTTGTAGAAGGAGAAGCAAGACAGGCAATGTGGAACAAAAACAGAATCTTAAGCATTTTATTTAAGGTAAGAAAAGTTAGTGGTAAAGAAATTTAAAATATTGACATAACTATCCAGGCTTACCAAGTATTAGGAGGCTAGGAAGTAAGACAGACATAAGTGGACCAAATGTTTTTCTGTCAAAGTTAGTTGTCAATAGGCATTGTGTACACTGATAAACAGAACAGCAGCAATAGCTGGGGCAGTTCCATTGATGGAACCACCATATTGATACCAACATGGGTGGGACCAAGCCTTAGAGGCAACACCACAGGTTGAGTCTGGTCTGAATCAAACCTCCCAAAAATAACAAATCAATTACAAATCAACTAAATAGGGGAAATCACACTAGTTACCTCCTCACTACAGCAATAAGATATGAGTTCCTACTCTATAGAAAACAAAATAATCTAGACTATTCTTCAAAACACCACATTACATATGCGTGAATGATTATTAAACATACAAAGAAGAAAATCAAAATCAAAATTTATTATATTGAAGTCAACATAAAATTAGTTGACAAGATCCTGACAATAATAGGTTTAAGAATTTAGAGAATTTATAGAAAAAGATGAAAGGTAGGTAAAAATAGAGAATTAAGATGAAATAAATAGAAAACACAGGATTGAAAGTTACTTAAAATAAAAATTAGATGTATTTAACAACAGAATGTACATTTTTAAAGATTTATTTGTTTATGCATACAAGAACTGGGGTGTAAGCCAGAGGTGTGGGGTGGGGGAGGGATGGGAGGATTCACCAGAGACAGAGGAGGGAACAGAACAGGCAGACCAACGAAATACACTGCTGAGGGGAGCAGCGGGCAAGACAGGAGATGTCTGGTGGGTCATGTGGGTTATTTTCCTGGCTGGCCGGGATCAAACTCATGCTGCAGTGGCTGGCAATGGCTTGATAGTGCCGTTTTTAACCCCTGCGCCATCAGGGAGACCCCCAGAATGTACATTTTCAAAGGACCAAAAACCTGAAGACACATCATTAGAAACTATCCAAAATAAGGTGTAGACATGGAAAAGACTTAAAAAGTAAGAACAGTGACTGATCAGTAACGTAGGGCAACATTAAGTCTTCTAACATGCATTTAATTGCGATCCCAGAAAAAGAAGGAAGAGAGAATGTGAAGGGAAAATTTGAATAATATAGTAGCTAAAAATTTTCCAAATCTAATATAAATGTTAAACTTGCAAATTCATAGAAAATTTAAAGCTGTAAGTCCAAGAAGCTCTAGGTGCCCTAAGCAAGAATAATTGTAAGAATCCATACTTATACCATCACAGATGAATCACTGGAAACAAAGATAATATGAATGTCTTAAAAGCAGTCAGATGCTAGAAAATGTAATATACAGAATAATGAGGTTAGCAATATATAAAGGATTGTAAATCATGATAAAATGCCACTAATCCTAGGTTTGCGAAGTAGTTTTAATGTCCAAAAGTAAATCAATGTAATAAACTCTATCAAGATAATAGAGAACAAATCCCACAGAATCACCGTAATATACACAGAAAAAGTATTTGGAAAAATCCAACAGCTTTTCATAATAAAAACATTCAACAAAGTAAGAATAGAGGAAACTTTCAGAATATGTTAAAAAATACAAAAAAAAATTCCAACACATAGTAATCATAGTTAATAATGAATGACTGAAAGCTTTTCCCCAAAGATCAAAAAAAGAAAAAGACAAGGATGTTGTGCCTTGCCACTTTCCTTCGCTATTGCTCTGGACGGTCTTGCTAGAGCAATTAGTCAAAGAGCAAAGTATGAGGTTTGGGAAGTAAAAGCTATCACTATTTGTCAGATGACATGAAAGTGATGAAGAATATAATTTCTTTTACAATAGGATGAAAACAGTGAAGTATTTCAGAATAAATGTAGCAAAACATATATTTTGAAATTTATAAAACATTAGTGAAAATAATTAAAGGTATATATACATTAAAGGTATGCCAGTTTCATGGATCAGAAGATTTAATATTATTTAAGATGGCACATTATCCAGACTTTTCTCTATAAGATTAACAAAATCTCTATTAAAATCCCAGCTGACTTCCTTTCAGAAATTGATAAAATGATCTTAAATTCAAATGACTGAATCACTCAATACACTCTTGAAGAAAAAGGACTTGGAAGACTCACATTCTTGATTTCAAGATGCACTACAAAGCTAGTTTCAAGGCACCTGGTACTGGCGCATTAAACATATAATTAAATGGAATAGAATTGAGGGTGGGAGGAAAAGAGACAGACAGACAGACAGAAGAGACAGAGACAAACAGAGAGCTCTAATCAACTGATTTTTGAATTTTGAAGAGGATGCTAAGATGATTCAATGGAGAAAGGCAGGCCTTTTCAACATATAGTAGGGACAACTGCAATGTCACAGGCAAAAGAATGCCATTGGGCTCCCTACCAACCTAGCTCACACCATATGGAAAGAAAATTAGTCCAACATAATCAAAGATCCAAATGTAAAGCTAAAACTACAAAACTAGGGCCTCCCCTAGTGGCGCAGCGGTTGAACACTGCACTGCGAAGCTCCCCCACAGCCTCTGCAGCACCAGTTCGATACCCGGCCCCTGGCGAGGGTCCCACATGGTGTGACAAACCTCTCCTGCCGTGCCCGCTGCTCCCCACAGCAGTGTATTTCGTCACTCTGCCTGCTCTGCTCCCTGCTCTGACTCTGGTGAACTCTCTCACCCTCCTGCACTTCTGACTGTACCCAGTGCTTGTATAAATAAATAAATAAATCTTTTAAAAATAAATAAACAAATAAATAGAACTAAAAAACTAAAAGAAACAAGTGTTAAGCTTCATGACTCCATATTGGGCAATGGTTTTTTCAGATATGTCACTAAAAGCACAACAAACCAAATGCAGGTAAGGTGAACTTGATCAAAATTTAAAACATTTTGTGTCAAAAATCATTACAAAGAGGGCCTCCCCGGTGGCGCAGCGGTTGAGCGCTGGGTTGCGAAGCCTCTGCGGCCTCTGCGGCGCCGGTTCGATCCCCGGCTGCTCCCCAGCCACCTCAGGAGGGTCCCACATGGCGCGCAGACCTCTCCTACTGCCCGCTGCTCCCCTCAGCAGTGTACTTCAGTCCTTCTGCCTGCTCTGCTCCCCGCTCTGGCTCTGGTGAATTCTCTCACCCTCCCGCGCTTCTGACTGTACCCAGTGCATGTATAAACAAATAAATAAATAAATAAAAATTCATGCCTCTTTAAAAAAAAAAAAAATCATTACAAAGAAGTGAAAAGACAACCTACAAACTATAGAATGGGAAAAAGGTATTCTTAAATCATATATAAGGGACTTATATATAGAATATACAAAGAATTCTTCAAACTCAATAATGAGACAAATAATTAAAATTAAAAATGGAAAAAGGCTGGAAAAACAGTATTTGCATATTTTTCCCAGAAAATAAGCAACTAAAAAGATGCTTAACTTTGTTAGCTATGATATTAACACAACTAGGTACCACTTCAAGCCCACCAGAATGGCTATAATCATTTGACAGACAAAAGGTATTGGCAACTGTATGAAGAAAATGTAGGAATATAAAACAGTGGTAGGAATGTAAAATGGTACAGTCCCTTGTGAAAACAGTCTGATAGTTCCTCAAAAGGTTAAATGTAGAATTAACATACGACCTATAAAATCCTCTTAGGAATGTATTCAAGAGTAATGGAAACATGACTACATAACACCAGCACACAAATATTCATAGTAGCATTATACATAATAGCCTAAACGTAGATAACTATCAACTGATAAACTAACACATAAAAATGTGGTATATCCATGCAATTAAATGTTATTCGACTATACAAAGGAATGAAGTTATGATTTATGTAACAATATGGAAGAATCTTGACAACATGATAGTAAATAAATTGAGCCAGACATAAATTGTATGATCCCATTTAAATGATATTCAGGACAGGAAAATCTATGGAAACAGAATGTGAATTAATGGTTGCCTAGGGCTTTCAGAATAGTTTTAAGAAATTGGGAGTGATTGCTAATGGATATGGGATTTCTTCCTGAGATGACGAAAATATTCCAAAATGATTGTAGTAATGGTTTCACAACTCCAAATATACCCAAAACTACTCACTTTAAATGAGTGAATGCAAAGTATATGAATTATAGCTCATTAAAATTGTCCAAAAGGAAAAAAGGATAAGAACTACATAATGCACCATAATTCTCACTAATTTTCATAATTAAGTGCAACTAACCTTAAAGCAATTTTCTACCATACTTTCTTTGATTTGTTGAACATAAGTATCTTTTGTTTAGTTATAGAATTTACAGTTCTCATTTACTTATTTACTCATCAGATAATCTGGTTTCTTCAGATAATTGGTGACGAAAGAAAAAAATTAAAATAAGTAACAATGTGTGACTATTACCGGAAGCTCTGTTCCTCTGTTCCATAAAGATTACTTGAGGGAAAAAAATGTACAAGAACAGAATAGGACAAAATTGGAATGTATAAGTTCCAAGGACAAATAAGACACCATCTGTAACTCACATATTTATGCAGCAATAAAGAACTTTCTCCTAAGAGGAAAAACCTCTCGAGCCAAACCAAATAGGCCCCTCCACTAGGAGAGGACTCGCCTCCCACTTGACTTCCCAGAAGTGGATTTCACAAGTCTACATGCAGCCCAGAATTGAGCCACATTATCTACTTACAATAAAATTGTGGACCTTAAGTACCCCATTTTTATTCCCTCATCTTGCCTGCCAGAGATTCTATTGATGAACAAAATAATAGAGGAAAATGTGGACGGCCTATGGCTGCTTCCTTGTCAAAAAAAAGAAAAGAAAGAAAGTGTCTCCAATTATACACATTAGCCTTAATTTTGGCCTTTGGATGATCAGATAATGTTTCTGCCCACGAAATGAATTCTTGTGGCAAGTCCATGCCTTTCAATGTCAAAAATAAAAGCTTCCAATTAACTGTCAAAAGCTTTTCTAGCATCTGGAGACAGGAGTAAATTGGAGTCTTTTATATTGGTAGCTTTTGACATTATATTAAACAATCTCTGAAGGTTGTCATAGTCCATTCTCCTTTGTATCTACACCCATTGGTTTGTTTTTATCAATTGTTTTATTAAGCAATCTAATCTTTTAGCTCAATTTCTACATTTCCTATATTTGAGTGAAATCAAGAGACACTTTCGCTACTGTGCCATAATCTTCATGTTCTGTATTCAGGAGGATAAATCCAGGGATATTTTTTTAGAGTGTCAGAAGTTTTCTTTTTTACTTTCTTTCTTTTAAAAAGTTACAAGCAGCTGTCTCAGCATTGGCAACCATGAAAGGTGCTATGTAGACAACTAATCGGATATTGTAGATTGTGGTAATCTGTTCCACAAGAAAAGGTAAATATCAGAACTATTGATCCATGTTTCTATACGTCTTTTTGTGACTAAAAGATTTTCTCTTTAAAATAGAAAATGCTGCAAGAAAACACTTTCCATTTCCCAGTGTCTTCTCTACTCTCAAGGATTTTTTTTGTTTGTTTTACATTTGAAAAGGTAATCAAGTCACATAAATGAGCTCAGGATTTTTCATTTGCTCTTCTCTCCAAAACTTTTTCAGAAGAGTTGGAAGCAGAGGAGCCTCTTTTTTATTTTTTCATATGTTAATGTCTAGGGCTATTTTCTCATTTGATTTCTGTTTTCTTTGTTCCTCTTTCATAAGGATGCATTTTCCAAATTTAACTTGCGTTCCTTTTGGATTCATAAAAGTACATATATTTTTTAATCAAACTCTGTGTTCCCAGGGAAGCCAAAAATTATTCCAGGTTGAACATATTATGTATTGACAACAAAATACTGAAATAGTGAAATCATTTGTATTCATTCTTCAAAATACTTCTCAGCCCAGTTTAGAAAGTCTTTATTTTATTGTATTTGTTCACTGGAATTTTTTTTTATCATTAATGTAATTCAAATATGCTGAAGACCGACCACATGGGCATGAAAGAACTGCACCATTTCTACCTAGATGAGGGAGGAGGTAATATATTTGGAGATAAGTACAGAAAAGCAGTGTGGAGGCCTTCCTGGTGGCACAGGGGTTAAGTCTCAGAGGTATCAAATTATCAAGCTATCACTAGCCACTGCAGCATGAGTTCGATCCCTGTCCAGGGAGCTACCCACATGACTGAGCAGACCTCTCCTGTCTCTCCTGCTGCTCCCCTCACCAGTGTAGTTCAGTAGATTTGCTTGTTCTCTGGTGAATCCTCTCACCCCCTGCACCTCTGGCCTGTACCCCAGTTCTTGTATGCATAAATATATAAAATAAATCTTAAAAAAAGAAAAGCAGGGCCTCCCCTAGTGGGGCAGCGGTTGAACACTGGGCTGTGAAGCTGCCCGCAGCCTCTGCAGCACTGGTTCGATCCCCGGCCACTGGGCAAGGGTCCCACATGGCGCACAGACCTCTCCTGCCGCCTGCTGCTCCCCTCAGCAGCGTGCTGCGGTCCTTCTGCCTGCTCTGCTCCCCACTCTGGCTCTGGTGAATTCTCTCACCCTCCCGCACTTCTGACTGTACCCAGTGCTTGTATAATTAAAATAAATAAATCTTTTTTAAAAAAAAGAAAGAAAAGAAATGTGATGACATTTACTTTTTCATATTCTTCCTACAAATTGGCAAGCACATTTTTACTGAGACAAATTAATAGTTTTCACCTCTTGGTCTTTCTGGCAGGGTCAGAACAAACCCTATAGGCATATCAACCAGTTATTTACACCATGTTACTGGGTCCCTGGGAACCAGGATGGACTAAATGTGTCTGTGGCCTGCAGATATGCCAACCTGAAGCCAAAAGAAATTATAGGTTCAAGGGCAAAAAAAAAAAAAAAATTATAAGTACTTAACAGAATAACATAGCCAAAACTTGAGAAGATTGGAAAACGTTCAGGAGCAAAGTGCAAAAGAGGTCAGAATTGGTTTATTAGTGCAGAGACCATGAAAATGTTGAGGTGACACCAGTACTTATACTTGGTTCTGGCTGCATTTAAGAGATTAAAGGAATATGGTAGGATCAGCCATCACTCTCCTGTGAACTGTTCCTCAATACTGACTCAGGGAAATGCTCTATGAGGCAACTTGATTCCCAAGGGTAAAGCAGTGCCAGGTGTGATGGGTACTCTGTCCATCCCCGGCTTGCTCCACAGCAGAGGTCCTTTCACGTAATTTCAGAGCCAATGATCAATGGCCCTCACCCCAAACTGTAACTTTTTAAAAAAATATTTATTTATTTATGCATATAAGAACTGGGGTACAGGCCAGGGGTACAGGCCAGAGGTACAGGGGGTGAGAGGATTCACCAGAGACAGAGTGGGGAACAGAACAGACAGGCTGACTGAAACTCACTGCTGAGGGGAGCAGCGGGAGAGTCAGGAGAGGTCTGCTGCGCCATGTGGGTAGCTCCCAGGCCGGCTGGGGATTGAACTCATGTTGCAGAGGCTGTGCATTGCTTCATAGTGTGGTGCTTAACCCATTGAGCCACCAGGGAGGCCCCCAACTGTAACTTTCACATCTCCTTTGTCTTTTGCACACTGATGTCCATGGGAAACCACTCCTAAACTATCTGAATTTTAAATTCTTTCTCTCATTTTGTTCCCTTTCCCCGGAATTTTTCTTTATGTTGGCATTCTAATAAAGACTCTTGGTTAAAGCTCTACTCAGTCTTCTGTAACCTTCTTTCCATGCTCTTACCCTTCTCGAAGTCCCTAGTCACCCAAGATTCAACCTCCTTTCTCTTATAAAAGAAAAAACAGAAGTGTTAATGATGGAGATCAGTCTATGTTCCTAAATTATTCTTTTTTAAAAAAAATTTATTTATTTATACAAGCACTGGGGTACAGGCCAAAGGTGCAGGAGGGTGAGAGAATTCAACAGAGACAGAGTAGGGAGCAGAACAGGCAGGAGGACCGAAATTACACTACTGAGGGGATCAGCCCACCAGACAGGAGAGGTCTGCCTCGCCATGTGGGAATCTCCCTGGCCGGCCGGGAATCAAACCCACGCTGCAGAGGCTGCAGAGAGCTTCACAGCGTGGCGCTCAACCTGCTGCGCCACTGGGGAGGCCCCCTAAATTATTCTTAATCTTAAAGTGCATGAAACCAAGTGGGGCCAAGAATGCTATCTTTCTTTATACCTGTATAAGGCAGCTCCTTGGGAAAACCTTTATACTATTTTTCATCAGTTATGTCAGAGCGCTATGGATGCCCTCTCCATAGGATGCAGTTGTTGAAAATGAAGACAATGATGTAACAGCTAACATCTTACAATATGGGTCAAGCACAGTCATAAGTACCGTATTACATGGGCTACCTCATTTAAGCCCCACAATAGCCATTACCTCATTTTGAATTTGAAGAAACTAAGGCTCACAGATATTAATTAACCTGCCCAAGAGGCAGGATAGGCAAAATTCAGTAAAAAAATAAGTAAATATAGGAAACCATGTGTGTGAAAGGACATTACTACGATATTGTTGTGTGTTTCTCTAGGGCCTCCTATTTGTAAACTGATGGCCACAAAGCCTCTCTACACAGACATAAAAGTGTGGCCTGGATTTAAGGATGTCACAATACTGGGTCAAGGCACTGGCAGGCTTCCTTCTGGATGGAGTAAGTGCATGAGATCTGAAAAGCTTTGGCAGAGGCAGAACACCAGAGAATAAAATGTGCTTTTCTGCAAGACCCATTTCCACCCCTGAATGCTCCATGTCCTGGATGTGGACTGTACACTCAAAGGAATTACGGCAGCAGTCAGAAGCACTGGCCTGGTTTAGTGCTGTGATATGTGAGTGGAGGCCTTGCTGAAAGAGCTCATGCAATAGAGCTGCCATTACTTGATCAATCAAGTGGAGAGCCATGTGTGGCCTTCAGCACAGGGAATAACAGAGGAAGCTCTCACGATTTGTTCTTGTTTCTTTTAAGATTTATTTATTTTTATACAAGAATTAGGGTACAGGCCAGAGATGCCAGGGGTGAGAGGATTCACCAGAGTCAGAGCAGGGAACAGAACAGGCAGACGGACCGAAGTACACTGCTGAAGGGAGCAGCAGGAGAGACAAGAGATTTCTGTCCCGCCATGTGGGTTTCTCCCTGGCTGCCGGGAATCAAACTCGTGCTGCAGTCGCTGCAGATTGCTTCATAGGTTGCGTCCTAACCCCTGTGCCACTAGGGAGGCCCACGATTTGTTTTTAATACCATCATCACTACAATCACTACAGAACAGTGGTTAAGCATATGGACTCTGGACTCAGACAACCTGGGTGTGAATCCCAAATCTACGACTTACTAGGGTGTATTCTGGGGTAAACGATTAACATTTTCTGGTTTCCATTTATTTATCTGTAACAATAGAGGTAATAGCAGGGTCTTTTTGTCCTATTGCCTGAAGAAGCTAATTTATATAAACTAATAGGTGTGCCAAGTACATGGTAGTTAGCCCCTATATTAGCTGGGGTCATCATGGTCAACATAAATTATATTTCTTATTTGCTTTGTCTGTTCCTCCATGGAGTACATTTTATGCATGATGGATATTAACCCAATCTCTTATTGTGACATCTTTTTTAAAAGTTTGTTACTTGACACTGAGTTTTGATACTGAAGGGTTTGAATGCACCAAAGATATGTTTTTTTATGGAGTCAAATCAATTTTTTTTTGTGCTTTACACCATTGCTTTTATTTTTTTTTAATTTTTTAAAGATTTATTTATTTATGCCTACAAGAACTGGATTACAGGCCAGAGGATTCACCAGAGACGGAGTGAGGAACAGAACAGGCAGATTGACAGAAACACATTGCTGAGAGGAGCAGCAGGCGAGTCAGGAGAGGTCTGCTGTGCCATGTGGGTAGCTCCCTGGCCGGGGATTGAACTTGTGCTTCAGTGGCTGTGGAGAGCTTCATGGGTTGTGTCTTAACCCCCTGAGCCACCAGGAGGCCCTACACCATTGCTTTTAAAGTCTTTTCTTACCCCTTATAGATATTGGTCCACACTATCTTTAGCTATTCCAAATTCTCTGAATATCGTCTCTTCCCAGCTGCTTCCTCTGGTTATCTTTCTCCCTCAATCTATGGTTTGATAATTTTATCAATAATTTTTTTAAGATTTATTTATTTATGTATACAAGGGGTACAAGCCACAGGTGTGGGGGTGAGAAGATTCACCAGAGACAGAGTGGGGAACAGAACAGGCAGATGTACTGAAATACACTGCTGAGGGGAGCAGCAGGCAAAACAGGAGAGGTCTGCTGCATCATGTGTGTAACCTTATTTTTTCCTTTCATCACCTTCACTATATTCCTATATTGGTACATAATTCCTAGATTGGTACAACATTGTATGTATTATATTCTTATAATAAATTCTATTTGACAATAAACTATTTTCTTTTTATTATGTCTGTATATGATTTGCTAGTGTTTTTGTTAGGTCTTTAGATTTTATTTATGAGTGCAATTATGTATAGTTCAGTGTATTTATATGGGAGGAGGGTAACTTTATCAAGTTGAATTATTAGTGACGAAGAATAAACAAAGAGAAGGCATTCCTGGGGCCTCCCCGGTGGCGCAGCGGTTGAGCGCTGGGTTGCGAAGCTGCCCGCGGCCACTGCGATGCCGGTTCGATCCCCGGCTGCTCCCCGGCCACCGGAGGAGGGTCCCGCATGGCGCGCAGACCTCTCCTGCCGCCCGCTGCTCCCCTCAGCAGTGTGCTTCGGTCCTTCTGCCTGTTCTGCTCCCCGCTCTGGCTCTGGTGAGTTCTCTCACCCTCCCGCGCTTCTGACTGTACCCAGTGCATGTATAAACCGAGCAAACAGACAAACAAATAAATAAATAAATAAGACATGCCTCTAGAAAATTAAAAAAAAAAAAAAAAAAAAAAAAAAAAAAAAGAGAAGGCATTCCTATCTTCTAAAATAGTTCAAAACATGGAAATTATATGGCCTTGTAAAGGTAGAATATTTGTTCATAAAATTGTGGCCAAACATTCTTCCATTTCTTTGTGGTTTTTATTAGCTTAAACTCGCTACCTCATCTACCATCATTTTGGTAATTAATACTTCCTCTAAGAAAGATTTCTACATGTATTTTTATGTATGTAGTCCTAGTTTTGCATTTTGTCTCATTTATTTTTATTGAAAATATTATTAGTTAAATCTATATGATAGATGGATTCCCTCCTCCAAAGGATCAGATATTTAAATCATTGATAAGTTCTATTGCTTTGCAATCCCTAACTTAACAATTTCTAATTTTACTTTTACAGTTCATTCTCTGCAGATTTGTTTTGTTTTTCTCATTTCTTCATATTAAGCTGTTCTAGCTATTTTCATTTTTCCTTACTTAATCACGGTGGCATTAAAGATATCGCTCTATAGCTACAGATGTGGCCATTCCTTTGAGTCTTTATATATATATAATATATTGTATTATATACATATAATTGTATATTATATATCGTATAATCGTATATATTATATTATATGCATTATATATTATATTATATATACATTATATAATGTATTATATTATATATTGTGTATTTGTATTATATAATACATATAATATATAATATATAATTGTGTATATATGATTGTATTATACTAAGTTATATATTATATTATATATAATATTATATATAATAACCTATAATGATAGTTTTGACCTCCCTTTTAATACAATATGAGAAAAGTTCCCCTTCATCATTTCCAAAATAACTGTTTTCCTTAAACTGTTGTGGTCAGGGAATCTGACCAGCAAATGTTCACACTTAAGATTACTTTTTTGAAGATAAACACATGCAATTTGCAGCAACATGGATGGCGCTGGAAGGGATCATGCTCAGCGAAATAAACCAGAAAGAAAAAGAAAAATACCGGATGGTCTCACTCATAGCAGGAATCTAGAAAACTTAAATAAGGGACCAGGAAAATGAATCACTGTAAGAAAGTGAAAATCAAAATCAACAAAAACTATGAACCAGAGACACTCTATCGGGGGTAGGGGGCGGGGAGGGGAGGGATTGGGGTCAAAATAAGGTGGTTGCAATTGTATGGGGAATATAAAAATAAAATTTATAAAAATTTAAAAAAAGATTACTTTTTTGTAAATTTTCTGATTCATAAAAAAATGACATTTTCTCAAAACTGTTAAGCTTGATAAAACAATAATTTTTATGACAGTGATAAAATTCTCTCTATGCATATTTATTTAAATTTTTTTCCTACTTGATATGTGAAAAGCCAAAGCAATCTAATAGATTTGAAAACATTCCATGCCACATTTGTGTGTCAAGATTCCTTCTGGTGTTTTCAGCACATTTGATACTATATATCCATACATTTCACCACTGACTGTCTTTTATCAGCATTAAATGATCCTCTTTCCCTAATAAATGCTTTATACTTGATTTTTTCTTTGATTTATGTCAACTTTGCCACCCCTACTGCCTTTTTAAAATGATTCCTAATAATCGAATGATTAAAAGACAAAGCAAAATGCAACCATTCAGAGAACAAAAATCACTAGATCAGTATCTTTACCTCTCAAAGGAAGAGTTATAACATTTCTTATCCTTTGCCTTTTAACTTTCCTTTAACAATCCTGATCTTTTCCTTTTTCATCAATACATACACATCACAGACATTTGAATCATAGAGGCTTCCTAATGATAATTTCAGATGCTGTCGGTTCAAGGATCACAGCATCTGGAATTATCATCAGAAGACTGGTTAGAAATCCAGAATCTTTGGCCATCCCCAGATTCTGAATCAGAGTGGCATTTTAACCAAATTCTCCAGTAGATTTAAATGCACATGCAAGTTTGAGAACCACTGGTCTACAGGACATACTATAGTTTCTATTGCTGAAACTGTTTAGCCCCTTTCCTCTCTTGTGTGTACAATATGTTACAGTTAAAGGATATGCATATCTCGAATTGTCTTCATTTTTAAATGGCATTAGTTCAAAACATAAATGCCTTTGGATTTCATTTTAGATTTCTTTCTGAATATACACCCAGGTTGAGTCATTATATGTCTTTTTTTATTAAAGTATTCCGTATGTCTTAAATGTTCTTATGTTCCTTCATGTTCTAAAACTTGCAAACTAATAGGTTTTTAAAATACGAAGTCAGAATAAGCAGCTCGTTATGATTACGTGGGTCTGTCATTTACAACTCCATTGCAAATATACCAAAATATTTCTGCTGAATCATCTTTTCTCACAGTACTGCTCTCATATCTGAATACACTTTGTGTCCCAGTATAATAAACTTAAATTTATAAAACTCAGTGAAGTGAGTGATAGTCATCATTGCTATTCACCAAATATTTCCTGTTCTCTTTATAAGCATATCGTAGGTTGCATATCTCTGCTCCCATGGTATGATGTACTCATGTTATTTGATTTGACCACGGTGATATAAGTAAATGAATGAGTATGTGTCATTTATTGGTGAAAGCTTATAAGCCAACATGGAATTAGCCATACAATTTTTCCCTCTACCAGAGAGTCTGGTAATGTTCAAGATCATGGTAACTTTAATTCAAGTTCTGAATTAGAACAAGGGAAATCAGAACCTCCAGGATAGACACTGTGTGCATAAAAAAAAAAAAAATGTTCTTTAAATCAGGACTATTGGTTTCATAGCATGATCTTTCCCATCTTGAGTAGACTGGCTAAAGAACCTAAGCAAAAGAAATTAATACAGAGAAATGGGCTCCACCCTAACCAAAACAATGCACTGATTAGAAATTGTGGTAAGAAAATCATCCAGGGAACTGGAAGAGCGGTGATGCCTGTCATGTGGTGGCAGAATATTTGGTAAAATTTCATGTGCTAAGACTTGGGAAGCATACTGCATCCATAACTGACTTGGAGAATTAGGGGAGTATGTTAGAAAACAAAAAGTTAGTAATATGGCTTGGCTACTTTGGCTCTATTTGACAAGGTATTATAGTAGATAAAAAACAGATCTGGTTGATATACAAGCTGAAAAAGATATCGAAGCATTCATAGATTCGTGGGCTTGTAGTGTTGAAAAACATTACAATTTCTTTTCATTTAAATAGTAAAATATGTAATTGAGAAATGGGTTTTGAACAGCAAAGGCTGGTTGAAAGTCTGCCTTGCAACTAGTACAAAATTAAGGCTGTCATGACAGTGTTAAAAACTCTAAAAAGATTTAAGATGTTATTAGTTTCCTCTTGCTTCTGTAAAAAAATTACTACAAGCATACTCATGCAAAATAGTACAAACTGGGCCTCCCTGGTGGCACAAGTGGTTAGAATACAACCTATGAAACTTCTGCAGCCACTGCAGCACGAGTTCGATCCCTGGCCAGGGAGCAACCCACATGGCACAGCAGACCTCTCCTGATTTGCCCGCTGCTCCCCTCAGCAATGTGTTTCTGTCAATCTGCCTGTTCTGTTCCCCACTCTATCTCTGGTGAATCCTCTCACCCCCCCATACTTCTGACCTGTACCCCAGTATGCATAAATAAATCTTAAAAAAAATAATGCAAATTACTCTTTTAATTCTGACTGTATTAAAAGGGTCTTTTTGAAAATCCAGGTATTATAGGACTGTGCTGCTTTCAAGGAACTCTAGGGGTAAGCCTTTTGCTTGCCTTTTCCTTTTTCTAACCTCTGCCCACATTCCTTAGCTCAAGGCCTCCTTCCATTTTCTCAGGTGTGCCCAGTCAAATCTTTCTCATTACATCACTCTGAGGTTGGCACTTCTGCCTTCCACTTTTGCTTTTAAGGTCTCTTGTGATTACATTGGATTCACCTGGATAATTTAGCCTGCTCACCCTGTTTTAAGGTCATCTGACTGGCAAATTAAATTCAATCACACCCTTAATTTTACTTTACCATGTTAATAAATAGAGCATATTCATAAGTCTAGGCACTAGAATGTGGGCATCTTAGGGGGATCATTATTATACCTACCCTATAGTGATATCTAAAAAAAAAAATTTAATGGACAACATTGTTTAGGCAAGAAAGGTGAAAAGTGTGGCTCTGGACATCTATTAGGAACAACATACCCACACTGAAATCAAGGGAGTAATGATAAGATAGAGGCAAGAGAGTGAGAAAGCAAAGACACTTAACAAATATGAGTATCTATCTAGAAAAGAACCTTCGTGCATTTTCAGTATATGAAACTGACTTAAATCAGAGATAAAAATCCAGTGAAGTTTTTGATAGAATCAGATGGCCAAAAGAATCAGTCTCAACTAAGTGAAACTATAAGAGTTCATGACTTAAGAATAGCACTGAGGTTTCAACTATCATTGGAGAAGATGTAAGCTAAGAAGTCTGCCTAACATTCAAGGGAGGTATATCCCCAAACACCCACTTCAGATGTATCACAGGAAGATCATAGTAAAGGACATTCTCCAAAATGACTGAGTCAGGGCAATGGATGTTTTTAAGAAGGGAGCCCCTTCTACTCCAGTAGAGATGCCTGATAAATCTTCCTCAGGGATTTCTGAGTTGCAACACCTAGGATTGTGGTATGCCATCTATTGTACACTTTCCAAATGAGTGTACATTGAAATTATTCAGGTCCTGTTTTACTACTATTTATTGGCTGCAGATAGGTGGGTGAATAAGGAGACTGATAATTGGCATCTCTGTTGTCATCTTCACTTAGATAAATTTCAAGAAATACAATAAATATTAGTGAAAAAGCAGTAGAAAACTTGTCAGAAAATCAAATTCATTCTGCATAACAAAAGAATAAAATCATTAAAATGAAAAGACATTTACTTTATAGGAAAAAAGCATTTGCATATCATACATCTGAAAAAGGGTTAATATTCAAAATCTACAAAGAACTCAGACATCTCAATAACAAGAAAACAAATAACCGAACCAAAAATTGGGCAGAAGAGCTAAATAGGTATTTCTCCAAAGAAAACATATAAATGGCCAACAGGCACATGAAAAAATATTCATTATCACTAATCATCCGAGAAATGCAAATTAAAACCACAATGAACGTCCACTTCACACCTATGAGAATGGGCCATATCAAAAAGACCAGAAACAACAAGAGTTGGCAAAGACATGGAGGAAAAGCAACCCATACACAGTTGGTGGGAATGGAGACTGGTCCAGTGCAGATGGAAAACAATATGGAGGTTTCTCAAAATATTCAAAATATGAAAAATGCATCTGCCATATGGTCCAGCAAGTCTACTCCTTAGGTATCCATCTGAAGAATACAAATAGACTAATTTGAAGGGATATATGCACTCCTATACTCATTACACCCCAACTTACAATAACCTACGTTATGGAAATTACCTACGTGCCCAATGACAGATGAGGGGATAAAGAAGATGTGATATATATATATATATATATATATATATATAGAGAGAGAGAGAGAGAGAGATACATACACACATACACACAATCGAATACTGTTCAGCTATTCAAAAAAGAGAAACCTTACCATTTGCAACAACATGGATGGATCTGGAGCGGATTTGCCAAGTAAAATAAGTCAGAAGGAGAAAGACAAATACCAGATGATTTCACTCATATGTGCAATATAAAAAAGAAAAAACAATAAAGAGACAAAACTAAACCAAAACAAAGTCTAGCAATCTGACTGTGGAACTGAGGCTACTAGAGGGGGAAAACGGAGAAGGGGAGCAAAGGGAAAAGGAACCCAATAGACTATTGTGGATGACTATGGTGCTTTGGTGGTAGGTGTAGTGTGGTCACATATATTTGAAGAAGTGTGAGCCTATACAACTAAAACATGTACAGTGTTGGAAATCAAGGTGACCTCAATAACAAATGATTTAAAAATAAACTTAAAAGTTTATTTAAGAGAAGCTTTTTTAAAAAGGGAGAAAAATCAGATTTGGTATAGCTACAGTGACCCCACCATTCATTGGATCAATTACTCAAGAATCTATTAGAAATAGATTATTGGCTCTATTTAAATGTAAAACCAATTTTAAGACTTGGTTCTGTCAATTAAGCACTTCAGCAGGGGTAGGAGGGATGAGAAACTAACCCCATTAAGCAATCAAAAAATCCAGGACTCAACTATGTTATATACAGAGAGAACTGGAGGGCAAATCTCAAATTACCAAAAGGCACATTAACTACATCTATTACATGATGAGTGTAAAGCCAAAAGTAGGTAGACAAAAGTTCTAAAAATGTATGTGATTGTGCAATGGCAACTATTTTGCAAGGAGAGAAGCCCTGATAAATCTGTCCCAGGGGTTCCTGAGTTGCAACACCCAGGATCGTGGTATGCCACCTATTGTACACTTTCCAAATGAGTGTACATTGAAATTATTCAGGTCCTGTTTTACTACTATCTATTGGCTGCAAGGATAAGAGGAGGAGGAGGAAGAATAGCCAGAAAAGGAAAAGAAATAAGTGTCAAAAGTAAAAATAAAGTGGGCCTCCACTGGTGGCGCAGTGGTTGAGCGCTGGGCTGCAAAGCTGCCTGCAGACTCTGCAATGCCGGTATTCGATCCCCGCCCGCCGGGCAAGGGTCCCACATGGCGCACAGACCTCTCCTGCCGCCCGCTGCTCCCCTCAGCAGTGTACTTCGTCAGTCTGTCTGTTCTGCTCCCCGCTCTGGCTCTGGTGAATTCTCTCACTCTCCTGCGCTTCTGACTGTACCCAGTGCTTGTGTAAATAAATAAATATTTAAAAAAAGTAAAAATAAAGATAAGCTTCATTTGTTCTGGGAAGTCTAAGAGTCAAGAGAGGGATACAGCTGAGAGAACCAAGGGAAAGACACAATTGCTGTGTGGGTAACTTAAAACCACACAGAGACAGCAGGGTTTTGGTGATACAGGCAGTAAGGTCTGGCCTGGGAACAGGATAGTTGCAGGTATCAGGTTATCCAGAGCTGGAAAAACTCCTTAAGAAGCATCTTTTCACTGAGCCAGTGCCCACTTTGATTTTTGGCTCCTATCTTTTTATAGCCCAAAGAATCACTGGGGTGCTCCTGAGTAGTCAGATACCCTTCTCCCCTGACATGAAGAGGATTATTACATTTGACACAAAAAGTAACCAAAATGTTCTGAAGAAAGAATATTTAGTCCTTTCCAAAAGTGCCAATTCAATCTCTCCTTGAGAAAGTACTAAACAGGGCAAGCTACTAAAAATAAAAATAATTCATCTTATACTTACTCCAGGTAGGAATTTAAAAGACACCTTTGCTTTCCAACAACAGTTTGACTCATTACTAAGGAGTGTAGCCATCTTACACATATACCTGAAGATTTATTGCAAAACTGGCAAGAAACATTTCATTCTGAACCAATACCATTTGAACTAAAATTCATTTGAGTTCATAAATTAAAGACATGCAAACACAAATTTGGCATTCTTTTTTTAACATTTTCAAAGACAATACAAGTATACAGTGACTGTTTTAACCCAAGTAAGCCTGTCAAAATGTTGGCAATATTGTTTTCAACTGTTTTCTAGTAGTAGATATCATTTGGAATATTTTTCTCAGTTTTTTTTTTTTTTTTGGATTTAACATTAAAAACATCAAGGCATGAAGACACTTTCTTAGGGCCTTAAAGCCTATGTTAAACCTCTCCTGATTATTTAACTGATCTTCAAAACAGCCACATTTTGTCATAATTTTGTTCTCATTAGTCCTATTTTGTTTCTTACTTGCTTTGATTTGTTCTGTGAAAGGAGGGCTGAAGTCAGGGAACATATCACGTGTCCAGTTTGGAAACTAGATCCATCACTATGAGCCTCAGCACTTCCTCTGCAAAAGAGCAGCAATAGCACCACTTCAGAGTTGTTTAGAAATGCAATAAATAAATACAGCAAATTCAAATGCTTTGCAAACAAGAAAGCATAACAGAAATTTAACACCATTGGTGTCCATGTGACTTCTCTTTTTCAGTAAAGCTTGTATGACTGAAGCTCCAAATGTGAGGGGTCTATTGCACATTCAGGTAAGTTCTGGTATCCCTGGAAAGCCTGTGAAGCAGACATCACAGGGGGTTGTCCAGAGAACTAAGACCTATAGACACCAGGGAACTCAACTATCTGTTCACCACGAAGGAAAAAGAGAGTGTTTGGTAATGAAAAAGCTAACATGGTAGTTATTACAAGGGAGAGAGTAGGAAAAGTTGAATTGATAATACAACAAATATAGGAGGAGAGGCGTGAGGAAGAAGAAAACAAATATTAAAATTATATCAGTGCTTCTTAGATGCCAGTGTGCTACACATCACCTAAGAATCATATTAAAATACAGATTCTGGGGCCTCCCCTGGTGTCACAGCCGGTTGAGCGCAGCGCTGTGAAGCTGTCCACAGCCTCTGCAGTGCTGGTTCGATCCTGGCCAGCCAGGGAGATACCCACATGGTGCAGCAGACCTCTCCTGTCTCGCCCACTGCTCCCCTCAGCAGTATATTTCAGTCAGTCTGCCTGTTCTGTTCCCCGCTCTGTCTCGTCTGGTGAATCCTCTCACCCTCCCGCAATCTGGACTGTACCCCGGTTCTTATATGCATGAATAAATAAAATCTTAAAGAAAAATACAGATTCTTATTCAACAAGACTGTAGCAGAGCTGAATGTCTAGAATAACTTCGTGATGATTTCATTATTACTGCTCCACAAACCACGTTTTTATGAGTAGCAAAGATCTCAGCCAGACCAGTCTTAAAGGAAATTTTCACAGGGTCCTATGGAAGAAATCAGAGGGCTGAAAAGAGAGTCATTTTAAGAGCACAATTTAGAGTTCTTTTCTATAACATGTGGAGTTGGTGGGGCATTCTCCACCACAGCATCTTTGACAAGAGAAAAGCATAATGGAAATAGAGTTGGGTATACACAGTGTTATAGTTAAAGGTACAGGGGATTCTGGAGCAGAAAAGGATTTACCTGCTAATTCAGGGTGGATGAGTTTTCCAGATATTTATTTCAATATAATTATCCTCATAATAGGCAATATTCTCATGGAAAAATCAGTTCTATTACCTTAAAGCAACAATCACATTGACAATTTAGATATTTCAAATCATTAAAAAAAGTGAAATACATATGTCTCACTTTTAAGATTTCTACTCCTAATGGGAATATGTGTGAAAAGGTGAATGAAGACAGGTGGTAACAGATAGGAACTTCTGGGGTTGGCAGGAGAAAACCCAACCTCCACTGTCACACTGAAGCAGCACCACAGGATGAATGAAAAGCAGATGAGACTTTTCCATGATACCCCGAGGACCAAGGATACTGATGAAGGGCATTGTTTTAGAACATTTGTTATTATTGTGAGCCTGGTGGGCCCAGGCTAATGTTATTTGGGGAAATGTAGGTTATGTGATTATCTACATTTTTTGTTACAATTATCATTAGCATCACCATGCCTGAAACTGTCATTAGAACCAAAGCATTCCCCAAGGTACCTTTGAGGCAAGTGCACTCCCTCCATGCTTCCCTGAGTAAGGGTGAAGCTGAGGAGTCAAGTGGAGGAGTGTTTTTAATATATAGTAATCTTTCATAGGTAGGATAAACAATGTCTAAATATTCAGAAATGAGCTTACATAGAATTTTCCTATTCTCATGCAAAAAGAAAGTTGAGGACAGGGAGAGGGAGAAAAACATTGGAGAGGGAGAGAAAATGAAGAATTCAGATGACCAAGAAAACCAAAGTAATAAAAAGTCATCCAAATAGATGCTTTCCAAAGCCTATTGTTTCTTGAGTGGGACAGTCTGTCCTCAAGAACCATGCTCTCCCCTCTGTTCTATCATAATCCATGGACAACAGCCAAGTGGTTTTCTACCATAATGTCTTAAGACACCAAATTGCTAGATCAGTAGGAGGAGAAAATATGTAAAGTTGCATCCTACACACTGAAAATTATGCATAAACCACAAACTAATCTTTCTCTCTCCTCATGCATCCATCCTGCTGTCCAAACGTAAATATTACTTACAAGTAGGCCTTATAATTGAGTACTATTACATGAGCACTATTTATTCCTTTAACCATATTTATTGGCTTCTAAGTATCCAGTTCTGTGAAAGGCACTGGACTGTAGGGTGAACAATAGGACATATGCCTGTCATCATGACATTACAATACAGCAGGTATGGGGGAGACAGCAAAGAAATACATAATAAAATATTTCATATGGGGGAGTCATGAATTTGAGCAAACAGCAGAAGGTGAGGAGAATATTTCTCTCTGAGGAGGTTAACAGTGCCAGAAGACAGGGCTAGAGAGAGTAAAAGTAGTAGTTTATTAGAAGAGAGAAGGTACTTGTCAAAGCTTGAAGCAGGAAAAAAGATTGGTGTGTTCAAAAAAGTAGAGCCAATATGGTTATAGACACCCAGAAGCATGAGGCAAGAATGTCACACTAGAGGAGAAAGAATTTATTCATCTGTTCCTTAACTCAATGCAAATTTATCTGTCATCTACCACATCAAGTACTCTACTTACAGAGTAGAAGAGTAAGACAGACAAGACACCACACAGTTTCTGGCAAGAAAGGGAGATAAATACACATGCTGTGTCATCATAATTGATGTGGGAGCACTGAAAGCCTTTGGAAGTTGGAAGGGTGTTTTCCAGATATTTCTTTTAATATAATTATCCTCATAATAGGCAATTTTCTCATGGAAAAATCATTTCTATTACCTTAAAGCAACAACCACATTGACAATTTAGATATTCAAATCATTAAGAAGATTGAAATACACATGTCTCACTTTTAAGATTTCTACTCCTAATGGGAATATGTGTGAAAAGATGAAAAGAAAAGTATGTTGTACCCACTGATTCTTAAATTGAGCTCATCATGAAACCCAAAAATGCCAGCTACTCTTTTTGAATTCCTCTATCATTTCATGACTGACCTACCCATCAGGCAGTACATTACACTTTAACTGCAAACTCTCCTCTTTAGATCAGCAGACTATAGGCTTATTGAGGTGAAGATTCAGTATTCTTACCATTTAAATTACTTAAGACAATGTTTTGAATAAATTAAGGTACAGATAATTTGATTCATTCAGATTTTAAAATATTTCAAAATATCTCCATGAATCAAAATGTGATACACTTGAAAGAATTCTTACTACTGTCTTCATAAGTGAGTGTTTCAAACGCTGGCTGTGTGTCAGAAAGGCAGTACCTCTTTACCACTAACTCTCTCCCAGGGTCTATGGAGAAACAAAAATTAAACAATGAAGTTTCCTCCATCAGGAAATCTGATACTAAATTCTCCATCTAGTATCTGATACTCTATTCTCCAACACCAATAAGTTTAATTATTTCATGCCAATACAATTACACAAAGGCTTGTCAACACCACTTGGCACATCAACTGTGATTCCTGTTAAAAAATCAAATCCATACACAGGGAATTTTATTAGACAAATCTATTTCAATGAGACATTTTTATCATTAATAATTTTATTAAATAACTTTACTCTTACATCTGAAGATTTTTAAAAGACCCTAAGCCCAAAGACAATTTCTGTATTCTTCTTTGGTCAGAGCAATTCAAATGTGCACAAAGGCAGGAATCTTCCTGTGTTATGATTACTAAGCATCATGAACAGTCAGTCTGGAGTTTGAGTGGTCTGAGTAAGATAAACATTATATTTCAAACTTAAACTTCTACTATATATTGTTACTATTTGCTCAAGCAATTTCATCTTAAAATTTCCACTTAGCTACAGGCAAATTCCTTGGCAAGGTTAAAATGTTGTACATAATAGAAGAAATTTATTTTTTTAAAGAAAGAAATGCATATGCAAATTAGAGATATTAAATATTGATTTTGCTTTTTTTTAGGACACTTGGCAAAATGAACAACTTTTGCAAATATTCTGGCATTTTGACAACATTCATTTAAATGTTGCCAGGCTTCTCTGGGTCCTACCTTCCACATTTATAAGTGCTATTTCTCAAGGAATGTATGTCAAGTCTTCAAACTTGATTTTTAGAGACTCTCCCAGGTTTTATGTCATTACTATAATCACTGCAGAAATCATGAGTATGAGAATAAAAGGGCTGTGTGATTGCTGTCCTCTCCTCCCCTGGCCATGCACCTTTGCAGAGATGGGATAGAGAGACATACTTTTCAGAGAAAATAACTGAACAGTATAGTAGGTGCTGTTTGAGGTAGGCAAATGGTGTGATAAGAGATAAAAGGAGAATGAAAGTGAGAAAATAAAGAGTGGACAAAAGGGCAGAATGCAAGAATGGGAGCTATCAATGGGGGAGGCAGTATATATAATGACATGAACATGTTAAATAAAAAGACATGTTCTGGGAATCACCAATAGGTGTTGAAAGCCAACATCCAAATTGTGAGTCTTGCATAGCAAACAAAGGGGTTAGATGAAAATTGATGGGGCACCTGTGACTCTGGGATTTTTAGGATGGCCCTCTTTCTTGCCTAGTTAGATGGCTGGCTAGAGATAGGCTGACCCTATATGCAGTTCAATCTTTCAGGCTAGTCCCCATTTATTTTCATCCCTAGAATCATGTCATATTCATATTTTCCAATGAGCAATTTTATACAAGCTTGCCAATTATCTATTTCTCTATTTATTTTCTCCATTTATTGTGATTTCCCTGAGGTTAAGGACAATGAATTTTAATTCTGCATGCACGATATGTGGCATAGCTTTAAGCATGTAATACAAGCTCAGCAAATACATAATAGGAGGTGGATCAATAAATGGGTGGCTGAAGGTTATAATATCTTTGAATTAGACTCCAGGGATAAAATCTGGATGTTAGTACTACACCATTAGCAAACAGCATTAAGATATGGTCCATAGCAGTATTGCAATATTATACCGAAAGTTTCCGATGTCTTTCAAATCCACTGGTTTAGGATTAATTCCTCAGCCCCACCCAGTCTTGTGGTACTGAGTACTTTTAAAGTTTCCTCATTAGTTTTTGACCAAGGTCACTGCTGGTTTTCTCTCACCTGACCACCAGCTCCCTCTAGAGGAAAGTCTGGAATTAGTACTTTGCTCTACTCATCTGCATCACACTTAATTCCAGAGGCTAATCAGAGCAACTTTGGCACCCAGTGACTGATTTGATTCCAGGCACCATCTTTCGAAAGTGTTGAGTCCTCAATCAGAAACACATTAGTGTGTTTCACATTAATTACCAGCCATCTCTTAGAGTGAACCTCTTCTGCAGATTACCCAGATGTGTGTGTGTTTGTGTGTGTGTGTGTGTGTGTGTGTGTGTGTGTAGGTGGGGAAGACGGGGAAGTAGGGAGGGGAGCAGAGATAAGCAAGGATGGAGGAAAGGACAGATATATGGACAAGAAAGGACAAAAGGAAAGATTGTTTCTTTGTTTAGAAAAGATACTTATGTTCATGTGCTCACACATTCATATTTAGAAATATTTTATATTACCTTTATGCAAAAAGGCTCCCAGATCATGAGTATCAGGTACAAATCAGATTGAAAAGGTTTGTTGTATGACTCTAAGGAGTATTTAACAAAACTATCTTTCTGCCCAGTTCTTGGAAACTTGTGATGGGTTGTCAAGGAAGTAAAAGAGTAAATGAGATAGAGAAAATGTACAATATATGCAAGTTAGAAATATGAGAGATCAATAAATGGTCAGCAGATAGAAATACACAAGTCAGCAAAGAAGATACCCCAAAGCCAAAAGATATATGAAAAATATTAGTCATATTCTAATAAGAGAGATGCAGACTAAAATCACAATCTCACTCACATATTAAAAAAAAAAAAACCCAACAACAAGTGTTGGAGAGGGTGCAGAGCAAAAGCAATTCTATTACACTGTTGGTGGAATGTGGGCTGGTACAACCATTATAGAAAGCAATCTGGATTTACCTTAAAAAAAAAAAAACAACTAAAAACAGAAATATAATATGACCAAGAAATACCACTCTTGGGCATATACCCAGACTATGAAACCATCAACACAGAAACCATGTGTCCCACAATGTTCGCAGCAGCATTATTTATACCGCAAGCACATGGAAGCCGCCTAAATATCCACTGACAGCAGATTAGATCAAGAAGATGTAAAACATTCACATCATAGAGTTCTATATAACCATAAGAAAGTATAAGATGCAACCATTTCAACAAAACGGAGGGAATTCAAGAGAATTAGGTGTGAAAAGTAACTCAGAACAAGAAGAGAGACATGTAAAAAGGTAAAAACTATGAGAATAAGAGACACGTAAGAGGTGGTCAGTAACAGATTATTTCCTTCCTCCCTCAATCCCTCCCTTGTTGTCATCTAGAACCTACCGTAACCACATACACACACATCCAAACCTTCGGGAACAAGATTCTGAGATGAGCAAAGAATGAATCATTTGTGTCATAGAAACAAATCCCACCATTGGTAGCCTGTTCTCAATCCCTTCTCCTTAATACAGTTTATATTGGCCATTGAGTAAAAGGACAAACAAGTGAACAAATTAGTGAATTTCTACATATTAAATCTGTACTTAACACTCAGAAAATCGCAAGACATACATCTTGGTAACATATTTAAAGACTCATCACCCAAAGCAAAGAAAGTTAAGGAAAAGATAAACACCTGGGATTACATCAAACTGAAAGCTTCTGTACAGCAAAAGAGACATTAACCAAAACAAAGAGACACCCCACTGATTGGGAAAAAAATTTTGCACTCCATACAACTGATAAGGCACTGATCACAAAGATATACAAAGAACTCACACAACTCAACAAAAACAAAGTAAACAATCCAGCCAGAAATGGACAGAATAACTTAAAAGATACTTCTCCAAAGAGGAAATGCAAATGGCAAATGACCAACAGGCATATGAAAAAATGTTCAACATCCCTCATCATCAGGGAAATGCAAATCAAAACCACAACAAGATTACCACCTTACACCAGTAAGAATGGCACATATCAAAAAAAAAAAAAAAAAACTAGCGACGACATATGTTGGCGAGGATGTGGGGGAAAAGGAATTCACCTACATTGCTGGTGGGAGTGCAAACTGGTCCAACCACTAAGGAAAGCTGTCTGGAGTTTCCTTGGTCTACTAAAAATGGAGCTGCCATATGACCCAGCAATTATACTCCTAGGGATCTACCCAAAGCACACAAAAACATTGATTCAAAAGAACACCTGTACGCCTATGTTTATTGCAGCACTATTTACAATAGGTAAAACCTAGAAACAACCCAAATGCCCAAAATTAGATGTGGTATATATACACATATATTCACACAAATATAGATGTGGTATATATACACAATGGACTATTACTCAGCAATCAAAAAAGGTAAAATGCCATTCACAGCAACGTGGATGGAGCTAGAAGGAATTATGCTCAGTGAAATATGTCAGAAAAAAAAAGAAAAATATCAGATTGTTTCACTAATAGGAAGAATATAGGAGAACCAAATAAGACATTAGGGGAAAAAATAATAACAATACAAAATACAACAAAACAAAACAAAACCAGACAATCATAAATCAGAGACAGGGAGAGGGATCAGAGGGAGGGAGGGAGGAGCACAGGGGACTGAGGTGATGGTGCACGGGTGAACTGGTGGAGGAAATTCTATGGGGACTACACCTGGGTGGGGAGGGGAGCAAACATTGCTTAAAAATGAATGATGTAAAAAATATCTAAATAAAAAAAATTCAAAAAAACACTCAAAACATCTTTTTTTAAAAAATGAGGTAACATTGGTTTACAACATTGTATGTGATTTAGGAGAACAGGTTCACACCTACACAGGTGTGTGTCATCACACTACCCCCACCATCAAAATACCCAAAGTACTTTACCACAGATCATTAGGCCTGATCCACACTTTGTTCTCACTCCCTCCTTCTTTCCCCCCTCTAGTAACTTCAATTCTGCAGTCTTATTTCTAGGGTTTGTTTTGGTTTAGTTCTGTCAGTTCCTTTGTTTTGTTGTGCTATATTCCATATATGAGTGAAATCACCCAGTATTTGTCTTTCTCCTTCAATTTATTTCACTTAGCATGGTCTTCTCCAATTCCACCCATGTTGTCATAGATGGCAAGAGTTTATCTTTTTTATAACTCAGTAGTATTCCATCATATATATGTCTCACATCTTCTTAATCCATGCTCTGTCTCAATAATCTTACCTTATTCACTTACCCTCAATACATCTACATAGAGGGCCTCACTGGTGGTGCAAGGGGTTAGAATGCAACCTATGAAGTTGTCTGCAGCCTCTGCAGCATGAGTTAGATCCCTGGCCGGCCAGGGAGCTACACACATGGCGCAGCAGACCTCTCCTGACTTGCCTGCTGCTCCCCTCAGCAGTGTACCTCAGTCAATATGCCTGTTCTGCTCTCCACTCTGTCTCTGGTGAATCCTCTCACTCCCCGCATCTCTGGCCTGTACCCCAGCTCTTGTATGCATAAATAAATAAATCTTTAACAAAATACATCTACATAGAAAAGAATTCTCATCTCCATTTAAAGATGAGGAAAATGAAGGTGACTTCTTTATGATCACAAACCAGGGACTACAGAGTTGAAATTTTAAGTCCATTTTCTTTTCTTTTTTTTTTTTTATAAATTTTATTCTTATATTCCCAATACAATTGCAGCCCCCCCATTCTGACCCCAATCCCTCCCCTCCCGCCCCCGCCCCCCTAAAAGTGTCTCTGGTTCATAGTTTTTTGTTGATTTTGATTTTCACTTTCTTATAGTTATTCATTTTCCTGGTCCCTTATTTAAGTTTTCTAGATTCCTGCTATGAGTGAGACCATCCGGTATTTTTCTTTTTCTTTTTGGCTTATTTCGCTGAGCATGATCCCTTCCAGCGCCATCCATGTTGCTGCAAATTGCATGTGTTTATCTTTTTTGAATGCTGAGTAATATTCCATGGTATATATGTACCACATCTTCTTGATCCAGTCATCTATTTTTGGGCATTTGGGTTGTTTCCAAAGCTTAGCTATTGTAAACAGTGCTGCTATAAACATAGGGGTGCAGATGTTCTTTGGAATTGATGTTTCTGTGTCCTCTGGGTAAATACCTAGGAGTGGAATTGCTGGATCATATGGAAGCTCTATGTTTAGTAGGTCCAGAAATCTCCACACAGCTTTCCACAGTGGTTGGACCAGTTTGCACTCCCACCAACAGTGCAGAAGAGTTCCTTTTTCTCCACACCCTCACCAACATTTGTTGTTGCTAGTTTTTTAATATGTGCCATTCTCACTGGTGTAAGATGGTATCTCATGGTACTTTTGATTTGCATTTCCCTGATGACAAGTGATGTTGAACATTTTTTCATATGCCTGTTGGCCATGTGCATTTCCTCTTCAGAGAAGTTTCTTTTTAGCTCTTCTGCCCATTTTTTGACTGGATTATTTTCTTTGTTGTTGTTGAGTCTCATCAGCTCTTTGCAGATTTTTGTGATCAGTCCTTTATCATTAGTGTTGGGTGCAAAAATGTTCTCCCAGTTGGTGGGGTTTCTCTTTGTTTTTGTTATTGTCTCTTTTGCTGTGCAAAAGCTCTTTAATTTGATGTAGTCCCAGATGTTTATCTTTGCCTTCACTATCACTGCTTTGGGTGATGTGTCTGTAAAGATGTCTTTGATGTGCAAATCACGTAGTGTTTCGCCTATATTTCCTTCTATATATTTTATGGTTTCAGGTCTTATGTCTAGTTCTTTAATCCATTTTGAGTTGATTTTTGTGTATGGTGTGAGGTAGTGGTCAAGCTTCATTCTTTTGCATGTAGTGACCCAGTTTTCCCAGCACCATTTATTGAACAAACTTTCTTTGCTCCAATGCATATTCTTTGCTCCTTTGTCAAAGATTAGTTGACCATAAATCTGTGGGTTTATTTCTGGATTTTCTATTTGATTCCATTGGTCTGTATGTCTGTTCTTGTTCCAATCCCATGCAGTTTTGATGATTATGGCTTTGTAGTATAGTTTGAAGTCTGGGAGTGTGATGCCTCCATTCCCTTCTTTTTTTTTCAGGAGAGCTTTGGCTATTCGGGGTTTTTTGTGATTCCATATGAATTTCATCAATAATTGTTCTATTTCTTTGAAGAATGACATTGAAATTTTGATTGGAATAGCATTGAATCTGTATATTGCTTTTGGAAGGATGGCCATTTTAATAATGTTTATTCTTCCAATCCATGAGCAGGGGATGTCTCTCCATTTCTTTGTGTCTTCTTCTATTTCTTTTAACAGTGTTTTATAGTTTTCTTTGTATAGGTCCTTTACCTCTTTTGTTAGATTTATTCCCAAATATTTGATTTTTTTTGTTTCAATAACAAAAGGGATTTTTTTTTTATTTCTTCTTCTTCAGATTTATTGTTTGTGTATAGGAAGGCTACTGACTTTTGCGTGTTGATTTTGTATCCTGCCACTTTACTGAACTGATTGATGAGTTGAATTAGCTTTTCTGTGGAGTTTTTGGGGTTCTCTATGTATAATATCATATCGTCTGCAAATAGTGATAGTTTGACTTCTTCTTTTCCTATTTGGATTCCTTGGATGTCTTTCTCTTGTCTTATTGCCCTGGCTAGGACTTCCAGTATTATACTGAAAAGCAGTGGTGAGAGTGGACATCCTTGTCTTGTTCCAGATCTTAATGGAATTGCTTTCAGCTTTTCACCATTGAGAATGATACTGGCTGTTGGCTTGTCATAGATGGCCTTTATGATGTTGAGGTATGTTCCTTGTATCCCAAGAATTTCAAGGGCTTTTATCAAGAATGGGTGTTGTACTTTGTCGAAAGCTTTCTCGGCATCTATTGATATTATCATATGGTTTTTATATTTCTTTTTGTTGATGTGTTGGATAACGTTGATTGATTTTCGGATGTTAAACCATCCTTGTGCCCCTGGAATGAATCCTACTTGGTCGTGGTGAATTATCTTATGGATACATTGTTGGATTCTGATAGCTAAAATTTTATTGAGGATTTTTGCATCAGTGTTCATTAGGGAGATTGGCCTGTAGTTTTCCTTTTTTGTGTTGTCCTTGTTCGGTTTTGGTATTAGTGTAATGTTGGCTTCATAAAACGTGTTTGGTATTGTCCCTTCCTTCTCAATTTTTTGGAAGAGTTTGTGAAGGATAGGCACTAATTCGTCTCTGAATGTTTGGTAGAATTCATTTGTAAATCCATCAGGTCCTGGGCTTTTGTTTTTGGGGAGGTTTTTGATTACCATTTCAATTTCGCTAATTGTATTTGGTCTGTTTAGGTGTTCTATTTCTTCTTTATCTAGCTTTGGGTGATTGTAGAGTTGTAGGAATTTGTCCATCTCCTCTAGATTGTTAAACTTGTTTCCATATAACTGTTCATAGTAGTTACTGATTATTCTTTTGATTTCTGCTGTGTCCGTTGTGATTTCTCCTCTTTCATTGATGATCCTGTTTATTTGTGCTTTCTCCCTTTTTTCCTTTGTGAGCCTGGCTAGGGGTTTGTCTATTTTATTGATTTTTTCAAAGAACCAGCTCTTGGTTTCATTGATCTTTTGGATTGTTTTTTTAGTTTCAATTTCATTTATTTCTGCTTTGGTTTTTATTATTTCTTTTCTTCTACTGGTTTTGGGGGTTTTTTGTTGTTCGTTTTCTAGATCTTTGAGCTTCGAGATTAGGTTGTTTCTTTGCGTTCTTTCTTGTTTCTTGATGTGAGCTTCTATTGCTATATATTTTCCTCTTATTACTGCTTTTGCTGCATCCCATACATTTAGGATATTGGTGTCCTCCTTGTCGTTCAATTCAAAAAATTTTTTAATTTCTTCTTTGATCTCCTCATTAGTCCAATGGTCTTCCAGTAGTGTGGTTTTTAATCTCCATGAGGTAGGAAAGTTCCTTGCCTTCTTTTTATGGTTTATTTCTAGTTTGATGCCTTCATGGTCAGAAAAGATGGTTGATATGATTTCAATCTTGGTGTATCTGTTGATGTTTGTCTTGTGCCCCAGTATGTGATCGATCCTGGAGAATGATCCGTGTGCGCTTGAGAAAAATGTGTACTCCGTTTTTTTGGGGTTTAGTGTTCTATAGATGTCTGTTAAGCCCAATTGCTCTAGGTCCTTATTTAGAGCTTTGGTTTCTTTACTTATTTTTTGTCTTGTTGATCTATCCATTGTTGATAGTGGTGTGTTGAAGTCTCCCACTACGTATGTGTTTTCTCTGATGTCTGTTTTCAGAGAGGACAACAGTTGTCTGATATATTTTGGTGCTCCTTCGTTTGGTGAGTATATGTTAATGAGTGTTATTTCTTCTTGAAGTATTGTCCCCTTGATCATAATGTAGTGACCATTGGGGTCTCTTTTCATCTTTTTGAGTTTGAAATCTGTTTTATCTGATATAAGTATAGCTGATCCTGCTTTTTTTTTTGGACCATTTGCTTGTAGGATTGTTTTCCATCCTTTAACTTTGAGCCTATTTTTATCTTTTGTAGCTAAATGTGTTTCCTGGAGACAGCAAAAGGTTGGGTTTTGTTTCTTAATCCAGGCTGCAACTCTGTGTCTTTTTATTGAAGAGTTTAGTCCATTTACATTTAGAGTTAATATTGATATGTTAACATCTGTATTTGCCATTGTGTTTGTCTTTCCTTTGATTTTATTTATTTATTCTTTTAATAACTTTTTTTTTTTTTTGGCCTTCTTTCATTGTTATTCGTCCCTCTGAGGTTCTGGCTTTAGGACTCCTTGTAGTATTTTTTGGAGTGGGGGTTTAGTTGCAATGAAATTCCGGAGTTTCTGTTTGTCTGGGAAGGTCCATATTCTTTCTTCAAAGAGGAAGGAGAGCTTTGCGGGATAGAGTATTCTTGGTTGGCATCTGTTTTCTTGGAGTCTGTTGACTATGTCCCTCCACTCTCTCCTTGCCCGTAGTGTTTCTTTGGAGAAATCTGATGTCAGCCTGATTGGTTTTCCTTTGAATGTTATCTGTTTCTTCCCTCTTGCCAGCTTCATTATTTTTTCCTTGTCCTGGATTCTTGGGAGCTTTACTATTATGTGTCTTGCTGTATTTTTCCTTTCGTCGTGGAAGTTTGGTGTTCTTCTTGCTTCTTGTATATCAATTTTCAGCTCCTTCTTCACATTTGGGAAGTTCTCTTCAATTATCTCTTTGAATATTTTCTCTGTTCCTACATCTCTCTCCTCTCCTTCTGGTATTCCTATAACTCTTATATTTCCTTTCCTCATGGAGTCAGATAGTTCCCGAAGTCTTTCCTCGTTCTTTTTCCTTCGTACTTCTCTTTCCTTTTCTGTTTTGGTTCTTTTTATTTCTGTGTCTTCAAGATTACTTATTCGTTCTTCCATTTCATCTATTCTGCTTTCATTGCTTTTCCCAGAATTCTTTAGTTCTTCCATTAATTCTTTGATCTCCTGCATTTCTTTTACTTCCCTCTTTAGGGACTCAATTTCTTTCTTCTGACCATTGTTTTCCCTCTCTAGGGACTCAATTGCATTCTTCTGATCGTTGATTATTTTTCCCTTATCATTGTTTTCCTTTATGACTTCTGTCAGTTTTTTAATCACGGCAATTTTAAATTCTCTTTCTGGAAGGCTCAGAAATTCTTCCAAGTTATTGTCGTTGCAATCTGGGGGCTGGCTTTCTTTTTGTGGTGTGCTTTTTCTCTGGAGAGTTGCTAGGTTGCGTGTGGTTCTTCTCCTCCCTACTGTCTGTTTTCTAATTTGCCGTATGCGTTGGGACACTGTGTTGTTGGGACTGGCCGGCATCTTGGGTGGGCTTCTCTGTTCCCCTCTGGTTCTTCCAGGAGTCATCTGTCAGTTTCAAGCAGCCTTTACTGGAGAAAGGTCCCTGTTCTAAAATGCCGATGTGGGGACACACTCCCCTGTGCGCCTGGTCTGCCCCGGCGGTGGGTTCCTGCTCCCCTCTGGGCTTGGACTGCAGGCCAGAGGGGGTCTGGCATGGGCGAACTTCCCCCGCTCACCTCTGGCTCCTGAGGAAATGTCCCTGTTCTAAAATGGTGATGTGGGACACAATCCCTGCGCTTCTGGTCTCAGGCACACTCTTCTGCGCGCCTGGTCTGCCCCGGCTGTGGGTGCTCGCTCTCCCTGTGGGCTCAGACTACTTGTTTGGAAGGGGCCCGGTGTGGGCTAACTCCCCAGCTGGCCACTGGCTCCTTCAGTAGCCTGTGCTGGGGTCAAGTCGCTAGGTGGCGCCAGAGATCTCTCCTAGAGCCCTTGGGGAGCTGATTTTCCACCCCGTGGGACAGGGAGCAGAGCAGGGATGGTAGGGTACACCTCAACGGCTTTGGGGTGCTGTGTCTGCCTTGTGCCCCACCGTCGTGGGGAACCCACGCCCCTAATTTCGTGCCCCGGGTCTCAGTTCCAAAGCCCTCAGTTCCAGGACACGGGCTGTAGCCCAGATCAGTGGCGCGGGAATGGCGCCTTTTGAATCCCGCTTCCCTGCCTGGGCGCCTTGTTCCTGCTCACTCAGGGAGGGCCTCCGCGGTCTCCCCGCAAGCCTAGGTCGCAGGCGTGGGGACCTGGGCAGCTGAGATCCGATCCGGATCCGCATCTGCTTTTTCAGCGCGCCGCTTTCTGCGCAAGCTTACCGGGCTGCCGGGGCTGTGTGCTGGTGCTGGTCTCCTCCTGGGGGGCGGGGCTCTCTTTAATGGCGCCTGGAGCTCACCTCCGCGGCGGATCCTGCAGGGTTCTCCACAGCTCCTGTTCACGGGGTGTGGTGGCTGAAATAGTTCCTTTCCACTCACCGTCCCACTTGCCTCGTCCGTTTTTCTTGTTGGCCGTTTTGGTTTGTTGTTTCCCTCCTCTCTGCCGGTGGGAGAGTGCCGACTTTGTGGGCGGGGGAGGGGAGCAGGGTTCTGCGCTTCCCTCCCTTCTGGTCCTCTTTTATGGCCACTTTCTTCTTTGGGCAGTTTGCTGGAGTCGTCCGTTTATCTTCCGTGTCCCAGTTCTCACTGGAACCTGCCGCTTTTCCTCCCTATTAACTTTTTTTTAATGGGAGATCTTACTCGCAGCGTCTCCTCGCCGCCATGTTGCTCTGCCCCCATTCAAGTCCATTTTCTTTTCCTTGATGACAAACCTTCTACATATATCTGATTTCATTAACAGCATCAATCTTAGTCATTAAAATACAAATTTGTAGCAAGAAGAGTCAGGCACCATTGGATAGCTAACTTAAAACCTTTTCCCAAATACCTAATACTGTCTCACATTCGTTAAAGCTAAAAATCATCATGTACCTAAGTTTTAGCAGATGACTTGTAAATGGAAGTTTGCTGCATGATCTGGAAAACTTAATGATAAAAGAAGCATAGAACTCAGGCACTACAACTACTACTCAACACCACCAGGAATATAGGCATGATGTTTGAAACACCTGCAACCATCTTATAACTATCAGAAAAAGGTAAAGATAATTTCAGAGATGCTGTTCCTGACACCAAGCTGCTCAACCCACAAGCATAGACACCTACATCCTGACTCCTTGCTATGTGAGAAAAAAACAGATTATTTGTTTAAAGGCACTGCTAGTTACAATTCTTGCAATTACAGTAACAAAGCTACTGATACAGGAGACTGTCTAAAGCATTCTCTCTAAAGTATCCAGATTGAGATAACAGAGAAAAACTAATTTTATTATAGCAAATATCTATGCTACAAAAGGCTTACTTCCAACGTCATAATTTCCTGCTCTAAAAATAGATTAAATATCATCCCTTTTAATTGATCCTAAAGTCTGACTAATACAAATGACAAAAGAAAATGTTTATGAAAATTGAATTATTAAGATAAAGACACTGATTTATCTAAATAGCTTCTAACACATGGTGGATGCTCAATAAGGCTCCGTGTTAAAAACGATGTGTCTTATTAGCAATACAACTCAGTACTATCATTTGGAAAAAGTTCTTTCACAAATCAATATTATGAAGAATCAAGGCAGCAGGTGGAGGATGTAAAAATGATTCATTTTTCAATAACTTCTTTCAGTGTGTAAGGTTTCACATGTCTAGACATATTTTGCTACTGAATCACATACTGATATTTAAGGGGTTGTTTTTCCCCATTGCATACAAAATTACCCTAATTATAGCAACGCATTTTGCTCATATGCTGTCAATCCCAGACAAAGAATGAAGTCCATCTGCATCCTTCCAATAACTCCACCCAGTGCATCCAGCATCCCACCTCAATCAGTAGGTGGTAGTTAAGCAATAAGATGTTTTCCTTAAGATCTTTTCCTCTGATGATGAACATAGTAAGTTCTTTTATTTTTAGAATTCAGTGGAAACATTAAAATTTTCCCACATGGAATTTCATTAAACATTTCATATCACTAAGTATTTAATCTAGTATTACTAAATTAGTAAGTTAGTGATATTACCATTAATAATGAGTGATAATGTGAAGAATAACAAGGTGTAAGCTATGACTTTAAATTTAATATTTAGTGAGTTAAGAGTTTGAAAGGAACCTCATATTCTCATGTTTTCTATCTCAATCCTGGATAATTAGGGTCTCCTTGACTTGTAGCTTATGTCCATAACTTGTGTAAGAATTTTTCAGGAAAATAAATCCAGAAGAATAAAAAATCCCAGATGTATGGGTTTGCACGATCCAGAGATGCCCCTGGATCTGAGAGGAGAAAAGTGAACGAAGAAAGAACAGGGGGACCAGAAGACCTTTTTGGCATGGATGATAAGGGTCACATGGGTAGCACCATCGGTAATGACTGATATCAAATGATTTCTCACAATGACTTCAAGAATGTTTGGTCTGGCTCACGAGACATTTCCCCAAACACAAGCTCACCATTATGACATGTGTGATTATTTTTCATTAACAAAAAGGAAGGAATTAAATTTTGAAGTTTCTAACTTTTGAAGTTAAAAACACTGTTATCAAACACCTATTTCCAGTATTACCTCACTATTCTCCATCATACTTCACCTAACTTACTCTTGGCTCATACTGGAAATAAGTTCAAATAAGAGCTTTATTCTGGGTTGCATGTAGGTGAATAGGCATTCTTATCTTTTCCAGAACACCTAGTGGGATTAGGCAATTCGACACTTTGACTAGTTCAAGCAGCATTTGATGACTGCCTCTGCCCCCTCCTTCACCAGGTCATTGCTAACTCTCCTTTGAGACGATGTATTTCCAATGACTCTTTGGCCAACAGGGTAATAATTTCATCCCTCCTGCCCCACTTACCAGCAAGCTTCACTGGCTTTCCTGCAGAAAAGAAGATTTTCAAGAATAATTGAAAGTGTTTGGGACTTGGTATCATCTACCAGGGATTTAAATCCTAGCTTTGTGATTTATCAGACATGTGAATATAGGAAAAGTGTTTAACCTCCATGGATCTCAGTCACCCATTTATAGCAGGCATCTTGATTCCTAACTCACAAGACTGTTAAACCGTTGAATGAAATGATTTGTTTGAAAGTATCTGGCTTATAGTGGGTCTAAATCTAAAATACACTTTCTGGAAATCTGAACTGTTCAGCTTTCCATTAATAAGGAAGTAAGTATCAGGAGCCAATAACTTCCTAGCATCCAGAGACTTAAGCGGACTTATTCATGAGAATACAAATTCTTTTATGTTTATATATGCATTGCTTCAAACAAAAAACAGATGCCACAGATCCACCTAGCAGGACTGAAATGACTGACAGATAGCATTGACCTTCTCCCAGGAAGTCACAGATTTTCAAAACAAGCACTTTTAAAAATTACATAAGTATGCAGCATGAATCACAAAAGCATGAGGCTGTGTTTGCTTGTTTGATCAACATTTCATTTTCTGTAGCTTCCATCTTCTTTTACTGCTTGGCCTGCTATTTCCCTCAACAGAAGAGAAAAGCTACTGGGATGTTTGTTATAATTGTCTGCGTAAGGTTCTTTGGCAGATCACATGTTTTACTTAATTAAATAATGTCCCAATTAATTGATTTGTTTGTAGACATTCTTAATTTAGTAAACGCAGAGCAGAATGCTAAAAATACCATTATATTTCTGACAGAGGCACCACTAAAGTCTGATAATTGATAGCTTTGCTGTTTTCTCTGATGGCCTGAAAAGCTTTTAAAGCTAAATTCTGTAATCATGTTCATCTTTGGAAATTAGTTTTGTGAAACCACACATTTAGTTCTTGCTGAGAAATCTCATTTTAGTCATTTTAACATAATTTATAATGCATAAACTAAATTAGCTTTTGTAGCTAAGCCAGCACATTTTTCTTTAATTTTTATCTCATCCTAATATATTTTTGACCTTGAAAACTGTAATGTCTGTTGGATATTGAAGCCTCTGAACAAAGAAAATCATTTCCATTCCATCACTATGGTTACACTTTCTTCGCTCTCCAGCACTGAACAGCGCTGAAAGTGTTGAATCTGGATTCCTCAGGAGGGCAAAGGGAACTTCATGTAATATCATTTAGTTCTGATTAAATAAACACATATACATAATGGAACCCAAGAAAGTAGCAAATTACTTCACTCTGTTTACATTGCATATGATATGACTGATGGTAAGGGGCAATCTATCACTCAGTGCTATTTGCTGCAGGTTCTGTTGTGTGTGGTTTTTCCCCAGGCAGTCACACATACATATTCGTCTCAAAAAACACAGTCAAAATGCCAGGCAGCTCCTAACACCTCCAGTACTCTGGAAGTCAAAGCGGTTTCATTCCTTTCTAACAACAGAGAACTTCAAGTGTGAATCATACCGTTCCCTGTCCACCAGAGATGTGTTTCAAATGAGCTTGTGACATGTCTCTCACCATCCTAAAATGGCTTTGGCTGCCCTACAAAAGCAAGATAAGGAACTGGTCCTTTGAGAAAATGCTATACCTGCTGCCCCTGATAGAAAAAAATACTCTTTTTATAGATAGTACCATTTGGTAAAACATGGCTTGATTTTTTTTTTTTATTATACAGCCAGTTCACAATGTTAACCCCAACAGGTCTGCTGGTTTTTCTTCCCCTTAGTTCATATATTAAAAGCATCTTGAAGAAAACTGTAGATAATCGCATCTCCAAGTGGCCCTCACTGGGTAAAAGAACATTTCCAATCAGTATAGTGGCATATTAAAACCACCTAAATGCAAATGGAATATCTCATTCCTAAAATTCATCTGCATGCAGATCTGCAGTTAGCTTGGTTGGGTTGAGCAAAAACAATGTAGAACTATTAATTTCAGCAGTAAATGATAACAATAAAAGTGAAGTGAGAAAGGAAACACTTGACAAAAATCTGCATCTTTAATAGCTATCATGTACAGAGACCACACTAATCACCTCTGGGACCTGGCCTAGTGCTAGCCTATAGTGAATGTGCAATACATGTTTGTAGCATAGAGGAAGATGTGAATGGATGAAAGGGTTCACTGTTCAATAAGATTTAGTGATTCTTTAATGGTGGGTACAACACTGACACTGAGATAGATGAAAGACAGAACTTGTAATGTGCAGTTCAAATTAGATGTAAGGCAGGTTTACATGGAGAAGCTGCTGCAGGAATAGGGTAACAGCAAACTGGAACCTTAAGGGGCAGGTTATACATGGCGAATGAAGTGGTGTTCTCTGGGCTTCCTAACTTTCCTGTGGATTGACCTATTTGAATAATTCCGTGGGTTCCTAGAAATACAGGCTCTTTGTTAGGTTCATGGCCCCCTAGATAATTAGAGAGGGTGTATAGTGGTCCCAGAATTGAGGGACCTAATAAAGGAAGTACCTGGGATATGCACTTGATCAGATACTCAGAAACTGACACATTTGCAGCCAGCGCCGCAAAACTAGATCAAGACAGCATTTGTTGTAAACTCTGTAAACCTGCCAATAGAAAGGAAATCAAGTTGAAATTCATGGAAGCATTACATGCCATTTAAAAGAACTAAACTGTCAATGAAGTGTGACAAGGTGTACTTAACAGAAGCTCACTTGACCCTTACTTGCAGTAACTATAAATATAACTACAAAATAATTTATTGGAAGGGGTTTTTTTTAGCAGGATAATCAAGTTTTTATAACTTTGTTTTTGTGGGTAAAAGACCAAAAATGGCAAATCCCAACCACCCTCCATGATTTTTTAATAACCTTCAAAGATGTTCTATAACATACCAAGGTCAATCTGCACATTTGGCTGTAATATATATATTCTTAAAATTATATACTTAAATATAATATTTACATTCTTAAAAATGAAGCTGAGACTGCCAGGTTCATGAGGGATGGTCATCACATAGCATGCTGGATGAGAAGCATAAATTAAAATTCTCCTGTAGCTGACAGAGTAAGAGTCTCCCAAAGATGTCCCATGCTAATCCTGTGACTATGCTAACTCACATGCCAAAGAGAAAATTAAGGTTGCAGATGACATTAACATTGCTAATCAATTGACCTTAAAATGAAGAGATTATACAGGTTGACCCAATGACTTTCGCAAAGGTTCTCAGATGTATCAACAAATGAAGGAAGAAGAGGGTAAGTCACGGTGATCAGATGAAGGACTTGACTCACTCTTACTGGCTTTGAAGAAAAAAGGGGAAACTATTGTGTGTGAGCAACTTCTATCTAGATACTGAAAAGACAGGGAATATGTTCTCCCCTAGACTTTGCAGAAAGGAGTACCAGCCTGCAGACACCTCATTTTAGCCCAATGAGACTCTTGCTGGATCTCTGAATTACAGAACTATAAGATAATAAATGTGTATCATTTTTGAAGGCACTATGTATCTGATAATTTGTTATACTAGCTACTAGGGAACTAATGACCATCCAATTTATCAAAAAATAAAACCACTGCTTGTTTCCCCTCTTTCAGATTTACTTTACTCAAATTTCTGTTCATTGAGGAGGCAAGCACTCAATGAGGGCAAGCCTCAAATTTTTGCTTTCACTGAAATATTTTCACGTTTCATATGTAATATATGATCATCTCATCCTGAGGTTTCTATTTCTGTACCATACTTCATCTTCAAATAACAACTCTCTTTGAATATTTATATTTAAGAATTAAGTCTAACCTCTTTTGATTTTCTAGAAGGTGACATGGAACAAAAGAAAGTGGCTTCTCAAACTGCAGTATTGTCCTCAACTCCAATGTCAAGTAGTATTCGAGGAAGACAGACATGTTCTGTATATTAAAGCAATAACTATTTTATTTTTCTTCCTTGCATTCATTCTTGTACACTGAAAAGAATACACCTTAAAGTAATCCCATTAGTTACAAGTAGATGATACCATACTTAATATGTTTTGAATGGAACACATTGAACAAAGAAGCAGAAATGATTTCAAGGGCTCCTGTCTCACCTGCTACTCCTCTCAGCAGTGTATTTTAGTGGATCTGCCTGTTCTGCTCCCCACTCTGTCTCTGTTGAATCCTCTCATCCCCCACTCTGGCCTACACCCCAGTTCTTGTATGCATAAATAAATAAAAAAATTTTAAAGGTCAGAGTTAGTTTGAAAGGACATGTCAACAGCTAGAAAAACGCAAGGTGGTTAAAGTGTTGTAACATGGATCCTTCATGAGCAGACATTACTCTTAGTTGGCTATCAGGCTCAAGGGTAAATATCAAGAGGTGCATGATTTAGAAAACCATTCAGTAAATGGAGAGTGAGATAAAACAATGTCATTCCCAGCTTCACTCCTGAGGAACAATGGTCAGTTTTCATCTAACTTCTTCTGCTTTTTTTCTGACCTTCCTCTGTTTCTACAATTAAATCCAAATGCTTCTATATCTTGGGGGAATATCCTAGTCCTTTGACTTTCCATTTGTTCCCCTTAATGGAGTTTTGATTCTTTGATCTGTCTTTTCTGCTTTTTTCCATTTTGAGTTCAGAAAACTTGGGTATCTGATCTCTGTCTCCTTTTTCTCTTTATCCTTCCAATCTGGCTTTTAAATGCCAGTTTAATCAAGGGGCTTTCCATTCTTATGCTGGATTTCTCTTATTTTCCTTTTTTCTTTAAATGAAAGTTTTTTGAAAGGCTACACTGTTACTATTGTTTGCTTTTGTTGTTTTTTTTTTGTAATAAAACTTTGTATCTCAAAGGAATTAGCAATAATAAAATCTCTAGAGGTAAATTTAATCCTTCCAGCATCTACCTATTCATTGAACAAGTACTTCACACTATCATAAACTTTGGGGTGGAAAGATGTTTAAAAATGAGTAAGGCAGTACTTACCCTCAAAATATTCACATACTAATAAATAAGAAAGACATTAATGTTACAAAAAATAAATGACTGTGATGACCAATTCCTGAAGGACTCACTATCTAGGATATGCTTATCCTCTCCTTTCTCATCATTATTCTCCAACAATCAAATGGTGCACCTCAGCTGAAACACAACCTAAGAGAAAGGTAAACAAACAGGCACCCATCTCACCAACAGCCCACAAAAACCTGAATGGCAACTACTTCCCCAGCAAGAACAATAAGTACTGAAACATGACAAGTAAGTTCCTCTCAAGCCAATTCTCAGTTCTCCCACATGCCAAACCATCCTTAGAAGTTGTTGAAAATTCTGCCCAGGAAGAGACACAAAGAGTAGGAAAACAGAAACAAGTGAATTGTGACAACCTAACACCTTTGGTTAGTAGAGAAACTTTCTCTACTTCATATTGAAAAAGAAATTTTTTTAAGTAGATCTCAGAAAACCATCCTCTATACCTTTATTTCCATCCCAAAGCCTTTTCCTTTTTCATGCATTTTTTTTCCCATCTTCTAAACTATTGGGCTAATCATCTCAAGGCTTAAGTTTCTTTTTTTATCTCACTACTTTTCAATCAGCCACAAACTGATACTGATTCTGCCTTAGTGATCTCCAAATCCAGCCCTTCTTTTTAACTGCAGAATATAGTTTCACTATATGGCTACAACACAGTGTAGTCATTCTCATATTGACAGTCATTTGAATTGTTTTAGTTTTGGGCTATTATTAATACAGTTGCTATGAATATTTATAAAAGTCTTGTGGACAGATGTCTTCATTTATTTTAGGTAAATAAATAACTAAAAGTGGGTTTATTTTGTCGTAAATTAGTAATATATTTTTAATTCATAAGAAACTCTTTCCAATTTGTCTGTACTATTTTGCACTCCCAGCAATGTATGGGAATTCTAGCTGCTTCACATCCTGGCCAACATTTAGTGTCATTAGGTTTTTTAAATTTAAAGTATTCTGTAAGTGTAGTGATTTTTTAATATTAATTTGCACTTTCCCAAATACTAACAATGTGCTGTTTTTCAAGTGTTTATTGGTCATTTATATAGATTCCTTTGTGAAATGTGCAATTTGCCTATTTGTCATCAATGTTTTATTACTGAAAGCATTCTTTACTTACTCCACATACAAATCTTTTGTCATATATTTAACTATTTTTAAATATTTTATTTGTTCTTACAAGAACTGGGGTACAGGCCAGAGATGTGGGAGGTGAGAGGATTCACCAGAGACAGAGTGGGGAACAGAACAGGCAGACTGACTGAAGCACACTGCTGAGAGGAGCAGTGGGCGAGACAGTAGGGGTCTGCTTCGCCATGTGGGTTGCTCCCTTGCCGGCCAGGGATCGAACTTGTGCTGCAGAGGCTGTGGATTGCTTCATGGTGTGATGCTCAACCCCTTGGCACCACCAGGGAACCCCCCCCCCTTGTCATATATTTATATTGCGAAGATTTGTTCCTGTGCTTACCTATTCATATTTTAATTGGCTTTATTGAGTTTTTTTTAAATGTATTGTTACTGAAGTACCATTGTTCCACATCCTTGGCAATGTTTGGACAGTATATGATTCCCCACGCAGCTGTAGTGAACACTTTCAATAAACATTTATAATTTTGACTAATAATGTATCAACCTTTCTTTTATGAGAGTGTTTTCTAATACTTTACTTATCCCAGGATTATGATATAATTTTATGCATTATTCCAAAATCATCATACTTGTAGCTATTATGTCAGGTTCATGATAAATCTCAAACTAATTTTTGAATGAGGTATGAAGTAAGGGCTAAGCTGATTTTGGATTTGTTTTTCCCTCACTGCTAGAAATCCAATGATTCATTTCTTGGAAAGAATTTTTTTTTCTCCCTTTGAATAGCTTTGGACCTTTTGTTCAAATCATATTGAGTACATTAGTTTGTTTATCTCTAGTCTCTTTTCTGTCCTGCTAAATTTAAACATCTATCATTAAGTGCCATAATTTCTTGATCAGTGAAAATTCACTGTGTATTTTGAAAAAGGTAGTATATATCATTTGACTTCTTTTCAATATTTTCTTTTGTCCCTACTATTTCAGTCCTTCTTGTTTCTGCACAATTTTAGATCTGTTTTTCAACTGCTTAAAGAACAAAAAGCCTTAGGATTTATGATTGCACTAAAAATCTATGGAGAAATTTGAGGGAAAAAATGCTTCTCAACATAATTAATCATTCAATCCATGAATATTGTGTATTTATTTACTTTTGTAGCTCTTCTTTAATTTTTCACAGTAATTTTTTTTGGTTTTCAGTAAGTTCTTACACATATTAATATTTATTTAATATTTTGATGATATTGCAAACAAGTTTTCTTTTAATTCAATCTTCAAATGTGCATTGCCATTTTATAGAAATGCAGTGGATTTTGTATATTGACCCTGTATTCTGCAGCTTTACTAAATTCATATGTTTGTTCTAGGATCCATTCTAGTACAACCCACAGAATTTTCTATTATACATCCATATTGCCATTTTTCTTTTGTATGTTTGTTTGTTTATTTTTGATTTATCAGACTAGCCATGACTTTCAGCAAATGTTGACCAGAAATGTTAGGAGCTTTCTTCCTTGACTTGTTCTCAGCATCATGGGGAAAACAATCAGTCCTTCACCATTTATTTATATATATATATATATATATATATATATATATATATATATATATATATATATATATTAGCGGTAGGTTTTACCAGATTGAGAAAGCCCCTTACGCTTTCTACTTTGCTGAAAAATTTTATCATAAATGGCGTAGAATTTTATCTTCTTTCTCCACTTATTTGAGATGATCATATAGTTTTTCTCCTTTAGCCTGTTAATGTGATATATTACTTTAATTGCTTCTTTAAAGTTGAAACAACCTTGCAATCATACATTATCTTTGTCATATATAGTACCTAATTATATATTTTCAGAATCATTTTCTAAGATTTGGTCAAGACATTTGCATATACATTCGTGAAGGATATTGGACTGTGACATCAAGTTTATGCTGACTTCATGAAAGTGAGCAGAATTTTAACTCCTTTTCCTAAACAAGGTTATGAAAAATGACCATATTTCTTCCTTAAATATAAGTTTTCTAGTTTAACCACCTTGATCAGGAGTGTATTCTGGGAAGGTTTTCAATAACAAAATCAACTTCTCTAACAGTTACCTTGTTATTAAGATTAAATTTTAAAATCTCAAGACATTAAGTTACTCATAGTATTTGCTACTAAACTTTAATGGCCAAGTACATGTGATGATGGCCCCTTTGACATTTTTGAAATCAGTAATTTGTATTTTCTATTTTCTTTTAAAAGTTTTATGTGTATCTGGAGTGATTCTTCTCAATTAAGTTCCATGATAGAATTAAGTTCTAATACTCTAAGACAGCTATTATATTAAATAAAATAAATTTTTCCTATGGATCAAAATAGCATTAGCTATGTAACTTACTTGGAAGAACAGAGAAAACAGACAATTCAATAATATGCTTTACATCTCTCACTTGTAGAACCCTGGTTGAGAAAGACTAATTTTATTGATCTCTGATAATCAATTTTTGTTTCTTTGATTTGTTTCTATTGTTTGTTTGTTTTCTCAATTTCAGTTTCATCAATTTCCACTCCTTATTATTTCCTTCCTTCTATTTACTTTGGGAGTAATTTGCTCTTCTTTAACTTCTTGAGGTACAACCATGGATGGTTGATTCAAAGCCAAATGTAAGGATTTTCTACTGTACATTTTCTTCCAAACAATGTTTTTCTGCACTGTATTTTTATATTTAAAGGACAACTCATGCGACTTATCAATTTTGGTACTTTGCTTTAATTAGCATTTACTAAATAGCTTTTAATTACCTTTGTGAGTTATTTGGTTCATGTATAATTTATAAGTGTGTTGGATAATTTCCAAATATTTTAATATTGTGTGGATACTTCTGCTATTGATTTCTGATTTAGTACTTTATGAAGAGGGAAAATATTTTATAAAATTTTAAATTTCTAAACATTTTTTAATGGCTCATCATATATTCTTGATAAATATCCCATGTACATATGAAAGACTGTTATGAAATTTTTGGATGTAGTATTCTATTATCTCTCAGATACAGTGGTTGATGCAGTGTTTAAATCTCAATATTTACAATTTCAGTCTATTTGTCATATCAGTTGCTGAGAACTCTGATTATGAATATGTCTATTTTTGCTTCTAGTCCTATTAATTTTGATTCATATTTTGCAGTTCTGTTATAGAGCATTCACTTTTAGGATTCCTGATAAATAATAATTCATAAATTATACTGAATCATATAATAAATAATGCAAATGTTATATAATTATAAAAATGCCCCTTTATCTCTGGTAACATTCCTTTCCTTGAAATCTTCTTTATAGGTTATTGATATAATTACTACATCTTTACTATGATCAATGATTTTTTTTCTCTTAACTTAGCTGTATTTTTACATTTAAAGGACAACTCATGCAACCTATGAAAGTGGCTAAAATAAAAAATAGTGGCAACACTCAATGCTGGCAAGGTACAGAAAAACTGGATCACTCATACACTGTTGGTAAGATTATAAAATGACAAGGCCACTCTAGAAAACAGTTTAGTAGTTTTTTATAAAACCATACATGCCTTAGAACCAACAGTTATACTATTGGGGCGTGAATCTCAGAGAAATAAAAACTGATGAGCACTAACAAAAAAATCATGTATGCAAGTGTTCACAGCTTTTTTTGAAATAGTCAAAAAGTGGAAAAAACCCAGAGGCCCTTCAATGGGCAAATGTTAAACAAACTGTAATGCAGCTAAGTCATGGAGTATTATTCATGAATAAAAAGGAACAAATTATCAATACATGCAAAAACCTGGATGCATCTCCAGGTAATTGTGTCGAGTGAAAAAAGACCAACCAAAAAGGTTAATAACTATATAATTTCACTCATTACATTCTTACAACTCTAAAATTATAGTAATGGAGAACAGATTAGTGGTTGCCAAAGGTCAGGGATGGGGCATTGGAAGGAAGGTGGATGTGGCCAAAAAGAACAACCTGACTGTGTTATTTCTGCGTCCATTTTTACTGCCTCATCTTTCTCCCAGTTAAGTGCCACTTTTTCCTACTTCATCACATCTTCAAAGATATTATTGTATACTAGGTTATGGATTCTTTATAGATATATAGGTCTGAATTCTGTGGTCTTCCTCTAAAGAGTGTCATGTTTTGTTCTGACAGGTACTTAATGTATTGACAAGTCAGTTTCATCCCATCGAACTTGCTTCAAAGATTTGTTATGATGGTGGGCCTCCCCGGTGGCGCAGTGGTTGAGCGCTGGGCTGCGAAGCTGCATGCAGCCTCTGTAGCTCCGGTTCACTCCTCGGCTGCCAGCGAGGATCCCACATAGTGTGGCAAGCCTCTCCTGTCTCGCCCGCTGCTCCCCTCAGCAGTGTATTTCGTCAGTCTGCCTGTTCTGTTCCCCGCTCTGGCTCTGGTGAATCCTCTCACCCTCCCATGTTGCTGACTGTACCCAGTGCTTGTATAAATAAATAAATCTTTAAAAAAAAAAAAAGATTTGTTATGGTGGGCCTCCCCAGTGGCACAGTGGGTTGAGCGCAGCGCTGTGAAGCTGTCAGCAGCAGTGCGGGTTTGATTCCCAGCCGGCCAGGGAGATTCCCACATGGCATGGCAGACCTCTCCTGTCTTGCCCGCTGCTCCCCTCAGCAATGTATTTCAGTCACTCTGCCTGTTCTGTTTCCTGCTCTGTCTCTGGTGAATCCTCTCACCCTCCTGTGTCTCTGGCCTGTACCCCAACTATTGTATGAATAAAAAATAAATCTTTAAAAAAATATAAAATAAAAAATTAAAGATTTGTTATGGTGACTCTAGAGTAGCCCTTCTATTCATGACTTTTCTTGGGTTTCAAGTGAATGCCCAGAGTCTTTATGAGGTGTCTCAACTTCGATTTTACAGCTCCATCTCCCACACTGTGCCACTTCCAAGATTCCATTCGTTGACAGTTATCCAACCATGATTCTGTACAGATACAGTTTTCTTTTCAATGAAAAACTCAAAAGGACCCTTATGTCTATATCTTAAGCCTTCTTATCTGTTTATCTACCTTCTTACTCAGTAACCTCATCCATAATTTCCGGCCACATCAGCAAAACCCCAAATCTCTATTGCCTTTTCCTAGGGAACCCACTGCTTTAAAAAGAAACAAAAACATTTAAAAATGTTTGACTCAACTTTTTTTAAATTGGGCTCCACTTTCTGTGCTGAGGTTTGGATAGAGCTTTCAAGCAGAAAGCTGGAGAAAAATATGTTGTTTTTCTTATCTCAAGTACCACAGTCCTGTGATATCTGTTGTCCAATATCTGAAAACAATTTCTTCATACATTTGTTCTAAAAGTTCTTCATAGCAAAAGGTTAAGTCAAATAATGATTTCTACATAATGGGGAGAACTGCATCTGTTTTTAAATATGATTCTTTCATCCTTATAATAATTACATGAAATAATACTCTCAAATCATTTTCTGGCTATGAAAACCAAGCTTAGGCAAGTTAAACACTTTTTCTGTTATGCTTTAAGGCCCTCATTTACCTGTTGCATTTACCTGTTGCTCACTGAATGTGACTCAGTGCCTGGTACACAACAGATACTCAATAAATACATTAAATTCTTGGTGGGTTCTATGTTCAACATTATACATATGAGGGCCTCCCCGGTGGCGCAGCGGTTGAGCGCTGGGTTGCGAAGCTGCCCGCGGCCACTGCGGTGCCGGTTCGATCCCCGGCTGCTCCCCGGCCACCGGAGGAGGGTCCCACATGGCGCGCAGACCTCTCCTGCCGCCCGCTGCTCCCCTCAGCAGTGTACTTCGGTCCTTCTGCCTGCTCTGCTCCCCGCTCTGGCTCTGGTGAATTCTCTCACCCTCCCGCGCTTCTGACTGTACCCAGTGCATGTATAAACCAAACAAATAAATAAATAAATAAGACATGCCTCTAGAAAATTAAAAAAAAATAAAACATTATACATATGAACAACCTAAACAGCGCAGAAGAAAAATGGGGACAATGGGCAGGAAACTAATACTGGTTAAATGCTAGGGTTTGCAAACTACGGGTCACCGGCCAAACCAGGACACTTATCTTTGTAAAACAGTTTCACTGAAATGCCATCAGGCTCATTCCTTTACTTACTGTCTGTCATTACTTTCATGCTATGATGACTAACTTGAGGAGTGAGGCCTACAGAGCCTAAAATATTTACTATCTGGCCCCGACAGAAGACTTTCGCTAACACCTAATTTAGTATATGTCATATGCCAGGCAATATGCTCAGCACTGTTACATACTTTTCACCTCATTAAATTTAACAGCCATGCTGTGAAATAATAAATAACACCATTATCCAGATGCAGATTCTGAGACCCAGAAAGGTAACTTATCCCACATTCTAAAGCACATAGTGGCAGAACACAAATTTTAGACCTGGATTCTTGGACTCTCACTTTGTTAACTTCTAACAGACAGAGAAGATGTTAGTTAAATGGAAGCATTTTCAGTGATCTGCTCAGCATCACGTGGTCAAGTGGAACTAAGGCTAAGGAAGCTGAAGAATTGGCTTTATAGCCTATAACAAGAACAGCTTATACCATCATGATTTATAAGGAATTTTTAATAGGTTGACCCCTGTACTGATTAAGAATGATATGTATAGTATGTCATATGTGTGTACATATGTGTACAAGTATAGCCTTATGCACACATATATATCTATTTGCATGTATTTGTACCTATATACACCTATGCACGTAATATGCATATATGTGTGTATATATTCATATATGTAGTGATTATTTCTCACAAAATTTCCATGAAGATATTATTTTAGGTACAGAGAGTAATGCTTAGGATTATATTACAAAACAGGAATTAGTAAATCAATAATTCAACCTGGTTTTCCTACATCACTAGCTCTCTGTTCTTGTCTTCCTTTCATTCTTTCTCAACTGTCTCCCCTAGGTTTCCATGGCCTTCCACCATCCCATGGCTTGGGGAAGAATAATGTCTTGGGGATCCTCTATGGTCTCAAAAAAAGTCATTTGCCAACAGCTTTTCTGTGCCTGCTTGGCAATCTTCCAGTTCTCACTCCCAGCCTGTCAAGACGCGATGCTTTTCTTTCCTCTTTTTGTAAGTACTTTAAGCTCTGAGGCATCATCATTTAATTTTAAATTATCTTCTGATTTCCTACGTGGGCCGAGAATGAGAGTAGTCTGGGGAAAAAGTGGTAGTGACAATAAATGAGAAGGGAAGCATTTGTGAAAATCATTTTTTTTCTTTTTCAAGAAGAGCTGTAATAGTGTTTTGTATCAACATGACTCCTTCCTTCAGCTGTAACAAAGTTAGAGAAAGTGTTGGTGCTATAAACTGAGAGCTGAGGAGGTGACTCTATTGACCCAGTCTTTTCAACGAGATTGGTATTATAGGTTCCCTGCATAGAAACCAGTGCAGGAATATTTCTAAAGCAATTTCAACTTTGCCATTAGCCCTTTCCTCCCTCCTATGCCTCTTCTCTTTCCTATGGTGCTCCCAGGTTCTTCGAGCTGCTGGTGTACTCTGTGCATGCTCTCCTTCCATACCACAGCAACCTCCTGTGGTGTCCAAGATCAAACCACTCAGGGGGCAGAGTTAGGGACATAACTTACCATTTCTCAACTGGGTTCTTTGATGGCTGGTTCAAAAGAAAACTCTCTTCTCATAAACAGACCAACAGATGTTATACAGACACAGAGAGAGTCACATCTATAGGACAACTAAGAATCTGATGAAATATAAGATGCCATGTCTGTGGACAACTTTTTGGAGGATTTTTGTTCATGTAAAGGCAAAGGGATGCAGGTCACAGTTATCCCCCATAGATACTCTGAATAGGCTGTCTTATTTTTAGAAATGTTCCAAAGGTGAGAAATAGCAGTGGAGTAAGTGTGTAAAACCTGAATGCAAATGTGACATCTTCTATAGCCAGTCAGAAAACTCCCAGTGCTGTAGGACTGTGCTGTCATTTCTCCAATAATAGACACTGCACTAACATTCCATCCCCACGGAAGCAGCAGAGAAGGCCTGACAGCCTAAGGGAGACCAAGGGGTTGAAAAATCACAGCAAAGGAGAACTGAACCACTAAGTGGGTCAACAATCCCACTGGGCCCAGGAAGCTGGCCACCCTTTCACCTACATCTTCACCAAAAGTTTTTAATTGAGTCTATTGAGGATTTCCTTTTTTCCTTGTGGGAATACATTCTTGATTTTATATTAGCAGTTAACAAGGAAATTGGTTTTATTTTAGAGCCAACAGCTGGAACACATAAGTTCCATAAAGCAAAAGCTAAATATCTTTCCATTTTAAGTCATCACAAAGAAGCATCTATCATGCCCGCTAGATTATGCCTGTCTTGAACCAGCTTATTTTCTTCCAGTTCACCCACTTCCATAAATGTCACCTTTCCTGGCATCCAAACCTCAATGTTGCCTTCCTGTTCTCCTTCATTTACCCATGTCTACCCTGATAATGCATTCTGGCCTTACAGACATTAGCTGATCAGAGTTACCTAGAAAAGTAGCAACAGTCAAGAGAGGATTACAACAGTATCAGTTAAGAATCACTTGACCTATACCATTTGCCTGCACCCTACTCAAATGCCTGTGACAGAGAAGCAGGGAAAAACAGAGTAAATGAGTAGAGGGGGTATAGCTCAGGGGTAGAGCATTTGACTGCAGAGTAAATGAGTAGACCATGTTCTTCTTCACTATAGGTGACATGGCCTCAGATCATTAGGTCTCAGTTGGAGAAAGGAAAAGACATGAGATTAGAATTTTATGCTCTCACAGGCTGGGCTTTGTCCTACAGAGAAGTCTAAAAACCAATGGAATCTTCTTACAGAACTAATAGAGGACAGACATGGAATGAACAGACAGAGCATGTTTAAGATGGTGACTGAAAAGCAAAAGGACCTTTTCAGATTAATAAACCACTGAATTCAGATTTATAAACAGTTTACACTTTCTTGTAACTTAATTTATGTAACCAAGACACAACCCTAGTCTAGTGCAGAAAACACATCTTTTAAAATCACATAAGTCTTATTTCAAATCGGATTACTTCCCATCTCTTGAGTCTGTTTTTACATCTATAAAATGAGAACATCATCTATCTCCTGTACAATCATCACGAGAATTACTTGGGATGATGCAAAGAAAGTGACTAGCACAATACTGGACACAATAAACATTCAACAAATCATTTCACTTTCTCATTTGATTACTTACAATGTTTGTTTCTCCCATTTCCACCAATCCAAATGCTGTGATTCTCCTTCAGGTTCTACCTCTTTATGAATCCATCCCTATCCATCATATTTGAGAGTTTTATTCAAGTACTTGAAAGTCATTGTTAGGAAAAAGACAGGGTAGACATTTTGCACAGTACCCACAGGGCAATTTTTTACAGAAATAAAAAGAAGCAGTTTTTAGTTCAGTATCTGAAATTGCTTTGCCAACAATTTAAGCTAATCAATAATAGATTAGAAAGCATGAACACCTCATCTCTACAAATAGGGATGCTGCCCAGTGCTGCCACATAACAGTATATACAAATTTTGGTATCTGATAGATTGAGCTCCATTCCTGATTCTGCCACTTACGAAAGGCAAAACTTTGGTTGAGTTGTGTGACCTCTCTGACTCTGGTCATTTAAGGTGAAATTTATTCTTAATGGTACCTACTGGTCAGAATTGTTCTGAACATAACATATTAAAAGAACCTCCCTTTTGCCCCCCCAACAAAAAGCAAAGCAAAATCCTGCTTTAACCTCCCTGAACACCAAGGTAAAAGGTTAGGACAGAGAGCTGTTGGGTTCACAATTCTTAGCAAAATGTAGGGACATTCTTTTTTTATTTAAATATTTTATTTTATATAATTCCTACATCTTTTTTTATCTTTGCACAATGTATGCATTTTCATTTTGATTATATTCCCCATAAAATTGTACCCCACCCCTTATTTTGACTCTCCCCACCCCTTCCTCCGCTCCCCCTCCCCCGGTGTGTCTCTGGTTTATAGTTGCTTGTTGATTGATTTTTACTTTGTATTGATTAGTCTTTTTCCTGGTCTCTTATTTAGGTTTTCTAAATTCCTGCTATGAGTGAGACCATCCGGTATTTTTCTTTTTCTTTCTGACTTATTTCGCTGAGCATGATCCCTTCTAGCTCCATCCATGTTGCTGCAAACTGCATGAGTTTATCTTTTTTGATTGCTGAGTAATATTCCATTGTGTATATGTACCACATCTTCTTGATCCAGTCATCTATTTTTGAGCATTTGGGTTGCTTCCATAGCTCTCACACCAGTGAGAATGGCACATATTAAAAAAAAAAAACTAACAACAACAAATGTTGGCGAGGTTGTGGAGAAAAAGGAACTCTCCTGCACTGCTGGTGGAAGTGCAAACTGGTCCAACCGCTACGGAGAGCTGTGTGGAGATTTCTTGAACTACTAAACATAGAGCGTCCATATGATCCAGCAATTCCACTCCTAGATATTTACCCAAAGGACACAGAAACAGTAATTCCAAAGGGCACCTGCACCCTATGTTTATAGCAGCACTATTTACAATAGCTAAGCTGTAGGGACATTATTTTTTTAACAGTTTTTAATTGAAAATTTATTTTTTAGAGCACTTTAAAGTTCACTGCAAAATTGAGAAGAAGGTATACAAATTTCTTTTCCCCAAAGGTGCATAGCTTTCCTCATTATAATGTACCACTAGATGGTACATTTGTTGCAATTGATGGACCTATGTGGACACATTGTCACACCAGAGTTTGCCTCAGGGCTCACCCTTGCAGTTTATGGGCTTGGACAAAGGTAGAGTGGCATGCATCTTAACGTCTACCAGGATCACAGAAGCTGGCAAGGCAGTGATGAAAGACCAGTTCAGAAGGAAGTTTCATGACACAGGCTTTTAAAGGTAAAACTGCTTCAAACACTTGCAACACCTTCCATGATATAATCCCTGTAGCTGCCTTCAGCACCACACACCCAAAAACTGAGACAGGGATACTTTTCTGAAGGGATGAGAAGACCGTATGCTAATGGGACTCCTTTCCAGAAGTGTTTGTCATTCATTTTCTCAGGCTCTAGACATTCTCTTTCTATAGCATAATCCTTTAGATGTTATCAAAATTTCCAGATATAAAAAATAAGATTCTGTCTACCAATTATTTGGTTCTATGCAACATCTATTATCAATATGTTAAAATGACTGACAATATTACCAAAATCCTATTGTACCTATCTTAAACAGTTTTGTTGAGGTATAACTGACATATAATTCATCTTAAGATGTAAAATGTGTTTATCTGATAAACTTCTATTTTGCAAAATAATTGTTACCATAGAGTTAGCTAGAAAACTTATCATTTCTTTTTTTTTTTTTTGATAGCAAATTTAAGATCTACTCTTAAGCAACTTCCAAGTATACAGTGCAATACAGCAGTATTATATATTCTTGGTTCCTTTGTCATAAATTAATTAACCAAATATACATGAGTTTATTTCTGAGCTCTCTATTATGTTCCACTGGTATGTGTCTGTTTTGTGTCAATACCATACTTTTCATTATTATAGCTTTTTAATGTCATTTGGAATCTGGGAATATGATGCCTCCGGCTTCACTCCTCTTTTTCAAGATAGTTTATGTTAACTAAACATTCATGGTCATTCAAGGTTCCCTATAAATTTTAAGATTGTTTTTCTATTTCTCCTTTAAAATGTCATTGGAATTTTGATAGGGATGGAATTGAATTGGTAGATCTCTGGCTTGTATGGATATTTTGATGATAATAATTTTTGTAAACCATGAGCACAGAATATCTTTTCATATGTGTCTTCTTTAATTTCAATTATAAATATATAATATCTTAACATTTTCAGTGTACAAATTAGTTAACCTCCTTGGTTAAGGTTATTCCTAAGTATTTCATTCTTCTAGATAAAAATTGTAAATGGATTGCATTCTTAATTTGTCTTTCTGATAGTTGATTGTTAGTATATAGCAAGGCAACTGATTTTTGTATATTGATTTTTGTATCATTTCACATTACTAAATTTTACTTTTTTAAAAAAGATTTATTTTTATGCATAAAAGAGCTGGGGTACAGGCCAGAGGTGTGAGGGGTGAGAGGATTCACCAGAGACACAGCGGGGAACAGAACAGGCAGACTGATTGAAATACACTGCTGAGGGGAGCAGTGGGCAAGACAGGAGAGGTCTGCTGCGCCATGTGGGTTGCTCCCTGGCCAGGGATCGAACTCATGCTGCAGTGGCTGTGGTCAACTTCATAGGTTGCATCTCAATCCCTTGTGCCACCAGGGAGGCCCACTGAATTTTTCATTAGTTTTAGCAATGTTTTGATGGAGTCTTTAGAGTTTCCTATCTATAACATAACATCTGCAAATAGGGCCTCCCCGGTGGCGCAGCGGTTGAGCGCTGGGTTGCGAAACTGCCCGCGGCCTCTGCGGCGCCAGTTCGATCCCCGGTTGCTCCCCGGCCACCGGAGAAGGGTCCCACATGGTGCGCAGACCTCTCCTGCCACCCGCTGCTCCCCTCAACAGTGTGCTTCGGTCCTTCTGCCTGCTCTGCTCCCCGCTCTGGCTCTGGTGAATTCTCTCACCCTCCCGCGCTTCTGACTGTAACCAGTGCATGTATAAACAAAACAAACAAACAAATAAATAAAACATGCCTCTATAAAAAAAAAATTAAAAAAAAAACATAACATCTGCAAATAAAGACAGTTTTACTTCTTCCTTTTGGATTTGGATGCTTTTCATTTCTTTTTCCTTGCCTAATTGCTCTACATTGGATTTTCATTACTAAACCAGGTTGACCAAACCTGGTAAGATTAGGTATCCTTATCTTCTTCTTGATCTTAGTAGAAAAACTGTCAGCTTTTGACCACTGAATATGATATTAGCTGCAGGCTAGCATGTATGAATTTTATTATATTGAGGCACATCCTCTCTACACCCAGTTTATTGAGTGTTAAAATGTTACAAATTAAGCAGAGAACAAATTAAATAAATATAATAGACTGAATGCACAGGTTTATCTCCCAATATCAAAAAACCCTTGAAGTGACAGAATACAATTTATAAAATGCATTCTTCATGCATCTGACAAATGTCTATTGCACTCCTACCATGTTCTAGGTGTCGGTGGAAAACATGCTAAGAAGTTTCCTGATCTCATAGAGTTTACATCCTAATAAAGGTGGAAAGATAAGAGATAAAGAATAGCAATAAATAAATAAATATACTAGGTAGTTATAGATAATGATGTATATTACACAAGTAACAGAATACCATGAGAGAGAATGACTGGTAGGACGAGTTTGAGGGCTATTGCATCTGTATTAGTCAGGAAACTCCTTTCAGAGTAGATAATATATGAATTGTCCAAAAGTCCAGACTTCCAAAAATGTGGGATATATTATATTCTCTGTAAAGGAAACAACAATTTGAAAAGTGTAAAGTGGATCTGAGGTAGGCCTATCCAAGGAAAAGAAAGCCTATTCCTTGGAGAAAAGTAACATCTTTGAATGAAATTTCTTTAATGTCTAGAACAGAGAAAGTAGAAGGAACTGGGTTGCCAGGGAGAGAAGAACAAATTTTCCCAGGACAAACATGAGTTTAAGTAAGAACTCAGAGAGTGAGAAAGTGAGGAAATACCAGACAAAGGTCAAGGTAAAACAAAGGATGATATTCAGAGAATACCAGCCAAGGAAGTGCAGAGTTTCCCAATATACATCTACTTATTTTACTCAAGTGCCTCACCTTTTAAATCCTCCTAAAAATTAGCACATTGCAAGCACTCAGTCCTATCCATCTTCTCTTCTTGGAGAAAGGAAGTCCTATGTGACAGGTTATTCTAGACAACCCTCAATATTCTCTCCAGATCTACAATTTCTAAATGTTAGATAATATTATAAAATTACATCAGCTAACATATCTAAATTTAGGTAACTTGTTTTCCTGTCAGAAACAGAGAAACAATCAAATTTCATATGGAAATAACTGACGGACTGATTTTTACTTTGAAGTACAAAAAGAAATGTTTTGCTGATATTTGTGAGCCTACTGAATATTCTAAAGGAGAAATATCACATTTGGAGTTTTCAATTCTATTATTCACTCAAAACCTGGTCTACTGACCTGAGAAAGTATGATTTAAGACTTACATACTGGTTTGTACAAAACAGCTTCATTTCTGGGCCGAGACCTATTGCCAAATTCCTCTTTGACTTTGGGAAAACCACATCTCTTTTTCCCTTAGATTCCTCAGCAAAAAAAAAAACAAACAAAAGAAACAAACAAACAAAAACACATTCTCCCTACACATATCTTGGCTCTTAGGGTCCTAAAAAACTATAAGCTTTAAGTTTCTACAAATCATATATTTCATTGAGGTGATTATAGAGCCCATCCATTCATCAATTTTTTTTTTTCAGATTCTTACTACATGCAAAACTCTGAGCAAGACACTGCACAGGTTACAGAACGGTAAACACACCCCCTGTACTTCTTACAATATAGAGAAATGGTCTCATCTTACTACAAAAATAGGGACGTATAGGAACCATTTCTGCTTTTTCCAGGTGAGAATAACTGCAGTTGTTCAGAGTGTTTAAGACATCTTGACTTTGGAAAATTCTGATTTTAAAATATTCTACCCCATTTAGGAGAATCTTCTATGTATGAAGTTATTAAAAGCCTAGGGACATGAGCTGATCTGGAAGAGGTAGCCACAGGAAGACAGGCTCATTCCTGAAATTCATGTTGATCAGTAATCTTGGTTCTGGCAATGGCTTAGAGTTAAAAATATCTTTCATAGAGAGAAGAATATATAGGTCCATCAAGAAGGGAAAACATGAGAAAAGGAAGATGCTGCATTTTTCTATGAGCTTTGTAGTGGCGTCAGTTATTATAAATCATGGTTTGGCGTGGGAGTAGGAAAAAGCAAAAGGCTTGGCTGCTAGTCTTTTCAAAGAACAATCTCCGCGAGTCATAGTGACTGATTACTACGTGTAATGAAAGATAGGGAATGTCAGTGATGATGGAGTTTTCAAGCCTGCCTAAGTGGGGAAATGTTGGTGTTATTGATGAAGGAAAGGAATTTAACATGCTGAGCTCAGTGTGGATAGAAGGAGAAGGATGAGCTCAGTTTGGCAAGTGTTCATTTGAAGGAAGAAAATGGAACAGTCAAGGGGCACTGTTAGGCAGGAATTAAAGACAACACAGCTGGAACTCAGGTGAGAGAACAAGGTTGAAGGTACAGATTTGGGCGTCATTTGTACAAACATTATCCAGAAGCAGATGGAACATTTGTAGTAGGAAGAAGAGCCCAGCATCCAAGTTGAAATTTCACAAACACTTGGAGTTTGGGAACAGAAAGAAAAAATGTCAGGGGTGGAGACAGAGATTGATCAAGGAGGTAAAATGACTTACCTTGGAGATTGGTAGAGAGAATGTCAAGGCTTCAGGACATGTGGTCAATATAACCTTGAGTTTCTTATTCAAGGAGTCAATAAAGGAAAAGAAAGAAGTTGGTAGCTAGAGTGGGCACAAAGATCATACTAAGTTTTTTTTTTTTTAAAAAAGTCTGTTTTTATTTATTTATGCACACAATAACTGGAGTAAAGGCCAGAGGTATAGGGTGGGGGCTGAGAGGATTCACCAGAGATAGAGTGAGGATCAGAACAGGCAGAACTATTGAAATTCACTGCTAAGGGGAGCAGCAGGTGAGACAGGAGAGGTCTGCTATGTTATTTGGGTTAGCTCCCTGGCTGGAGACTGAACTCATGCTACAGTGGCTGGAATAAAGCTTGATAGCGCTGAAACTTTAACCCCTGTGCCATCAGGGAGGCCCCCTCATACTCAGATTTTCTTTCAAGGTGAATGAGAAACACACAAGTTATGGGTGGAAGTTCACACAGACAGGCATATTCAAGAAGCAGGAGAGAAGTAATAAATATAGTTAACAGTATCTCTCTGATAGCATCTATCTTTAAAGAAAATAAGGACACAGATTCTTTTGAGCTGGAGAGGACAGAAGGGATATCATGAAGGTTGGAAAGTGTTAGTATAAAGAAGGTAACCTTTGAAGCTGCTCATTAAAAATAGAATGAGAAGTCATTTATCATTGAGTAAGAATAAGGATTTCAGAAGCATTAAGAGATTTTGGAGTAGCTGTTGGCAGACATATATTAAGTAATCATCTATGAGTGAGTAAAGAACTTGCAGCTAAGTAGTTTTAAGTAGCCATTACAAAATAAATAATTGTCCAGTTCCTTCTCTGTGCCAGGCATGTGTACTTGTAGCCAGAATACAGAGTTTACATCTTTCACTAGCAATACTCTATGATCTGAGCTCAGAAGTGCAGTCAACAGAGAGGAATAATTAGACTAGAAGTGAGAATTGTGATAAAGAAAATGCTGGGCAGGATTCTCAAGTACTATGCCATTAATAAAATATTATCCCACATTATCCCAGATCCTAATACTTTCTTATTTTATATTAACAAAACTTAACACCTTTAACATTCCTCAAAAATTATATCTGGATAGGGCCTCCCCGGTGGCGCAGCGGTTGAGCACTGGGTTGCGAAGCTGCCCGCAGAGGCCGGCCGCCGGGTGAGGGTCCCACATGGCGCGCAGACCTCTCCTGCCGCCCACTGCTCCCCTCAGCAGTGTATTTCGTCAATCTGCCTGTTCTGATCCCCGCTCTGCTCTGGTGAATTCTCTCACCCTCCCACGCTTCTGACTGTACCCAGTGCTTGTATAAATAAATAAATAAATAAATCTTTAAAAAAAAATTTTATCTGGATATCAATATATTGAATGTTTTTTTTTTTTTTTAAGGGCTGCTATGGGGTAAGGCAACAAAGCAGATCAGCTCCACATTTATTGATTTTATATATTTTGATCTGTGCAATGTGTATAGCAGTGAGATTTCTTTTGGTTGTACCAGAATACCAATCTGAATGAACCTCAGCCAAGGAAGAAATTAATGAATTAAATAACTAATAAAAGGAAGGGGAAGATGCGGCCAGACCTCTGGGATAAATGAGATCAGGGATACCACCCAGGTATCTCTCCATCTCTCATTGTTTCTAATCATGTATTAGCTGTACTTTCTCCTACTGTGCAAAAATTTTTTTCTCATAGGGGACATGGCCCCAGTCAGTTGCAAAGTCTCTTTGATGACTCTCTCTCTAATCCCAAGGTCATAAAACTTGAGAGGAATGCTCTCGTGATTATTTCTGGACTTGGATTCTTACTGAAAATACATAAATAAATGAATAGCTTTTTTTTTTCCCAAATATTTATTTATTTATTTATACAAGAGCTGGGGTACAGGTCAGATGTGCGGGAGAGTGAGAGGATTCACCAGAGACAGAGCGGGGAACAGAACAGGCAGACTGTTCCCCTCACTGCTGAGGGGAGCAGTGGGGGAGACAGGAGAGGTCTGCCGCGCCATGTGGGACCCTCGCCGGCCAGTGGGGATTGAACCCACACTGCAGAGGCTGTGAACACCTTCACCGCATGGCACTCAACCGCCTGTGCCACCAGGGGAGGCCCAATAAATGAGTAACTTTTAATTGATAAATTTTAAGTAATAACTTTTGCCCTTTGGTTAGTTTTTATTAGGATTCATTGGGTATGGCTTTCTTTGAATTTATCCAAACTATTCATAAATAGAAGAATGGAGGGGTAAGCTGTAGTCTGTGTGCATAGTGTGCCGCGGACCAGCCCAGCAGTGGCGGGAGATTGAGACAATCTCAGGGTTGAATGTGAATGAGCAAAAGGTGATCGAAGGAATTAGGGCGAGGGACAAGAAAGAATGACACACAGACACACTCAAGGGAGAGTGAAAATCTGAGTGCAATTTATTGAAAGCAATCTTCTCTTTTTATACATTTTTACAGTAATTACTTCATTGTGTTTTGCACAGTGTCTGGTTAATCATTTACCAAGGCATAAGTGCATATTGTGTCATATATCATTACATCTTGCTTATTATCTATCAAGAAATCAAGTGCAAATCAAGAACATTTCTTACTCTAATCTCCATACTGGAGGTTCACTCTAGCACATTTGCATTATGATTACATTGTTATTATTATTTTAGTATTATATTTTTCATATACTATTATTTATTCTTATACCTTTGTTTGGCTATATTATTTACTAAGTAATAGAATCAGTTTCCATGGCTGCATTCCTTTACTATGATCCTTGTTACTGGCAATGAGTAACAACATATTTTGGTGGTGCCTTAACAACGCCCAGGCCTAATTGTTCCAGTTATTCGTCATGGCTGAAAAGGTGGGAACCAAATTCCCCTCGGGGACTGCGTCTGTCTTAGGTTGTCAGAATTCACTTCCTGATCTTACCCGTCATTGACTGTCCAGTCCAGCGCACAGGGGCAGGGGGCTTATTATGCCACACTAGCACAGCCACCCAATTAATGCGAGATTGTGGCAATTGTCACATTGCTCTCAGGAGCCGCCACAGTTCCCCCTTTCTTTTTAAATTGAAGCTGCAAAATGCATATCACGACGAAGAATCTTCAGATTTTTGTTAAGTAGCTTTAAAAACACAGGCATTAAAAGGCAACCAACCAAAACAATGAGTGTAATCACTCCAAATGAAATTAAAAAATGCAGCCAATTTGAGGGAGCCAGAGAACGCAGAGAATCAGAAAATGTAGAAGCAAAATCAGACAATGCTGGTTCAGACAAATGCGCCTGGCTCATCGCAGAGATTTCTGCCTGAAGAGATGACATATCATGACTAGAGTCACTTTCACGCCAAACACCAAGCAGATTTTTAACAAAATTCCAATCAAGAGAAGAATTATAAGGTTTAGGTGTAACACAAATAAATTTAAATTGTGCATGACAACGAGTGGAGAGAAGTTTTTTGATTTGCTGTACTTCCTCTCCCAGTGCCAATACAGTTTTTCTAAGAGCATTAAGCTTTTGTTCCATTTTTCTATCTATGGAATGTTGCAAAGCAAGTGCCAAAGTTACATTTTGTGTAAGATCATTAACAAAATGTGCTGTATGTGTTTCCTGTACCAAGGCAACAGATGATGCTGCAAGAGAAGTAACAATTGCAATCAGGGCAGTAATATGTAAAATAAGCGTAGCAACAAAATGTTTAGAATGAATTAAAGCATTGACTTCCTGAATAATTTGTAAAGCAATATTGTCAAACCATGGGGTATTTTGTAAATCCACAGGTAATATAACATAAGAAGGTCTATTTAACATAACCATAGTAGAAAAATTATGAACAATATTAGGAGTTAGGCAATTAGACAACACACATTTAGAACAGGTGACAGAATAGGAATTCCCATGGCAGGAAATGTTCATTGTGTTGGCAGATCCAAAAAGCAATGTATAGGGGTATTCAATGCAGGCACGAAGATTGAAATTTCATACGGCGTAGATATTTTGTCTGGTGCTAAAAAGTTTGATAGTATTCACAGCAGCAAAAAGACGAAAAAGTTCAAGTAAGCACGAGTTCCATTGGAAGTGGTGAAGAAGTAGGTGATCTGTGACTTTTCAGGTTTCAGTCAGTGCAGAGGAGGAACCAAGGTGTTGGTTTAATTTAGCAGGGACCAGATGGGTGAATTAGCATCATTAAACAAGTATTAGATAAATTAATAAAAAGGAACAAAAAAATTAGAGTACCATATAGATACTTTGTACATTTTTTACATAGAGGTGACTCAATATTTTTTTTTTTTAATAAACACATTTAAACAAAGTAAATTATTAATATTTAACATAATTTTAAGGCATATATGCCTTGAATTATATTATAAAATTTGAACTAGTTTTTGTTTTCCAAAAATTAAAAAAAATTTTTGATAGTGATTGTAAGATTTGTTTTTATGAGAATTTATATAGGCGCCATTTATAATTAGTCCTCTAGAGGTCAAAAACAAAACAAAATAAAACAACACAAAACAAAACACAAAGACAGACAAACAGATACAGAGATCTCTTGATATATATATTTAAAATTTTGGCCATATGTATATAATTTAAGAGATAGTTATTTTATTAATTTTTGTGACGTCACTGAGGTTTTTTAATGAGTTAAAAGCTAAAAACTGTGCAGAAAATAAGTATTTAATTTTAATTATTATTAAAGACCTTGGGCTCGAGACCACAACAATCAGGCAGTTTTATTAACTTTTTTAGATAAGAGAATATTTTTTGAGTTTATATTTTTAAGAAGTGATTATTTGGCTTTAGGTTGTCAATGTTTTATTATACTGAGAGCAAGTATATATTAAAACAAAAAAGAATACTGTTATTTTGATAACAGAAGAAGAGGGAAATTTTTACAGTTTGTTTGTTTTTAGGCTTTTATTAAAATTTGAGGTTTGAATTTAGCTCAAATATGTTTGTATTATTATTTAATTTTTTTTTTTTTTGGTTAATTAATTTTAACAAGAAATTTAACCTTTTACAGGTCCAATAAGTAAATCTAAAAACTTTTATTCAACCAATAAGCATTTTGTATAGCTTGTTAGCAAATTTAAAATAACTCAGTATTTTTTTTACTTAGACAATTTAGACTTTAAAATTTAAAAAAAAAAAAAAAACATAGGGAAATAAAACCTTTTTCCTAGAATGAACCAAAACAGTTTAGTCCCCCACAGCAGGAAGGCAGTAGAGACTTGCCAGTGATCCCAACACTGGAGAAAAAGTCCAGGCAGCTGCTTGTTGAGATCAGGGGCAGCCCCCACCCATTCGTTGCAGTGGGTTTAGAATATCATTATAAAAACCTTTAGTTATATTATATAGTTATATTTAACCATTTTTTATTACCTTAGCAATAGTAAATGAACTTTAAATATTATTATTTAGAAATATTTTATTTATTTATTTTAAAAGAATAAATGGCCTAACCACATACTTAGAATCAGAAAACAAAGTTAAAGGCTGAGCAAAATGCTCAAGTGTCATAATGACTAATTATTTCAGCCTGCTGAGCAGAGACATTTTTAGAGACTTTTTGCAAAGGTTTATCTCTAAGACTATAAACTGCAAAGACTCCAGATGAAGAGCCATCAGTGAAAATGACCTTTGTATTGGGTACAGGTTTAGAATTAATAATTTTTGGAAAAATAAGTTTAGTTTTTTCTGCAAATTTCAATAATGGATGTTGACGCAAATGAAATTTAACTTGTCCTGAAAAATTTTGTATGGCAACTCCCCAATCATTATTATTTTGCAATAAAAATTTAAATTGTGTTTTGTTATATGGAATTATTATATTATTTGGATCTCTGCCAAATAATTCTCGAGACCTCAGGATACCTTTTATGATTAACCAGGCACACATTAATGGATATGCAGTGACCACACGTGTTTGTACATGTGACAAGTGCAGCCATTCCAGGATGCCGTCTTGCCATAAGCAAGCTGTTGGAGTATAAACAGTCTGAATAATTAATAAGTCCCAAGTTTTTGAATAATTCACTTGAATAACTTTTGCTTCAGATAATTTTTGTTTAACCAATTTAATACTCTGCAATGCTTCCTGAGTTAATTTACGAGGAGATTTAGGGTTTGAATCTCCCTGTAAAATTGCAAAAAGTGGATGTAAATTTCTAGTAGTAATTTTTAAGTAAGGTCTTATCCAATTAATATTTCCCAATAATTTTTGGAAATCATTCAAAGTCTGTAGTTTATCAACACGAATCTGTAAATTTTGTGACATAATGCAATTATTATATATGACTTTTCCTAAATAATTTAAAGGTCTATCTTTTTGAATTTTATCAGGGGCCACTACTAGGCCATATGTAGTCAATTGTCCTATGAGATGTTTCAATATTAGATCCGCAATTTCTTTCATAGGATGACTTAGGAGAATATCATCCATATAATGAACAATGTAGGCCTCTGGAAATTTTAACCTTGTCTTTTGTAAAGCTTGATCTACAAACTTTTGACATAAAGTAGGAGAATTTTTCATACCTTGTGGCAAAACCTTCCATTGATAACGTTGCCACGGTTTCTGAAAATTACTAGATGGAATACTAAAGGCAAATTTTTTACAATCATCTGGATGTAATTTAATTGTAAAAAAGCAGTCTTGAAGGTCAATAATAATAACATAGCTGTTTTTTGGAACTGCTACAGGAGAGGGCAACCCTGGTTGTAGGGCCCCCATGTCTTGCATTGTGGCATTTACCGCTCTCAGATCCTGCAATAATCGCCATTTGCCAGATTTTTTCTTTATACAGAAAACAGGAGTATTCCAAGGACTCGTAGACAGTTCCAAATGACCTTTAGCTAATTGCTCTTTAACTATAGTTTGAATAGCCTGGATCTTTTCTGAAGTAAGGGGCCATTGATCGATCCAGACAGGATTTTCATTTTTCCAATTAATTTTATCAGCATATTGTTGAGTTTCAATGGCCCCTATAAAAAAGCCTGTTCATCTATTACATCAGGGGTAACTAAAGACACTTGTAAAGATTCCATAATATCACGTCCCCATAGGGAAAACGGCAAGGCAGGAATCACATAAGGCTGAAACTTTCCTTTCTGTGACCCCAGTTGCCAAGACAACATTTGTGAGCTTTGAGCAACATTATTGGCCATGCCCAATCCAATCAGTGTAGAGGAAGAATTTAACACAGGCCAAGCCGCAGGCCAATCTTTACCTGCAATGCATGACCGGTCAGCTCCTGTGTCTAACAATCCCATAATTGGGTGTCCATTAATAATTAACTTTTTCAATGGTCTTTCTTTTGTAATATTTTGAGTCCAAGCAATCACATCTGTGGACCCAAAACCTTGTTCTCCTCTTTCTTCCTTCAAAATTGGGTTTGGTAACTTAATATAAGAAAGCACAAGAATTTGCGCAATACGCTGATTTTTATGAATTTGTATTGTTTCCTTTAAAGGTCTGATCATAACTTTAATTTTTCCAGTAAAATCAGAGTCTACAATGCCCGGAAGTACTTCAAAATTCTTTTTATAATTTGAACTACGGCCAATTATCAGCCCCACTGTTCCTTGGGGTAGTGGTCCCTTTAAGCAGGTTTCAATAGGTGTAACTCCATCGATGGCTGAAACAATAACATCAGCAACCGATGCAAGATCAAGTCCGGCACTTCCTGGAGTGCCTCTAGGTAATTCATGTATGGTTACAGTAGAGTCAGGCGCTTCAGTCGGTGTGATGTTGTTAGGCGCCGAGTCAGACCCTCTTTCGTTTACGGGGCTGAGGGCTTGCCCCTCTGAGAGGAGAGTTTTGTTTTTGATTCTTTTCTATTTGTTTTAATTTATGTCCATCCTTATGTCACTTACTGTTCCTGGAGGAGGGGTGTGCAGCCTCTTTGGTTTAGAGCATTTACATTGTTTTTTCTTGTTAAAATAATTTGGAGCCATAAGAGTATTCTGTGGCACGGGGTTTTGTTTTGGTTCTGTTGTCCTACAAAGATCAGCAAATGCTTCTTCAAAGTCACTATTATCCTCATCACCCATAACTTCTGCATATTCAGGATCTCCAGGGTGACAATCTACAAGTTCTCCTTCTGCAATAGGTGCAGTAGGGAACACAGCACCCGAATATGTTTTAGATTTATTGGCAAAAGGAACAGCTTCCTGATCACTACTTTTTTCTGAGATTTCTCCTTTCCATAGATCTGCTTCTGTAGTATCAACTAATAAATTTCTAATTTGTACCCATAGAGGAAAAGCCTGAACGGGCACCTGTGTAGGGCCGTTTTGAATATAAAATTTTTGAATTTCTTTTCCTACACGTATCCAATTTGTCAAAGACAAACTGCCCTCTTCAGGAAACCAGGGGCAGATTCTTAAAATAAACTCATAAAATTCACTGAGGGATCTGTTACTTATTGTCATCCCTCGGCTTTTCAACATGTGACTTAAAACTGAAAGGAAAAGTCCTCTATTTCTAGAGTAAGAGTGTCCCATAGTTATGGATTACTCGCCTTCTTTAACTGGTCAGCCTTTACCAGCGGGCCCGCGGCGCCCCGACGAGACTCCCTATCCTTCGATAATAAAGGAAAATATAAAAGTGAAGAGATAGCTTACCTAGAGCTCATTCCTCGCGAACACGTCTTCTTCTTAAGGAAAAACCTAGAGAGTGGATCGCTTAGAAAGCGAAACTAAAAACACTCAGCGATGCTCGCCTGACCGTACTCCTCGCGGAGTATTAGAAAGCCTTGGTATAGGGGTGACCGTATAAGCCCCGGTCTCGGACTCCCAAGGGAGACCCCACTAAACCGTGACGGCTTTCGCGGAACTGCAGGTACGAGCCCACACAGGCTCCGCGGCTCAAAAGAGCCTTGGAGCGCAAACACAAGCACTCACACTAACATACACGCAGGCACACAAAGCAGAGAAGGCCAAATCGTCCAGCTTCACAGAGCTCCCACAGTTTGGGACTCGGGCCCCACGTTTGGGCGCCAGCTGCCGCGGACCAGCCCAGCAGTGGCGGGAGATTGAGACAATCTCAGGGTTGAATGTGAATGAGCAAAAGGTGATCGAAGGAATTAGGGCGAGGGACAAGAAAGAATGACACACAGACACACTCAAGGGAGAGTGAAAATCTGAGTGCAATTTATTGAAAGCAATCTTCTCTTTTTATACATTTTTACAGTAATTACTTCATTGTGTTTTGCACAGTGTCTGGTTAATCATTTACCAAGGCATAAGTGCATATTGTGTCATATATCATTACATCTTGCTTATTATCTATCAAGAAATCAAGTGCAAATCAAGAACATTTCTTACTCTAATCTCCATACTGGAGGTTCACTCTAGCACATTTGCATTATGATTACATTGTTATTATTATTTTAGTATTATATTTTTCATATACTATTATTTATTCTTATACCTTTGTTTGGCTATATTATTTACTAAGTAATAGAATCAGTTTCCATGGCTGCATTCCTTTACTATGATCCTTGTTACTGGCAATGAGTAACAACATATTTTGGTGGTGCCTTAACAACGCCCAGGCCTAATTGTTCCAGTTATTCGTCATGGCTGAAAAGGTGGGAACCAAATTCCCCTCGGGGACTGCGTCTGTCTTAGGTTGTCAGAATTCACTTCCTGATCTTACCCGTCATTGACTGTCCAGTCCAGCGCACAGGGGCAGGGGGCTTATTATGCCACACTAGCACAGCCACCCAATTAATGCGAGATTGTGGCAATTGTCACATTGCTCTCAGGAGCCGCCACAATAGTGGAATATTAGACAACAAGGAAAATGAATGAACTACAGTAACATGCAACATGGATGATGATCACAAACATAATATTCAGTAAAAGAGTTACACAAAATAATATATACTAAGTGTTTCCATTACTAGGAAGTTAGACTATGATATTAGAAGTCAGAGTTGTGTCATATTTGACTAGCAGGGAGCACAGCAGAGGTCTGATAATGGTCTGGTTCTGATTTAAGTGGTTTCACCTGGGAGCATAACCTTTCCTTCAGCTGTATGTGTCTAGTTTGTATGCATCCTGAATTAAGTTTTACTTAGATGAAAGGTTTTTTTCTACAAAAATGCTTGGTAGCAATGGGAGGAGAACAAAATAAATACACTTTAATTTAGTTTGAAGAAAGGTTGCCACTATTGAAAGTCAGTGATTTAATTTCAACCCCTATTTCACAGACTAAGATATAAAGACTCAGATGTATTAAATGCCTGATTTCAGGTCTCAGAGATAATTAGTATCAGACTCAGCAAGGGAGACCATTCTTGAATTCTAAACTGGAATCTAGAGCTTTCCCCATGCTACCATATTATACATAAAAACACATGTCTTTCTAATTCTTGGAACAAAGACAACATTCATGCATTTGGATCTACAGAGCAGCTACTGTGCCAGCCTCAGAAAGCTTAATCCACGGCCCTGCAATCCAGGGAGTACAGTCCTAGGAATGTAGAGAGTCCTCTGGAACACATGTAGGGCACCTTCATACTGTAGGTGTGTCTGGGGCTTCTTTGCAGAGATATATTTACATATATACTATATATTCCAAGAAATACATGTTCAGCAGTCAGGTGAGTGAATCGGTGCAATATTATTGACATTGAAACTTGGTCATATCACTTACCTGCTGTAAGTGATATGACCAAGAGATCACAGGTTAGTCACACAATATCTCTCTGCATTAGTGTTTTCAGTTGTAAAATGGGAACAAATTATAGAATTAATTTAGCAGGTAAGTAAAAATAAAGTGGGTAACAAGAGTGAATGGAGACTTTGTGGGAGAAGTCTGCCCCAATGGGAAGGAGCATTTTGCTATTAACATTGTTTAGAGTTTCCAACATATAGGTCAAAAAAAAAGCAGATTCATTTTTTTGTTTCATTATTGCTTTGTAATTCTCTACAGACAATGCAAGCCCTTATTGTCTGCACCTGAAATGCCCCAGTCTCCACCTTCCAAATACATAAGTACTGTATAAATTCTTGATGGTAGCATTGTTATTATTTGGGTATAGAAGTCCACATAGGAATTTTGCACAATATCTGAGGGGCAGAGGAGGTGTGGAGGTGAGGGGAGGTCTTTCTGATAGAGTAAACAGCATGTGCAAAAGCAAGTGGGTAAAAAGATTATGCTCAATGAAACCATCAGTTATAACCGGTATTAGGGGCCTACCTGGTGGTGCAAGGGGTTGAGACGCAACCTATGAAGCTAAGCGCAGCCTCTGCAGCATTTCAATCCCCTGCCAGCCAGGGAGCAAACTACATGGCGCAGCAGACCTCTCCTGGCTCGCCCACTGCTCCCCTCAGCAGTGTACTTCGGTCAATCTGCCTGTTCTGTTCCCCACTCTGTCTCTGGTGAATCCTCTCACCCCCCATGCCTCTGGCCTGTACCCCAGATCTTGTATGCATAAATAAATAAAAAAATTAAAAAACAAAAAATGGGATTATGGTTAAAATAAGAGAGGTGGGAATTGTATGGGGAATATAACCAAAATGAAAATGCATACATTGTGCAAAAATGAAAAATGATGTAAGAATCATATAAAAATTAATTAAATAAATAAATAAAATATTTGATCCCTCGGGGGGGGGGAGCCAGAAAGAGAACTGGGCTTTCCTGAGGATAGCAGTTCCCTCGTTGGGACAGAAAGCGAATCACTGAGAATCTTTTCTTTTGGTGGCCTCATTGAAGTCCACTCGCAACTGCACGTGACATCTTCCTGTTTTCAGCTCAGCATCTTCCCCACACTCCTCAGCATTGTACTTGGTTGCCTTTCTGCTCTAGAGAGTCAAGGATGGCTTGAAAATATCTGCCCTTGAGAGCACAATTCTGCCAAAGAGCTATTTCTGTGCAGTGCCTCTTACGGCGTCATGAAGGTGAGACCTATTTAATGACAAGAATAATCAACTGCTTTGTCTCTTAGAGGGTTCTTAATGCCTGTACTCCATAGTTCTTCTCCATGAGTGCAATTAAATAAGGAGAGGGACAAAGCCCAGTTAAATAATTCATAAAACAACCACGGAAAGAAAATGTTAGCTTGTTCTTTTTAATCAGTGACTTGGACTCACCTTGGACTGCCACCAAGGTAAGGGACTCCCTAGAATGAGGATGGTCACACCATCGTAGACATCCACAGCAGAAATAAAAGTCGCTCATAAAGACTCCCAGGAGGTTTGTCTTTGTCAACTCAGACTGCTATACCAAAATACTGTAAACTAAGTGCCTTAAACAATTCTTTATTTCTTACAGTTCTAGAAGCTAGCAAGAACCCTCTGCCTTCTTTTCCTAACATAACAGAGAAAAAGCTCATGACCTCACGATCTCATCTAAACCTAATCACCTCCCCAAAGATCCCCCCTTCAAATACCATCATGATAGGGATTAGGGCTTCAAGATATAAATTTTGAAGGGCTACAAACATTCAGTCCATAGCAAGAATGAATGAAGGAACTGCAAAAGAATGCCAGACGCCCACATATCATCTAGATTTTTTTTTAGCAAAACAAAGCAAAACCCAGAAAACTCCATTTTAGTCCAAATTTAAAATAAGCAATAATTTAATTTAGAGAGTGAAAATTGCCTTAATTATAACTCCTCTCTGACTCCTCCTTCTAAGGATAGGCTCATAGTTAGAAAGGGAAACAAAATAAGATACCAAATATAATAAGATTATTTAGGAACAAAATCCAAAATCCCATTGGAGAATGTAAATTAGAAAGAAGAATTTTTAATCCACAGATTGCCTTTTTGAATCTACAAACCTCAGATTGCTATGTAAAAAAATTTGCACCAAATAAGAACTATTTTAAAAACAATAAAATCCTAGTGTCAAGCATTCCCAAAAGACAGGGAACCTACTAGGAATTCTCGCATTGGCCAAATGACATATATTGGCAGAACACTTAGGAACATAATCCCTGGAATATTCCACTTCAGTTTGTATCCTGACTTCACACTCACTAGCTAGATGACCTTGAACCTGTTAGTTAACTCCATGATTTTCATTTCCTAATTCACTACAGGGGATGAATAGTACCTCCAACTTCAAAAAGAGTTTTTCCCAAAATTAAATGAAATGTTAATAAAAAGCATTTGGAACAGAACCTAACACTTAGTAAGCACTCTATTTATTAAGATTAGCTACCTTTTTTTTTTAATCATTAACCATTACCTTGGCACAGATACATGACCGGAATCCTTCGGGAGGCAAGGCCCTGGTGGAATCAGAACATAGTGTTATTCACCTGTTAGGATGCAAGCAAGGGCCTCATGAATCCCTGTGGGGCCCACAGGGCACTTCACCTCATACTGTAGGGAAGTCAGAGGAAATGCAAAACTCTCACACACGGAACACAACAGCCTCAAATTTTGAGTCATTATCTTCCCTGGCCTCTCCCACCCTATTTCTCATGCCTCAGTTGGCCTCCTCCAGGTCCTTGTTTTCTCTATCCCAGGGGAGACAGGACCACCCACTCAGGGGCCCAAGGCACATACCTAGGAGTCAACTCACGTGTTACCCTCACCTCAGGCCACACATCACTAGGACTTGGCTGGTATAGATAACTTGGTATAGATAGCACTTCATCCACTCCTCTCCAGCACTTCTGCTGCCCCAGGTTCAGTCTCTGCTATTTCTCAGCAGGACCGCTGCAATAGCTGACTTACATGTGTCCAGCTTCTGCACATCTGCTCCCAGCCCATCATTCTCAATAAAACCCCTAGAGGAAACTTACAAACATGCAAAACCCATCGTGACACTTCCCCAAAGAAACCTACATTTCTTTCAAGCCATGTTCCTTCTCTCTACATCTGCAAGTCTGCAACTCCCGCCATACACCATCACCCCAGGTCCCCAAATCTCTCACATTGCCTCCCACCTTGTGTCTTGAGCACATGTTCTCCTTCTACTGGAGATTCCTCCGGCAGCTTGTCTACCTAGAGATTTTCAGCTCACCCTACGAGGCCTGGTTCAAAGGCTGCCACCTCTCTGGTGCCTTTCTTAACTCCTGTTGGCCACCCCAACGCTCTGTCTTCCACACTCTTATGGGATTGTGTGCACCTCCTGAAACCAATGTCTGCCCATTTTATAAATGTTTATTTGCAGAAAAATCCTGTGGCACTGAGCCTGGGTAATGTAGACCAGGACATTTAAAGAAAATAACAACAATGTAGTCATCATCATCATCATCACAGTATAGTCTTTTATTTATAAAAATTACTATCAATGTTCAGTCTTTGGTAGGTACTTTGCTGAGAATATTTATCAGCTTAAACCACATAGAAATGCTACCATTACTGATCAAAATGGGCATACATTAGTAATTTCTTGTACTTCATCACAAAACAAGCATCTTTTAAATTTAATCTTCACAACCCTATAAAGTAGATATGTGATTTTTCCTTTCTACAGGTAAGACATTTGAGGTTGCAAGATTTTAAGTCATCAGCCCAAAGTTACAAGAAAGTGAGGGGGCTAAGACTAATCCCATTTCTTCCAGTGCCTCCTGTTTTCTTTATCTCAGGAGTCAACTCCCATACTCTCCTTACCTGAGCCCACACATCACCAGGACTTTTTAAACATACCTGGAAAATATCTCCATTTCATGCACCAGAACTGCCTCTCAACACTCTTGAGCAGTTCTATATATCCTGACTTCCAGAATTATTTGCTTGATTGCTTAATCAGCTAATGAAGTGATGACATAAGGGCCCCCAGAGATATAATGGTGGCCTAATATAAAGATGCAAGTTTGTGAGTAGCAAGTCCAGAGAGGGCAAATCCTTATGTTTATGTGGGAGCTGAAGCAGGTTTCTCAGCAGCAAGCAAAGGCTGTTAAGTTCTGAAATGTGTTAATAAGGAAGGTTATAGAATCTCCTTCACAGGAAGGATTTCTTCCCCCAATGGAGGATAGATTATCATCTGTCTGAGATGGTTTAAATATAATCCTTTGTGAAGGTCAATAAATTGGACTCACCAACTCCTTCCCCAGCTCCTTATGCCACTGAGATACGCTGGTATTATTGTGGCTCAGTGCATGGCCTGAAAATGGGCTGGTGCTGATCCCCCAGCCAGAAATAATCTCTTCCTCCTTTATACTCTCTCAGCCCTCAGTCCCAACCTTCTTTGTGACATCTGCAGTGATTTATGTACATTGTCTTGCTTTCTAAAAGAAAAACACATTTAAAGCATGCAATACATATGGTCCATCTTGATATCTTCCACATTAATACCACAGTGAAATTTTTTGGACTGTTAAGTTCTTTAAATGGAACTTCTTTCCACTTCGGAAAGATTCCAATTGATTGCAAGTACCAATTGAAAATAACACCCGATATTTGTCTCAAAGTTGTTATCAAAAACCATGAGAACTAAACTTTATTAAGCATGCTTTTGATCCAGTCATTTTCAGATGCCATTTTTTTCACTCTTTGTATCATTTCTAAATATGGTCATTCAGATGTTCATTTCTTCCAGTTAAAAAGTCTAAAAGATGAAACAGCATTTCTGTTAATAAGAAACCTACTTAGATTACAGTAGAAAAAAATTCATCCACATATCTAAGCAAATGTTCAGCAATTCCCAGGTGGAGTCACTACTACCTCAAAGTAATTCTAAGGTAGAGTCTTTTCCATAATTGCCACTCCATAGAAGCATAACTTTTCATGCCAATACATAAGTACAATTAAAAATTGCTCTGGATGCAGTCTCAGTAAAAATAACAATAATAGCTATGCTTGTACAGATTGTTAAAGTAAAAAAAAAAAAACTTTTAAGTGAACTAGTTTATTTGATCCATGATGTACTAAAATCTGAGAACCACAGTCCTTACCATTTATATCACCACTTTAGAAGATATTTACAGGAAACTTGGATCAGAGAGATGAAGAAAATTGCTATGAGTCACAAAGCTAGGAATAGCAGAGTCTAGACTGGAACTCAGGCATTTTCCTGATTCCAAATCTCATGATCTTTCTACTGCATCTTTCTGTTCACATGGCCAATCTTTAAGAAGAAAAGAAAATTTCTACCTCAGCAGTATATAAAATCAAGATGCTAAGAAAAATGACCAATTTTCTAAAGGAGGCATGTTTCCTAATTTTGATAACTGAATTTGAACATTAATTCCTCCTATAATGTAAAAAAATACCAATAGATAAAATGTATTGAACCTTTATATTTTGCTACTGTACTAAGTACATAGATTATCTCATCTAATCCTTACAAGTCTAAAAGATTGGTTGCTTCTCATTTTTAAATGTGAAAGATGCAATTTACAGAGATTAAGCTGTAAGATGCTAGCTTTTCCAAGATCATATGTTGGGAAAGTTAAGTGGCAGAGCTCTCATCTGAACCCCAATGTGCTGAATCCAGAGCCTTTAACTACCACACTATTCTGCTGTCAGGGCTTCTCAAAAGATTGTTCCTGGGCAGACAGGACCTGGGAACTTGCCAGAAATGGAAATTCTGTGGCCACACCACAGACCTGTGGAATCTCTGGAGAAGAATCCAGCAATCTATGTTTTTTTTTGTTTTTTATTAAAGATTTATTTTATTTATTTATGCATAAAACTAGGGGTAGGCCAGAGGTGTGGTGGGATGGGGGGAGGTGTGTGTGAAAGGATTCACCAGAGACAGAGTAGGGAGCAGAACAGAAGGATCCACTGAAATACACTGCAGAGGGGGCCAGTGGGTGAGACAGGAGAGGTCTGCTGCCCCATGTGGGTTAGCTCCCTGGCCTGGGATTGAATTCATTCCACATTGGCTGGCATTAGCTTGATAGCACTGAGACTTAACCCCTGCGCCACCAGGGAGGCCCAATCTATGTGCGTCTAAGGCATGCTGAAATGTGTGTTAGACTAAAACAAGAGTAAATGATAACTGTTTACAAGGATTCCATGTATGCTCTGTGCTCTCAGAGAATGCAAAAAAGGAAATGATAGAAGTTGGAAAAACTAATAAGGTTGCTGAAAATGAAAATCTTCAGGGGATAGTAAAGCCAAAAAGGGAAGAAATAACCTTAACTAGTGCATGCAGAAGCTGAAAACAGCAATGATGAGCAATTAATCAGGCAATATGTTACACTGCAATCAAAGATCAGAAAATTCCAGAAGGACTAAATGACACAGAATTTATTACTGCATGGTAAATGATCATTAATAAAATGTGGCTGTTAAAAGAACCAAAGAGATGAATAATCATAGAAGGAAATGTCAGCTGTAGAATGAATAACTTGTAGTCTTAATCACTTGGAGTAATTACAGGTATGGACACAGATCAGAAGAGAAGAATGGAAATTACCAGTGCTGTGAAAACAACATGGCAAAAGTTGAGCGCTCTTTTTATACAGAATCAAGATAGTTACAAAGACACCATGCACTAGTTAATGAAAAGTTTGACCTGGTTAATATTTCAACTGCAAAAAATAATGAAATTGCATAATTTTAATAGTACATTATTTAGCATCGACCCTCAACTCTGATATAGAAACAAAAAACCACCTTGTCAGAACTGCTAAAATGTAGAAAATTACTTGACTTGAAATTTATCTAGGCCTAGTAGTGATTCCTTGGATTTATCTGGCTGATGACTTCTGCTGACCCATAACTTTCCTAAAGAACTAACTCTTCACAAGAGCACTCCCAAAGCATATCATTCCAATATTATATTTTAATATAATTAAATTTAATATATAATTATACATTTTTAAAAGACTACTTTCTCAACATGTAATGTGAAAGGACTGAAAAGTGATTCTAAAAAGAAAAATATTCACGAGTATAATAAAATAAAAAAGGCTTCCAACAGAAACACCAGAAGTCACTAAACGATAAAATTATTTGTTATTCTTTTCATCTGATGTCCTACTACTTTGCCTTGTTTTTTTCTTTTAATCTCTATCAGTTGTTTAAGAGGAAGTGAAGGAAAAAGCACTAGTTGAATTTACCAAATGAAATATTAACTAGTAAAATTGTCTACTTGAACTGTATAAGAAAATATCATCATTTCCATGCAGGAAATTTTATGCTCTCCTCTAACTAATATTCTCTATCAACTCTCCATTTTTATAATAACAAAATGAGTTAAGTTAGGCAAAAAAAATATTGACTATTACTGTGTGCTTGGAATCATTCTAAACTTGATACATCTATTTTCCTAGTAACTCTATGATATATATAATATTGTTGTTTTACTGACAGAAAAACTGAAAACAGAGTTTCAAGTTACTCTCTAACCATGACCCTACATCATTCTGTTCCCTACTATGTGTACAATCTGTACCTCCCATAAAGAGGTGAGGATTACATTTCATTCTCATTGAATCTAAGTTGAGTCTAAGACTGATCTGACCAATAGGCTGCACAAAAAGAACAGCTGCAGGTCTTCCAAGTCATAGATTAAGAAAACCTGGTGCTTCTACAATTTGAAAGCCAACCACCATTTTGTGAGGAAGTCCAAGCAGCTATGTGAGCACTTATATGGAGAATAGTCAAGATCCCTGACTGACAGCTTCAGTTGAGCTTCACCCAACTGTCAATATCAATTCATTAGTTATGTGAAAGAGTCATTGCAGAAGTATATACTCTAGTTCCAGCCAACACGCTTCAGCCAATGGCACATGGAATAGAGACAAGATATCTCTACCAATTTGCACTCAAATTGCAAACACATTGTTACTTTGAGCCACTAAGTTTTGAGGTAGTACACATATGCACACATGTGCGCATGCACACACGCACAGAGTACACCTATAGCAATTCCATGGAAATATTCAGACCAAACTGAATGTGAAACAGTTCTTTAAAAATGGTTCCAGAGGCATCCAGTTCAAATATGGAGTACCCCATTTCTCCTTCTTACAGAGGCAGATGTTCTCCCTCTTAGGACTAAGAATCCATGGTCAGAGTATCACAAGCCAGCTGAAGACAACAACCTGCCTAGAAATCTGGGGGCTTGAGGGACAGCATGGCATGGCAGTAAGTCATCCCTATCTCACCCCCATACATCCAGACTCAGAATTCTCCACCTGGAAACTACTGGGATTATGCACAGCCAATATGCATAGACCCCCACCCAAAAAAGACACTAAGAAAAACCAACATCCCCTAGCCTAAAGAGTAAGAAAAGGGTGACCTAGCAACACAAAATCTATTTGGCCAGATTGCCTTATTGCAGTCAAACTCCAAAAGAAGAACTGCATTCTCTCTACCTCATGGGGGACTGAGTAGGAAACTGACCTTATGGGAACTGATTTTAGCGGGGTTGAGTAGGGAGCTGATCCTCCATCATAGTCCTCCCCACAGAAGCAATCAGTAACACTCAGATTAACCCAGCAAGACAGCATTAGTTGAGGTCCGGTGGGAAGCTGAACTCCCACTTCTACCAAGCAGCCATGAAACTAAACAAATTGTGAGTCATATCTAGTCAGCACTTCATTCCCCCATTTCTTCACCACCAATCCCCATATCAGTGGAGCCCAGTGGGGAACTGAACCTCATTGCCACTCCTGATATTAATGAGATAGTAAGAGGAGGTATAAAGTGAGGTCACTGACACTAGTACTCCCGTTCCCAGCCGTGATGTCAAGGATGCCCAGCAGGGAGCTACCATTCCTCCCTGCAGCAATAAAGCAGGTGAGTCAGCCCTCTTCTTTCCTGCCTCCCTAGTGTTAGCCACTTGGAGGCATTGAGGCAGTACAAGCTGATGCCCCACTTTCACTGAGAAGTATCAGCAGGATTAAAGGTGGAGCCCAACTTCCACCCACCCACTCACTTGCAAGGAAGCAATGTGAGCCAGCTCTCTACTTCAGGCATTCGCAGAGCCCATCAGGAACCAAACACACACGCACATCCAGCCCTAAAGCTCTAAGTCAGGGGAAAGTCTACTACAAAAGATGAAATAAAATCTAGAGCCTCATAATATATGCAAAATGTCCAGAATAATATGAAATCACTTATTATTCCGAGAACCAGGAAAATCTCAATTTTTTAAATTTTTAATTTTTTAAAGATTTATTTATTTATTTTAAGATTTGTTTATTTGTTTATTTATTTATTTATTATTTATACAAGCACTGGGTACAGTCAGAATCGCGGGAGGGCGAGAGAATTCACCAGAGCCAGAGCGGGGAGCAGAGCAGGCAGAGTGACGAAGTACACTGCTGAGGGGAGCAGCGGGCGGCAGGAGAGGTCTGCGCGCCATGTGGGACCCTCCTCCGGTGCCGGGGAGCAGCCAGGGATCAAACCGGCGCTGCAGAGGCTGCGGGCAGCTTCGCAACCGAGCGCTCAAGTGCTGAGCCACCGGGGAGGCCCAAGATTTATTTATTTTTATACAAGAACTGGGGTACAGGGCAGAGGTGTGGGATGGTGAGAGGATTCACCAGAGACAATGAGGGGAACAGAACAGGCAGACAGACCAAAATACACTGCTGAGGGGAGCAGCGGGCGAAGCAGGAGATCGGCCCCGCCATGTGGGAATCTCCCTGGCTGGCTAGGAATAGAACAAGCGCTTGCAGAAGCTGCGGACCAGCTGCGCTGCTACCCACTGCGCCACCAGGGAGGCCCAGGAAAATCTCAATTTTAAAGGAGACAATCCACAACCGTAAACACTGAGATGAATCAGACAGCAGAAAGATCTGATGAGTTTAAAACAGCCATCATACAAATGCTTCCACAACAAGTACAAATTCTGTTGCAACAAATGAAAAAGTAAAAAAAAAAAAATTACATTAATATAATCTCTTCTGCTATTAATTTTATATTACTGGCAATACCTTTTCTTCTATGGTACACATAGCTATGATGATACTATGTCCACCTCCAATTATTCATAGTGCTGGCCCTCGTGTCCCAAAGAACCTAAGAAATTATTATGCAATTGAAGCTATTAAAGAACTCACAAAGGACATGATACACAACATATGACCAAGTTACCAATAGTTTCTTACCAGTTTCCCATAAATTTCATCCCACAACTTCATTTGCTTAATATCTTTATCACAAAACTTAAAAATCACTAATAAAAATGCTCCAGGATAGGGCAAACAGAAGAGTTACTGAGTATTTTTGGCTTGACATTTACCTTTGTTTATCCTTGTCACTGACAGAAATGTACTTCCTTTCTTTTGAAGAAATAAATTGTCAAATGTTTGCTGTGGGATGGGACTCTAGAGAGAAGAAACACCTCTGATGACCTTCTTTCATGAAGGTTTAATTTAGATTCTGATGGTATGAATCAAGAGGTGCCCTCAAAGTATATACCTTTGTGCAACTTGCCATAAAGTCTGAAATTACAGAGTATTTTTGCATTAAACACTTTTTAGTGTTCAGGCAACTTCACTCTAAGTGGAAACACTCTGCAAGGAAATGCACATCACTGATAAATGACGCTCTGTTGGGACTCAGAAGATCTGAGCTTTTCTGGCTCCACTGCTCCCTGGACAAGTCTTTCAGCCTCTCTAACCCTGTTCTATTATTTGTAAAATGTGGATAATCCATCTATCTGGTCCAGTTGGCAGAGTTAACAAGAAAAATAAAATAATGCATATGTGGATATTTTATCCAGTGTAATGAGCTACACAAATACAAGGATCACTCTTAGCAGATAATTTTGTATAGGATTTTGTAAAAATTAGTTTTCAATTCAGAACAAACTGTTTGATAATAAAATATAAAAACAAGATTTTAGGGGCTGCCAGGGTGGTAGCAGGTATTTCAAAAGGTGTGAGAGGCAAATGACTAAAAATGCAGCTGCATATGACCCAGAAATTTCACTCCTAGGAATCTGCACAAAGGACACAAAAACATTAATTTGAAGGGACACCTGCACTCCCTATATTTATTGCAGCACTATTGACAATAGCTAAGATATGCAAACACCCTGAATGCCCAAAAACAGATGACTGGGTCAAGAAGATGTAGCATATTTACACAATGGAATACTATTCAGCAATCAAAAAGCTAAACTCTTGCATTTGCAGGAACATGGATGGAGCTGGATGGGATTATGCTCAGTGAAGTAAGTCAGAAGGTAAAAGAAAAATATAAGATAGTTTCACTTATAGGAGGAATATAGGGGAACCAAACAAAAGGTAAGAAAAAAAGACAAAACTTGTAGGCAAATTATAGATCTGAGGCATAAAGCAGGGGAGGGGGAAGAGGAACCAAAATGGGAGGGAAGCGCACAAGGGACTATGGTGACAGTTCACAGGTGATGTGGTGATGGGAGATTTATGGGGACTACACCTGAGGGGAGAAATCTAATATTGTTCAAAAATGAATGATGATGTAAGAAAATAAAAAAGTTTGGGGGTGGAAGGTGTGAGAGGACCCTGAGAGAGAAAGGGAAGTTTCCAGAAATAAATGATGCTACCTTTCAAACTGTTATTGCACAACTGAGGAATACCCAGGGACCACCAAACTTGCATGCTCTAAAGGGATCCAGCCATCTAAGTGTGTGAAGGCAAATGAGACTTAGTGTAAAGGAACTTAAAAAGAATTTGTGTGCATAGCAAGAAAAGAAGAAAGTTCACTGTTGATTTTGATTTTCACTTTATTATAATTAGGTTTTTTCCTGGCCCCTTATTTAGGTTTTCTGAATTCCTGCTATCAGTGAGACCATCCGATATTTTTCTTTTCTTTAAACCAGAGATACACTATGGCAGGGGGTAAGAGGGAGTAGGATCAAACAAGGGGGGTGGGAATTATATGGGGAATATAACCAAGATGAAAATGCATACATTGTGCAAAAAAGAAAAATGATGTAAACAATGTATAAAATAAAAATTAATTAATTTTTTAAAAATTCCTAATAAGTTTCCCCAATAAAACACCCCAAATTACACATCATCATATAGGTAAAAGCCCAGCTAAACAGGGCAGCTTGCCACAAGCTAAGAGACCCTCTGAAGGGGAAATTAGGAAAGTAATTCTGAAACAGATCCCAGAAAGCTGAGACAAAAGGAGCAAAATTAAAGTACCATCAAGATAATGTCAGCCTCCCCACATGTGGCTCACCCACATGTCTTTGTATATCTTTCCTCCATGTGTCTCTTCCATGTGTCTTTCCCCACAGTACCAGGATACACACGGGGCAGCAGGATTGAGAGAAACCCCTTGCAGCCCACCTGCTTTTGTGTTACTTCGCTTTACCCGGCTGCTCAACTCCATCCACTAGCTCCCGATAGCTAGTCCAAGGCAGCTGCATGTAAATAGGGATGGGGGACATGGTATCTCCCATTTTATGAAGATTCCTCAGTAACAAATTTGCCTCTGCAGAGGTATTCAATTAGAATGAGTGGTTCTTGCAACATGTCCACTGGGGTGAATGCTCGGTACTGAGCAGAGACCTGGAGTGAAATATGCTGCTTGTGCATATCATGCAGGGATCCAAGCATGTGGACAACCTCCACAATTAGAGGTCCTCATCAGTTACCACTACTCCTGGTGTGTATTAAATAAACACCTTTTTCCCCACAATTTGTTTTTGTTAAAAATGCTGTGTTCTGTTAACTCCAATACCCTGAAGTTTACAGAGGTGTCAAGAAAAAGAACTGGAAAGAAAATCCAAAGGTTGGAGTCTGATTTGATTCCACTACTAATTTAATGTGTGAGCAACTCTGAGTATGTCTCAACCTCTTTAGAATACTGAATTAAATATTACATGTATTTATTATTTATGGTTGAGACTTTTCCTAATTTGCTTCACTCTTTGGCATCTGCTTTTTAATACTAAAAAAAAAAAAAAAAAAAAAAAAACCACCCACAGCCCACAGGTCTTGGAAACTTTCTCCTGATACTGAGTTTAATTTTCTTGCAGCCAAACTATATGTAACATCACTTGAAGTAGTGACTCGCACTATAGTTTTGCCAGTGTGTATATGTGTGGATTCTGATAATTTTGTACTCTGTAGGGAAGGAAAATGCAACTCAAGTTGAGAAAAAAAATCATCAAAAATGTTTCTTTAAAACTGTTACAGAGACCTTTCTTAAGGCTTGAGTTTGAGGGAACACTAAGGTGTTTAAAAAAAAAATGCCAGAGAACTAGGGTAAAAACTCAGGCTTACCAGTCAAAAAGACCCAGATTGAATCCTTGGTTCTACTAGCTGCTAGTTAAATGACTTTTACACAATGGTAAATTAGGAACATCAAACTTGCATATTAGATTTTCTATTGTGATTTAAAATAATGTAATAAAGTCTTTGTACTTATAAATAAATTAATAAACGGTGCCTTAAATGTGGTGATGGTTGTGATTACTGGGAGCAGAGAGAAAGCAAAAGAGGAGACCAAGCCTTTGTTCCTGTAGCAGCAAAGTCTTCCTCAGCTCTGAAGTCTTTCAAGAGGGACTAGCAGTCTGCCATTTATTTCCAGAATTTCAAATCCTATCCTCTGGCTTGTTTGCAATAGAGCACAGCATACCCTTTAAGGTGCCAAATTGTATGCCATGAGCATCTTCTGAATGTTGTTTCCCAATTTGGAACAAAAAAAAAAGACAAATCTTCCCATTTCTGTGACCTGAAATGAGGCTGATCATAGCTGTAACCCTAACAATAACAATAGTAATTTATTATTATTATTATTATTATTAATTTTGGAATTGTTGCTAAACAATCCAGGCACAGTACTAAATCCTTTATATATATATATATATATATTACCTTATTTAATCTTTCATCAATGTTGTAAGGTAGGTATTATTACCCCATTAAAAGTTAAGAATCTTAAGGCTCAAAGAGGTTAATCATTGAAAGAGCCAAGATTCAAACCCGCCAGTTTCTTCACTACTCTATTCTCTTTACATAATGCACTAAAATACTTAGCCTTGTTAATACTTAACCCAGACTCCCCAGCTGCTAAGAATTTATGATAATTGTATAATTAGAATTTCAAATTTAGGGCAGTGACTGAGAATTATTATACTTCATTATGTGACCTTACAAAAGTATTTACTATAATAAAGTTGTCTGCACTATCTTTTGGAGAAGACTACAGTCTTCTTAAGCAGAGTCACACATACACACAGAAAAGAAATATGAATGAGACTGCATTCTCAACCAACAAGAAGGTACTCAAATTAAACAATTGTGAATAACATCACTGAAAATCTATACACAAATACCACGAACAATTGTATGCATCCTACAAGTTATATGCATCCTACAAATATTTTTAAACTTAATCCTCACAAAAATTCTATGAAGTGGATACTATTAAAACACCCATTTTAAAAATGAGGAGACTCAGACAAAACATAAATAACCTGGAAGAGTTAAACATTCAGGACAGGAAAAGGTCTCTCATAGGTAAAGAACAAAGAAAAGATGCAAATCCAAAAATGAATCATTCTTCATTTTTCATTCAAAACAATAGCACCAACATACCAACACTGGAGTCGTGTCTTGGTGGAGTGATATTGATTAACTCACAAATAAATCCTTTGTATATCCCAAATACTGTGAACATCAAACCACTGAGCCAAAGTCAATGATCCCTTTTATTTTGCTAAACTATAGTTTTCTGAGGTCCGAGACAATACAGAAATTGGGGCTATTCTTGTCAACATTTGGGCGTAGACTGCCACCGTAGTTTTCTACCCCCCTGGAGTTGTTCTTCATGAAACCCATCACCTAGATTTCATAATATATTTAATTAGTCCTTCGTTCTTTCTTTTCTCATAAAACTCAACAAATTGGTTTTGAAGTCTTCATTTATGGAACACACACTTTTATTTATGTAATTAATGATACACATTAAGTCACCTGACTATTCCATAGTTAACCTTTCTCTTACCTCTTTAAATGAATCCATACCTGCTTGTGCTACTTTTATTTATTATTTTTTAAAAAGATTTATTTTTATTTATACAAGAACCAGGGTACAGGCCAGAGGTATAGGAGCGTGAGAAGATTCACCAGAGACAGAGTGGGGAACAGAACAGGCAGACTGACCGAAATACACTGCCGAGGGGAGCAGCGGGAGAGACAGGAGAGGACTGCCACGCCATGTGGGTATCTCCGAGGCCAGCAGGGATCAAACCAGCACTGCAGAGGCTGCAGACAGCTTCACAGAGCTCCACTCAACCGCCTGTGCCACCAGGGAGGCTCTGTGCTACTCTAAATGAGTAGAATTTAGAAATTTAATGAATAGAAAAAAACCTGTTCTTCCTTTATTTTAGAGACCAGCAGTTTCAAATATAACCAATGAGGTCTTGAATCTGTGAGGTCCCTGCTTGCCTTTTCTAATTCTTAACTGGATCACATGGTTCCAATAATATGGGACACAGCCTGAGTAGTGTTCAAATCCAGCCTTTGAAAATGAAATAAAACAGATTTTAAAAATTAGCTAATTGCCCTTCTCTGTTTTCCGAGACATTGCACTAGCCTTAATACACATGTTTCACAAATATAAGCACTAAGTGCTTTACTAAAAGCTGGGCATCGTGCTAGGCACCGGGGCTACAAAGATGAAGACACAAAGAACTGATCAAGCTAGGGACCTAAGCCAATCAGCTGACTGTCATCTCGGGATTCTAGATTCGGTGTCATAATTTATCACTCAGATTCTGTTCCAGTGTTTCTGTGACTTGGCCTGCATTGTCCTCTTCTGAACCCTAACCTCTCCTCTTCTGCCCTTCCCCTGCTGAACTAGAATAAAGGTCACTTGGAATGGAAGCAAAATTCAGCTGTTACCAAAGGCACAAAGATCAAAGTTGGCAGCTACACTGAAGTTCAGGATTAAGAGACGTCCTCTTTAAGATCAAAATTCCAGATGATCCAAATATAGGCAAACGAGCCCCAGTAGAACACTCAGCTTTCTGTGCTGAATCCAGGAAAGGAGCAGAAATCACCATAGAAGCAACTCAGTTTCACTCTCTCCAACCCCGTGGGCTCGATGCTAATTGCCTACCCCAACAGTGAGATCGCATTTCAAAATATGGTCAAACACAAAACAGCCAAGTCAATCAAGCATTAAGTATTCAAGCACAATTATCCCAACACATGCCCAAGTACCAGCAGTGAAGCAGCTTAATTTGGGAGCGGCTCCGTAATCATCTCTCTGGGCAGCTGAGATTTTAACCTCTCCCCTCAGGCCTCCTGTTCAGGCCGCAGGGCTGGCTCCCTCCATGTGAGCTGGCACCACGGGAGTTGCTGCCCCCGAGTAGGGGCCTCATTTAAATGCCTGCTAAAGATGGGGGAGGGGAGGGCAGAAGGTCCACAGAAGTCCCCATTGTTGGGGAAAGAAGTGTGGGAGCAGATGGTGAGGCTGGTCACTTAGTCTGGCTGTCAGACGCCCTCTGTCAAGTTCCCCTGGGGTTGCTTAGCTTTTCCCTCTTCACTGGGGTGTGTGCGCGCGTGCGTGTGCGTGTGCGTGTGCGTGTGTGTGTGTGTGTGTTTTCTCAGTATAAGCCAAGGGTTTCTTTTTTTTTTTTTTGCCCCTCAGACTTCTAGGAGGCTGAGTTGCCTCATCCTCACCCCACTTCTTTTTGCTTTCTCTACTTTTTTCTGGACCAGCTAGTTCTGAGCCCCCAAGGGCCTACTGGATGGAGAGAAAAGCCAGCTATTTCCTTTGTCTCTAATTGATGCTGAGCTCTCCTCCAGCAGCTTCTGGACTGGCATGCTCACTCGGTTATTTAACATATTACTCCACAGTCCTCATTAGGATTATTGACATTTATAGCTAACCATCCCCTGCAGTTAGGGGCCCTGTGGTAACTGACTTTCATAGACTTCTTCCTCTTTTTATTTCAATCCTGCAATGAGATGAGGAGACAGACCCTCAGTGTTTTAGTTTGGACTTACACTCACCATTTGTAATAATATCAGAGTCTAAAAATATGAATAAAGCACAGGTTACAGATGTGACTCTTATTTGCATCCATAAGAGACAAACAGAGTCAGCCTTCTTATATATAATTCTGTTTCTAAAGTACTAGCTGTAGAACATAAATCTTGGCCTCAAAACCACCTGCTCCCTTTTAAGATTCTACACAGAGTATGTGATGGCAGTTATTCCTTGCAGTTCTTAGTTAAGATTTTCTCCAGCTCAGGATGTTGTTATATTTGTTTTAGTTTTTATACCCTACTGGCAGTCACATGCTCAATGATGAGGCCTCCGTGAGTGAGAAGAAGTTAACATCAACCCAGAGGGGCAGGTGTCCAGGGTTGGGTGGCAAAGACAAAGTTAGAAATATTACTTATACTCCCTCATCTGCCTGGGATTCATCTTTTCCTCCCCAGGACTATTCTCTGCACATAGATGCTTTAATTTTTCATTTTCCACTCATCAATAGAATTTCAGTTTCGTGTTTATGTCCCCATAATAGGGAAAGTTATGAACATAGAGATTGTAGTATTCATATTTATCAGTTCAGGATTTAATATTATTTCCTACTACATCAGAGAAGCTCAATGCACAGTGAATTAATGAAGGAATAAAAGAAATTATAAATGGTAAAACTTAACAAAGGGAGTATGATGAAATCTGAAAGAAGAATGTCTAAGTGTCAAGCATTTCCTCTGTACTCCAACTATTCCAGATATTCCTGTAAACTACAGGGTAAACCACAACATTTTATTTGGAAATGTTGTGACTGTGAAAGATTAGAAAGAAAACCTGAATCACTAAATCATCATGGTCTAAAATATCAAAGAATTCTAACTGCTTAAATATTAATGACCTGTGGAGACACGTTCAATATTGGCAATTTACACAAACAGTTTTGCAAGAAGTGCAGTGGGCACACCTGTAGGGGATGTGACAGGCCTCTGAACCCCACCCAGTCCCCTGTTTGAAGCTTTTCAGATAGTCTGCTTGCAAAAGTAAAAGTTGGGGATTCTTTTAGTACTGCCTTTGTGCTCAGAATACACAGTGGGACTCAGAAAGGAGGTGAGGCCATCTCTCCCCCCCCTTAACAGCATAATCCCAGGCCCTTGAGGATCACAGCTTTCAGAGCATCAGGAAATAGTGTCCTTGGCACCAACACCAAACTTCTTCAGTGGGTACTGAAGCAACAAGACACCATAAGTGGCTTCCTAACGCATTAGTGTAGATGGGGAACTGGAGAGAATGGAAAAGGAAGATATGGACTTATTCCAATGGAAGAAAGAACATTACACAAATACCCCCCAGGGAAAGTGAAGCATTGATTGAAAATTTGAAGTCTGGGTACCCTACTTTAACAGAGAGCAGTAATAGTTAGAACATAATAATTATGCACACTTGAACACATCCTTTTATTTTCACTGCATTTAGACATGAGCACCAGAAAACCCATCCTGCTAATATAACATTGAAGCCTCCAATTTGAAATCAGAAAAAAATGCTTAGGAATGGGTATCTCTTTAATATGTGTTCTATCATTTTTCTAAGAAAAGTCCCACTAATCTATTCAGTCTTCTATTTGTTTCTTTAAAAAAAAAAAAGTTATTGTTCGAAAAAGAATTAAAGAGACTTTAAAATCAGATCAGCAAATGCATTACAGGCACACTGCCATCATCCCTTCCCATGCCCATTACAGACATTGCTAATCAATCAAGGTCTTGATTATAGCCTTAGAATCCTGCTAAAGCACACTATACTAACTGCCTCTGCCAAAAATATATGCTGGTATTGGAGTTACCCTTACTGTTTTCACCTTAAGGATAATAATCACATATTTCAAAAATTTCAGCACAGGAAATGAGGATGTAGTGAAGAGGCACCATGATCTAGCCTTTACTATCAAAAGGACTTATATACCATTGTCAGGAACAGTGGCGGTTTCCACAGTCACGGGATACAGTCTATGGGGTTAGGATCAGACAGCACTATGGGAGGAAGAGATTTTACAGATGGCCACCTGACCTATCTGCACTCATCTTGGTATTTGTCTCTGTGGAAGCAGTGAGTATTGAGTTGCATTGGGAAACTGAACAGGCCTAAGACAATGTCCAGAGAAGTAGTTCCTGAGGATTAGCAGGACAGAGGATAGGAACAGGAAGTCCATTCTCCTTGGCCATCTTTTCCTAGAAGGGATGAGGGAAAGAACAGGATCTCATTTCTTTTCACCTGGGACAAGCATTTTATAATATGGGAAGGCCCTCAGTCAGTAGGCCACAGCCTAAAGAATGTCACTAGCCAGGAGCATCTTTCCAGCCTTTTCTTCACACTGCCTAGAATAAGAAATATGAAGAACAAGTGCTGGGCCTCCCAGGTGGCGCAGCGGTTGAGTGCTGGGTTGCGAAGCTGCCCGTGGCCTCTGCGGCGCCGGTTCGATCCCCGGCTGCTCCCCGGCCACCGGAGGAGGGTCCCACATGGCGTGCAGACCTCCCCTGCCGCCCGCTGCTCCCCTCAGCAGTGTACTTCGGTCCTTCTGCCTGCTCTGCTCCCCGCTCTGGCTCTGGTGAATTCTCTCACCCTCCCGGCTTCTGACTGTACCCAGTGCATGTATAAACCAAACAAACAAACAAACAAATAGATAAATAAATAAGACATGCCTCTAGAAAATTAAAAAAAAAAAAAAAGAACAAGTGCTTGTTTTGTGGTTTGAGTTTTAGCCATCTTTTGGGTGTTATACATTTTGTGTACATGATAACCTCATTTGATCCCCACCACCATTCATTGAATTATCCCCAACTTTGATTCTTTACAATAAGACCCAAAGAGATTAAAGTGCCCACAGTCCTAGAGCCTGCAGGAGCCAGATCAGGGACCAGATCAAGTCCATGACAACAAAGCCCATTTTCTTTCCCTACATACTATAAATCCACCTCAGGGGTAAATAACCTGTGAACCCAGAATACCTTTAAGGACCATACACATTCCTTCCTTCTCTCTGTTTGGTCTGAGGATTTAGAGTGTCTTCTTTATCCCTGGCCAACCCCAAATGTTTCATGAGCCTTGACTGCATGTGGTGATAGAAAAAAGAGAAGGCCCATCCTTCCCGTTTCCTCTCCACAGCAGAAATGAACTCACAACACTCTTCTCTGAGGTTTCGCTCTCCAATCCAGAGAGTATCTAAGCAAATTTTTAAGAGCCTTGCTGGTGGAGTCTATTTTTGGTTGTTTCAAACCAAACAAGCATGATTACATTGAAATATAAATGCCCCTGATAGGGTATTTTTTTGGTGGAAGCAGAAGATAGTGAAATGGAAATAAGATTATTTTCTGAGATTTCAATTCTTCAACCAACAAATTAGTTCTGGGCTGATACTGACAATATTTACCGGCTGGTAGGAAGCAGGTATTAATCAATGAGAATGAGCAGGTCCTGGATGCTTCTTTGTTGTGTCAGACATTACAAACCTATGAAGTGTTGAGTTGTAGAAAACTGTAGTAGGATAGTGGTGTGAAATGGGGAAGACTAATGCAGTGACTTTTTATCACTTGTCAGAACATTTTTCAATAGTTTAAAAACTGTGTGCCCATAAAGGTGGCACAAAAGTAGAACATCAGACCTGGGTATGCTTTCTAAAACATGATTAGACTATAATCTGACTGAATGCTTTCACCCATCAAGATGAATGTATTAAATATATAATCAACTAATCTATGTCAAAGGAGCAAAGAATATGTAATAGAACAAGGATAGTTTCTTTAATAAATGGTGCTGGGAAAACTGAGCCCCCTTACATGCAAAAGAATAGAACTAGACTACTACCTCACACCATACCCAAAAACCAAATTAAAATGGATAAAAGACTTGGATATGAGACCTAAAACTATAAAATATATAGAAAAAAAACATAGGTAAAACATTCCATGACACATACTTCAGAGACATCTTTGAGGACTCATCTCCAGAAGCAAAGAAAATGAAGGAAAAGATAAACAGCTGGAACTATAGCAAACCAAAAAACTTCCATTCAGCAAAGAGGCAATAACCAAAATGAAGAGATATCCTATTTATTGGGAGAAAATATTTGTACTACATATAACCAATAAGGACTGACTTCAAAGATCTACAAAGAGCTCACACAACTCAATAAAAACAAAGCAAATAACACAGTCAAAAAATGGGCAGAAGAACTAAAAAGACACTTATCCAAAGAGAAAATGCAAATGGACAACAGGTACATGAAAAAATTTTCAATATCACTTGTAATCAGGGAAATGCAAATCAAAACCACAATGTAATACCACCTCACACCAGTGAGAATGGCACATATAGTAAAAAAGTGAGCTGATCAGAAGAGAGGACTGGTTAGACCCACATCATAGCACAAAGAGGAATGTCAGTTTCAGTGACCATTCTCATGCTGAGCCAAGAGAGAATTTGGTCCACTCAGCAGGTTTAATCAATGATGGAGACAGTCCCAGCTGTATCTGAGCCTACATCCATTAAACATTCAAGCTATATAACTTAGTTTCCTCTCTCTCCCTTGATGTGTATTTTAAATTTTAATTTGCTTGAATTTCAATGCAAAACAGCTAAGATGAAAACATTTTTACACAATCAAGTGTAAGTAGGGAGAACTTGGAGGAAGTAGTAGATGCCTGCTCCATCGCCACTTTCAACCCCCTTCCCTGATCAGGTTGAAGTCCAATAATTAAATAGATATTGGGTGAGAAAACATTTCTAGGAAAATATTTGATTTTACCCTGCCTCATATATTTTAACTTGGAGAGTCTTGAAAGAACTGTTAGATGATGCCAGCCAAGTCTTACATTAAATATGATAGTTATAAGGAAAAATAAAAGAAGACAAGTGAAATTACTTCCCAACTGCTAGTAACACTGGGAATGTAAATAGACTGAAGAAGGATTTGATAAGTCCAAGGATGTCAAATTTCAGTAGATCAATGGCTTCTCAAACCCTTTAAGATTTATGTGAGAGATATTATTTCAAAAGATGGTGCTGTCAAAGGGAATTATTCGATGTGTTGAAGGATGAATCTGACCCAACTGATGAGATTCTATGGGACTGTGGAGGTTAGTAAGTTCAAAATGGTGGGTAGGAACAACCCCACATCATAGTTTCTAAATTCTAACTTGCAAGTGTTCCAAATATGAAGGATTTGAATATAGGGATTTGGAGATATGCCCAAAGGGTTGAGACAACAAAGAACTGATATGCCATCTCTGAAGATAGCTGCCCATAGCAGTAAAACAGGTGGTTACCAAGAAGTTCCTGTTGCTCCTATGGGCTGGCAACACTCAATCAAGGATTCAAAACAAGACACAATATCTCCACTGCAAGAGCAGAAAATAGGTAATTCACAGGAGCTTGCCAGAAGGTTCTGTGAGCCTCAAGTCTGCCATCTGTCCATACATCTGCCTGACTGCTTCTGGAATATAATGGCCGATTTTTCTCTGGCTCTCCTAAATCTCACAAGAGTGCCTCTCACTGGCAGACTCTAATCTGGAGCCACCATAGTAAAGGGGTCCTGAAAAATATAGTTCCTGGCTTTTCTTCTGTAGGACCACCGATGTGGATGGAGGTCATTTCCAATGACAACAGACAATCCAATATTACATGGTAGAAGTCATACTTGCTGAATAAATGAGTAATGAACATGATCTTCCACCCCTGAATTCTCTGAAGTAGACACAACTTCATAACAGTCTTAAAAACTTCATATAGTTTTCAAAACTAGTCTGAAACATTCTAAGGTTCTGGTGGTTGAGAGACAGACTCCTTTTTGGGAACTTTCTAGGAGCTGGATCTCAGCTGATCCCTAAAAAAAATCAATAGTCCTCAAGCTTCTAAAAGAGAAGAACCTAGAAGAAATGATATTTTTTGTTTTGTTTTGTTGGGTTTTTTTTGTTTGTTTGTTTGTTTTTTGCAAAACACCATGCTCTGCCAAACACCTTAAAATATCACCACAGTGAGCTCCTTCGGATGAAGCACGGACAATTTTACTAGCAGAAAATTTCTATATGTAGAGCTGGGAGCCCACATGTCCACAAAGAAACAAGCTGTCAAACCAAGTATGATCAACTGTTTCAGAATATTTCCATTAATATTCATTTGCTGTTTGTTCATTTCTTTGGTCGTCAGCTAGTGCTTGCTACCAGACAAGTGGTAACAGGCATCAAAGTTTAAGAATGAATTTTGGGAGAAAAATTTGAGAAAAATTATCTTCCTCAAAATGCGTGATTTCTCCATTGCAAATTTCAAAAGTATTGCTACTGTTCTGGACTAACACCAGGTCACCTCAGCCCAGTATTCCACTGGGCAGTTTGTTATAATGCAATGAATTTAGACCAAGCTGAAAGAATATAAAAGTATTGGCCTAACAAAATTTTAGAATGTAGAGAACATAGTAATAACTTCCCACCCAATTACAAACAACATTTCCTGTTCCTGCTACAAACAACATTTATAGATGGAACTCGTTAAGGGGTTTTCCAGATTCTATGAAGTGTGCGTTTTTATAAATCCTGTATTATAAAGTTCCTTTTAGTGGCTCAAAATCATGGAAATTTGCAGAACTAGCAGACACAGGTAGTCAACCCTCCACAAGAAAGCCAATACAGGCAGTAAAGAGAGTCCTCTATCAGAAAAGCAAGAAGAATATAGACATGAGTTTAGAACTCAGGGAGGGAGGGAAAGCTAAGAGACAGAGAATGCTCCCAAGTAGGCACTAACAATTCTAGCAATTCAAAGGAATAGCCTGGAATTTAGACACTGGCGCATCATCTCCTTGCTTGACTTATCTATTGCCCATAAGGGAGTGATGAGGGAGAGCGCCTCTCCTTTGAATCTCAAAACTAACCCCAAGTGGAGGAACACCTTCTGGGGGGAAAACACAGGAATGGGACCTTGACTCTTCCCAGATGAATATCAAATGTATTTATTCCAAGTCTTATGTATGATGCACCATCTTGCTGTAACCTAAAAGGAAATGATGGAAAAGGATATCATCTGTCCTCAGAAGGAAAACTCTTCTGAGAGCAGGACTTCTGGCTACTTGACCTAGACCCAACAGCAGGGTCAAGTTCGGTGGACTTTAAAACAAGATACATATTGGGCCTCCCCGGTGGCGCAGCGGTTGAGCACTGGGTTGCGAAGCTGCCCGCAGCCTCTGCAGCACCAGTTCGATCCCAGGCTGCTCCCCGGCCACAGGAGGAGGGTCCCACATGGCGCGCAGACCTCTCCTGCCGCCCGCTGCTCCCCTCAGCAGTGTACTTCGGTCCTTCTGCCTGCTCTGCTCCCCGCTCTGGCTCTGGTGAATTCTCTCACCCTCCCTCACTCTGACTGTACCCAGTGCTTGTATAAATAAATAAATAAAAAAATAAATCTTAAAAAAAAAAAAAAACAAGATACATATTGTCCACACTGAAACTTGAACCTTCTCTGACCCTACAGCCTGGTTCCATGGATGATTCCTCACTACTCCTAGAATAAAATCTAAGTTCCCTGCCATGGTCTGCAAGATCTGAAAGGATTGGAGCTCTGGCCACCAGCCCAGACTCCTAGTGCTTCCCTTCCTACTCACTAAGCACCAGCCACACTGGCTTTCTTAGTGCTTCTCAGATGCACCGAACTTAATACTTCAGGGACTTTACAACTGTTGTTTCCTCAGTTCCTCAAATGCCCAGCTCTTTAGAAGCACTCAGAGACAATTCCTAACCACACCCTGTAAAAAAAAAAAAAAAAATTCATTGCCCCAATGCAGACAATCTTTTTCTCAATTCTCTACTTTATTTTTTTCATTGCACTTACCAGCTTCTGAAATTAAAGTGTGTATATGCATATCCATTTCATTGTGTTTTGATTTATTATACTTCACAAATACTGCATTTTTTTTTACAAATTGAGGGTGTGTGGCTACCCTGTAGCAAGCAAGGCCATATGCACCATTTTCCAACAGCATGTGCTTAGTTTGTGTCTGTTTCCTGTTCAACTGAGGATGAATATTGTTTTTTTCCTTTTTAGACACAATGCTATTGTGCACTTACTAGACTACAGTGTAATGGCAATGTAACTTTTATATGCACTTTTATATGCACTATGACATAATTTATTGCAATATTTGCTTTATGGCAGTGATCTGGAACCAAACCACAGTCTATCCTCGGTTTATACATACATTTTAATCTGCCTCTACCACTAGAACATAAACTCTGTGAAAAGGGGGATCTTATCTTTGTCAGTTCTAAAATGAATGAGTTGAAAAGAGTGTGTGACCAAAAGAGAGCACTCTAGGAGCCACCCATGCATCCTCAACTATTCATTTATTTTTTCACTCATGTGAAACACATTTTTTCATCACTTGCCCTGTGCCAGGTGCCATTCTAGGTGCTAGGGATGGAGCAATGAGCAATGTCCCTGTCCTGCTGGAGGTTTCATTGTAGTATGCAGAGATAGTTGATACACAGAGATAATGATGTCAATTTTGCAATAAAGAAAAAGAAAACTGAGTATGAAAAAAGAGATAGTTAAGTCAGTATTTTATATCGGGCGTTCAGCAAAACCTTCTCTATGAAAGTGGCATTTACACAGAGACCTAAAAGAAAGAAGAAGCTACTGTGTAATCCACACCAGAGTAAATATTTCTCCATGCACAATAAGTGGAAGTGCAAAGGTCCTGAGGTGGGAGTATGCTTAGCCTGGTCAAGGAACAGCAAGAAACAGTCAAGGTGGCAGAAGTTGCGAGCATGGAGAGCACAGGTACTGGTCTGTCTAATACAGATGCTGGATGGTGAACAGGATCAGGTCCACAGAGAGAACCTGTAGAGGTTTATACTTAGGTCTTAGAGGAATAAAGCAAAGGCCTGAGAAAGTAGCCAGGGTTTCAGCATGAATCTCACTGCTCAAACAGATGTCCACATTTATGGCAAACAGCCTTCAGAGTGGCATTAAACTTTTCATTCTCTTGGGAAGAGGCAGTAAATAAGCAAAGAAAAGAATGTCTGTGTACAAATATTGTGATTCTGGAAGACCACAGGGAAATTTGGGGAGGAAAACAGGTAGAGGTAAGAATCTTTGTGATTCAGCTATCAAAGAAACCATGGTCTTCTTTAGGTGATCTCAGATTCCTGAGGACTGGTTATCTGAGAAATCTCTGTATGAACAGGTTGGTATTCACACACGCAGACCTATGTGTGTGTTCAGTGTCCAATGTGAACACAGTGTATTACGCTTCACAGATACTCTCTGATGTCTCAGTGAGAACAGACTTGTCCACACCAAGTGCTTCACTTTACGCAGAGGAAACTGAAGCCCAGAGAAATGAAGTCACACACCAAGAGTGCACAGCTGTTTAAGGCAGATCAAGGGCTGCCTTTTTCTGCTCCTGTTTCAGTTCCTTTGGGACACAGCACAGGCTCCTGGTGAACACAGTCAGTCCAAAACATTTAGACACAGGCCACACCCAGGCCAGGAAAAGGGGTAAATTAGCTTCAGGAAGAACCCGTGATCTATTCGGTCCTAAGAGAACAGAGAAGGCCTCACCCCTGGGCTAACATTCATTCCTGTCTCTCTGGACCCAGTGCTGCTGCCTTCCACACTGAGAAGCTCTTCAGGAACTTGCCGACAGCAAAGAATCTCAGAGAACAGAGATCCCATTAGCAGGCCACACAGTTGAATAATTTGCTTAAGTTTTTTTCTCCCCAGGGCCTCCCTGGTGGCACAAGGGGTTAAGACCTGTGAAGCAACCTGTGAAGCTGTCCGCAGCCACTGCGGCACAAGTTCGATCCCCAGCCAGGGAGCTCCGCACATGATGCAGCAGACCTCTCCTGACTCACCCGCTGCTCCCATCAGCAGTGTATTTCAGTCAATCTGCCTCTTGTTTCCCACTCTGTCTCTGGTGAGTCCTCTCACGCCCCCATACCTCTGGCCTATACCCCAGTTCTTGTATGCATAAATAAATAAATCTTTAAAAAAAATTTTTTTCTCCCCAGTTGACCCTTGAACAGAGTTCAGTCAGTTCACCTGCATCGTGTGACTTTGGGGCTGGGGGACTCTTAGGCCTGCCTGCATCTGAGTTTTCACTTAGCATCAACCTACCTTCTTGAATAGCTTAGCAAGACCAAATCTGGATGAGAAGATTTTTTTTAAATGATTTCTTTATTTATGCATATAAGAACTGGTGCATGGAAGAATTCACCAGAGACAGAATGGGGAACAGAACAGGCAGATCGACTGAAATACATTGCTCAGGGGAGCAGCGAGGTGAGACAGGAGAGGTCTGCTGTGCCATATGGGATGCTCCCTGGCCAGCCAGGGATCGAACCCGTGCTGCAGTGGCTGGCGATAGCTTGATAGCATTGTCTTTAACCCCTGTGCCACCAGGGAGGCCCCGGATGAAAGATTGACCTAAGTTATACGATCATGTTATTCCCCCTCTTCTCACAAATGTTTAGTCAATTAAAACCTGGCTGCCTTCAAGGATATGCTTGACACAGAGGTGACGCCACTCCAGGATTATGGACACAGCTCCCCTTCTTCACACACACACTCTAAACATCATGCTTCAGTGTTTTTCCTCCTTCATTTTTCACTCTCCCATTGTATCTCCTTTCTTGATTTTCCAGAGAACTAGAACTCGTAAGATGAATAGAGGTATAAGTAAATATGTAAGAGGAGATTTATCGTAGCAATTGGCTCACATGATAATGAAGAGGAAGTCTTTGGTTTTGCTCTCTGCAAGCTGGAGAAATAGGAAAACTAGCAGTGTAATTCAGTTTCAGTCTGAAGGCCTGAGAGTTAGAGCTGCTGCTGATATAATGCCCAGTCTGAACCAAGTTCAAACCCAGTCTGAACCTGGATGGGGGGACAGATGGGTGGGTAGGTTGCTGGTATAAACCCCAGTGAAGGACTGAGAATAAGGAGCTCTGATAATCAAGTGTGTAAGAAGACAGATGTTCCAATTAAAGAAGAGAGAGAATCACCTTTCCTCTGCCTTTTAGTTCTATTCAGGTCCTCAACAGATGAGATGAGGCCCACCCACATTGGTGAGGGCAGATTTTTTTTGTTCTGTCTACTGACTCAAATGCTAATCCTACTAGAAACACCTTCACAGGAATAAATGCTTTACCAGCTACCTCGTACCCCTTAACCCAGTCAAATTGACATGTAAAATTAACCATGACATATGGTTCCTCCGATCACTCATTCACCACAACTCCCAAGTCTTTATTTTTTTATTATTTTTTAAAGATTTATTTATTTATTTATACAAGCACTGGGTACAGTCAGAGGCTCGGGAGGGTGAGAGAATTCACCAGAGCCAGAGTGGGGAGAAGAGCAGGCAGACTGACAAAGTACACTGCTGAGGGGAGCAGCAGGCGGCAGGAGAGGTCTGCACACCATGTGGGACCCTCACCCAGCGGCCGGGGATCAAACTGGCACTGCAGAGGCTGTGGGCAGCTTCACAACCCAGCACTCAACCTCTGTGCCACCAGGGAGACCACAACTCCCAAGTCTTTAACAGCAGCTCTGAACTCCCTCCAAACTTCCGAATACTTCAGTTTCATTTCATTTTATTATTTTTAAGGATTTGTTTTATTTATTTATGTGTAGAAGAACTGGGATGTAGACCAGAGGTGCCGGGGTGAGAGGATTCACCAGAGACAGAGGGGGGAGCAGAACAGGTGGATCTACTGAACACACTGCTGAGGGGAGCAGCAGGCGAGACAGGAGAGGTCTGCTGCGCCACGTGAGTTAGCCAACTGGATGGGGATTGAACTCAGGCCGTGGTGGTGATAGCACTGAGACTTAACCCCTAGGTCACCAGGGAGGCCCTGCCTGAAGTTTTAAAGGAAGCACATCACATTCTGCCCATTCCATTCCTACTTCCGTAAGAAAATCATCCCTCTGACTAACTATATTCACTTCGGAAGTTGCACTACCATCGACACAATTCCCCAAGCTGGAAATGCTTTGCCCTCTCCTCCCTTATCAAATTGGCTCCTGCTTCTTTTCAATTCTTTTTCCCACTGACTCTAGCCTCAACCACTGCTGTACTTGACCTTAGTTCCTCTCTTGCCTAGAATGCTAACCATTTTCTCCAACACTTGTCAAACCCACCTGCAAGAGGCAATAACTCTGTTATTGACTCTCTTTGAATAAATGAAGGAAATTTCCAAACAGGAATCTAATAAGGGTTGACAGGAATCTAACAGGTTGCAGAACAAGGCCTGCCAGAGTTTCTTCTTTAAAGATGACAGGTAGGGCCTCCCCTGGTGGCACAGGCATTTGAGAGCAGCGCTGTGAAGCTGTCCACAGCCTCTGCAGCACTGGTTCAATCCCAGTCGGCTGGCAAGAATCCCACATGGCACAGCAGACCTCTCCTGTCATGCCCACTGCCCCCCTCAGCAGTGTATTTCATCAGTCTGCCTGTTCTGTTCCCAACCCTGTCTCTGGTGAGTCCTCTCACCCTCCCGCGCATCTGGCCTGTACCCCAGTTCTTGTATGCATGAATAAATAAATCTTTAAAAAAAAAGATGACAGTTAAATATATATAAATGCCAGTATATTTGCTCAAAAGGAAAATCAGCCTCATCAACTTACAGGCACATACTCCATGGAGAAGGAGGAGTTTTGGTACACCTTCCCGGAGATCTTTTTGGAAATCCCTGGCTAGATAACTTTCAAGACATATGGCCTCACTAGCCTTTGATCATCCCACTTGTGAATTCAGACATGAATACTGTCCATGGCAGGGTGGACATGCTGAGTATGATAGTATGTATAACACATCTTCCTCCACCCAACTCAGAGCAAATGATAGTAATTCAATCTTTTTCTTAGCACTGCCTACTTACTTCTTCCTTACTCACACTCATGCTTCTCTTCAGCACTCCCCACCCAAGCCCTGACATACTTAAACCTGAAAAGGTTTAAGGTGAGCAGACTTTTCTTCCATATCTCTGGTCTGGATGTCAGGCAAATGCTTCCACCGGCTGGCTGACATATGTGGCTGCTGCAGACTAATTTCTTCTGACATGTTGCCTTGAATGCACAGTCACAGAGCATGTGCTAAAGTGCTAAACACCCCCAAACTGTGCACTTTCCAATCTGTGAATGCTTTTTGGTGGGTCCAGGCTTTTTTTTTTTCCTCAACCTGAAGCATCATAATGGAGAAGCACATGGACACTTCATTGAGGCAATCTGTCATCTTGCAAACGCTTAATAGCAGCAGCAGTACCTGTGTGTCCCTCTCAGTGAGCCAGACACCACCAAACAGCTGCTCTCCTATTGAAGTGCCGGCTGCATTAATGAGCTTAGAGACAAAGAACTGACTGTGTGGTGCGCAGCTTGGGGTCTGCGTGCAGGCTGGGGGTAAAGGATCAAGCAAAAACACTCCAAATCATATTATTTCATTTATAAAAATTGATTTGGGACCCAAATGAGCTAATACGTTTTTTAAGCTTCAGAACTTGGAAAAGCTTGATCATCCACCTGCTATCTACTAGGAGAGTGACATCTCACCAATGATTAGGCACCATAGAGCTTATAGAGTGTTTTCACACCATAAACCTCACTATAACCCTACAAAGGTATCATTTGGAGTCTTTGAAAGGTTCAACAGCATGCACAAGTTCATGTGGCTAATCAAAAGCAGGGTAGCGAGGGAATGAAGCTCTGGATAACTCCAAAGGTCATGGCATTCTGAAAAATTATCATCAAACTTTTATCACCCCCCTCTCTTTACCTGAGATGTCCCTGCAACAGCCAAGGAGGAAGAAACCTCCAGTAGGAGGCACTATCAAAAGACTGAGCTTCCCCATTAAAATTTTAAGTTTCTGTTTCCATTAAAAAGATAAGGAAAATGGGGTCTCAGACCCTGGTGGCAAAAGGGCTTAGGTCTCAGCACTGTGAAGCTATATGCAGCACAAGCTCAATCCCCAGCCAGGAAGAAACCCACATGGCGTGGCAGACCTCTCCTGTCTCGCCCGCTGCTTCCCTCAGCAGTGTATTTCAGTAAATCCACCTGTTCTGCTCCCCACTCTGTCTCTGGTGAATCCTCTCACCTCTCCATACCTTTGTCCTACATCCTAGCTCTTGTATGCATAGATAAATAAGTTTTTAAAAGATAAAATAGGGAAAATGATAGGGCACCAAAGAACTTTTGAAAATCTTTCTATCACACCACAGAGGTCAATTCTCTGACTTGCCTGTGAGGTTGCTAAAGGATCACTGTGTAACCCCACATAGTAACCTATGCTACCAACACACAGCATAACCAATTAAAAACAAGAAAGCACATAGAGCAGGCACAGAACTCAAATCCCAAACTAACACTAGCACTACTGCTATGCTCATAATTCAAGTACACCAGCAATAACAAAAATAACCACTATTGGCAGGTAGTATTTCCTTAGACGAGGCCATATGATAATTCTCAGTGTTTATTACATGCATTACTAAATTCTTTCAACAACCTGTCACATAGGTATTTTTATCCACTTTCTACAGATGAGTCTGAGTCCAGAGCATTGAGTCACTTGCTGGAGGTCACAGAGCTTGCGCGTGGCTGAGTGAGGCTATACTCCCAGGTCTCTTGATGCCAAGCCTCTATGACTCTGCCTGTCCATGTTTGTCTCTTCTAAATGTGACAGGTAGTTGCCAGATCAGAAAGCCACATCCAGGAGGTTAAGACACCCCCATATCCCAGTAAGGGTCAGATTAAAGGAGCACAGTTCTTCCTCCTGTCCAGCCAACGGTAACCCTTATTCCTGGCTCCCCAAAACCGGGTTTTAACCAACTTGCTTTTCTTCACCTTCTGTGTCTGGTTGCCAAGAAGTAATGGACAAAAGAAAGAATTAGTAAAAAAAAAAAAAAAACCCAAAACAAAACCTGGTATGAGGTGTGAGTTCAACCGAAACCTCTGACAGTTGTTTTAAAATATCTGTGTATGTGCACACACACCCACACGCATGTCACAGGGCGGAGGACGAGAGCAGGGAACGGGAGGCTGATTACGTGTCCTTTTCTGCCTCCTGACAGCTATGAAACTACAAGTGGGTAGATTATAGTCGAAGATAAAAATAGGCGTTATGCTGCCGCTTTCTCTTCCAGCTTTTTAGTCGCTCCAGCTTGAAAGCATATTGTAGCATTTTATTGTAGTCTGGGCTCTGTGGCTTCTCTTGTTTGCAATTCCTTTTTGGAAAAGTAGAAACACTCTCTCCATGGAGAAATTAATGCACATGAGTGAGAGAGGTGGCAATGTGTGTGTGTATGTCAGTGCACACTCACATGAACATGTGTGTGTGTGTGTATGTGTCTGAGTCCCTCCCAAAGCCTCTGAGACAAGAGGTGGCAGAGTGTGAATCTGAATAGAGCGGAAATTGGAAATTGACACAGCTGTTTTTGTTTAACCATAACCATTTTTAGAATTTCAGGATGCATTAAGCTTCCAAACTAGGCAACCCACTCAACACTGGGATTAAACATTAGTCGGGGGTAGATAGTGATTTGAATGCACTTTTCACATCACCCCAAGGTCTAAAGGAAAGCCTTCATCTCAACCAGCATGGAGGTCATTCGCTTCCCTTTCATTTGGCAATTAAACTGAATTCTGCAAGTAGTTGCTTGCCAGGTCTCAACCTAAGCCCCTTTATTCCCACTCATTATCTCCATTCTTTTACCTGAAATTTTATCTCAGGGTCACTTCACACCACAATAAGCTACAGTGTCCAAAGTTTCTCAATTTACTTTTCCTGGAACATAGTATCCCCAATTGCTGTGGGTGTTTGACAATATATTTCCTCACCCAGCACAGAACAACTGGATTTGAACTTATCAGGAACCTAAATTTTAACAAGCTGCTCCAGGTTATTCTCACAAAACATTAAACTTTTCAAATGCCTGGCAAGTGGCAAAGAAATAGGACTTTGGGGTTGTACTTGCCTGTACTGTAGGCTCCACCAATTTATACCCGGGGGTGGGTGTGGGGGGGTGGGAAACAACCTGTTTACAAGCTCTCTGGCCTTGGTCAATCTGTAATTTTTCTAGGTTCTGTATATTAATCTGTAAAACACTGGTGCCTAGTGACTAGGGTTGGTGTGATCCTGAGAAAACAAATGTAATAATAAAGGGCAGTGGTTATCCACAGGGTCTGAGGTAATGTATGGGACACACTTTTGGTTGTTTCAACGGGGGTGTGGGGGAAGGGGTACCACTGCCATTCAGAATAGAAGCCAGGGATACTGCCAGACCTCCTACAAGGCACAGGGCAGCCCCCCACAATAAATAATTATCATCTCAAAATGTCAATTGTTGACATTTTAAGAAACCCAGGCATAGAGCCCACACATCCTGCCTGGCTTTGCATTCTGGGTGCCACCAATCTGACTGTGATCCTGGGTAGGTTGCTCAGTCATTCGGAGTTTCATTTTCTCCACTGTAAAATAAGGATAAAAATACCTGCCTCACAAGGTTAGTGAGGGTTCAATGAAGTGACACATGAAGCATGCCTGGTATATTTCCAGAAGGGTCCTGGCTCTTACTTCCCCGTGCTAGTTAACTTAAGAGGGAACCAGTTTCCACATTCATAAGAAGCTAGGAAGCCTAAGGCTTCCTCACCTTTAATTCATCAAGTGAGGTGCTTTATGAGCTGGCACAAGGCAGGGCACAGATGGCTTGTCATCTGAGCGTGCATGCATGGCCAGGCCCTGTTACCGAGGTTAGGAATCACATGGCCCCCTTCTGGGCCGAGACTCCAGGACAGCCCCGTAGACAGCCACAGGCTGAAATAACAGCCCTGGTTGCACTATTACCCCCATGACTCTATTTTTAAATAACGGAGACCAGCTTATTGGGAAAGAATAGTGCAAAACCTAAAAATAAATCCTGCTAACAAGGTGATGCTTCTGATCTGGAACAAATAGAAACACTGCACCCTTTAACATTCAGGCCATTGGGTCTAGGATCCCTCAACAGTATCATCAATTAGTCAATTATCCACATGAAAGGAAGAACGCAGAGATGTGAACAAGTCAAGGCAATGATTTAGATTTTATGTGTGATCTCAGGATGCAAAGAGCATCAAGACATACAGACCTTGGTGTCTATACTTCCAAACATGAATGTCCCACCCCTCACCTCAAGCTTAGTTTTACTCTCAATGGGGTAAGAGAGGTTTAGAATTTTACTATTCTGGGAGCAACTTTAACATAGAATGAGCACAAACATAGGACAGCTGCCAGATCGTTACATGAACTTTCATTAGAAGGAGAGGGATGCACAGATACCCCCACCCCAATTCCCTCTAGATGTCCAAGCCACTCTAGTTATCTTCATCTGCCTCTTTCTAGAACAATTGATTCTAACTAATTCTTAGTCAACTGAACACGGATATTTTTGTCCAACTAATGGGTACAAAATGACAAGGCAGGGTGAGGCCCTGGAGGAGTGGTAGAGTTGAAGGAAATAAAGGCCCCTGTTCCCGAAAGTTCAGGGCTGCTGTGCCCTACGAAAAGACACGAATCAGAATGGGCTTCTTATTCTTTGGTGTTTGACCCCAGTCACAACCATCCTCCTGGGAAGAGCACAGGGAACAGGTGAGTGGCACTGCCATAGAATTTTTGCTCTGGAGAGAGCCAGAAAGAAGCAAACACCACACAACTGCTGCCACAGCATGGAGCCTGGATGAAGTCAGCAGGCAGGTGCTGCCTCGCTCTCCCTCGTCGTTATCATGCACAGCTGCATCAGCTTTTACTTTTCATTCTGGTCAAACAAACTGTAAATTCATCCTGCTCATCAGGAAGTCACCCAATAAGGAAATGAGACTCTGACTCCATCCCAGCAGAGCATGAAGGCTGGAGAAGCTCTGGACCACCAGCTAGCTCTCTTACCAGGGAGGAGACTGAGTCAGGCAAATGGAAGGCTGCGTTTGTCTTTCTCAGGTGAAGGCAATGCAGTGTTCCATCACCATCCCTAGTGTGACCTCAGAACCCTGAGCCAAAGGGCCCCTGCCTAGGGCTCACCTGTTACTGTCACCTGTGATCCGAGTATCTCTCCTTCAACTCTGGGCAAGACAAAAGTCAATCTTTCCAATAGCCTTTGAGGTATAGAAGTTGTATCTTCCTTTCATAGTGGAACAAATGGAGTCTTAGAGAATAGAGAAGGGCCTCTTTCCCCAAAAAGGCCTCATCAGCCACAAAATCCACTTCATACTGAAATACATGCAAGTGGTTACGAAAGAATATGATATTGTTAGTTCCTTGCTTAAAACCTTCCAAAAGCTTCCTCATTGCCTGAGGCAGTACTTCTCAACCCTGGCTGCAAGCTGGAAATACCTGGGGAAATTTTAGAAATGCCAATGACCTGGCCCCAGCCCAGATCAGTAAGCCAGAATCTATGGAGGTGGAATTCAGACCACATTGGGAGCTTTTTGAAAGCTTTTGAGTGATTCTCAAGTGCAGTCAAGATCAAGAACCACTGCCCGAAGCCATTAGTGTCAAGCTCCATAACATTTCTTGCCAGGTCTTCTGAAGCCAGGCCCTTATCTCTTTAGCCTTAACTTTTACTACTCACCCATTTTACTCCCTGGTGCTTCATCCACCCTTGGCCAGTGTAGGGTAAGTAAAAATTATCAGGCTTTTCTGCCCTCCCACCATTAGCATTAATAATGGACCCCTGCAGTCCTACATGCATGTCTGATGGCGAGCACCTGGAATGCAGTGTGGGCGTGCATAGGTGAGCGCACCTGAGCCAAGAGAATGGCCACATAAGGTCAGGGTGGCAGAGGATGGTGCATTGTGGAGTGGCATGGTGTGGAGTGGTGGCAGAGTACAGCTAAGTCCAGTGGAGAGCATCATGAGAACAGCTAAGACAACAAAGAGGCTGCTTGAACCGACGATGAACTTATCCGGTCTGGGATGGTTGCACTACAGCCAGCGTGGGATTTTCAGAATAACTACACACTTATGCCTCTTTTGCTTTGCTGCTCCATCCTCTATGTAGAATGTGCCCCCCCCCACTTCTTGACTAATTTCTATTTTTTTCTTTCTGAGTTCAGCACTGATTCCTCTAGAAAGCCTGCCCCCACCTTCACCTGGTGGCCCATTTAGGTGCTCTACGTGAGCACAACCTCCCACTTCCACAGATCACAGCTGATCTTTGCTCGTCTCCTCCTTCCCCAGATGAGTGCCTTGACCAGATGAGACCTTATGCATGCACCTTCTCGGTCAGTACACTGCACCAAAACATTCACAAAGCTCACTGGCCCAAGAGAATTGAAATCAGAGATTCACACAGACACTGTGCATCAATATTTATAGCAGCATTATTCACAATAGTTAAAAGGGAGAAGCAGGGACTCCCCTGGTGGCGCAGCGGTTGAGCGCTAGGTGTGAAGCTGCCCGCAGTCTCTGCAGCGCAGGTTCGATCCCCGGCCACCAGTGAGTGTCCCACATGGCGAGACAGACCTCTCCTGCCGCCCACTGCTCCCCTCAGCAGTGTATTTCGTCAGTCTGCCTGTTCTGTTCCCCACTCAGTCTCTGGTGAATCCTCTCCTCTCACCCTCTCGCGCTTCTGACTATACCCAGTGCTTATATAAATAAATAAATAAATCTTTGGGGAAAAAAAGGGGGAGAAGCAACCCAAATGCCCATCAAAAGATGAATGGATAAACAGAATGGAGGACAGTCATACAATGGAATATTATTCAGCCTTAGAGGGGCGGGGAATTCTGGCACCTGCCCCATGGATGAACCTTGAAAACGTTCATGCTAAGAAATCAGGGATCCTATCCTTTGGCTCCACTATTTTCAACATAGGATGCCCAAGGTTGCCCAGGAGTTGTCCCCTCCAAATCAGCCAAAATGAAAATGTGCAGAGAACCTCGAGTGGGAAGCCTTTATGGGCCAGACCTGGAAGTGGTGTACATATCCCTTCTTGCCCTTTTATTACCATAACTCAAATGGTCAAAGCTGAACTACAAGGAAGGTTAGGACATACAGTCACTTTGTGGCCATATGGAAGACCCCATAAGGGTCCAGTGGATGCTTACACTACTATAGTTGTCTTCATAGGCTTATCTCCAACTAACATTACATCATGCATTTATATCCTATTTATTTCCTTCCCTTTTGATTGCCTGCCTTCACTAGAATGTTAGTAAGAGTCACAAAGATCCTTGTCTTATTCACCACTCTATCTTCAGCATCTAGCACACTGCTTGGCACATAAAAGCCACCAATACTTTTTCTTGAATTACCACTTGTGTTTTTTATGCATCATCCTGTCTAGTGATCTCCTATCTCCTCTTCTTTCAGAAGTTCCTGGAGCTATATTCCTTTTCTTGCTATGTCATTAGGGCCCTAGAGTCACACCGGACCCCAAGTTTAGGCCAACAAATGAGGTCAGTTTTATTCAATAGCACTAGCAAAGCTGCGTTGCCCTCTGGAACTGCTCTGTCCTAGGCATCATCAAGGTCCCTTCCTAGTTTACCCCAGTGACTCTTTTTGTAAGGGAAAAGAAAAGGTCCAAAGCATGTTCATCTGCTGCCGGGATGCATTGGTTTAGCATAAACCACACTCTAAATGAGGTGCCAATAACTGAAACAAACAGTTACTCAGTAGGGTTTGGACTGGAGGAATTTGGAAAGACATCAGCAAGAAATAAAAGAGTAAACATACACAGAGAAGCAGACATACTATGATAATGAAATGGTGTGAGTCCAGAGGGAGAGAATAACTGTCTTGGATCCTCACAGCTTCCTGTTTCAATTGCAGTGAATTGCAGGGTATCCTTAAAATAAACCCATTTATAAGAGTGTCTAAATGAATTACTGTTGCTCATTTGGTTGTGAGCCCGACTACCCCAAGCCAGCACCTGTTGGCAAAATGGCCAGCAGCTCACTAAGGAAGCTCATCGAGGGGTTATCACACTCCTATGCCATTTAAATAGCTGGGCAAAGGAAGTCACCCCACCCAGAGTTGGCATCCTGGACTATAACTAGACCTCAATCAAATGTTAGTTCAGACCATCTCATCTCACCCCGAGAACACTGCACCATGCCAGCAGGTTCATCTTTCACAAAACACAACTTTCACTCTGCCACTCTCCTCTTCCAACTCTTCCACTGTCCCCCATGGGCTCTGAAACTGAAACTGAATTTGCATCTGTGTGATTGGAATTCCCCTAGGAGCTGCATGTACATTATCTCATGTAATCCTCAGGACAACCATGCAACTAGGACCTACCATCTTTATTTTGAAGCCATGGTGATTGGATCATGAAAAGATTAAATAAATTACCCAAAACCTGAAGCTAGGAACCAGTATAGTCAAAACAGAAATCCAGAAGTGCCTGTTTCAAAAGCCTGTCCTGTTTCTAATATGCATTCATTCATTCAGACAGACATGTCGTGAGTGTTAACCACAAGTCAGAGTTGTACTAGGTACCAGGATCACAATAGATAAATTACTGAAACATAATTAATAGTAAGTACTATGCTACAACAAGGCATGGTTACTACTGGATGGCAGGAGCTCCAAGCCCAGCCTTCTGGGTGAGCAAGGCCCTTCTGAGGGTAGTACCCCATGAGTTGCAATCTGAAAGGTGAATAGGAGTTAACGACTTACTCTTCTATTGGGGAACTTATCCCGATGGCAAAGTGGCTGCCCAGAGACACATCTCTCACTGACAATGTAGCAGCCCCTACATTGAAGGGCTGCTGGGGGAGCAGGAAGAGGCCATGTGAGGAATGAAAGGAGAAACAGAAAAAGCCTGACTGTTAATTGTCAAATGATGTCACCAAAATATATTTTGTATTTAAACAACTCCTAGCCTACAGGTTAATAACAGTTCCTACATAACTTGGAACTAAAACCTATTTCCTTCCCCAGAAGCAACTTTCTTGTTACACACACACACACACACACACACACACAATCTCATTGCTGGTCTGTTTGTCAGTGCTAATTATGTTCTCCATAACACATTCCTGATTGCACAGAATTAAATTAAGCAGGTGTGGAGGTGACAGAACAAAACAAAATATGACTTATATGACAGACTGATCAGTTTACAGGAGGATAGGGTGAAAATAGCAAATGTTGTATATGGAGGTCAGGACAAAAGAACAGAATCACACTTATATAAAGATAAATAAAATCAAACAGAAAATGATTTTTTGCAGTTGCTTCTATTATAAAGATGATCTGAACACCCTATTTTATCGTTTTTCAGTCCCTCACAGATGTCTGATTTACCTTCTACTTATGATGCCACTGAGTTAATTAATAGAAAAAATGATTTTCATAGAATATTTAATTTTGCATTTACAATTTGAAGGTTGATTGGCAATAATCACTTTTCATTAGAGTAAAAGTTGAAAGTATAAACACTTTCACTCTACAATAGCTTTACCAAGTAAGGAACAAGATGAAAAATGCATTCTGGATAAAGAGCAGAAATAAGAAAATCTGGGAAAATAAGCCAGATTATAACCCCAAACTGAATTCACTAAATTTCTAAATAATTAAGTAGTTGCAAGAATGGAAGGGATTTAAACCACAAAGTCTGACGTGTGCTTTTGGTGATGCCTCCTTACAAATGAGAAAGTCTTTTACAACTATAGTTATATACATGTACATTGTAGTTGTATGTCCATTTCACTTACTTTTTCCTCCACAGGAAACCTCCCCTACCCACATTCCCAGCCTCCTTTGGGTCAGGTGTGGCCTTGAAACTGAGTTCTGGCCACCAAAATATGCATCAAAGTCCTAGAAAACCCTGGATTAATGCCTATATGAAGCTCAGTCAGCCCATCTCTTCAGACACACCTGCCCTGAGCCGCTTTAGCCTGAGACGGGAAGGAGTAAATACACTCCATGACCGAGCTCTAAGTATTATTCTTTCAACAGCTGATCAACCTTAAATGATAAGATTCATTGTGTGAAAAGATTCAATGTGTGAGCCATTCATGGTCTATAGTGGTCCACAAAGGTTCCACTAGACAGGAGAGGTGAGTACTTCATATTTAGATATTGGAAACTATTTGTATGACTTCCCAAACACCAGAGAGTTTAAGAGGAACCACGTTATAAAACAGCGAGGATGGAAGGAAAGATAAGGAGGAAGGATAGTGCAACTGGCATCCAAGATGCCCCTTCCAAGCTTGTGAGCTCTGAGAGTTGCAATTATGTCCTCTGCCTAAATGCCTTATGCATGCACTGGTCCCACACAACAAAATCCCAAGTCTCCAAAGTTGGCACCGCACTCTCCATGAACTCAGCCATGCCCATCTCTTTATTTCAACCACCATCTCTCCTGCATTATATGCGTATCTTGAACAAGCCCCACCTGTACATCTTAACACATAATTTTCCCTCTGTAAGGTATGTTCTTTCCCCATTTCACCTCCCTCCAATATTAATAATCATCTGTCCAGGCTAAGTTAAAAACATCTTGTTAATCCATAGCTTTTACTGACACCTGTTCTCCCTAGGAAACATCCTTCTTCAGCAGGATTCCCATAAACCTTTAAAACCACTGACAAATATATGTATCCTAGTATTTATCATTTAAGTCATCATTGTTATTCTTCGTTCTCATTCTTTGCTAGATTTGTAGATTCTTAATGACAACTGTGTGACTCAGCTCTTCACGCCAGTTGGCCGTCCTGTGCTTGCTGTATGCGTATTGTATAAGTGCACACATGCACACGAGCGTGCGCATGCACACACAAAGTAGGAAACAATAGTGCATGATTGAGTTGCAAACAAGGAATTTCCTATAGTATGCAATACAAATGTAACTGGAGACTGACTCTATTTTCCAAAATCCAAAAAAATCCTGCCATCAAAAAAGGTTCACTGCAGCCCTTGAATAAGATTTGCTTCCTAAACTGACAGTCAACCAGTCCTAAGGGTGAACTATTCATCTATAAGTATAGATGTAAAAGGAAAGCAGACCTGAGGAATAGAAGCTTTAGAGAAACAAATAAAAACTGAAAATGACTATCTGAAAAGGGAAATAAATCTATATCTAAGAATTTCTTGATGCCCAAAATGCCACTCTTTCCTGCCTTTACAGATTAAGACCATTCATTTTTCCCCCTTAAACAAAACAAGGCACTGTTAAAAACATCAATACCAAAAATATCCTACATGTGGAACAGGGGGATGGTAAATTACATCAGGGACCATTCAAGGCAAGAACTTAAAACCACAGTATGGGGAAATGTTCTCTTAAAATGTTTGCTGAAAAAGAGCAAGCTATTATATCTGAACTATGATCTCAATAATACATATGTTTAAAGCACAGTTACATATTTAGATAAAGCAATGGCATAAAATGCAGCACAATATTAGAATTGTTTTATTGGAGTGGTGGAGAGAGCATTTTTGCCTTTGTTTTTTTTTTTTTTCATTTTCCAGGTCTTCTACAATGAACAGAGAATACTTTAATAATTGGAAAATAATACAAGAATGTTCATAAGTCAAAATACCTGGGTTTGAATCCTGTTGCCACTCCTTTGCAACTGTGTGACATTCAGACAAGTACTACACTTCACTGTTATATCAGCCTACTCATCTGTTAATAGAAATGTCATTAATTTCTTTTCAGAATTTTCACATGATAATGCACATAAAGCATTTCTAACTGAGGCTGGCATATAGCAACTTAATAAGTATTGTCCAATATTGTTGCAGGTGGAGGTATGTTCCAGTACACTCTGGAATTTGAGCAACAAGGTTAGATGGGGAGAGATTGGACACAAAGGCAAATCTTGCCCCCCATCTACTCTGGCTTCAGATTGCCCAGATTCAACCCCTTGGTGAGTTATCGGCGCCCTATTATGTGAAGTTGTCTCTCTTTTGCTCAACACTACTGCCAAGAGAGAAATGGTGTGGGAGGGAAAAGAGATGCAATTTTCAACTTGATTCTTCATTTGCCTTTGTCCACTTCTCACCATCCCCTCTCTTTCATTTGTATTTTGCCTTAACTGCCAATTTGGGGCTTAATTAGTAGAATGCAGAGAAGCTGAAGTAAAACAAAGCTCAGTAGAATACAAAAAGAAAAAGAATCAAAAAAAAGGAAGGCATGAATGGCAGCTCAGATCTAACTATAATCAGAAACAGGTCGGTGTCGCCCCGGAACATACATGACCTCCTAGTGAAGTAGACTAACGTTTCATTTACTGCTCCAATTTTCACACGGCAGAGATAATTTACCTGTGTGATGATTACATCTTGCCTCCAGGCTCTCAGCAACTATTGCCTACCACTGTATCTTGAATTTGAGAAATCTGTCTGCATTCAGACAAAGTGCTGAAGATAACTGAGGAGGCAAGGAAATCGCATTTTCCTTCCAACACAGTTGCAGACTTGGATTCTATCTATTAAAGTCAATTGGTAGATTTGCACACGTAATTAGAGATATTCCGATAGCAGGCACAGGTTCTGTTTGCATTCTAGGTTTAAAAAAAAAAACAAAAATCAATGTCCAAACAGTAAAAAAATAAAAATAAATAAATAAAAGGAACGCTTATTCTGAAGCCATAAATTGCAGCAGTGCCATTCACAAAAAACCAGGGGTAGGGTTATAGGTCAATGCAAAAATACCACCTCATGGGGAAGAATGATTAGACGGGATGGGCAGAACTTTCACCTCCAGGTCACAAGCTTAAAATGCAGCCCAACCCTTCCTGTATGATGTTGACAACCCACTGACAATCTGTGTGGAAAGAGCTGGCTCAAAGACTGCATTTTCACCAGAAACCACTATCCTTTCAGCTGAGAGGCTGAAAAACAGTAGGATCCCCGAAATGAACTCACCTGCTCAGCTCCTAGAGGTGTATTCCAGCTGGCATGGATAAGTCAAATTGCACATTCCATAAAGTTCATTTCCAGCATTCTTGACCCAGCTCTGTGGCAACAAGCCCCAGGGAGATGAAGCTTCCAGACAGGAATTCTGTCTGCAGCGCTTGCTTACTTACCTCCTGACTTTTAGCCTTACAGCCCGACTTTTGTTCAGAAAACATAAAGGGTCTATATTTCCTTCCTCCAGATTCTGGGGGCTCAACTTTCTCTATAGTATCAAGTCTAACTAAGCACTGAAATCTAGATCTAAAACAGAAGATTTTTTTTAAGATTTATTTATTTATGCATACAAGAACTGGGGTAAAGACCAGAGGTGTGGGGGGTGAGAGCATTCACCAGAGACAGAGTGGGGAACAGAACAGACAGATTGACTGAATACACTGCTGAGGGGAGCATTGGGCAAGACAGGAGAGGTCTGCTGCCCCATGTGGGTAGCTCTCTGGCAGGCCGGGAATCGAACTCGTGCTGCAGAGGCTGCAAATAGTGTTGTGCTTAACCCCTTGCACAACCAGGGAGGCCATAAAACTGAAGAATTTTCTAATAACTTTTAAGCTCTATTCAAATAGGAAACTCAGATTTATTAAGTAACAGTCATATGACAGACATTCTGTTTTCCTAGGGTTTTATTTCACGCCACAAACATTTAACTCACAGCCAGTAAGCAAAAAGTGAATGACACATGAATGCAGGAACATACCTTAAGATGCAAAAAAATCAGTGGCATTTTGGCTCCTTAAGCTTATGGGGCAGGACTTACCTCTGTCTCACTTCAAAAAGTATTCTAAGCAACCGAGAGTTAACTGGTATTAACCCCATCATCGTTACCCCCTTTTTACGGGATTGAGAACTGAGGCCAGCAGAATACCGTAAAATGCTCAAGACCACACAGGTAGAAAGTGTGGGAGTTCATAATCCAAGAAACACTATCAAGCCAGAGCTTGCTGCTTTACAACTTGTCACCCTTTGTTATAGTTCAGAAATGCTTTCTCCCTAGCCCAGGTTTATTCAAGAACTGGATCAAAATGGAGGCAGCAGAATACCTAGAAACCAGAGGAAAAGAAAAAATTTCTTTCCTTTTTGCATGATATCCTGAATTCCAAGCTGACCATGCTACTGCCTCTGGGAATGGCTACTACTCTTGCCCCGTGACTTAGTTTCCAAATTAGATTAAATATAATTAACAGTATTTCACACTAAACAAAGCAGAATCTGAACAGAAATGTCCTTTTTTTGTGTGGAGAAAATCCAAGGAGAGAAACTGGGTAGCAGGGTGGAGAGGATACAACATCTGCATGAAGCAAATCTCATTAGGAATCTGAATCCACCCTTGGTGGTTATACAACTAAGCATATTAATTTTTTTAAAGATTTATTTATTTATGCATACAAGAGCTGGGGTACAGGCCAGAGATGCGGTGGGTAAGAGGATTCACCAGAAAGAGCATGGGATGCAGAACAGGCAGACTGACTGAAATAGACCGCTGAGGGGAGCACCAGGTGAGGCAGGAGAGGTCTGCTGCACCATGTGGGTCACCTCCCTGGTCAGGAATTGAACTCATGCTGCAGCTTCATAGCGCTGCATCTTAATGCTTTGTGCCACCAGCAAGGCCCAAAAGCATATTAATGTTAATGGCCATAAGTGTGGAAGGGCAGTGACAAATGCCACTTTGCAGAGCTAGTGACCAAATGCACATAAAGCCTGGAGAGACATCCCAGGCCATGGGAGAAGTCAAAACTGGATGCTATTACTTTCCTTACCAGTCCTACACCTCTAGAAATAGCTGTGCAACAGAAGAACAGTTCTAGCACCTATTCCATGACTTCCTCTTTTAACAGCCCAGGATCGCCATATTGAGCTCCCTTCGAGGCACACACACCCCTCTTGCATCTGAACAATCACTCACTATGCATTTCTAGACCCATCCATAAAGGGTAAAAAATCCTCAGAAGTCACAGAGTTGTTTTTTACAGTGTGATTCCCTGACCCAAATCAGTCTTTGCCTTTGAATCAGTTTATGTTACCAGTTATTTAGCAGATTGATTGCTGCTATGGCAACTGCACATCCCTCCGTGCAGACACAGGCATAAGTCCTTGGTACGATCCTGGCTTGGTCTCTCTGGCTGCATTCAGTACATGCCAAAAATTAGAGAATATTGGGGAAATTAATTGCTTTCTGCACTGGAAGCTCTGGGGCTGCATTGTGGTGTAAGAACACATGAAGCCTGATACCTAAAGATGGGACTGCTTATCACCCAGCAGCCTGGGAGGAGAAAGAACTGAACAGGGGCCCAGCCATGCCTGGTCAAACTGCTCACCTTTGGTTCCCAGGGTTCCTGCCAAATATCAATGCAGGATGTATCTAGAGACCGTAAACACCATTTGGCAGTGATTTGGAGTCTTTCAGAAAAGCTTTCCACTAAGAGAGGAAAAGAATAAGCTTTTCCATGAATCAGAAAGGGTTAGATACAGATTCTGAGTATACCACTTTCTAGTTGCAAACTGTGGGCAAATCCCTTAAACTCTGAGAACTCACTTTCCCCATCTACACCGTGGAATTAAGAATAGGTCTCCCAGACCACCTTTGCGAATGGCCCATATTAAAATACTACAACAACAACAAAAAACAGAAACAAATGTTGGTGAGGGCATGGAGAAAAAGGAACCCTCTTACACTGTTAGTGGGAATGGAGACTGGTCCAGCCTCTCTGGAAAATAGTGTGGAGGTTTCACAAACTACTAAAAATGGATCTGCTATATGCTCTAGCAATTCTAGATATCTATCCAAAGAACACAATAACACTTTTGAAAGGAAACCTGCACTCCTACGTTTGTTGTAGCACTGTTTGCAATAGCCAAGAAATGGAAACAACCTAAATACCCAAAACTGAGGAGTAGATCAAGAAAACGTGGTTTTAGACTATATACACAATGGAATACTACTCAGTGAGCAAAAAAGATAAACTCATGTCATTTGTAGCAACATAGATGGAGCTGGAAGAGACTGTGCTAAAAGAAACAGGCCAGAAGAAGACAGATAAATACTGAATGGTGTCACTTATATATGAAACATAGAGAAACCAAACAAAGGGTCAAAGACAAATTATAAAAACAACCCTTGAAAGCTAACCATAGATCTGTTGCATCCAAGAGAGCAGAAGGAGAGGCTGGAGGAGTAGGAATGAACATAGGGGCTAAGGGGAAGGGGAGCATAAGGGATTACTGTGGGAGACTATAGGTGCTTTGGTGGTGGGAGAGCTACAATGACCACATCTAAGGGGAGAAATCCTATACTGTCAAAATATTCACAAATATATGAAACAATGTTACCTCATTAATTAAAACAAGAATAGATGTCCCCCAACCCCACAGTTCTTGTGAGGATGGTATGAAACCACAATCCTGACACACAGAAGGAGTCAAATAACTGTTTCATTCTCCCTTCTCATCTTCCCTCTTTACCTTTCTTTAGTTTTTTTTTTTTTTTATGCTTTTGCCCCAATTAGCAAGAGAGATCATTATGTTCATTAGGAACTGGTTCTAGGTTTTCCTTTAAGTATTTCTGATTTAGGAGCTTGAACCTTTAATTCTGCTTAGTGGGCCAACTTTGCTTTGGTGTTTTGGGCTACTTTCAGCTGAAAAAGACAGGTTAGATCTTATGAGAGGTTTTCTCTGTCCCATTCTGTCCCATTGGCCTTTTCCCCTTATTCTCCTGATCACCCTTTTTTTCAATGATATTTGATGATTAAAAATGGAGTAGAAAAGGCCCGGGGAGAAAAAAAAAAATAATGGAGTAGAAAATCTAGCATGTGGGTATAGTGGGGGCACCAGTTCTTAGGACAGCCCCTCACTTCTCAGGCCCTGAGAGCAGAGACTGTGATCTCTGCTCTAAGAAAACCCACATTATTAGCAGCCACGCTATATCCAGAGATGCCTGGAGCACTTTCGGGAAACTCTTCTAAACCATATGTTGTTTTTATGTTTTAACACTCTGTATGTATATATCATTTGCATAAATACAAAAATAAATAGCTGTCCTGTATTTCTCTGAAGATTGTAAATGTCAAAGAAAGAGGTAGAAATCTTTCCATGTATCAGCCTTAATGCCATAGTGCTTGGTCTGCAGTGAAGAGCCAGCAATGTTGCAAGCCCATCCCGACTCTCTGCATTTCATAGCTGACAATTTATAATGCAAATATTCTCATTTTATGTACTTTCTACCACTGAGGATAAGAAAGCATGGCTCAATCAGATGTAAGAACAGAAGCAGAAACCAACCATGCCAGAATCCAAAGGCACTTTCATCAGTTCCCTCTGAAGATCCCAGGATATAGGCTCAGTAATCTGCCATAAAACGATTCATATAAAGGATTCCTTTGTTCACGCGATATAACCACAGGCAACTGGTGACCTGGGAGGACAATATGGCTTTGAAGTCAGAGAGACCTCGGTTCTGGATTCTAAGCCTCTCTAAGCCTCATTTTCATCTTCTGTTAAATTGATGGTGTTTACTTCTTTTCAAGATCATGGAGGGTGAGGCCTAGGAGTGCCCACTCCGCAGTTCACAGGGTCTGGGTTGGACTCCTGAGCCAATCACTTGTAGCTGAGTGAACCCAAACAGGTGGTGTTGCCTCTCTAAGCCCTTTTCTTCATCTAAGGACAACACTGAGGACAGGAGATGATCAAGGTCTTATGGGGTCGTTGTGAAGATAAATTCTGATTATCTATATAGAGGGCTTAGCATGGGGTCTGGCACAGGTAAGCATTAAATAAATGCAGCCCAAGTAGTCATTATAGTAGCAGTGAAATTTATATAATAGGTACAAGGAGTCTAGTTTGTTTTTTTTAATGGAAACTGAACAACTGAAAAACGTGTTGGCAAGAAAATTCCAGACGCTATTGCAAACCTCTTTAGAATCAAACAGTTCCAATAAGTACCTGCTAATGAAAAGAAAGGAATCATCTTATAAATCTATCCTCCCATTTCATTTTTCACTTCAATGTTTCAGTGCTAATCAAGCAGTGACAGAATGGTCAGGCCTGGCTTGTATGCAGCCTCCCTGGTTCTGAAAAGATGTCGGCTTCAGCACATAGACCAGGGGCCTCCTGCACTTCAGTCCTGGGAGTGGGTGATTAGTAGCTGCTGCCAAGGATGGTGGAAGAAGAAACACAAAAGCAAAAACGTAGATGAATCCATGTAACAGGATTATGCCGAATTAGAAAAAAAATATATCAACTGACAGGCTGGTTGCCCACCCCTGAGAACAATGGGGTAGTTTACTTTGGAAAAATGGGCCATCTCTGAGGTCAATCAGGCAGTGCCACAAGAGTTAAAGCAGTAAATAAATGATTTTTATAGACACATAGCATAGATCAGATTGCTGGTCATGCTTTTTTTATTTTGTTTCTTCAAAGATACACCCACACACCTTTGGCAGTGTTATCCTCAAACGGCAAGATGTTACTTCTAAGTTGCAAGACCTGAGGCGCTATCTGTCCTCACCCACACCCAACTGTCTACCATCTTCAGCACCAAACATATCCCTAAAGACAAAAATGGCCCTTCAGTTCCTAAGCCGTTTAAACTAAAAATCCAGTTTAAGTGCCATTCCCAAAATAAAACAGAAACATGACCAGTGGCATGACATATTTACAGCTGTGAGACAGGGGTGGGGGAAGGCTTACTTGACCTGGTAGGCCAGGAAATGATGCAGTGACACAAACAGTAGAGAAGCGTTTTGCCCTAAAAGTGTTCTCTCTTCTGGAATCTCTGTGGGTACCTGTCACTCCAGCTAAAGACTTGGGTACTGTCTTCAGCTGTCTCCTACCCTCAGCCCTAAATCCCATCACTGACATCAGTCCATCTAGTTCATGTTTAACGCATCTCCAGGATCGCTGCTGTCCACGCCTGTGGGATAACCCCACTGGTCAGCCCTCTCACCTCTCTACTGACCATCTTAGTCACATCAGCACTGTTTTCCTCCATTCTCTACCTCTCCCTTTCTAGTTGCTCCTCACACTGCAGCAGCATGGCTTTGAAGGTCCTTCCAAATCAAGCCCCTACTAATATTCCAGTTTTATCTTTTGCATGCTGCAAATCCCACCACAGCCCACCACCCCCTATACATCCAAAGACACATCACAAACATGAGTGCTTTCATGCTTTTCCCTTTGCCTAGTGTCGCCTCTGCCCTGAAAAACCCTCCTACTCATCCTTTAACCTTCAGTTCAAATGTCCTCTCTTTATCGTGGCTAGATTCCCCCAATTAGATTTGGAGGGTTCCTGCATCATGTTCTCACTGTCCTTTTACATAGCTCCACTATAGCCCGATTTATACTACACAGCAATCATTGTCTCCCTGTCCATTCCTGTTCTGTGTTGTTTATGTGATAGTCAGGTGCAGCCACACAAAGAGTCACAGCAGAAGCTCAGGAAAAAAACAAAGTTTATTAAATGTGCAGGTCCTAGACACTGAAGGCACTTAGTGGCAACTTTCCATCAAGTCCTTTGCTATTTCTTAGAACTGCTACTCCCCAAAGGGCCAGTTTCTCTCCAGCCAGAAAGGTTTCTAAGATGTCAAAGGGTCATACTATACAGAAAATAAAAAATATAAATAAAACAACTTCCAAGCCCAAACTAAAATCTGATGAGTTCTTCCCTACTATACTTTAGCAGGGCTTATAGTGAAGCTCATATTTCACAGGAGCTAATATATACCAGTTTACTGGCTTTCCACAGCCCTGCTCTGACTAGTCAATGCCCTTACCATACTAGTTAGTAGATATTTTGAATATCAACCCAGATTACAATTGCTTTACATTTATCATCACAGCCTTTGGGGCGTATTATTATCCACATTTTAGAGATCCAAAATCCAAGCTCAGGGAAGTTAATAACCTGCCCAAACCATGCAGTATAAACATTTGAGCCAGTGTGGGAAGGCAGGTCTACCTCTAACAGAGCCCTGATCTTTCCTCTCCCTCATGCCCCTCTATATTCAAGCACTTAGAACGGTGCATGGACTCCAGTGGGATTCAATAAATGATTGCCTAATGATTTAAGGCATAAAGAACAGTGACATCAGATATTTTTGTTTTCCAGCAGCTGATCCTCAGAAACAAGAGGCCCATGTTTCTAATCAAATGACGCAAGAACTGCTTAGTTCATCAAAATACAATACGTTCTTACCCACTGGAGCTATTTCATTCTTCTAGCTAGTAAACCGAGTACCTCGCATGGAATAGGCACTGGGCCAAGAGCTTTGTGTTCACTCTTAGTTTATTCTCACACCAACCCTGTGAGTCAGAAACTATATTTTTATCCCCATTTTCAATGAGGTACCAGAGGCTCAGAAAAGACATGAAATATATATAATAGCCCATAACTGACAAATGACAGAGCAGGGATCAAAAGTTAGGTCAGACTCCAAAATGCCTGCCCTTTCTACTGTGCTACATGACCATTTTCTTTCATGCCCTTGTAATCATTTGCAGGGGGAGTGTATGGGGCAGGAAAATGACTTCACAGAATCTGGAAGTCTCTGAGACAAAAAGGTGCATCACCATTAAGTAGCCTTGTCAGTAATGGATTATTGTGGCTTCTGTCTTCCGGACCCAACGGGAGCCTCAGTCATGGGCTCAGGACCCATCTCCTGCTGGAATCTTATTAGTGCTTCCTCTGCACAAATAAGAACTGGTGTATTGTGTTAAATTGACTGACACAAACAACCATGCTTTATCCAGAAATAGAAAATGCAATTTTCTTTAGCAAAATAGAACATAGGAAGTAGGATGGGGGGGTTGAAATGTCAAGCTCAGAACAAAGGTTTAGCAGAGGAGAAAGGTTAAAATCAATCACTGTACAGAGGGGGGAAAAAGGTCTGCAGTATTTATTCTATAGTAATTATGCACCCAAAGTCACTCTATAGAATTGGGAGCCACTGCTACCTAAAATCTCTTTTAAATGGAATAGAAAGAAAATTCCCCACCCAAAATTGTTAAGGTTCTACTTTTGTAATTTTAGAAAGATCATAGATAACTATTGAAAACAAATAAGAATGCCTTTTAAATATTAAAAAAAAAAATCTCAAATAAGAATGAGGTAGGGTGAAACCAAAATTGCTCTATCAAGAGGAACTATCAGTAGTACGTCCCTGTGCCAGTTTATATAGACGGAGTCAAAATGTAAGGAAAATGAAGGATTATCCACCACTCATATGTTCTAGTCAATAATCTTCACTTCAAGTGGAATATCCAATCACATTACTACAGTTTACAATTCTCAAATCACTGCACTTTTCTGGGATTATTTTGTTTGCTTTTTTGCCACAGCAAAGTTTTTCTATTACTTTCTATGTAAAGTGAAAAAGGTTTGATGCTTTTCCCCAACCCCTTGTGGTTTTAATTCCAGGAGGCTTTTCATTCAGACTAAGGGGAAGTTGTTCAAAGGAATCATAAAACAAAGAAAATAAAATACTGGTGTTTTGAGTCAAATGTTAAGATATATGGTGTAAAACAGAAAGATTTAAGAAATAGAATTTATCAAGGAATAGTTAAGGGAAGTAGAGAATAATGTTCTGTCCCTGAGAAGATAACCTGCACTCTGTCCTTCAAGCCAAGTCCAGGAAAGACGAAATTTTTTATGGACACCCCATCCTATCCAATTAAAGACACAATAGAAGAAGAGATTTACATAATAACCAAAGATTTGGGAACCAGAAATCAGCCTTTCATTTATTTAGTTGTTGGTTTACTCATATAAAGTAGGATGGCAAGTAGAAGTATTAAGAAGGGAAGGGTGAATTTATTTAAAAGCAAAATAATGTAAGGCACGATTTAGTCTCTATTTGACTTGGAAGCAGGATTGGGATAAGGAAATAAAGTTGATCAAGGTTCCATAGAGTCAAACAGGTCATCAATTCTAATAATCTACATACAGTGTGATTAATCACAGTGACTCCCCACATCCAACGCCTCCTCCTTGCTGGGAATACTTTGGAAAGTCACTTCTGTTTAACTAAATCACTTCCACTTCTTGTTCTCAATTCCATTTTATCTTGAACAAGTCTTATACCACATCTCCTGAGTATTAACTGTCCCTGGCAATGCACGTCCCTCACTTAGAAAGAACAGTGTGAAATGAGAAAGGACTATATGATGTCCTGGCTTCTTAGAAAAATTACTATATAATGTTTTTAAGATATTAAAAAGAAAGTAACCATTTGGATTCTTAGAGAATCTTACAGAATTTGTTTTTGGAAACAAAAATGCTGCAAAGATGATACTGATGAGAACTGAGCATAGCTGCATTGGCTTACACAAGTTATAAATTCTGTTGGGGCCTCAATTTGCTCATCTGTGAAATGGAAAAGTACAGTTATGTGAATATCCCTAAATCTCTTTCTGGTGTAACTTAAATGAATCAAATCAAAGCAAAAATTAGAACTCATTTGAAGACTGTTTTAGTTGTCTGCTTAGGATGTTTTAAATGGCTATTTTTGCTTTGGAAGTACTATATGTGCTTGAGAGATAAATTCAATACTCAGTTGAGAAAACATTCTGTCTCTTCCTTGCTTCACTCCCAAACCCACCCCCAGTTTGGTTGTTGAATAATAAAAGTCAAGATAAGGAAGGTGCAAGGCAAACTTTTAGACAAGCCTCTCCATTCAAAAGACTCAAAATTAGTTTCTGAATAAGATGATTTCCTCCTTCGCCCCCAGCACTTCTCTTTTTGGTCAACCTCTAAAAGGTTGAAGCAAAAGCGTTGCCCAGTGAGAAACTCCTGCAGTTGGCAGAAATGAAAAGCGAAGATCTTTCCTCACAGGTCAACTCTAACTGACACAACATAGATAAAGCTGTACTGTGAGAGAAAAGCAGACTCACAAGCAGTGGAAACCAGGGAGGAAACTATTTTGAGTTCCTTTCACCAAAAACCATATGGAATCTTTGTTATTAGAGCTTCCTGGAAATCTTTGGCTTTTCTATTATTATTATTACTATTATTATTATTATCCTTGTTTTTATTATAAGATTTTTTTTCACTTGCCAACAAGCTTTTCCTTGATGAGCTGGCGTGGTCTTGCTTTTTTAAAAGTCTGCTGTCATACCATAGGGTTCCACCTGAGCCCCGGGGGACCTGAAACAAACTACTGTTTTTTCCTATTCATTGTGGGCTAGGAGGGTAAGATCCTGCCTGAATAGAGCTGGAGTTATTTGAAAATCTCCCCTTTCCCTGGAGCCCAGGGCTGCATTAGAAAGCGACCTGTGATCTGCCATTCTGCATACAGCTTACTTTTGAAAGTGCATACTGCTCGCCCAGAATTGGCTTTCTTCCTCACAGTCCTGCTCAAAATGGAAATGGAAATGCCTATGTGGTCAGTGAAGCGTATACTTTCTAGCTTTAGGCTTATTCAGTAGCTGGAGACGTGCTGACACTCAGGGAGTGAGCACAAAGAAAAAATTCTCTGCACCCACATCTCAAAGTTTCCATGGAGGAGAGGTAAACCAGCGGACAAGCTGAGGGACAGGTTTTGAGGGGTTAGGAATGGGAGGCCTGACCTTCAACATAGGATTTGTTTAAAATGAGCAAGGATGATTGATGGCCTAGAAATTCCTTAGGAAGTTGAGAGAATGACAAGCCTCCTTCCTGGTCCCCTGAAATATGGGGTTTAGATGAAGATCAGCCTGCAATCTAGAGCGATTCAAGGAAACAGTATCCTGGGAAAAATGAAGGTTTTAAATTCGGGTGAAAGAACATTTTAATAGAAGGTAGAGGGAGTAGGGCAATTGTTAGCAAAGCGCAGAATGGAATGGATCCAGAGGAGTGTTAATAGCTGGAGGAATCTGAGGTAAGGAATTACAGGATTATCAGGAAATTGGGACCTTTCAGAGGAAGGACAAATTGACAGGAATGGAAGAACACAACTTGTTGAAAGTGACTGGCCGGAACTGGCCCAACTGCAGCCAACTAGCCAAATTTGACAAAATTCAAAGAGAGAGTGAGTGGGAACTACCACTATACTACATGGGTACAAAAGGGCCTGTACTGGCAGGGACGGAAAAGAGGTCTATGGTTTATTTTTCAGAGAACATAAAATACTAGTTGGGGTTGGGAGCAGATGACCATGCGCATAATACATAAAACTGGAGCCCCTACTACCACTGAATGTTTCCATACCAGAGAACAAGGGGCAGATTTTAGAGGTGGGCATGTGGTTATGAAATGGGGTTAATGAGCTCTACCTAGGAGTTATAAAGATGAAACATGCTGTTCTTCCTGAGGACCATAAAATGGGTATTACTAAACTTTCAATATGGATGGAGTTTGGCATTCATTATACTCTCAACATGCTTTAGTAGAGTGAGTATTCTGGGAGTCATGAGACTGGAATTCTGATCCCATCACTCCTACTCATCCTCAAAATAGAAGACTACGGGCACCCTTTCTCACCTCCCCTCTCCTCCACAAGCTGGTTTCTACACTCACCATTCTGATCCATCTACTCCAGTGAAGATTACCAATGACTCCTTTTTACCATCAAGGGACACTTTCAGACCTTCAGTCTTAACCCAGAACTCTTATTATTCCTTGGTTTCCCATGAACCAAGTTTTCCTGAGTCTCCTCCACTGAAACCACTCCCTGGTACTTAATGCTGGTAATGCAGGACCTATTACTTAGTGAATTTGGTACCTTAAAAAAAAGAGGAAGAAGCAAGGTCCTTTACCTTGATTATCAAAGTCAATTGGTCACTAACAAATGTACTCTTGTACCTGTTAACCTGTTATTTTATAAGGAAATCTATTGTAAAAAATGATTTAAAAAATATCACACTGCTAGTATCTTTGTATATCTGACTGAACTCTTCAATGATAGCTAAACCTCTAAGAAATAAATCAGTCTTTTTATCAAGAAAATCTGACTCATAGCAGAGATTTAGAAAACCTAAATAAGGGACTAGGAAAAAGACTAATTAATACAAAGGAAAAATCAAAATCAACAAGCAACTATAAACCAGAGACACACTACTGGGGAGGGGGGCGGGGAGAGGAAGGATGAGGGTCAAAATAAGGGGGGGTGCAATTGTATGGGGAATATAACCAAAATGAAAATGCACACATTGTGCAAAAATGAAAAATGATGTAAGAATTATATAAAATAAAATATTAAAAAAAGAAAATCTGTACCTCAAAAAAAAGTATAAAAATTGTTTAAAAAATTGACTAAAATGTATTTATATGAAGCCTCTGTTTTTTCATCTTTTCACATTAAACTTTGAGATTTCAAACTCCAAAATACATTATCACATGATATCTTATTTTCTTTTATGGATTCCATAATCAAGTATCTTCACTGAGGGTAAAGATTCACACAGTAGAAAATTCTGGACTCTATCACATACAAAAGATAAATGAGACATGCATTTAAGTTTCCAGGATTAAGGCATAAATATTTTTAGGTTACTAATACCAAAGCTTTGGATATGTAACAGCATCTGCTCACTAAATAGATAGGTATTAATGTGCAAATACATAATGTATAGATATATTAAATATAATGACTTTAATGTCCCCAATTTCTCATTTTCTTTAGAATATGATCTAACTTATTATGTTGTATGCTGTAATAAAATCCAGCTTCAATTTGAGTAAATAGAACTGTTCTTTTTTAGCAGTATCTGCTTATGAGGCCTAATGATAATTATACAAATCTATTTATATAAACACATTAAAAATGGTTCTGCTGTTTTTATGTCAGTTCATTTGTCATGACTCAGTACATAATTCCTTACTCATTTTTTTAGAGTATAAAAATAATACTTTCTAGCTATTATAAAATTAGAACAAAGAAACGTAGAAAGAGCTTCTTGATTGCACAAAATCTCAACATACAATGGTATTAGATGACCATCTGTGTACTTCCTTTTTTGAGATTTCTCTTAAAATTTTTATTTTAAAGAGATTATTTGAAGATACCATATATATATAAAAGACATATGACATATATAATGACATTAATATGTAAGCATGTATATATAGTCTTTGAAAAGAAAATTGTATGATCTTCCCCCAAAATATTAATATGATTGTAAAGGTATTTGGGAATAAAGTGCCAATTCAAAACTTGCATCTTATAAAGAGCATTCACATGGTTTTTAAATAGAAATCTCTAAATATCTTATTCACAGTTTACAGTGGTAATGCACCTTTTAAATAAATAAAGCTAAAGTACTCAGAAAATAAACGCTGTTTAACATTCTTATCAAATCATTGTAAACACTACTACCCACACCTCTCTCAACACTTAAATTGCCAAGTATAGACCCCATCAAAGTCTCAATACCTCACTCCTCAGAAAAGCATATGATTAGAGCAGAGTTCAGGTGTTAAGTTATCCTAGGTCACCACCGCCTCCAATCATTCTGGGGGTGTATATGTCACAGTTCCAGCCATGAGGGGAAGGCTTGAAAAGCAGAAATAGGCTTTTCGTTAGGCTGCTGCCTGATTTGTTTAAGAGATTAGACTGAGACTGAGCATTCTCTTTTTTTTAAAAGATTTATATATTTATGCATACAAGAACAGGGGTACAGGCCATAGCTGGGGAGGGGAGAGGATTCACCAGAGACAGAGTGGGGAACAGAACAGGCAGAACTACTGAAATACACTGCTGAGGAGAGCAGCAGGCAAGACCGGAAAGGTCTGCTGCACCATGTGGGTAGCTCCCTGGCTGGGGATCAAATTCATGCTGCAGTGGCTACAGACAGCTTCATAGTGCTGCGTTTTAACCCCTTGCACCACCAGGGAGGCCCATGAGTATTCTCTTAAAGAAGGATCCACATCTCATCACTTTCATATCCAGTGACTGACATTTCATATGACACATGGCAAGAGCTCTATAGTATTTGTTGATTGTTGAATAAAGGCCATGAGCAAATGATCAAATAGGAAATCTTGAAGTAGAGGACACAAATGTACTGATTTAAACAAATAGGCCTTTGTTGTTTTAATGTCAGGAACTCCGAGAAAGGCAGCCGTTTGTTAGTTCAATGGGTCAGTAATGTCAGGGTTGATATCGCTCAAATTTCTTCAGACTTTTGAGAATGGGCCTTAAACAAGCTTCAGTTCACTTCCACTTAAGTCATTAAGTGCAAGTATCATTAGCAGTATCATATGACTGCAAGGGAGCCTGGAAAGTGATTATCTTTCCTGGAGCTTGGCATAAAATCTGGATTCCATCATCAAGAAAGAAGGGAGAAGGGAGAAATGAATCTTAGATCAGCAACTAGCACTATCTAGATCAGCAACTAGCAATATCTTCAACAAATGTTCTCCCCACCTCCATCTTCTTGAAAGCTGAACAAGAAAAGATGAACAATAAATTAAAAACAGAATAATAATATAATCAAGAAAAGAACACACATTTATTTCACAGCAATTTTCTTTAGGTATGATCACTCACTGATGTACTGATGATAGCGATTTGCACTAGAGGTAGCCAATGGGCCAAGAAAGAGGTCAGTCGAGAAACCTGAAATACACATCTTGGATTAACCCCATAGTATGTCAGAATTCCCTTTCTTTGAAAAGGACCCAACAGTATAGAAACAAAACACATTTGATTTGTCACAGTTAGCTGAATTAGGGATGCCTTTCTTTGGTTTTAATACGGTTCAGTGTTTTAAAAATAATGTATAGAATTTACAAAGTAAGGATTGGAGGAGAGGTCATTTAGCCTCCTGTATATCTTGCAGCCTCTGTTTGAAATTTTCAGCAATGTGGAGTTCCTATTCTGTGAGGTGACCCATTCAATTTTTAGTTTTCTCTAATTATAAGAAATGTATTTCCTAACTGAAAACTGGATATTACCTCTCAGTATTATAAACCCACTAGTTTATACCTGACTCCTTTCAAAGACAGGTGGAAAAATAAGGATGGGAGCTAATATTTTTGTACAGTTACTAAACTACAAATGTTGAGCTAGGAGATTTATATACACTTTTCCCTTAATTCTTCCTAACCACCCTTTGAGATTTTATAACTCCTCCATTTTTTAAGATGACAAGACAAAGTTAATTATAATTTAAAACAAAAAAACTTCCTTAAAAACTGTGGCTTTTCCTGACACCAAACACATGTTGGTTGTTTACACCAATTCTCCAACATCAACTAGGTGTCCCATAATTAATTCAATTCTGATACTAAGTACTCAGAGACAGCAGGATAAAGGCTCAGTACCACAAAACTGATCCCCTTCAGACACCAGTCACAGATGGAATGGCAAGGCTACTTAAACTTCTTCCTACCCAACTACAAATTCAGAGGCTCCCATTATCCCCTTTGTCAAGTGTGATCATTCCATGGAATTCTGCAGAATGACCCACCGAACTCAGGAAAATGTTCTAGTTAAAGGACCACACCCAGAGACTGACAGATGGGGCAGACAGGACAAGGATGAGGTGGGGGTGATCTAGCACAGAGCCTCCATGCCCTCTCCAGGTATGCCACCATCCTGGTACAAAATGTGTTCACCAATACAGAAGCTCTCTGAACCCCAATGTTTAGGGGGTTCATGGAGGTCTCATTACCTGGCATGACTGATTAAATCACTGGCCCCTGGATACTGACATCAATATCTAGGCCCTCTAATCTTCACTGGAAGTTGAGGGGTACAGATGAAAGTTTTAACACTTTACTCACATGACTACCTAGGGCCCTCCCCTGTGAGTCATCGCATAAGCATACAAAAAGACTGTAAATGCCCAGGGTTATAGGAGAGCTGGGTCAGCAACAGTGAGCAAAGGCCATTTATTTATTATGATCCAAGATATCACATCATTAGCTATGGTGTAGTCATATTTCAAACTCAGGTCTGTCTATGGCTGAATTTCGTATCCTCTTTTGACAACAAACTTCCTTCTGATGCATCAAATCTTCTAAAAACTTGAATGAAAGGCTATATTAGTAGAGGATATTTTGAGATGTGCACCAAGTAGAAATATCCTGTATCAAAGTCACATCAATCTGAAAACTGGTAATCAAGAAAATGAGCCTTGAGAAATTTGTTTTTCTTATTCTGAATAATCATGCTCAGTGCTTTCATTGTCATTTCACCCTTCAAAGGCTAAAGTGTGTCAAATAGGTAAGGCCTTTGTTCTCCACCAATTGTTACTAACTGTAGATTAAGGATCCTTCAGCTAATATTTCACAGTAACTTTCACATTTATCATTCACCCACAGATCCACCCACATGTACTCAATATTGGGGGTTTCAATTTTGTGCTTTCCAAACACTCATTCAAAAGCAAAATGAAATAGGTTTATCATACACAAAAAAATTTTAAGCACTTAATGAGTAATGGTGTGGGAAAACAGATGATTACAGTCGGAGCTACTTGTGTACTAGCAAGGATAGAGTGTTCTGTCAAGGTCTGCTCCTCTCATCTGCAAAACTGTATGGAAGACATTTTGGGGATGGGAATTGGAGGCTCTCTGTGGTATTCTACTCCTTTTTCTAAGTGTTTGACTAACATTTAGAAATACTAGAATAACTAATATAGTATTCAGATTACTAACAAAAATGGACTGCCAATTTCCATTCAAGTTTCTAGGCAACAATACCATTTGATGGCAACTGCTAATAACGGTAGACACTTTTCAAATCCCTAGTACGTACAACTAGTCCCACAAGGGAGATAGCATATCCCCATCTAACAAATAATAAAACTGAGACTCGAAGGTTGAAAGGCAAACCATGTAAAACCTATGTCTTTTTAGTGCATCTTACTATATTAGGAAATCTTTCTTGATCACTCTAAATATATTTTCTTAAAAAGATAAGGAGGGCCTCCCCTGGTGGCACAGATGGTTGAGCGCTGCGCTGTGAAGCTATCCGCAACCCCTGCAGCGCCGGTTCAATCCCAGCCAGCCCGCTGGTGAGGGTTCCACATGGCGAGCAGACCTCTCCTATCTTGCCCACTGCTCCCCTCAGCAGTGTATTTCGTCACTCTGCCTGTTCTTTTCCCCACTCTGTCTCTGGTGAATCCTCTCACCCTCCCGCACCTCTGGACTGTACCCCAGTTCTTGTATAAATAAATAAATCAATCTTAAAAAAAAGATAAGGAAAGGCTAGAAAGCGGCGAAGGAATGTCAAAGACAGACAAAAGAAGGAACTGAAATGGAGGACAGGGCAGGGCAAAACAACTACTAAATCAGAGCATCTGGAGAAACAGCTGCTAAATTTCTGTCTCTTCCCCACTATAGAATAAAAGTAATATTGACATTGTGCCTCCACTCAAAATGTATTTCCAAACATCTTGGTCATTCAGTCACCATATGCACTGAGCACCTCTCTGTATTAAGAATGTTGCAATGGATGCTGCAGGGAAATTATATAAGCAACCAAGGGTAAGTCACTGTTCATACAGAACACACCATCTAGCTGGTTAAGAGTATGAAAGAAGGCCTCCCCTGGTGGCCAGGCGGTTGGTTATACCCCGGTTCTTGCATAAATAAATAAATAAAATCTTAAAAAAAAAAAGAGTATAAAAGAATGGAGCAGAAGACTATCACAGTAACGCCTTAATTAAGAACAGAATTCTCTGGCTCTCACCATGAAAGGAGAATAAAACTACATGTACTGGACAGACTCCCTCATAGCATAGTCGTCTTCCCTAGTGAATCTGATTGTAAAGATAACAAAAAACAGAACATGACTCTGTCAACAAGAGTTAAGGCTGATGCATCTTTATTTCACATGGTAGATGTCTACACACAGGCCATGGCAGGCTCTATTTCAATTCCATTATGAAAAATGAGCAGGAGATTGATTTTGGTCCTGAACACTTTACCCGACCAGGATACACACTTCAAATCCTGAAACCTTCGGTAATCATGAAACATTCTAAGTCCTATCCTCTGCAAATAGAAATCCGTGTCAAGAGTCTATCCCAAACAGTAGAACGGTGACTACTTCTGCTTCCATAGCTCAGGAGCAGGCACCTGGCAAAAGCGATCATAAAGAAAAAAGTCATGCTCCACCACTATGAATGATTTCTTGATATTCCAATTTCTGAGTCTTCCGCGTTCATTTCTAAAATCCAGATGACAGGTTCTAGAGACTCATATGACAAATGTGAGTCCCTCTTCAGAATCTGACTAGGTTTATTTTGATATTTAAAACCCTCATTCCAGGACAGCTGTATAAACCCACAGAGGGACATTTTATGTTCAGGTCCCTTTCGATGTGACCAGAATGATTTCAGTCAGTTTGAGACAGTTCTTTGAAAAATACAGCTGCAATAGTCTAAATATTAGTGTCCTCCCTTCCCCAAATTCATGTGCATCAATGTTCTACAACCTAAAACAGAAACCAACTATGCTGGTACTCTGCTCTTGGACTTCCAGCCTTCAGAACTGCAAGCAATTACTTTCTGCTATTTATAAGCCATCTGGTCTATGGTATTTTGTTATAGCAGCCCAACTAGACTAAGAAAACACCCCAGCACACACTTAGGGAGGCCCAGCAACTCCTATACTTCCCACAGGTCTAGCATCCCCCATAGGTGTTAACATACTTGCTTAAAGCTTGAATGATGGGGCACCATATACCAACATTCTCGTAGAGAAGGCTTCGGATAAAGAATAATAATGTACACTTTGCATTCATATATTATCATAACTGTCAACTGAAAAAACTCAACGATCTTTCCTTTATGGGAACCTGTAGGTTCATATAACTCAAGGAATGATTTCTATATCCTAATAATCTATACTAAATCCTGTGGGTCCCATCTGTACTTAAATTATCTTTAATTAGTTCATTCATCATAAAATTTAGCCTGCTGGCTCTCTGAGCACTTTGTTGTCATCCAACAAACATTTATTGAGCAGCTACTAGGTTACAGGCATGTGCCTAACATCAGGAAAGACAGATGAGCGGGCCCAACTCTCACTCCTCCATCAGGTCACTCATAATCTAATGGGCCTGGCTGACAAGCAAGCAGTTGTACTGCAGTGCAGAAAAGTCTCAAGGCAAGATGGCATGGAGCTGATGGTATGGATGGAAAAGGGTACCAATAGATTAGCCATAAAGGAAAGAAAAATCTTTCTTGAGATAAATTCGGACCCAAGCCTGGTTAGGGCCTAGGGTACCATTTTGAGTAGTAGGTGCTAAGTCAACATGATTGATTTTACTTTTATGATGTGACAACTGAGTAAAATATACTCTTTTATATTTTTAACTGGTGAAAAGAATTTTTTATATTATGAGTTTAATCGAGCCTTAAATGTATTGCTGGGTGATCTTGACCAAGTAACTAATAAATCTCTCTAAACTCTAATTTCCTGGCCTGTGAAGTGGGGATTATAAACCCTACTCCCAGAGTTGTTTTAAATGTAGAATAAGGCACATAAAGTTTTTGGCACAAAGCCTGGCATGTAGTAAGCACTCATTAAATGTCACAGGTTTAAATTATAAATGTCATTCATGATCCCTCTTTTGTCTTTGCTCCAGGAACTGCAAAGGAGTCCATTTAGTTCACAGCCTGCCCCCCAAGTGACCTCAATTTCAGCATGTTTCCCCTTGCTTCTTTAAGATGAAACAGCTAATACCTAGAACCAAACTTCTACCTTATTCAGTAAAACATTCCATAGTCTTTTATCTGCTTCTGGTTCATATTTTTCCATTAAGATTCATGGAAAGCTTTCTCTTTCCTAACATTTTGACTCAATTCTTGTTGGTCCTCAGACAGTAAGTATTATTCCAAGATGCCCAGACTAGACATGATAGAGAAGGCCAATGACCTATATCAACTGTCATAAGCCATCTAGGTAAAAGAACAGATACTTTTCCTGTAGCATCAAGAGCAGACTAATGAATTCGGCAGTAAAAGAGACCCAATGAAATCTGTTATATGTCTGTGCAATCAGCTACAATAAAGCTGAGTGGTTGGGAAGAACGTGGCAAACCAATAATCCTGCTTCAAGGTAACCAGAATAACAATACAAGTATCTGCTAAAACAGACTCTGTGCTTTTTCTAGAGGCTTAAGTCTCAGTTTGGTGGTGAGTTATACCAAATCCACTTGAGTGGGTACACAAGGTCAGCCTGGTAATCAACTTGAAAAGCCTACAATCAGTATTTCCAATTCAGAAACAGTCCACAAAGGTATTATACAAAAGATGGGTTTAATGTGCCACTTTATTAAGTACAGGAAAATGATTTCTCTGGAAGGAACTGAATTTCAGCTTATACTTAATAAAGACTGTGGCTGTGCTACAGAAAGGAGGGAAGAGTTAATCCCCAATCATGCCCACATGTGCAGTGGCAGCAGAAACTGGCAAAAAGAGCCCTGAACTAGCCTTGAGTACTATTCTTGTCTTCACGCTGTCTAACTGTGGGCTCCCTGCCAGTAACTGCTTTTGTGAAGTCACTAGAAGCTGCTGACTGGTTGCATTTCCTTGTTCATTCAAAAGCTATATTTAGAGTGACAACCCCTGGAGGTTTTGGGGACCCTGAGACAGGTGAAGGGAAGTGGCTCTGTTCTGATCAACAATCACCTTGTAAGAAGACCTCCTTGACCCAAGCTTGACCCAAGAGAGTAAATTCGATATTGGAGTGAAAGGGAGGGAGCATGAGAAGAAAGAGGAAAATGAGTGAACTCAGAGTACCAATACTGGGCCACTTCCCAAGCAAGGTGCTCTCTTGGAAGGCCTCACTTAACCTAAGCAATTATGCAAGGGAAGATAGTATCCATTTTCATGATGGAAACAGTAGGTAACTTGGGTGAGTGAAAAAAAAAACAAACAAAACCTAAGTAGAAATCCAAACCTCAGACTACAAAACCTATTCCCAAACTTTCCATTATATGGTTCACTGCCACTGCATACAGCGCCCTCTGGTGGGCAGGGGGCATGCCTGGCCTGAAGGCTTTCACTAGACCTTTTCCCCCAGAGACCCTGTCCCACCTTTCCAGTTAAATGGGTCACAAGTCCACCTGGGTTTGAAAGGGGCACTAACACAGTTGGGGATTTCTAGACACATCTCAACGGTTCTAAATATTTGAGCATGCTTGACAAAAAGTTTCAGGACAAACAGATCTCCTTTGGGGGTATGAATCCTTTCAAGAGGGGTGATCTCTGTTTAGATTAATGTTTCAACTTTTTACTGGCTCATCATCTGTAAAACAAAATTAGTGGGCTTCCCCAGTGGTTCAGGCAGTTGTGTGCAGTGCTGTAAAGCTGTCCGCAGCCTCTGCCATGCTGGTTTGATCCCTGCTGGCCTCGGAGCAAGCCACATGGCGAGCAGACCTCTCCTGTCTCGCCCGCTGCTCCCCTAAGCAGTGTATTTCGTCAGTCTGCCTGTTCTGTTCCCTGCTCTGTCTTTGGTGAATATTCTTACCCTCCCACACATCTGGCCTGTACCTCAGTTCTTGTATAAATAAAAAATAAATCTTTAAATTAAAAAAGAAATTAGTGATTGACATAGTCTTACTGTAATAGAGACAGGTGGAGAGTTTTCAAAGAAGATTATGACTACTAGCTTAGTTTGAAAAGGAAAAGAAAAAAAACCTTGCAGTTTACAAAGTTCTTCCTCTGGTTCTGAGAGAATTGGAGCTGCATTATTATCTCACTTTACAGAAACTCAAGAGATTTAATAACTTACTGAAGATAAAATGGTTAATAGAAGCCATGCTTTGACTCATTATTCTGACCTCAAAAGGCATGTTATTGTCTCTAAAATACTCTCTGATTATACAAAATACTCAACTCCAGGGTCTCTCTGGTGGCACAAGGGGTTAACTCTCAGCACTCTGAAGCTTTCAGCAGCCACTGCAGCACAAGTTCAATCCTTTGCCAGGGAGCTGACCCACACAGCACAGCAGACCTCTCCTCTCTCACCTCACTGCTCCCCTCAGTAGTGTATTTCAGTCAATCTGCCTGTTCTGCTCCCCTTTATGTCTCTGATATATCCTCTCACACACCCCTACCTCGTACCTCTAGCCTAAACCCCAGCTCTTGTATGCATCAATAAATCTTTAAAAATAATAATAATAATCTATTCCAACCACTGATAAGTAGAAAAAGGACAGAAATTTAAGCTACTATCTTAGCCCTGAAAAAGAATGCAGCAGCATTAGGCAAAATGCTTATATATCATATGGAGGAAATAGAAACACATCAGTTCACCTCAACGGCAGTAAAGTGGGGTAGCAGGAAGGGGTGATGCTCAGGAAAGACTTTATGACATGTATAGCAACCTGAGTTCTGTGTGAAAGACATCAAGAATTCAAATCAGAAATCAAGCAGATGGGTGAAGAAAGTCATGATGGGACAAAACTGAGAAATCTAATACGTCCAATCAAAGATTTCATGAGAGAGGGGCCTCCCCAGTGGCGTAGCGGTTGAGCACTGGGTTGCGAAGCTGCCTGCAGCCTCTGTGGCGCCAGTTCGATCCCCAGCTGCTCCCAGGCCACCGGAGGAGGGTCCCACATGGCGCGCAGACCTCTCCTGCTGCCCGCTGCTCCCCTTAGCAGTGTACTTCGGTCCTTCTGCCTGCTCTGCTCCCCGCTCTGGCTCTGGTGAATTCTCTCACCCTCCCGCGCTTCTGACTGTACCCAGTGCTTGTATAAACAAATAAATAAATCTTCAAAAAAAAATAATAAAGCCAACCTTAAAAAAAAAAAAAAAAGATTTCATGAGAGGAAACAGTAGAAGACAGTACTGGAAAGGTTGATATGGATGATCTTGAATGACCAAGCCAAATAAAACTATTAGGCCTTTTTTCTGCCAATGATGTGGAACCACTGAAAATGCTGAGTAAACGATGAATGATTCCAACTATCCTCATACTGGCATTACTGTGAAGGCTGACTGAAATGGGAAGACATTAAAAAGTTCTTTAGAATATATATGCTTCAATACAGATTAGACAAAAACAGGACCTAGCAGGTTACCACACTGGGGATATAAAGTTCAGGTGAAATGCTGGGGAAATGACTTGAGGAGAAAAATGATAGAACCCAGTGACTGACTGGTATGAACTAGGGTTTGAGTCCAGGTGCCTAAAAGGAGAATGACAGGAATAAGGTAAACAAAACAGGAAGGGGAGCGGGTATGGAAGGGAAAACGGTAAATTTTGTGCTCCCTGAGTGTAACAAGGTTTGATTCATTTTTTTCAGATTGGGGTGATCAGCAAATTATTAGTGATGTGAAGTAGATCTGGAACACAGGAAGGAGGTAAAAGCTAAAGACACTGCAGTCAGAGTTTACAGCAGATAGTAGAAGTGATTGGAATGGCCAAGGGTCAGATGTAGAAACACAATAAACCCTTAAAGAAAATACATTTTAAAAGACCGTGGAGTAATAGCAAGATGGACAGGAGAAGACAAATGAGTCAATGACACAAGATAAAGGAGTGAGAAATATGAAGAAGCAGACTCTGCCCAATCATACGAAATCCCACATAAAAGAGGATGTGGGTTAGGACTAAACTATTAACTAAGTTTCTGGTGGTCTTTGAGAGCATTTTTAATAGAGCTGTGTGGGCTTACACCAGATTGAAAGAGGTTGCAGAGAGAGAGAGAGCAGGAAGTGGAGGCAGGATAGTGTAGGCTACAACTTTTGGGAAGCAGACAGCCTGAGGCTCATAGCCAACCATCTGGTTCTAAACTACCTTTCCAACTTTATCCACCATTTTGCTGCAAGAAAATAATTTTCTGTATATAGTCTTCTCATTTGTCTATCACCTATCCCAGGTTCATTAAAACAGCCTGTTTCCTTGTTCCTTCTATACCTTTGACCCTCTCTGCCCATCAGAGCATTCTGCATTTTTTCAAGATTCAGATTACATCTTAATGCCTCCATGAACTGCTCTCCATGTATTTTTTTGTCCTGTACCTTTACTGTTTTCTCAGGTTTCAGATATGGTAAAGTAACTAGAATATCCTGGACGACACATATAGCACTTCATTGTATGGAACTTTACAGTGCTATTTAAATAACTGTTAAACAAAGCATTGGAGATTTAAGTCTCCTTACAGAGAGAAAGTAAAATTTATCAGTCTTTTTCAGGTTCTGACAATGAAGTGGAAGAAGAAATGAAGAAGGCTTTAAGGAGAGAATGAGAGAGTCTCCATCAAAGTTTCACAGAATAGAAAAATAAAGATTTAATTAGTTATAAAAGCAAGCCATAGGACAAAAAGTACAATACATTCATAAAATTAGGAGTAGGAGATGGAGGGGTGAGAAAAAAATTTTAAATTATCAGAGAGAGCAATAAATATAAATTATGTATCAAGAAATAAGTGGTGGCTTAAAGGTTTTTTTTTTTTTTTTTTTTTTTTTTTTGTGATCATAGCTACCAGCAGATCTAAAAACAAAGTGGTTAAAAGAGACTGACACTGGGTAGTGAGACTGGAAGTGAGGAACAGCAGGTCAGAAGACTATTTATTGTTTAATTACAGGCTCTTCTGTTATTCTATTATCTGTGTTGGTTTATCATGTACATGTATTACTTTGATAATAATTCTATGTTACATTTTAATATACCCTGCCTTTCCCCTTCATTGTAAACCCTTTCAAGGAAGGTTTTTCTTTCTTATTCTTTATAATGCTCTTGTGGGAGAAGGTACAGGAAACAGAAGTTGTAGGGTAAATAGTTTTCAAGGTTTTCTGCCCTCCACCATCGAGATTGGCGTGCCTGATGGGGCACCTGCAGTTGTTACATTGTTGTGCTGTTTACTTCTGTGGGCCATGGGAGGGATATTGAGATAGTCACCAAGAGGAGCAGAAGAAGCAGAAGAGGCAGACGAGAAGGGTAGAAAGCATCTCAGAGTGAAGACTTGATGGGGGCTTGGAGGCCTCCTGGTCTCTGGCCCCCCAGCACCCCTGCCTGCTGTTTACCTGGTTGTAGCACTATATATAAAAGCTCAATAAAAGCCTGAGAAAGCCACGGAGGGCTCCAGGACTCTCCTTTACCCACCCGGTCTGCTCAGATCATAGATAACCTGCGCTGTGCCTATCCTAGCACTACAGAAGTCCACTTTGATAAACCTGACAATGAACCTTATACCTTAAGTATTTTCAGGTACCTGGTACGGCCTTCTCCAGGTCCTTGATTGCAAAGGTTAGGCGAGACAACCCAGTCCAGACAGATACCTATCACAAAATCCAAGGAGTACTTCTACGTAGGGATTTTTGCTTGCAGTTCATTATAGATAGCTTACATATAGTTAATCTTCCGCACAATTCAATTTCCATAGAGTGAGACTCTGGTATCAGAAGTTGGTAAACCCTTAGCCGAGATGCTGGAGAATGATTTGCTGGCCTGTTTGCATGCTTAGTCCTCTTTTGCATGGCCTCTGTTCCCATCTCACCACCCTGCAAACTAGTTGCTTCGTTGTATCAGAGTTAATCTGTTTTCTTGTCTCCTCTCAAACTCTTTATCTCTTCCTGCAGGTGATCAAAGTTCAGGTTTTAAATCAACAGCACAAGTCAATACTACTTCTAAGGAGACTGCTTTCCATCAATACCACTTGCAAACTGCCTATGTCTCCTTCCTATCTCCAGGCATTCTCAACTCAGTTACCCAGTGTTCTTTGGGCCTCACAGCTTCCTAGGTGGGAGGAAGTAGAGCAAGTACTTTTGTGGCAAGTAGAGCTTGTTGATTGTATCAAAATTGGAAGCTGGCCCCCAGTGAAGCTGAAGTGTAGCATCTTGGTATTTCCTTTTAACACTCTAAACCTCTCTTTTAACCTTCCTCCTACTTGCAGCCTCCTGGATCTTTCTCTGCTTGACTAATTCATGCTCAGTGTCATGCAAGTTTTGTTTGGTATATCAAAGACTCCAAGCTATTTATTCTATGTATATTAATTTGGCACAAATAAGTACCAAGTTACAGAAAATTACCAGCAACCACCTGTCCATACTATTAAGTTGTTATAGACTGACTTGGATTCTGTTTCCTGGAAACAAGTCAGCCTTTCCAAGGTTTAGAACAGATGTTACATAGAAAACAAAAAGGAAAGCAACTCTACACTCCAGCAAGAGAAAGGAATTTCAAGATGTGTTTAATTTAAAATGCCATATCTGCCATTTGTTATAGAAGGAAAGGTCACTGGTTAGTTGTGTTGTTCATTATTACTTTACCTAATTTTATTTTGATAATTTTGGGGTCTGCATTTCAAATCCTCAAAGTGGTGGCACAGGCAAGTAAGCTACCAGCTGAGGTAAGGATTTAATATCTGATTGGCAGTAGGGAGGCAGGAGGAAGAGGGCAAAACAAGTCAATGTATCCCTGCTATTAATACAGCAGCTGCAGAAGAACAGTAAGTGCTACAGATGTGGTCTCCTGACCTTTTATATGAAGAGTCTCACTAAGGATGGAAAATAGATCCTGTTAGGTTTAGTAGGAATGCTTCAGACAGATGTCTGATAGAAGAAAGTCTGGCATTAAATTGTATAGACAACTCCTCACCAGAAAAGAACATGGCCTCTAAGAAAAGGGAGCTAAAATATAAGGTCTCCTAATAACTTTCTGGCCATGGGGCTGAGAAATGGGATGGCAGAAGTCAATACAGGATTGCACTGACCAAAGTTTAAGTGACTGGTCTTTGTCACTGGGCTCATGTGACTGGGTAAAGGGCACAGATCAGGTGACAGTAATTCATTCATGTGTCTCAACTTGGTAGAGTTAATTTTTCTGCTCCTATATCAATTCTATCAGCATCAATACCAAGAGTAGCCACTATAAAAAGTAACTGACGGGGCCTCCCCGGTGGCGCAGTGGTTGAGCGCTGGGTTGCGAAGCTGCCCGCGGCCTCTGCGGCGCCGGTTCGATCCCAGGCTGCTCCCAAGCCACCGGAGGAGGGCCCCACATGGCGCGCAGACCTCTCCTGCCGCCCGCTGCTCCCCTCAGCAGTGTATTCCTTTGTCAGTCTGCCTGCTCTGCTCCCTGCTCTGGCTCTGGTGAATTCTCTCACCCTCCCGCGCTTCTGACTGTACCCAGTGCATGTATAAACAAAAAACAAACAAACAAACAAATAAATAAATAAACATGCCTCTATTTAAAAAAATAATAATAAAATAAAAAGTAACTGACATTTCACAAACTACTGCATACCTGGCTGTGCAAAGAACTTACCTTCAGTATCTCTTCTAATTCTTAGAGCAAAACAAAATAAACTTGTAAAATCCTCCTTTTACAAAGAAGTTAAGGTTTAAGCAAGTTACAGAGCTGCTCTGCATGGTCCCCTAAATAAAAAAAAAAAAAACCTGAAACCTAAACTGCTTAGATTATAAAGCCTTTTAATTAAAAGAAAAGTAAACTAAGAGTAAGATAATTTGCCTTCTGGCCCTACTGCTTTCTTTTTTTTTTTTTAAACTTTGGAATTTTTTTTTGTCTTTTTTTTTTTTTTAAAGATTTATTTTATTTATTTATTATATAAGCACTGGGTACAGTCAGAAGCGCAGGAAGGTGAGAGAATTCACCAGAGCCAGAGCGGGGAGCAGAACAGGCAGAAGGACCGAAGCACACTGCTGAGGGGAGCAGTGGGAGGCAGGAGAGGTCTGCGCGCCATGCGGGACCCTCCTCCGGTGGCCGGGGAGCAGCCGGGGATCGAACTGCTGCAGAGGCTGCGGGCAGCTTCGCAACCCAGCGCTCAACCGCTGCGCCACCGGGGAGGCCCTGGCCCTACTGCTTTCTAGCTCTCTGACCTTGGACAAATATGTATCTGAATTTTTACAACCCTATTCTGTAAATTATTTGGGGGCGGGGCACACAATGAGATTAATTTATCTTAAATACTCTGGAAGTTAACTGGTTTCTAGAACTCAATAAAACACTAGACAAATATGTCATCTTTCCTCTTCTTAAGCAATCACAAGAAGGATGAATTATATGTTAGCTTTTTAATATCACTTTCAATGATGGCAATGAAAATATTTGGGTGTACACCTATACACACAAGGTGCGTGAAACTAAGAGGGAAACACAGCAAAACAAAAGTGCAGTGTGGTCTAGAGAATGTAGCTGCCAATGAGATGCCTAGAACACAAAGATAAGACTAAAACGTGAGATGCCTTTAAAGAGAAAAAATGCAAAGCCACAAGGAATTGGTCAAGGGAAAAATAAGGAACAAAGGAACAAGTGCTTGGCACATTTTTGAAGAAAATTAGGAATTCAAATCCATCTGTTCAATTTCCAACAAAGTTAAAAAAAAAATAACAGAAGGCTAGGTCCGCTCTAATAGCTGGGTAAGAATGAAATACAAACTGGAAATACCATTTGGCATCACAATGCAGGCTGGGGAGGCACCAAGAGAACCAACATGTGCCCCCACATGAGATAACCTGATACCAACTCCACGAAAATGCTGAAGGTGGAGGCACAATGTAAGATTGGGGATGGGATTTGCAATTTCCTTTTGAATATCGAACTCTGCCTTTGTAAAATGTTGAATGAGGAATGGACTCAACTACATTCTGCCCTTTGAGTTCCATATGCCTGCTCACATGTCTCTTGCTTTTAACTGCCAAGAACATAAGCCACCAATTGCCAGGGAGAAAAGTCAAAGAAGGATCTATTTTCTCTTGTATCTTCAAGCATAGAGTATGCAAAGGGAACTGATGGCTACAACTCATTTTATTTTTGTCTGATAGAGGAGAATAATGGTTCTTTTCTCAATTCCTCTAAATCCTAACCAGTAAAGAGAGATATACCAGTTCTTATTTATGAAAAATGACTCTCCAAATGAAAGGATTTCTCATTTCACTATGTTGTGATGATTTAAATTTTTTTTTAAATAATAGACTACTTTAAAGAGCAGTTCTAGGTTTATGCCTAGAACTTATATGACTTCTGTCTACCCTCCTACCTTTTCCCCTATTATTAGTATTTTACATAAGTACAATTTGTTACAATCAATGAATCAAAACACATGATTATGAAATGCTGTCCAATTTATATCAGAGTTCATTCCTTGGGTTGTACATTTCTATGGGTTTAAACGCGTATCACATATCCACCAGTGCAGCTCCACACAGTTTCACTGCACTTAAAGGCCTCCTTGCTCCTCGTATTTAACACATCTTTCCTCCCCTCAAATCCTAATTTTTTCTTTTAATATCTGTAGATTTGCCTTATCAAGAATGTCACATAGTTGGAATGCCATGGTATGCAACCTTTTTTAGAGTGGCTCCTTTTCTTAGCAATAGATGTTTAAAAAGGTCCTTTGTAGCTTTCCTTGGCAACCTGTTTTATGGTACTTTTCTAAATTATATATAACTTAGTGTTGAAATCAGCAAAATTACTTCTGACACTTAGCAAGGATGTCTAAACCACCGTCACTTCGCAAGATATTGCACATTTGCCCTCAGTTTCTATTTCATGGAGTAAAAATTTCCCACCAGGAAAATCTTCCTCATATCTGCCCTAAATTGCTTAAACCCACTTAGACTTCAGTGAAAACACAAGAAAGATAGAATTGCTCTCTTTTCTCATTCAACAAGCATTTATTGTGCATCTACTGTGTATTAGGCACAAAGTCCTTACCCTTACAAATCCAAATATCTTTGATCCTAATAATTTCTACATTCTTCCAATTCAAGTATCTCTGTCTTCTCAAGTTCGTTCCAGAAAAGCTGCTAGTTTTCTTAGTTGCTAAATGTATCAAATCAAAATCCTATGCCAAGCATTTAAGGTTCTACCATATTAATTTACCTAATTAGCTTCCAATATTTCCCAAACGATGCTTCAATAGTCACACACACACGTAACCAGGATATCATTCCACACTTCACCCCACTCCCAGATTTACCAAGGGTTAAGTGCTATGTAGAACTGTAAAAGTTAGTGTACAAGCACACTGACATGGAATTCATTGCGAAATGATTACCATAGTAAATTTAATTAACATCTATCATTCCATATAGATTTTTAAAAAATTGTTATTTCCTGGTGATCAGCATTCTCAGGAAGTACTCCCTTGGCAGCTTTCTAATATTCCACAGAGCAGTGTTAACCATAGTTGTCATATAGAACATCATCTTTAGTTCTCATTTATGTTACAACTGGAGGCCCTTACCTAAACTCTTTCAAAAGGGAGGTTCAATAAACCAGATCATGCTATGGTCATCCATCTACCAAGATGACCATACTTGCACCAGGTATTCACCATCAACCTCTTTGTTTAAATTATGAAGCTTCTCCAGCTCAGACCTCTTCATTCATATCTGCACCACTGCGAGCCACACAGGCCCACCTTCTGTTCTATGCCCTCCAGACCATGCAGGGCAAATAACACAGAAGCAACCACTCCTGGTGGGCATATCTTGCAGCCTTTCTAACGTACTACCCTAAGCCTTGCTGGTGACATCACCTTCTTTGCAAGATTTCCTACAAAGAACCTCACTTCCTAAAATGCAAGATACCTAAACAGCAAAAATTCCAAAATTGTTTAGAGATGTTTCTGTGCCCCATGTTCAAAATTCAGTTATGAAACCCAAAATCTGAACATTGCTTATTCTAGAGCCCTGCAAATAAGCTTTAGCAAACTACCCTCAGGAGAGAGAAAATGAAAAGTTTACTACTGTCTGAAAGGCACATGGCAAGTTTAGCAGAAAATATGGGGGAAGATGAGCCACAGTCATAAATATTTCAAAGTACAAATTTCTAGGTTTGGCTCTACTCAGGTTAATTAAGGAGAGAGTGCCAAATCATGGTCAATTAGGATATCTCTCGTCACTCCTCAATGGTATTATATAGCTGCTCCAGGAATTACAGATCTGCATGGCTTGGTTGCAGAGGAGTGGGTGGATATATTTAGAAACATTCAATAATTAAAATCACTTTCTACTTACCTTCTGCAAACACATCTTAATGATAGAGTTCCCTTCAATTCCATTAAAGCACAGTTTTAATGAAATCTGTTATCTCAGCTTCTTTTAAGGAGATATGTTTCAGGATTTCTATTTTAAGGGGGCTAGCTTTTCTTTCCAGTGCTTACTGAGAAAACACACACACACACACACACACACACACACACAGTTGCCGTGATCTCTCCAAAAATAAATGAAGAAATAGTAAAAAAAAAAAAAAAAAAGGGAGGGAAAGTGGGGGAAGGAAAAGCATGCAAAGGAAGCTGCTAGCTCTTTCCAAGTCCTCAGGAAAATAGAGCATAAACAAATAAACCATTTTAGCAGTATAATCTTTAAGTAACCTTAATGATTCATGATTCACTTTCCAGAACAGCTCTCTGGACTCTGCTCTGTGGTCAGGGTCCCATGATCATTTCACTGACACCCTTCCAAGGACGGTGAGATCACACTTCTAGACTTTTTCTCGATGTAGGCTCGGCTCAGTAGGGAAGATTGATTTATGCAAAATTGTTTGTTTACCTTTTAAAGAACGCACAAGACAGGAAACAGAAATGGAGTGGTACTAGGCCAATGACATGCATCGTTTGCAGTTCTTCATTGCATGTCAACTGACTTTTTGTTACAACTAAGGAACACTGTTCTGAAAATTTGTCAGACTGTGTTGGCTTTTCTGTGAGGTACTAAGAGAACCTAAGGGGATGTCGAGATCAGAGTTACAGGACCCAAAGGGCAGCTTATGGGTGGAAACAGCAGCTTCAGGGTTCTGTCAGTAGATATAATCAGTTACAATTTACTCTGGCTCCTGCTTTATTTTGGACTTTGAAATCTGCTAAAAGTTGGTAAGAGAAATAAATAACATTTTCTTCCTTACAGCTTGGCTTAGGAATCCCCAGGAGAGACTGCTTGGTAGTAGTGGCGGTGTTGGACAGAGCTATGGAGTTGTGGCCACAGTAGTAAAAAGAACAGCGACAACTTATATTTACTGTTTTATGAGTACATGAGATTCTTATATCAAACCTATGATATAACTATAATGTTCTTCCACAGATAAGCTGAGGTTCAAAGGAAGGCAAGTGATTTAACTGAAATTACTCAGCAGGTAGAGGGCAGGGCCAAAATTCAACCCCAATGCTGGGATGATAATCCTCACGGGTTTCCCACGATGCAGTCCTACGACATGTAGAACGACGAAGTAAAAACCATTACTTTGGCCTCTGATGAAATATATGCTGTCTAATTTTTTAGAGATATATTTTATTTGTTTATGCATACAAGAGCTGGGGTATAGGCCAGAGGTGCAGGGGGTGAGAGGATTCACCAGAGACAGAGTCGGAGCAGAACAGGCAGATCAACTGAAATACACTGCTGAGGGGAGCAGCAGGTGAGACAGGAGAGGTCTGCTGTGCCATGTGGGTTAGCTCCCTGGCTGGGGATAGAATTTGTGCTGGAGTGGCTGCTGATAGCTTCATATTGCTGAGACTCTTGCACCACCAAGGAGGCCCTACACTATATTTAAAAAGGAGTGTGACTGTTGCTGCATTAATATTCTATGTAAATACCACTCAATAAGTGACTGTGGTAGCAAGCACCTCATTAGAAAACTATGACACAGAAATTATCATTTGTCCCAGAAAAGCTTCACATGCATTGCCATCTTCCATTTATACTTATCTAAATTCATATTTATTCAACAAATATTTATCAAATACCACCAACGGGCAAAGTGTGACGGTAAATACCACCACACATACATTCTTACTTAATTTTATTAGCAGGTGAGACAGATTTGGATACTTTCAATTGGCCAGAAGAGGTGATGAAGAGAAAATACAATATTCATTCATCCATTCTTTCACACAGCCAACAATTTACTCAGCCAATTTTTACTGAATATTAACTATGTACTGGGCACCATGAGAGGTAATAAGGATGTAAAAATGAAAAAAACAGACTAAGATATTGCTTGGCCAAGCTTTAGGCTAAAAAAGGTAATAAAACATCAACAAATGGGGTCTCCCTGGTGGTGCAAGGGGTTAAGACACAGCACTATGAAGCTACCTGCAGCCACTGCAGCACAAGTTTGATCCCCAGCCAGGAAAGTGACACACATGGCACAGCAGACCTCTCCTGACCCGCCCGCTGCTCCCTTCAGCAGTGTGTTTCAGTCAGTCTGCCTGTTCTGTTCCCAGCTCTGTCTCTGATGGATCCTCTCACCTTCCCCATACCTCTGGTCTGTACCCCAGTTCTTGTATGCAAAAATAAATAAATCTTTAAAATAAACAACAAAGATGTCAGATCATAGTAAGTGTTATGAAGAAAAACTCAACAAGGAATAAATATCGAGGTAGTACAGGGTGATGCCATTTTATAAAGAAAGTTTCTCTGGTGATGATACTTTAACAAAAACATGAAAGAAGGGGAGGAATGGACCTTTAGGAGAAGAGTATTCCAGTGAGATACACATTTATTGAAAACCAACTTTATGCAAATTCTTACCTACTTACAGAATATATAAAAATTAGTAAGACATGACCTTGACCCACCAGGAGCATTTGGTTAATTATATAAACATATACACACAAACACACAGTATGGTACATGGCACCCATCATGAACACATATAGGAAGTGTTTCTCACTCGGTCATATGGGGGCTGATAGTCCTGCAGCTGATAACATCTGAGCAGTCTTAACTTATAGTAGGTGATAGCCAAGTTCAGTGCTTTACCAGACTCATAGAGCCCAGAAGTACAGATCAAGAATTCAGATCTAGGGGCCTCCCCGGTGGCGCAGCGGTTGAGCGCTGGGTTGCGAAGCTGCCCGCGGCCTCTGCGGCGCCGGTTTGATCCCCGGCTGCTCCCCGGCCACCGGAGGAGGGTCCCACATGGCGCGCAGCCCTCTCCTGCCGCCCGCTGCTCCCCTCAGCAGTGTACTTGGGTCCTTCTGCCTGCTCTGCTCCCTGCTCTGGCTCTGGTGAATTCTCTCACCCTCCCGCGCTTCTGACTGTACCCAGTGCATATATAAACAAACAAACAAACAAACATAAATAAATAAAAAACATGCCTCTATTAAAAAAAAAATTATAAAAAAAAAAAAAAAAGAATTCAGATCTACATCTCTATAGTCAAAACCATGGCCACAGATATCTAATCAGTTTGCTAAAGTGTATTTGAGAGCAGTGGATCCACAGTTGTGAATAGGTATACTGGGGGAAAAATGGTTTTAGTGAGCCAATAAGTTTAAGAATATTCAGAATATAGAATTTTAATAAGACCCTTTATTGCAGAACTTTTCAGAGTCTTCATGCCTCTCCAAAATAGAAAAGTAGAATACAGAATTTTCAAAAAAGACTTTTTAAACAATACATTTAGCCCTATCCCTTAAACCAGTATAATTAAAGGAAGCAATACCCAACACTAAGACTAATACTTCTTTCTTCAGAAAGTCAATACCAAAGCAAAGTGTGCAACTAAACAATAATATGGCTGGTGCTTATGATGCATACATTATATGCCCACATTTTATACTTTATACAATAGATACCACATATATGTGTGTATATGCATGCATATATATATATATATATATATATGTATATGCATAGGATTTCATCCCCTTAACAACTCTGGAAAATACTATGGCTACTTAGAGTTGAGAGAAAATGAAGAGCTTAAAGAGCCTGAATAATTAGCCCAAAGTCAGGCAGCTTGCAAGTGGCAGACACAGTCTTCTACCTGGACTTTGATGGTTGCAGCTGTGCTCTCAGTCAGTAAACTATGCTGACGTCCTGAAGTCTCAGCAGTATTCAAGACTGCACAAAAGCTAGCTAGGAGTATGTCTGGTAGACTCAGGGTTTTGAATAATAAATCAGAACAGTATTAATTCCAAGTGATTTGGGAAATAACTTTAGAACAAAATGAACCATGAATATGATTAACTCTACAAAGTTGATTTTGGTTTGGTTTGATTGTTTGTTTTCTGAATCTAGTATGCATCCAACTTCCTGCAAATTTTGAGTCATTATAAAGAAAAACTTGCATTTTCGAGGTTTTTCCACAGGCAATGTAGTTTTACTCATAGCTTTTTTCACTCAATAGAGTGCACGCAACAATTTGCTGTATATTTTGAATTCAAGAAGGTCAAGAAGGGGGCTACATGAACCTTGCCCCCCAACTGTGTGGCCAGATCAGGGTCAGACTCCACAGAGCTGCAACAGGCTTATATCTCAACCACAAACATTTGACCCAGTCAAATTTCTTCCATGCCCACAGAGGCTAACCTATTAGCTTGAACTCCATAAGCAAAACGCACAAAAATACAAGATGAATATGGAAGGGAGACCCAGGTGGCAGATTCCATGTGTTATTTTTAGTCAGGCTGCCAAAATATTTTTACCCTCATAAATAGAATGTATCTGGACTCAGTCTTGTTCCTTTGGAGAAGCTGATTAAATAAAAAAGGAGTTTTGCCACTAATAGGCAATGCCCAACGAAAATGAGGCTCTTGTGGCTCATCTCAAAAGAGAAGCTACAAGAAAGCACTGAATTTGCAAAGAAGCAAACCTCATAAATTGTGCACAAAAAGGTTTTGAAGATTCAGATAAAAAGCTCAGTTCCAGCATGACCATCTGTTATTTCCCCCTGAAAGAGGATAGCTAGTAGTTTATAAAAGCAATAAAACAGTTCCAGTGCTCAAAGGCAATAGCGAGACTTCCAGTTGCAAACCAGGGAACACACAGAGTAGCATCCAGCTGAGGTGGCTCCCTTACCTTTCACCACCACTCTGGGCAGAAACAGAGAGTCTTCTAGTAACTGATGTTTGATCCATTCTTTTCTCCTCCCTCACAAAGATTATGATTGGGTACCAAACCCCATTCCCACTTTTTCTTCTAATGATGTTCACAGCTTATTTAACTTTAATCTGGCAATTTTTTCCATACACAGGTGTCATCTTTGACCCATTCCTCATCACCGTAGCTCAGCCCCTTCCAAATCTTACTTAGTTTTCTTAGAAAACACTCTTTCCTCTGCCTCAGTGGTGATCCAAGAATGAAGCTGAACCCAGACTGATTAAAATGAAAAGTTACTAATACACAGCATGTCCTTAAATAACACCATTTTGTTCAATGTCCTTTCCTTATTAGAGATGAGGGAAAAAAGTAATCCCAGCTGATGTTGAACAAAAGGATGCTATTCAAGGACCCCAGGTCATTAAATGTCATTTTGCTTAGTCTCATTTTTTAAGAACCTATCCACAATGTTGCTGTAGTTGGATTCAAGAGAATAAGGCATAACCACGAATTAGTATAAATAATAATAGTATAAATAATAGTATAATAATAGTATAAATAATAATATTTAGCTCCTGAAGCTAAAATGCAAGCCCTCCCTTTATTTTTTTCCCCATACAACCTCCTTTCTGCTGTTTCATGTAGCATTATGGGTAAGATTTTGGGCAAAGACCCTTGCTGTTTGGACTGCAATCATGTCTCTCTGCTTACCGTATGTCTGGACTTGAGTGAGTTATTTGATTTCTAGATTCATCACTTTCCTCAATGGTTGATTGTACCTAATAATGTAGTTTCCTCATGAGGTAGTTAGAATTCAATGAAAGGATTCATTTAAAGAGCATAACACAATGCCAGACACATTTTAAAATCCCCCGTTAATGTTAGTCATCATTATTATCAGTAGTAGCAGCCTCTGCAGCCTTCTCTAATTAAACTGTTCTTATTCGAACTTATCACCATTTTCTAGTAATGACTATGGTCACAACTGTGTTTTTCCTGTTGCTTCATTACAAATATATACTGAAATTGCTTAAATACCAGTAAGAGGTTAAGCTTGACCAGGGATATTATCAAAAGAGGTGAAGCCAGGGAAAGATGCAGTCTAGCTAGTGAGTCTCTGGTTGAGGGACTGACCTGGAGTTTCTTTTTTTTTTTTCAAAGATTTATTTATTTATACAAGAACTGGGGTGCAGGCCAGAGATGCGGGAGGGTGAGAGGATTCACCAGAGACAGAGCAGGGAACAGAACAGGCAGATTGAACAAAGACACTGCTGAAGGGAGTAGTGGGCAAGACGGGAGAGGTCTGCCGTGCCATGTGGGTATCTCCCTGGCTGGCCAGGAATCGAACCTGTGCTGCAGAGGCGGCAGACAGCTTCACAGCGCTGCGCTCAACCTGCTGCACCACCGGGGTGACCCTGACCTAGAGTTTCTTTTAGAAATCTGATCTTGTCAGCTCACCAAGAATGGATCTATGTCTATGAATTAACCAAAGTCAGGGAACATCTATAGAACTGTAACACCTATCATAATACGTAATGAAAAATATAAATGTGACAGGGCTATACTACTTGTGGCACCAGGACCAAAATAATCTCTCCCTGTAGGCAGACTGATTTAAGAAGCCAAATTCTAACCAGAAATTATTGGGTGAATATACAAACAAAATTAGAGAGTAAACTGAAGGTAGCCCACCAACTGAAATAAATGGATGCCTCTGTCTGCAAAGAAGCCAGTCCCCTCGAAGGCCTGTGTCTAAGGCTCCCTCTGTGACACGCAATGCCACCTCAGGCCCAGCTAATGGATGTCCAAGTCTCTTTTTCAGTTCATCGAGGACTAAGAACTTTCTGACTTAAGTCTTTCTTTTTTGGGTATCATCCTAGAGGTCCAGAATCTATATTGATGTTTGAGAGACAACTTTGCTAATCCCTGCTCTGATAATCTTACACAAACTGTGTGGTTGCAGAGGGACATTTTTTTCCCTCGTACACAAGCTCTTGGGATAAGCCTCAAAGTACTGACATTAATTGTTCCTAAGTTATAGAAAAAAATAGGCACATGGAAAAGGGGGGGATACCATTAAATATCCCAACGTATCAGACCCTTTCAAAAGAACGAGAACTTTAAGTTCCAAGTAAAATGACTTTACAAACTTTTTTGATAATTTTCTCCACTCCTTACCTCTACTCATAACATAAGGCTAATCTCACCTTTAAGGAAAAGGATTTCTATTTCCAACATATTTTAATTTAATTATAAAGGAGAATATTTTAGTTATTTAGCATGTATGTGGCTCAAAATGGGTATTTGTGCTACCATGCTTCCAATTAGGAGCTGTTAATAACTTAAGAGAATCTATGGGTTAATTGAAAAAAAATTGACATTAGAAATAGTATATTCAAAATATAGTCAGTATATCCTAGGCTTGAGCTTTGTTCTGAAATTTATTGCCTGAGATAGATGTACTATTCTGCCATATCTTAAAGTGGAAAGTAAGTGATGTATCTCCTTGCCTCAGTTTCTTTATCAGCAATAGAAAGATTGTCTATCTCTCAGATAGTAATGAAGATTAAATGAGTTGGCACTAGTAAATTGTTTAGAAAAGGGCCTGGCACATAAGAATCATTCAGTAACTCTTAGCTAGTTATCATCTCGATCACAAGAATGTACAAAATATATGTAAATATTATAGCATCTGTTTCTAGAAAGGGAGATATGGCTACCTACTTTCTTCTTTGATGTAATATCCTGTGCTTTCTCCACAAGTATAATATACCATCTACTATGGAGATGATCAGAAAAAGAATAAGTTTCTAAAAGGAAAATTGTCTCAGGTGGTGACACTTAGGCTGAAATATGTTTGTCCAAAAGCCCCTTTAACGATGCCATTTGCAGTTTATAACTATTATTTTTTTACAGCTGCCACAACAAATTGCCACAAACTCAGTGGTTTACAAGCAATAATAAATTTACAAATTTTTTAAAGATTTATTTTATTTTTATACTAGAGCTAGGGTATAGGCCAGAGGCACAGAAGGGTGAGAGGATTCACCACAGACAGAGCAGGGAGCAGAACAGGTAGACGGACTAAAAGCACTGCTGAGGGGAGCAGTGGGCGAGACAAGAGAGGTCTGCCATGCCATGTGGGTATCTCCCTGGCAGGCCGGGAATCGAACCTGTGCTGCAGAGGCTACAAACAGCTTCACAGTGCTGTGCTCAACCCGCTGAGCCACTGGGGAGGCCCTAAATTTACAAATTTATTATCTCCAACTCCATAGTTCTGAAGTCTGACACAGGTCTCAGGTGCTAAAGTCAAGGTGTGGGCAGAGCTGCGTTCCTTCAGGAGACAGGCGACCATGGATCTAGGGTTGTACTGGTCAGTATGGTAGCCATTAGCCATATATGATGGTCTTCATTTAAACTAACCAAATATTACAAATTCAGTTCCTCCATCACTATAGATACACTTCAAGTGAACAAAGCCACATGTGCTAATACCATTTTTACTGGACAGCACAGGTATAAAATAATCCCATCCCCACAGAAAGTTCTATTGGGCAGTGCCAATCCAGAAATAGGATTCATTCTTGTCTCCTGACTGCTGTCTTTGCTAAGCCTTGCTGGTCACCATTATCTTTTTAAATACAGACTGGCTCATGCCAATTCCTGGATTTATAACTTTCTTTGGGCTCTATAGCCCATAGCAGATTTTTTCAACAGTTTAAAGTGATGAAAGCTCTAAATCAAACCAAATCATATCCTTCAGTCATAAAATGTTTCTTTAATTGTGGCTCTCAGAGGGGCTTTTGACCCAGTTGCCCCATTCCAGAACCATAATACTCAGAGGATTTCCAGTATACAAACCCCTTAGCTTGGTGTAAATAAATAAATAAATAAATAAACCCACATTCATCTAGTCCCAGCCTATTTACTCTTCCCCAGAGGGCACCCGTCCATTCATTTTCACTATTTTGTAAGTTCACCCATAAATCCCCTTTACTGCTAAGTCCTTCTCTCTTTTCTATCTACAAATCCCCCTTGAGTTCTCCACCTCAATTTCCTCATCACCACTGAGGAAAGCTCCTGATGGGGAAAAAAATTGTCAGGTGTCCCTCCTGGCCTTTGTAACAGACAGGTGCTCCTCGCTGGAGAGCAAACACATGGATGAAAAACACATGGATATTTCTGTGCCCACCTCCCCCAAAACTATACCCATAATTTTGTATGTATATGTATTTGCAAAGTAGATGCTCCCTGGTTTTCCAAATATTATCAATTATCTAAGGCGTCCCTTCAGCACTTTATGATCTTTTCTCATCTCCATTTCCAAATATACTTTATTTTTTAATTTCCTTACACAAACAGATGACAGCGCATGTAGTCAATGCTGCTGTCTCTCCTCTAGGTCAGAAGATCCTGCCCACTCTGCTTCATTCCTTCATTACTTAGAAGGCCAGGCACTCTGATACATGCTCTCCAGATAAAAGAAAGAGGAGGCAGTATATACCCTTCAAGTAGAAAAATGGTTCTCCCATTAACAATTTAAACAGTGTACACTTAGAAAGAAATGATTAATAGCAGCTACAGTGCTCTTATATGTGCGAGGTGCAATACCAAGCTATTTACATATCGTTTCTTTAGCCTCACATTCCTTGAGAAATATTATCCCAACTTATACAGATGAGAAAATAGGCTTTAGACACATCATATATGGTCCAGTGGGATGTGAGCCTGGTCCATCAAGTAAGTGGGTACTAGAGATAACTCCATTTTTGTAGTGTCCCTACTTCCAACTGAATAATCCCTACAAGGGATCTCTCCCACACTTGTGGTTGTTTAAACTTGAAGGTCCAGCAGAAAACTGCAAAGACAATTTCAGCCTAAAAATGAGAATCACTCCCTTTAAAAATAGAGGCAAAGGCTAGCATTCAATAGTGACTATATTTTGGATCAAAATAGATCATGAACCCCAGATAACAGTGTCACTCCCTGGCTGTGTAATGCTGGGGGTCATCCTTAACATTCTCAGGGCAGTCTCTTGATCTGAAAAATGGGAATCTTACAAACACTTGGTCCTTAGAGAATAAATTAAATAGCTTAGGTATCTGATGTAGTTCTACACATTCAGTTATGATTAAATCCATACTAGCAACCTTTGTTATTACTGTTGCTAGCAACAGGACTGAGCCAGGAAAATGTTCTGATTTATCGAATTAGTCTCCCTTAGTGAGCCAAGACAGCTGAATTGAGGTAGTCTGACTACCTCTTCTTCTATTTCTGTAGAAGGAGAAAGTAGATCAGAGAAGACCCGTGCTTCACAAGGAAGAGCTCTGTGGGAGAGTGACCACAGAGAACATTGCTTTTCTCTGACCATCAGGAGGCAGTGGGCAGCAGGCAGATGAGAATACAGAACATCTGGGTTGCCAAACAGGCTGGAGCTGTGCAATTGGCTTTACAATCATCAGAATGATACCTTAGATCCATCCAGCTCATCTCAGGACTGGACACACAGGAACTCAAACAGCTCAACTCTGCCCCATGTCCCAAGTAACCAACATCCACCCCAGGAAGTATTTCTTGATGCATAAGGGTCTTCTATCCTGGGACCAGGAGTGGTAAAGTACAATGGCTAAGTGACAAATGAATTTCTATTCTTTCCTTTGGGAACATGAAACTAAGAGATGTTTTTACATTCTAATTTTAAAAGTATTGTATTAAAGAGAACTGAACACAGATGAACAACACAGGAAGTAAAGTGAGTGGCTTTCATTTGTAAAACTAGTCCATAAAATATTTCCTAACTTTTGAGTTAAAACTGGGCTATGCAAAAACTAAAAGTGAGGAAAATTCTGTGCTTTGCTCATGCTTTGCATTCTAACACAGTCCTCAGTCATGAAACATATCGTCCTTTTAGCCATACTGTCTCCCCAGTTGTCTGTTTACTGTTCTGAAAACATAACTGTATTCTATGGTCTGTTCCATTCCCCCGAGAATATTTTTCTTCCTATTTACATATCTACAACTTACCCAACCTTTACATTTTATACCAAGTCCTAACTTATGTTTAAATGTTAGGACTTTCCCAATTTCTGTTATCTCCAATTTCCTAGACCACACTTATATAAATTCCACAAATCTTGAGTACATTCACAAGCCAGGTAGAGTGGTAGGCACTGGAGATATCACAGTGAATACAGCAGAGGTGGTAAAGAAGGCAGAGTACAAACAGATACAAATAAGAATGTGTTTTTCATACCAAGAGGTATTATTGCAAGATTACTGTCTAGAAAGTAATGAAACATGATCTCACCAGATATCCTGGAATCTGGGGTGATGCAAGACTAGGTCAGATTTCACTGGGAGGTGTCCTTGAAAAGAATCAAAGTTTGAGAAGAGTAGTTATTTCCACACAGTGATGTACAAATAGAAATAAACCAGGAGAATACACACACAAATACAGACACACACACACACTCACACCCATACACACTCTGCATGAGCAGTCTGCAGCTCATGCAAAGCCTATCTTGCCCTATTAACCTACTACTATTTAGCCTGCTATACCACTAATGACATACATGCCTATCTTGCCTTTATAAAATGAACACGACTTCTAGAGTTCTGGTAGCTGCAGCTCTTCCAACACATGTTATCAATGCTATCTTTCTTCAAGGAGCATAAAGCGAATTTTGAAGTATTTTATTCTGATGATGTTCCTTGAAAGAGATCCATTTGTTAAGTAGCTCTCATGTAATTTTCAGTCTAAAGTCCCTCATTTGTAGACAGAAGTGAGGACAGCACAGTTGGAAAGAGTTCTAAAGCTGTTATTTTAAACAAACAGCTAGTTACAAGTGCTGGTAAGGGAAAGCTTTTCTATTTGTCTTTTCATATATACACTAGTTTGTCACTATAGCATTCATGTCCCTAATCTGATTAGCTAGAGGGGTGTCCAGAAATCCCTCAGCTACAATAGCCACTTGCAAAATCCAAATACATCAAAACAATGATTAATAAAATATATCTATAAGCCTGTTTACAGTCACGGGGGGTTAAGAGGGAAATGAAACAGCAGCTATTGCAAGTTCCTTTCCCCCAGAATTCATAATTTATTTACCTTGTCTGTCCTGCTCCCGGTGGCTACAATCAATTGCATTCAATGTCAGATCTGAGCACAACAGTCTACTGTGCCTGCTTTTCTAGCTCTTTGAGCTAAAATATCTACTAACATTTTCAAGGAAATACCAGCACGTAGATTTTAGTTATCCTGGTGAAATATAGCCGGTACTAGAAAATGACCTAGGGACTTAACTCTCCCCTTTCAAGTATTTTTTTAAAAGTATTTGTTAAGGTAGGTTTACTCCTAAAGCACCCCAAAACTTCAATAACAACATTATAAACATTTATTTCACATTTATATCAAGTGTAAAGGGGATTTTCTTGATCCCATAGTTCTCCTGGGTGGCTCTCCTCCAAGCATCCACTTGAGGATTCTTGTTCCTTCCAACTTTGTTGCTTTCATCTGCAATAGGACTGCCACGATTTCCAGGGAAGGGTAAGGGATGTGGGTGTGATCTATCCAAATCATCACCACCTCCTCCAAAGTAACACGCATCTTTTAGCTTACATTCCATTAGCCATAAATAGCTACATGGCCTCGGCTAAACCTAAGAACCCTGGGAATGCAAACCTAGCTTGGAATTTCAAAAATCATGAAAGGGGAGGACCAGGCCCATGAGGAGTGAGGACGGAAGAAACCACAAGATCCCCCACTAAATCTCAACTCCTATCGATTCTACAACAGGTATCAATGCCTGGGTCCTAACACCTCCGAGTAAGGCAGCAGCAGGCACCAGTTTAAAGACACGGGTTTAGGAATCTTGACCCAAATTCCAGCCTATCACTTAGCAGTGGAATAACCACATGCAGATAATTCATCTCCTTTATGACTCATCAGAACAATGGACATGATAATAATATTTTATTCACAGAACTGTTGTGAGATTAAAAGATGGAATGTATATTATATAAATAAAAAACACCTAGAGAACAAACAGAGGCTTCATAGTAAGGAGTCAGATGCCATCACTTGCAAATGGCAGACTCAAAGGCAGGCAGGCTTGTATCTGAGGCTGTTGGCATGGGGAGGCTGAAGTTTGGCTAACTAGAAACACAGCATCTTAAAAGATTGTCTGAGAAGCATATTTGACCTTTTCTGCTTGACCCTGAATTTGAAGCAAAAAATAGGAGAACTGGCAGTCACTGACCCACTGACCAAGACCTGATTTAATTGCTGTGAAGATCGTGGGTCAGAGTTCTGTTGTCCTATGTGGTCTGGCCACTGTCCCTTTGTATACGTTCAGTCTCTCATGAGCTCTTACTATTCCACACTGATTATCTTTTCCATTGACAGAAATAATCCTCCCAGATCTATATTCCTCTGGAAAAACTTTAATCAAACTTTTTATGTTCTTAAACCCTCAACGCCAAGGATAAATGATAGAGAAAAATACAAGAAAATGGCTTTAAATTCTGTGTTGCTTAGCACAGTCAGCTCCATCACTAGACCCCTCTGCATTAAGCAAACCTCTCAGAACCAGGTGAAGCTGCTATTAAAGTGCAATCATAGGCTGTAACATTCTGGGAATAATGGGCTTTCCAGGAGGCAGGAGAGCTGAGGGCAAGGAGAAGACTTGATGAAAGGCCTAGACACTGCTTTTCCCCAGGTGAAGAAGGAACCCTCTGACATGAGTTTAGTTCAACAACCAGAATAGTCTCGAATTTGGAAATATCCCCATAAATGAAAGACAACATAGAGATTTTACTGAGTGTATAAATTCTTTCTGAATAGTTATGGTAGACATACAATGACTCTGGTCCAGCACAAAATAAGTTTCTGGGATCCTACAAGGCCTCACGTTAAATAGACAATGTTACTGGTATCTGCATGTCCCTCTCCACCCTTCAAAGATACTGGGGGCCAAGTGAAACTGCATAAAGATATTTTACATCTGTTTTTATTCTGTGTAGCCATATCTCTTCTGCTAATTTTCTATACCCTTGACTAAATAAAACTAAAACTTACAACGTGTGCTCGTGCACATGTGTGTGCGCGTGCATGTTCATGAGCGTGCTTGCACTCCAGAGGTTGGGTAGTTTCTCTCATTAATACAGAAACTGCCTGAAATTAAGAAAAGCCTTGATCATATTGTAGGTATTGTCCAGGCTCAATCATAAACTTCTAATGAGACGTAGAATGCATTGAGAGAGAGCAGCAAACAGGACACAGGGGAGATGTAAATGCATGTCACATAGGAATGAAGTGGTGAAGGAAGAAGCTGAAGATATTAAACCTGGAGAAACCAAGTTCAGGCTAGTACCACAGTCCAAAGATAGGTCTTCCCTGGCTGCAAGGAGGAAAAGGAGTCAGTTACCTCTCCCTACCCCTGGAAGTATTAGCAAAGTTAATGAAAATATTTTTGAAATGTTAATTAACTCTTTCTGCTCACCTCCAAGTTTTCTCTTCCCTCTTAACCCATCTTTCAAGCTACCTTCTAAATCAGTGGCACTGTCTCAGGGAAGGAGCTAGCAGGAAGTAGAGACTAAGAATAGAGCCTTTCTTAAATTTGTATTCCAAAAAGCCTAGAAATATCAAGGAAGGAAAAGAGGCAGAAAAACAGAAACAAAAACAAAAACTACACCACACGAGGAAACAAAATCTGGCTCTGAAGAGGAGGCTGCAGACAGAGACATTGATAAACACAGAGTCCGCCCAACCCAGAATGGCAAACCCTTACCTGGAAAGGGCTTCAGCAAAGAACCAAGGCCACCTTTTGCAGATGGTCCAAAATCCCCTGGAACAAAGCACATGCACTGACTGTGCCACAGGATGCTGCTGCTGCCATTTTCAGTGACCCCCGCAGCACTGTAGACACGTTGGTGCTGGGAAGGAGAGGAGCTTGTTCTCAGTCCTTGGAAGATGCAGCCCATGAGCAAAACGGACTCCCATTACACCCTTACAATGCCCCCATGCATAAGGTCCAGAGACTAAAGGATGGTGATGGAGCCCCAAACACCTAGCAAAACTGTTGGTGCTGAAAGAAACTATTCCTTAGCATTGTACTATGGTAAACCTGAAAGCACTGTCCCTCCATCTCCCTGAGTAAAGAGAATGGGAAAGACTTACTGATTATACACAGGCTGAATGATCAGCTGACATGAAGTTAGGTAGAGGGAATCACCTTACACTACACACTGAGTGTAGTTCCAGTCTAAAGGCTGGCAAGTTCAAGACCCCAAAGAGCCAATGTTTCAATTTGAATCTGAAAAATTCTCTTCCTCAAGGAAGGGTTAGTGTTTTTGTTCTCTTTATGTCTTCAATTGATAGGCTGATGCCCACCCACAGCAAGGGTGGAGGGAGGGGGTAGGGGGATGGGAGATGCTGTACTCCATCTATTTAAATTTAAATGTGGGCCTCCCCTGGTGGTGTAGCTGCCTATGAGGCAGCACCAGTTTGATCCCTGGCTGCCAGCAAGGGTCCCACATGGCATGCAGACCTCTCCTGCTGCCCGCTGCTCCCCTCAGCAGTGTACTTCGGTCCTTCTGCCTGCTCTGCTCCCCGCTCTGGCTCTGGTGAATCCTCTCACCCGCCCGCACTTCTGACTGTAACCAGTGCTTGTATAAATAAATAAATAAATACATACATCTTTAAAAAAAAATAAATTTAAATGTTATTCTCATTCAGAAATACCCTCACAGACATGCCCATACTAATATCTAGTAATTATCCCTAAATATGAACCATAACATTATAGCACCTAAAATGAACCATAACATGGTTCAAATAAAATGAACCAACACAGTATCTCAATAGATGACATTTTTGACCATTTCCAAAGTTAGATGCTAGGGGTTTTCATCAGGATGGCAAATCAAGATTCAGAACTTGAAAAAGAAGAAAAAGTGGTGGGCAATTTGTTAAAGCTTACATTTGTCTAATCTCGCTATTGGCTGATATTTTTTCAAGGAGAATTTCAGTGTAGCCAGTCTGCATTTATCCTCACAGGAACATGCAGGTATGGCATAAGCACAGTTAAATCCTCATCATCCACCCAGCACAAAACAAGCTTTTCAGGGATAAAAATGGCAAACAATTCTAAGACTATAAAAAAATTGGTTTTTTCCACATTTTCCCATAAGCTAATAAATTATTGGTCCCAGTGAAATCAATACAAGGTAGAGATTAAAATGTGTTCTAGACCACACAGGCCCAGAATCAAATCTAGGCTCTGCCAAGACACACACAATGAACTTCAGCAAATTACTTAAATTCTTTGAACCTCAGTTTCCACATCCACAATTGTGGGGATAAAGACACTGCTTATTAAGCCATTAAATCAGAAGATGTCTGTAAATAACTTAGCACAGCACTGATCACACAACAAATGCTTAGTATGGGTTAGAGATGATTAATATAACCTGGATAGAGTGCTTTAAAATGAACCACCAGCATAGCCCTGAAGTCTTGAAAAAAAAAAAAAAAATCCCTCATTTTACTTATCCTTTCTCCTCTTCAATTCCTCAACTTAGCCAAAATAGGACTGCTGATTTTCAAAATAGGACTGCTGATTTTCAAAGTTAGCAGAGAGATTTGCTAGGTAGAATACTGGGTGATAATCTCTTCAGAGACCCAGGCACCCTATTCAAGGATAGGCCTTTGACTTGAATGCCAGAAAGTTGGAAACCAGAAAACAAAGATAAATAATCCGATTTCCTCCTTCAAATTAAAGCTTTGTGTGCATGCATGTGCACCAGAAAACACTGACTTAATGAGAAGCATTCAATTAAGATTAGACAAAGTAAAATGCTGCATCAGAATTGAAGCTAGCATAGTAATCAGTGGTTATTTCTAAAAAACCAGCCTCCTAACAATGCTTAGTATCAGAAATGTGTGGCTATAAGCATTCCAAAAAGAAAGATAATTGCACCATTGGACAGTAAAGCAAGATTTTTCTTCCTTACTATGTTACTTTATCTCTGGCTGTCTGTTCAGACTTTTCTAGAAAAAAGACACTTGTGATTTGGCCTTGACTACTTGTAACTATAGACATCCCAATAAGTATCTATATGTAAATTTTGAATCACATAAAGAAGAAGTCGGGTCAGCTACAGTCTTCTAAAATTACATTATTTTAAACTACACTCGTTTCAAGCAATGGTTAAGAGTTAAATAACTTTAAGGGAGTAAAATAGCAACTCGTTTCTTCAGAGAAAGTTTTATGGATATAAAAAGTAAAGTGACATGCTGTGTGAATGAACTGCCATTATTCCACGCAGAAATAACACCTTTAACTACAGCTATATAGAGAGAAATTTTACCTAATAGAAAAAAAAATCTCACCATCTCAATGTAAGAAATGTAAAAAATGAGAGTGTGTCATTAGTTACCAGGAATATGCAAACTGAAACCCCACTGTGATTCTATGACACACATTTGAATGAATAAAGTTGGTTTTAAAAACCGTACATACTAAGCACTGGCCAAGAAAGTGGAGAAATCAGAACTCCCATATACTCTGAGGGGCTGAGGGGGTAATACAACATGGTACAACCACTTTGGAAAATAATTTGTCAGTTTCTAACATAGTGTCACATATACCTGTCACATGACCCCAAGTATCCCACTCCTAGGGGAAGAGAAACAAAAAATTGTTCACAAAAGACGTGCGAATATGTTCATAGCAGCTTTATTTGTAATAGTCAGAACTAGAAACCACCCGAATATCTACTGACAAATGGCAAAATAGAGTATTTCCATTCAGTTGGAATGCAACAGCAACCAAAAGGAACAAATTACTTACACATGCAACATAGGCAAATCTCTAAGTCATTATGCTATGTGAAAGAATACACATAAATAATATATACTTTATGCTCCTATTTACATAAAGCTCTAGAAAATGCCAATCACTAATCTATAGTGACAGCAAGTAGATCAGAGAGGTTGCTTGGGCGTGAATGAAGACCACCAGGAAACTTTTGGGGAGATGGGAATATTTATTTTCTAGATGTGGTGATGTTTTCACAGGTGTATATGTATGTCAACTCGAAACTGTACTCTTTAAACACATGCAGCATATTATTCTTCAATGAAATATAAAAACAAAAATACATGAACATGTGAACTGTCAGTGTCCAGCATATAATAGGTACTTCAAACTACAATGTAGTTTGCATGAACAAACTCTCATGAGAAGAATCTGTCTACTCATTTTAGAGTGAGTTCTGTGCCATGAGTTCTATGCAGTGTATTCATAGCTGGATTCCATGTTATCATTCAAGAGGATGTGGATGGTACATTCTGTATTAGTCTTTATGAGACAGCTTCTCTGATTTCTATGTTCACTGTGTTATCGGCTCCTCTATGGCCATCTCCTCCTCTGTCCTGTATTTCTCTTCCTTATACATATCATGGACTCTGGACCAGGATCTTCATTTCCCTCTAAGGAGTTTCTTCCCTGACTTTCCCCCTTCACAATAAGGCTGTGACTCACTCCTGTTTGAAGCAGAATATCCTCCTAGCCATAGTGAGTGGTTCATCGGTGAAAGTCCATAAGACAATGAGACACTAACTCTAGGTCAGTGAGAACATGACCTAGTAGTCCAAGGCTACATTTCCCTTTACATGGTTAAGAAAGAGCTATTTTCCCTATTCTGTCTGACTGAAGGCGAAAAGAGCTGTGGGGAGACATTGGGCCCCATCAAGGGAAAGTCTGCCTATAAGGGAGCCAAAACAGAGGAGAGATGTGAATTCCTGAGTCCAGATGTGCCTGAAGTTACACCTACTCTGAACTTTATTATCAATCACTTTCACTTTTCATTAAGCCAATTTCATCAGAGTATTTTGTCACTAGCCATCTCTCTGTCTCTCCTTCAAAAAGGATCTGGTGACATCCATGGAAAAGTATTATTTGGGGTTTGCCTATCAGTAAAAAATGGATGGGTAAGTTCTAAGTTCTAAGAGTATTTGAAACCACAAGTGTAGGTAGGGATGGAGTTGACTTCTGTAATTATGAAGATTACTACATGAATAGACAATTTGACAAGTCAGAAGATGCTAATTCATAGTGTGGTCCCCTCTACTAAATATATAGAAATGAAACTCAGATTAAGAGGAACATATTCCAAATAACTTTTCACTGTGTGGTTTTAGGCAAATTTCTTGACTCAAGTTTCAGTTTTCTTATTTTAAAAAAAGGCTAAAATAAGTATGCATTTCTTTGGCATTTAGGATAGTTACATTAAACTATACACTTCAGTCCTTAGTACAATGTCTGGCAGAGAGTAGAGCGTCAAGAAATATTAGTTATAGTGTTGCTGCCATTAAGAAATATGCTATTAATCTTCATGTATCCTATAAAGTCATAATGGAGCCACCTTCTTTTCAAATCCTGTGCCTTGTTCAAGTCCTGCCACCTCCTCCAGGAAGACCTTCCTTGATTACTTTAACACATAATATACTGATTATTTTCTTATCTGAATTTCAAATCCATTTATTCTGTTCATATGCCTAATGTTCCATCATCTTGCATCCCAAGTTGGTATCTAATAATTTGCTGGAGCCAGCTCACATCAGCTTATGAGAGCAAGCTGTTAAATCTTCAGGAATTTTAAGAGATGGTTCTTAAACACAACCATTAACAAAAGTTAAATTTCATGGAATAATAACTTAAAGAAACAAAGGGAATAAGTACTCAAAATATCATACTTTCCAGGTTATTTCATTCTATTACATTTTACATGTTCTTGAGATTACTGATCAGTGAGATAAGTACATGGAGAAAATACTATCAAATGGAGGGTTACTGGGCATTTCTTTCCAACTCCACATGTAGTGACAACATGTTGGCAGCTTATAATCACTCATGGTGAGAGAATTTATGCCACAGAAATCAGCAAGTGCTACAAATCAGATTTCTCCCTCCACTCCAACCAACAGAGTGAGTCGTTAAAAATTTATTGACATACCACTGATTTTAACTTTTTCACATTTGTAAACCGCTCCTATGAGTTCGTGAGCTTTCTGACAATAGGGATGTTTCACATTTCTCTTCGTCCTCTGTGTAGCTCAACATAATATTACAAACACAGTGGGTGCTAAACATTTTGCCACTTGCTAGCAGCCTAGAAAGAGGCACTCATTCCACAAAGAAGACTTTTTATGGCTATATCAATGAGACCTGAAATATTTAAAAATACTCAGCCCCCCACAAAAACCTTATAGATCTATCACTGGTGGGTTGTAAATAATGGGTAAAATGCCAAACATGAGAGTAAAAATATTATAGCATGACAAAGTGAATGCATACTGACACATTCCTACCCAAAACAAGAGCTGAGATCACTCAGATTAGTATCACAGGAAAAGCCAAAAATAATCAGCAAGGTTTTATTTAGAGACATGAATAACTGTAGGTACACAGAGGGGCAATAAAATATGCCTTCAAGTAGTTGAAAGGTTATGACAATAAAAAAAAAAAAGACTGAGTATATTCTGTATTGCACAGAACAATGGTACCAGAATCTATGTTTAAGGTGTTACAGGGATACACATTTTGATATACTGAGGAAAAACTGTCCTGCAGAAATGACCAAAGGTAGATCGATGAAAGGCAGCGAATTCCAGCTCCAGTATTACTCCACAAATGTGTGGATCGGATGAAAGACAGCAAATTCCAGCTCCAGCATTACTCCACAAATGTGTGGGTCTTCACTGGGTTTGGTGCATAGAAATGAGTCAAAGTTTTTACATGAATGAGTAAGTTAATAGACTAGCATAATTGTTCTCAATTGGCATCACCACTGCCCCCTAAGGGATGTTTGTAAAATGCACTGAGGCCCTTGGTGGGGGGTGGGGGATGAGGAGGAGGGATATGAAATAACTCAAAGCAAGTGATATCTCCACACAACAAATAACTACCCAAAATGCGCTACTTATGCTCCCACTGAGAAATAATGGATGAGAAAATACTGGAGGGAATGTTTTATTCAATGATCACCCACATAGGAAGTGTTAGTTGAGCAAGTATGTTTCAAGCACTTTGCTAAACTCGAGTTAGTTGCACAAGATGAAATTTCTTATTATAAGAGGCTCAAGACTAATGGAGGGAGATAAAGGAAATAAATAACCAGTCTCAAGAGATTTTGAACAGGTATTGAAAGCACAGAAGAGTTGCTCTAACTATTGAGGTGTGGGGCCATTGAAAGGGTGGGGAAGACCTCTCACAAGTAATGGTAACTTTAGGTTGGGTTTTGCAGACTATACATAAGGAGTTCAAAATTGTAAGAAAGAATTCCAGAAGGATAAAACAGTACATGTTAAATTACAGAAGTGTGAAAGTACATGGCATTATAAGTCTGGAATAACAATCCATTTTTTAAAAATGCTTTTTGCAATATTTAGGTACCTGGTAATTTTTTAAACACTTCCCCACAGAGGGCACTGTAAGAACTTAAGCACAGCTTGAATAAAGATTTGAGTATAAGGACTACTGAGAAAAGAGACTGGGAGCACCTCCCCGGTGGTGCAGGGAGTTGAGTGCAGCGTTGTGAAGCTGTCCGCAGCCTCTGCAGCGCAGGTTCAATTCCCTGCCAGCCAGGGAGATACCCACATGTTGTGGCAGACCTCTCCTGTCTCGCTTGCTGTTCCCCTCAGCAATGTATTTCAGTTGTCTGCCTGTTCTGTTCCCTGCTCCCTCTCTGGTGAATTCCCTCACCCTCCTGTGCCTCTGGCCTGTGCCCCAGTTCTTGTATAAATAAAGGAAATATTTAAAAATATATATTTTAAATAAAAAAAAAAAAGAGAGAGACTGGGGATTTGGGGAAAGGATCCTTCCAACTTGGAATATCTTCTTCCCAGAGGCAAGAGGGAAGCATTATTACCAGGATGCCATATGATAAGCCAAGACCAAGATTCTCATAATCCACTTTCTTCCTTAACCCCATTCACTCTGCTCCAGTGACATTGATTGGTTATTTGTTTTCCTGCTACTAGATCCCACGACTAAGCTTGTTCCTACTTTAGGGTATTTACACATGTTCTTCCTCTGCCTGGAACACTCTTCCCCAGATAGTGACATGATTTTCCCTTCTCCACCTTGAGGCCTCACCTCAGTGTCACGTTCCCAAAGAGGTCTTCCCTGTGCTCAAAGATAATGCTCAATCTAAATGCGCGTTAGTTAAAATTTTATTTCTTTACTTGATTTTTTTTTTTGTCTTTACAATTAGAATATAGCTCTCCAAGAGTACAGGATCTCTTCCATTTTGCTAGGCACTGCAGTATAGCACCAGGTGGCCGCTTCTTCACACCTGGGCGTTCCATCCTGTAGTATATAAAGAGAAAATGTGTCACAGGAGAGCGCCTGGGATGGTTAGGCAACTCTAAGCCACATTACATGAAGGAGGAACGAGTGTGGCTTCTGGGAACCTTCTGGGAATCTGGGATAAGACTAGAGCTACTTTGGAAACCACTGCCTTTTGAGAAAAAAATTGGAGACCTAGGAAATTTAGCTCAGTGAAAAGTGCTCTCAAATGGGGCGTATACTTATAAAATATCTGAGGTCACATGTGAAAAAGGAGTGGAATTGTTCTGAACTGATCCCCAGGGGTGGGGCAGAGGATAAGGGAGGAGGAGAGAGAGACTAGCTGACTTGAACTTCATGCAAAGAAAGAGAGGAACAGGACCTCCCCTGGTGGCACAGTGGTTGAGCACTGGGCTGTGAAGCTGCCCACAGCCTCTGCAGCACCGGTTCGATCCCAGGCCACTGGCGAGGGTCCCACATGGCGCAACAGACCTCTCCTGCCGCCTGCTGCTCCCCTCAGCAGTGTATTTCGTCAGTCTGCCTGTTCTGTTCCCCGCTCTGACTCTGGTGAATTCTCTCACCTTCCCATGCTTCTGACTGTACCCAGTGCATGTATAAATAATTAAATAAATCTTGAAAAAAAAAAAAAAGAATGAACTAAAGGAAAACATCAAGCCTCAACCAGGAGAGCTGACCGAATGACTAACATCTGTAGGGCGCTTACTGCATGCATGGAACACAATCGGAGGTACATGACAAATCATTAACTCGGCAATCCTTTCAACCACTAAAGGAGGCAAGTATTGTTGTCATTTTACAGCTGAACAAATGGAGATACAGAAGCCAAATAACTTGACCAAGGTCATCCTGACAGTAAGTGGCAGAACCAGTTCTTTTTAAAATGACCTTTAATGCCTCCTCTAAATTTCACAGTAATTCTTTTTATGCCTCAACTAGAAATGAGTTGATATCCTATTTTTATCCTCCCCGGGGAAGAGCATTACAAAATTTCCAAGTGTGACTGCCCGACACCACGGAGGTTAAGACTGTAGGTGGAACTTAACACAGCACTTGCACAGACAGAAACCTATTTTGAGGAGGGTCTTAGCCCCTGTCAAAGCCCATATTGCTTTATTTTTATTGTCTACCTCTTCCTTGACTGTAGTTGCCAACTACACATCCTCAGGTACTAAATAAATATGTATAGAAGAAAGGGAAGAAAGTACCTCCATGGGTCCCCCACCCTGGGTTCTGCATTTTCGTTTCTTTCTGATCCTGTCCATTGAAACCTACCAAGAGAAAGAAACCACCAGGAGCCCAGACCTGAAACTAAACAAGGAGCCCTTGGGGTTTTCAAAAGAATCTATCACAAACAGTTTGGTTTTTGTGTTAAAAGAAAAATAGAACAAGTACTTTTCAAGCCAGGTAGCTGAAGCATAGATAAAAGTTTACAGTGTGTCTCTGCTGTCAAAATCCCACTCTGATTAAATGTAATAAAATAGAGTCAACACTAAAATGTTAATAAAATGCTGTTTTCCCCCAGTCACTACCATCTAATAAAGGTGGTTTGATCCTATTTATGAAATAAATTATTTTACTTAGTACCCAAGGGTGCTATTTTAGCTGTGGGAGGTAATCATATTCTAATTTAATGACAAAGCGGGAAAATATCAGGCATGACTAAAATAACTATAACACAGGCTATCCAGCTTCAAGAAGACTACAACTTGTGAGGGGCTACAGACATGCCAGCGCTTGTTAAGGTATTAAAATTAACAGGTCTCCATTTTTTCATTTACTGTATATGCAGTTTGCCATCTTCCAGAACCTGTAAGTCCATACCATGCGCCTCATGAATATTTAATTTTTTTTTTTCCCTGGGAATTCAGCGTGCTGCAACCATCCCTCTAGAAAAAGAACTGTAAACAAGGCTGAAGGGAGAAGGGAGACAGGAGATGAGGCGAGAGCAAATGCAAAAGGACAGATGGCTAAGAAAAGCAGAGCATAGCAGTAACCCTCCAAGGAAGAGAGAGAAACAATTAGAACCCAGAAGTGAGCAGATTCATTGTGGAGGCATTTAAAGCTCTAATACTTTAACCAAATGGAGAAATGGCTTCTATTTTGAGGCAAAGGGGAGGCTCATGAATACTTTATAATGTTTGCATTAGAGAGCCTATGTCAGCATGAATAGATTGCATCCTTTGGATGAGTAAGCCACTCCCTGGCCCGTGGTTAGTGGTTAGAAATGTTAAATGTCTTCCTTGAAGCAAACTTCCTGGGGGTTGTTGAGTCACCAGTAAGGTGATTTAAAGGCAGACAGAAAACCTTTAGCAGAGGAATAATGAACTACTTAGTAAGCGTCCATTAGGCCCAAGACCATACGTGGGATCAGAGTGGAGTTGAACGGAAAACCATCAGATTAACCCCATTTTTGAAGCTAGGGAGGATCAAAAGAGTCTTCTCACCCAAATCATTATCTTCTACCTTAAATCGGGATGGGACTCCTGGGAACTGATTTTGTCAGAAAACAATTGTCAGTATGATCTATTAAAACTTTAATTGCTGAATCAAAATTTCCAGAGAGAAATGTCTTTTTCTAACATTGGGCACCATTAGTAAGGCCAGGCCACGGTCAAGAGCAATTTTCCTTGTAGCAAGAGAAGTGCTAGCCTGATTGCGAGACTCTATAGCTTTGTGGAGGAAATGTATGTTTCCCTTAAGATTGCTAGGTCCTAACAAAATGCCATGCCTAATTAATTTCATTAAAATGGCATTTCATAGTTTAAGCTCCCTTAGAAGCCAATCTATAAGTTGAATATGAGAATGCAAGCAGGATGTGATTGAGGGAAACACCAAAAACATGAGGCCCCAAAATGGAAGAAAACTAGCAAGGGACTCACTATTAGTAGGTTATCAAGATGGCAACTGGTGCTTCACCCAGAATTCTGGGACACACCACAGAACACAAGCCTCTCACTTATCTTCCCCAGAGGAAGGAGGTGCTGCTATTTTCACACACCAGCTCCTATTGTGGGCTGCTGGGGATGGAAGAAGGACCAAAAGTCTAGCACTTCAGCCTGCAGCTGGGCAGAGGTGGGCAGAGTTGGGTGGAGCATGACAGAACTGAGTAGGCTTCCGCAGCTAGAGAAGGCAAGAAAACGCTGAGGAAGAGAAGCATGCTGACATTGAAGTCAGGCCCAGAGTGCACTGAAACAGCAAAGGCCTGGGGAAATGTAAGGAAAGTAGCAGAAGTATAGTAGGCTTCCCTCCATTTTGCAACTAAAAAAATCCCCTAGACTAATAATTCCCCTAATTTAGGAATAAGTAGAATTAAAATCTGACCACTGAATTGTAGTCCCTCTTTAGTATTAAATGTTAGCTCATTGAATTGCAGCCCCTTATATCTCTTCCTCATGATTAACCAACCATTAGCTGGCTCCAACTGTATTCCTGGAAACTTTGAAAAACTGATTGTGTTACATCCCAAACAAAATTCTCTGTGTCCCTTGGGGCTGACAGTGGCATCAGAAACATTTGATTGCTGAACAGAATGCCCTGCTGGGAAAGTTAGACACCTTGACTCTTGTCACCTAGACTGCCTGCTTCCAGAAGGAGCCTGAGAGGGGGATAGGGATGATTAATATGCTCCTTAAAACCAGATATGTAAATTTTGCAAGGCCAGAAACTGTAGAAAGGAGAAGAGTAAAGAGGATTAACAGTCATTGCAGCAAACCAACCTAACCTCAAAGTGAGAAATTCTATAAAGTGAGAAAATTCCACTAAAGAACAATGTATAGATCACCTCTGACCTTTTAAAAACACAAGACTTTGCCTGCTCTATCTATACAAGTGTCTCTTTTTCTTAATAAATTCACCATGTGATGGTTAAAGTTACTTTAAGTTGGGTTCAAGAACTCCCCACTTGCCCCACGTAAGTACCAGCTGCTACAGGAAAAAAAAAAGTCAAAAGGGGGCGTACCCACACCTCAAGGTGGACTACAGTTTTCTAGTGAGCTAGAAAACAGTGGCTGAGTGCTTAGCATTTAGACAATGACATTTGTGACTGGCTTTCCCACAACTGGAGAGAAGTTATTAATATCACCCACCAACAGCAAGGCAGCCACCACAGAGAGCCCAGCTGCTGAAGGTGTAGGGAAAAAACTTGGACTGCGGCACTAAATAATTTGGGGAGTAGAGCCAAAAGTACCCTAAGAGAATCCCGGGAAAGCCCAGGGTCTTGGGTAATGTGTAAACATTGAGAAGGAGAAGAAATCAGTACCAGATTCTAATCCTCACTCCAAGCAGAGCAGCTATGTAGAATAGGGAAAAGACTCATGGTATGAGTCTTATGTACATAAGGTGAACGCCCTCTCCTTGTATTCTTCAGAATGTTCAAAAAAAACCATTATTTTCCAAAGTTTTCGTAGGGTAAATAGTTTTCAGGCTTTTCTGCCCTCCCACCATTAGGATTGCCCAGCCTGATGGGGCACCTGCAGTTGTTACATTGTTGTAAGCTGTCTTGTTTACTTCTGTGGGCCATGGGAGGAGTATTAAGATAGTCACCAAGAGAAGCCCAAGCAGGAGAGAGGAAGGAGACAGAAGAGAACAAAAGCCAGGAGAGAGAGAGAGAGAGAGAAGCCCAGAGTGAAGACTTGCCAGGGGCTTGGAGGCCTGCTGGGCCCCTGGCACCCTCGGCATTCCTGCCTGCCATGTACCTGTTTGCCACACTACATGTGAAAGCTCAATAAAAGCCTGAGAAAGCCACTGAGGGCTCCTGGACTCTCCTTTACCCACCCGGTCTGCTCCGATCATAGATATCCTGCTCTGTGGCCATCCTGCAGCTACAGCTTTGATATGAGTTGATTTTAGTCCTATACTTCTCTGGTGCAGAGGGTGACTTAACAGGGGAGAGGTGACTTCTAGGTGACATCACTCACCGTTCATAGCACTTCCTTATATAGGAAAGTTCAATAGTTTTTGATATTTCATACAAGAAATTTCACCTTAATTGTCTTTCAAAAACAAAAAATTTATACAGAAAAAAATTATATACTGGGATACTTGCCTAGTAATAATTAGCAAAACAATATGTGTTATTTAGATTATCATAATCCCCACCATTTACTATTCTCCAAATATCACATTTGCACTTTTCCTTTCCTAGCAAAAATATATCTATGAAAAATAAGAAAAGGAAAACTGTCCAGAATATTCCATGAGTTTAGGAAAAAAAGGAACTCATATTCTGTGAAAGTGAAGCATAATCCTATGTTGAAAACAAAAAGTGTGCATTAGAAGTTTCAAAGACTTCCAAAGAGTCCTTGAGGGTGACCTTTGTGCTCAGAAAAGATCAATCTGATGGTACTTTGGTTTTAAATATTAATATTTGATTTATTCGAGTTATAAATTTAAAAGCCTAGTTTTTCCTTAAGTTCCTCATTTCGGCTTACAAATTTAATTCTATTTATAATCTAGTAAATTTTAGCAATTGCTTTTAGGGGGACTTAACAGGAATATTTAGCTCCATTTATAAACAGTTAATTAAAGCTTTTCAAACATTTAAAAATTCACTTATAAATTTAATTTATTTGATTTCCTTTAAGTACCTCAATTGTCTGACTTAAAACCTTCCTGAGTAATTAAATAAATCTCTTAAATCAAATAAATTAAATTTATAAATGTAGTGAATCGAGTTCTTTTAAACATTCCAACACTGTAGATCAATTTAGTAATATTTCAACCTAAAACCACAAGGCTAAATCAATTACTCAATTATGCATTTTAAATTGAAATTATGAGGCTGATCTGTTTTACTACCAGACCAAATTCTTTTAAGCATTACACAAATTTGAAATACCAAATAAACAGACATTCCCTTTTTAGCACAAAAGCATTTTGCATTCATTTTGATTCTATTAAACCTTTCTATATTTAACTTAAAATCTTGTCAGGTTAAAAGAGACAATGACAACTTTTCCAGTTAATAAACACTGCTGTTGCTATTGACATAGACACTCACTGCATTTCTGTTGGCAAAACTGATGGGAGCCTAATTTATAGTCCACAGGAGGGATTTTGAACTAAAGTAGGTAGTCATATAACCAAGTGCCTAAGACATTAGTCATATCATTTCTAAATTTCAAATCAGATTAGAGTCTGTAGCTACCACTTAGGAAGCTTTACCACTTTGATTGGATTATGTATTTCTTTAGCTCTTAAGATAAATAGCTCCCTTTTTAAATCTAATAGAGCCATATCCTAATGGCAGAAAGCTCTTTCCTTTATTTCCATTCTCTGTCCCAACACCCTAATTGATGTTAAAATGATGTGCAAGTGGATTCAGGACATTTCAGGTGCACTTATGTTTATCTGGTTGTGATGCCCAAGACATTTCTACTGACGGTGCTACATGTACGGCAGACCTGCTATTACAGGTAGAAATTTTCTTTCACCAATTGTGAGCAATACCATACAAGACAACTGGAAACCCAAAGGCGACTAACAATGGATCCCAGGTAAGCTGTAAAAGCACTAAATTAAAATAATGGGAGGAGGGAGTAATGCATTAATTGCTCCTAACTTTTTACAAATCACCAAACTGTTAAAGAATCTGATAAAAGTTACAGACTTTCTGCATAGATCAACCCTTCAGTTTATAATTTCCAAGATCCTGAGCTTCCCCTTACAATCACTAATGGATTCCAAGTTTAAATTTAAAAAAACTTAGACTAGATGGATCTTGAAAGTCCTTTTCCAACAAAATCTATCAAAGTGACATTATTACATAGGAGATAATACAGATATGGCTCAGAGGATTGATTTTCAAAATGACTGGAGAGCGCCACAGAGTCAAAGCAGAACAGAGTTCAATGGACTATGGATGGAGTAATTTTCTTTCTTACAAAAGAACATTTTATGTCTGTCCTAACTTTCACTAAACATACTTGTCAGCAATAGGTTGAAAATTAACCTAGAAACTTAATTTATTTTTTAAATTTAGCCTTCAGAAGCAGCAGTGAGGAAAATTTTTATAATGGGTCTTCCAAGCAGGTAAGTGGTTTCTTTGCAAAAGGAGAAAATAAGTTTGTTTTCCACCTTTCCTTAATTTCAAGAAACAGGATTTTTTTTTCATTCATATTCACCACAGGTTTTGTGAATGAATGAATGAATGATTTCTTCCAAGCTCATAATTTGAAATGTTTCAAAAGCAGATCAGGTAGTTGTCTAAGATGAACATCAGCAGTTGTTTCGTTCAAACATATTATACCATAATTTTTATTAAAAAATAATTCTTCATCCTACTATTGTATATTTTAGAGTCTATATTTTATCTAGTAATGTCAGATCTTTTGAGTTAAAAATCCCACACTGATAGCACAAGTTTAAAGGAAGACTGACAGCTACTTTAGACTCTCTTTGTGTCCTCTATGTGCTAAAAGCTAAAGGCAAACTTCTAACATGGTTTTACCTTCTGGAGTATTTTTAGAGGTGTGGTGGGTTTTTGAAACTATTTTATCTATATAGCCTCCAGAGCCAGGGCTCCTGCATGGAACACATTTAAGGCTTGGGTTTAAGCTGCCTGGCTTTTAGAGTAACACAGAAAACAAAGCTCTGATGCATGAGGCTGTCAACAAAAGCAACATGCTTTCTTTAAAGTTTCAGTTCAATAAGTGTTTGCCTTATGGAAAGGTCTTTGCTATTTGAGACTTTTTCACTCAAAAGCTCTCACTTTAAATCATGTTTTTTTTAAATGTCTTTATTGTTGTTAGAGATGGGAATCGCCCAGGTGCTCAGAGAAAAAAGTGGGGTTGTAGCAAACAGAAAGGTGGGAGGTATGAACCCTGTAACCTAGAGCCACTCCAAAAACCTCTACGGCAGAGGCAGTGACAGAAAATATCTCCAGGCATTGGTCAGTTAGCATAACTGGGCAGATAGCCTAAACACTCCTGATCAGGTCAAATTCCTGATCAGTGAAGAAGCCAGCAAGGCTCCCTACAACCTCTCCTTTCAGGAAAGGTGGCCTCAAGGTAAAATCAACTTCTATCAAATTTCTCTGTACTGTTGTAGCCCAACCTGTCAATATTTTTAAAAAAGATTTACTTTTATTTATTTATGCATACAAGAACTGAGAGGTAGGCCAGAAGTGCAGGGGGTGAGAGGATTCAGCAGAGGCAGAGTGGAGAGCAGAACAGGTGGATCTACTGAAATATACTGCTAAGGGGAGCAGTGGGTGAGACAGGAGAGGTCTGCTGAGCCATGTGGGTTACCTGCCTGGTCAGGGATAGAACTCAGGCCACAGTGGCCGGCGATAGTTGGACAGAACTGAGACATAGTTTGACAGCACTGAGACTTAACCCCTGCGCCACTATGGAGGCTCAACCTGTCAATATATTAGTAAATTTTTCCATTTGACCCTCACTTCTTTTAGGGCCAAGTCCCTTCTTTCAATACTGCAAATTTTACATAAAACACTCCAATTAACATTATGAAAAAAAAGGTTTCATGTTTATGTAAAACATACTATATATTAAAACATAAAGTCAGGACATGCAAACTCAAAATGAAAACAAAATACCAAGAGAAAGCAGATTGAAAGTTATATTTTAGTTGAATGATATTTCAAAATCCATAAATGATGTTAACTAAGCAATCACCAAAAATGGGATTATTCATCTGTTTATCTGATTATCCATGCCTTCATTTATTCAGTCATCATATAGAGTTTCTATTATGTGACAGGCAAAAAGGGTAAGGAGATTTAAAAAAAAAAAACAATCTTCTCAGGAGATACTACTTAGAAGCAGGCAGAAACAAGACAATGATCATAAGATAGTATATTAGAGGATTATGGAAGATGTTCTGGGAGCAAAGAGAAGGCAGACCTAGTTCAGTTAAGGGAAAAGGTTGGTGCTCCAAAGTCGTCTTGAATAAAAGCTTTAAAGGATAAACAGTAGTTATTGGCTAAAAATAACAGCATTTTAATTTTTTTTACACATAACAAAACATATTTCCAGTACAGAGATGTTTTCCAAGTCTATTATATCCATGAAGCTCCAGATCTGATCTGAGCAATCAATTATTTCTCAGAAGCTCACGGGAAGTTGGCATGATTTCCTGACACAGGTCCCAGTGATTCCTCCAATGGCACAGAGGATATATAGGGCAAACTCAACGGCATCTCAAAGATGCTGGTGGGAGAAGACAACAAAATATCCTTATTCATTCTCTTACTCCCTCTCCCCACAGGAGCACACAGCACACAATTATGCAGAGTATCAGAATCTTAAAGCCCTATTCTTGCAAAGGAACATTCATGCCTCTTTCATTTTGTAAACTCAATTTAAAAACAAGGGAAACTACCTTCTAGAAATAGTTGCAAATACACTTACAAGGAAAATTAATTCTTGGGACTCCTTTCATATTCCAAGCGAACCAGAGGAGCTGTACCTACATCTTTCCTCCCTGAAGTCACTTTTGTTTTTAGCTCACTGTACTTTTATCAGAACTAATTGGAACTTACTTCCTGCCAGGGTTTAGCATTTCCAGATTTTTTTTGTAGGTACTGATTTAATGGCGCTGACATTAAGGTTTCTATCCACTGGGTCACATAAAAGTCAACTAAAATGGGCTGCAAAAGGAGAGGTGTTGAAAATCAAAAGGAGTAGGAGGGCAAAAAGAAGACTGCCAATGTGCTCATCCCGCTGTACAGACACAAGAGCTGGTGCTGGCTCTAGTTATTAGCACGGCATGTTGAAGGTCTACTGAGAGTTTCCAATGAGCCCTCCTCCTGATGAGAAAAAGCTCAGGAAGGAGGAGAAGGCCACAGTCTATCTTTGATCTCACAGACACTGAATGGAATATTCCCATCTCAGTAGAAATAGAGAACCAAGCCAGTCCCCACATTAGCTCTCTGCAGCCTTCCCAAGGGCCTCAGAGCAGACTGGCCACCCTAGTGGAACCTGGGCATTTCTACAGAAGTTACAGACCCGCAGGAAGACACAGCACTTTCAAAAGGAGCAAGCAAAGATATGAGCTGATGACCGAGAGCTTAGTGTTCCTAAGCCTGCCTTGAATCAGTTACTGCTAAATTCTGTAGAAATCAGAGAAGTATAATCTTAGAAAGAAACAAGCGTGGGCACACTGGAGGGTGGGGGGGGATTGTGAGAGGCACATCCACTATCAACATCAGTCTTGTGTTTTGTCACAATAGCATGGAAGTCAACTAGGGCCAAATCTTCTGATATTTTAAGAAAAGCACAAATACAAGTTCTAATGTCAAATTCCCCAATTTTGAAATGTTGGCAAAAAGTATAAAACACATCCAACAAAATAGCTCTGGTGACAGATGCGGTTGAAAAGACAATGGTTTGTATAGTGATCAGTATTTTAATGCAAGAGTTTGGTGATTATTTCAACACAGGAAGTGTGCCAAGTAGAGACCCCACTAGAGTTGGCAACCAATCCATAAGGTACTCTAACCTAGAAGGGCTCCAAGGGGTATACCTTGGATATAAAGGTTGGATATAAATGCCTTTCATGTTTTCCGGTTTTTTAATCAAAGGAAATTTAATATTAGGCTTAAGGTTTCCAAGGAAGAAAAACAAAGGCACCATGATATTATTTTTAAAGTGGTACTATCAAATAGCAAATAGCTTGCACTGACTCTCTACAGACTTGCTCCTATTTATTGAAATTAATTTGCTGTTTTTGTTTACTCTGATTTTCAGATGACTTACTTATATAGATAATAGGGCTAAATGCCTATCCAATAGTTACCTGTACAAAATGAAGGTTCTATTAAGTCAGCATTTCACAGGCTCTAAGAACAATTCATTTCACAAAGACTTCCAGATATTTTTGAGATGGTCAATAAGTTCTGGTCTAGAAATGATATTATTAACTTGATAAGGGCTTCATAGCCACTGGAACTGTTTTTGTGAAGCAGTAGTCAATGGCCAGGGTAGAAAGTTCTCTGCCCTGGACAGAAGGGGTAGCAGTCATTTGTTCGCTCAACCCCCAACAATGCAGGGCACAGACTTGAGCAAAGTGAAGTAGAGTCCAGTGGATGCATATAGCCATTCAGTAAACATTCATTCAATGCCTCCTGCAAGCCAGGTATTGTTCTAGATGCTGGGAATCAGCAGCAAATCAAACAGTTTCTGCAAACATTAAAGAAAATTCTAAAGAAATACACAATGTATATTATAACATCACACAGTGTTGAGTGCTAGAAAGAAGAAATGTGTCATGATATAATAATAAGGCTGCTGCAGAAAGTTTTCTTTAATGTCATTTTCTGGACTCCTTTGGAAAGGCACAAGAAATAGGGTCACATTCCTGCAATCTCCCTTCGCCCTGTAGCGAAAAAGCAGTGTTTGAAATCCAAACTAATAAAAACTTATTCTTAGGCAGATTCAGACTCCCTCTGCCTCAGTTTTCTCACCTATAAAATGGGTAAAATTAGTCACTCATGTCAAAGGAGAAAATGTGGGTGGCAGAGCTGAGCTGTGCAGAGAGCTCAGCAGATTCAACACCACAGATCCATATTCACAATCATCAGTGTCTAGCACAGGCTAGACACTGGAGGCAGCGCTACAGGAGAAACTGGTCTCTTCCCTTCTCATCTCCCTTAGCTTAAAGGCACACGGTGGGTGTGCACATGTATATCTGTGTTCCAAAGAAGAGTTCCTTGGTGGGAGTGTGTTATATTGAAGATCTGCTGAGGCTGAAGGGAGCCAGTCCTTTTTGAAGCAGTTTTGATTTAGCGATTTCCTCTTCCTTCCTACTCATACAATAGTCCCCTTATCTGTGGCGATATGTTCCAAGACTCCATCTACCATGGTGGATATTACAGAAATAGATATATACTGTGTTTTTCCATATATATATATATATATATATATATACACACACACACACACACACACACACACACACACACACACACCTATGATTAAGTAAAATGAGTCAGTTAGAGATTTAAAATAATAAAACAAAACAAATATAACAATACACTGTTACAGTTACCTGAGTGCGGTGTCCTTTAAAATCTTATTGAACGTAGTGTTTTTTGGATGGTGGTTGACCACATGTAACTGAAACAAGAGAGAGTGAAACTGCAGATAAAGAAGACTACTCTAGAGCGAAAATGCATTTAGTAATGAAGAATTACATAGCAATTTTCAAAGGTATTTGTAGGATTACAGTCTTACAGAGAATTTTTTTGTGGTCAAAACAAAAACCTCATGTTTCCATTAAAAAAAAACTTTAAAAAAAATGAACAATTGCGTTTAACAGGATACTTTCAAATGGTACTGCTATATCTCTGTAAGGTATTTACCCAAAGGATATGAAAACTGTAAAGCAAAAAGACTTGTGTACTCCGATATTCAGAGCAGCACCGTCCACAATTGCCAAGTCATGAAAGCAACCTATGTGGCCATCAACAGATGACTCAGTAAAATGTTTTGGAAAATATTCTCTATGGAATACTATTCAACTACTTCAAAAGATAGTTTGAAAAAACTATTTGAAAAACTATTTGAAAAAAATAGTACCTTCTAGGACATAAGGGATACACTTTGAGGTGATTATGGTAAGAGAAGAAAGTCAGAAAGTGCTAGACAGGTCAGACGGTTAAACTTATCTGTGGAATATAAATAGCCAAATATATATATATATATATATATATATAGGCAAAACGCAGTAAAAACAAATCTTACAAGTGAATGCAGTAAAAAATTTACTTGTTACCAGAGTGAACAGGAGGGAGAGAGGAAGAGATAGGAAAAAGAAATTTTCAGAGTGGCAGCACTGGAGGTTTGCTGGAGGGTGAGTGAAACAGTGCACATACGGAGGAATAAAAATGTACCCCCTCCCCCAGTTATCTAGACATGTAAATGACAAACTTAATAAAAAATAAATGGTACCACTATAATGGAACTTTGATTATATGGGTTGATGACTGGCAGAAAGTGAGGAAATTTCTAAAGCAAAAGTAGCTTCCATGAAAGGAATAAAATGCTCCAAACATATTCTCTGATGAATAGGTTCAAACTCTAGTTCAATAATGACTGCCAGTTTCGAAATGTTTTTGAAAATGGGTCCTGTTAAGAGTTCAGTATAGGATAAGTAGAGAAAATGATGTAAAATTAAATGTCCAAACTTAATCCCCTACATTTGGTCAAATCTGAATTTATTACATTTTTCTCACCTACCATAAAAAACAGTTTTTTAGTCTCAAAAAACTGCCGCTAGGAACTGTATTAGAAAAGTAATAAAAATAAAGAAACAACCATTAATTTATGAAGAACAATTAATTTGTAGATGTAAGATACAGCATTATAACCAGCATACTAGTAAATTTATTCCAAATCTTTCAAATTAATAAATATATTAAATCAGAAGCTGCATAAATCACAATATATTATAAAAATTAATGTTTATTCCTAGAGCTAACATATCTGTAGAGAAACCAGGCCACAGAATTTCCATGGATTGCCGCAAACAGAAGGAATCCAAGATTGGCAGATCTTTCACTTGAAAAAATGAACCTGCAGTGTCATTACCAGTTTTCACTATCCCATGTAGAAATCACAGGTCAAATACTTAGGTTTAGCATTAATCACATTTTAAAAATTGAATTGTATTCAAACTTTTAGTAATATCTATTTTATGTTTATATAAAACTATTCCTTTTAGCCACTGTAATTAATGATACAATACTCCTCATCCGAACTCCTGAAATCTCTCTTTTTTTTTTTTTTTAATAGAGGCATGCTTTATTTATTTGTTTGCTGGTTTGTTTGTTTTGTTTATACCAGCACTGGGTACAGTCAGAAGTGCGGGAGGGTGAGAGAATTCACCAGAGCCAGAGCGGGGAGCAGAACAGGCAGAAGGACCGAAGTACACTCTGAGGGGAGCAGCGGGTGGCAGGAGAGGTCTGCGCGCCATGTGGGACCCTCCTCCGGTGGCCGGGGAGCAGCCAGGGATCGAACCGGTGCCGCAGAGGCCGCGGGCAGCTTCGCAACCCAGCGCTCAACCGCTGCACCACAGGGGAGGCCCACTCCTGAAATCTCTTAACCTTATTTTATCCATAACACTTTCTTACTTTTTCTATATGTATGCATGAATACACTTTGCATAATAATACGGACTAATTTCCCTCAGATGACTGTATGATCCAGGAGGATAGGTAACTTTAATTTCTTTGTGATATGACTTGCCCACTTAGAACACTACCTGGCACAAAGTGAGTCTTCCATACACGGGTCATCTGGATAAATTTAACGGTGTTATGCTAGCTCATTTTTAAAGTAACACACGCTGGCAATTTTTTTTTTTTGGTAATATGAATTCTTCCCTCACTTATAAAAAAATGTATATTCATTTCCTACACATGAGCCCCTATTCTTCTCTGCCAGGCGCTCTTAAAGCAAGGATTAACTGCAGTTTATTTATCAAGAGGAAAAAAATGTTCACAAATGACCATGTGGATACAAGAGAAGGGGATTATAAAAATGCAACTCACATCCTCATAACTAGTGATACACATATTATCAGCTCTAGACTAACAACTTGAAATGCCAATGTACCAAAATACTTGCAGCCATACAAATGAGGCCCAGAAATTAAAACATGCAATGGAGACATTAATGTAATGAGCAAGCATCCTACAGGGACTGGAGGCCCCTGTGTCAGCATGGCCATTCAGCTGCTCACAAGGTCATCTCGATATACTTCATCTTATTTTTCTCTTTACAGGCAAAATGAAAGCTACTAAAGCCAATTCAAGTATAAATGCAATCCCAAAGTATAAAGTTCTTCAGCGCCCTTACCTTGCCAAGTGCCTTTAATCTCTCATTTTGAGTCATTCACTAAATCATCTATTTTTTCAGTGTCTATAAAGAGATGTGTACTAACGTCTCATATTTAAAAATGACCCTCCAATTTGACCTCTGCTAAACAAGCCACATATGCTTTGGCATGCCATCTCTATTTTGAGCCCTCAATTTCTTCATTTGTGAATAAACAAGGTTAATGCCAGACAGAATTCTCAAGGCTTAGAGGTATTGAATGCCAAGCCAATACCTGGTTCCTGGCATGCAGTGCTATGGCATATCTACCAACATCATAATTTGCATTTCACTCACAGATTTAAGAAGGAAAATCATGAGGAGTATGATTCCTTTATTATAAAGCTACAGCTATGCCTTTGTGATCTGAGTTCTGGGGTCCTGGGACTTAAAGAGACAAGAGGTGGCAAGGAAGAGGGGAAAGTCAGGCTTCCTTTAAGTGAGAAGACAAATAATGTGCTCAAGTGCGTTTTCCAAGAAAGTCTGCATGGTACCTGGAGAGTGAACACAATCCTGCAGCCTAGAACCCAGAAGAATGATTGCTGATCCTTACTTGCCTTTAAAATGGGACTTAAATGAGTCCCTCAATAACAACCGAAATAGATACTGTGTACTTTTACAGAATGTGAGGACTGCGTGAAGTCCTTTGGAACGCATGTAACCCTCTGGAAAGATCCCTACCCCAATTATAATTGGCATTAGACATCTTTCTACTTTGGTTAGTGCTTGGACTCAAATTTAATGTGAGTTGTGAGCAAGGAAATGTAGCATTCATGGACCCAAATGTTACAGAGCTAATTCATACCCATCACTCCAATGTGGGGGTGCACACTAATTCTATGGAGGGTTTTTCTCTCCATGTGCTGCATAATGCATGCATCCTCATTTTGCAAGGGTGCTATCAAGACAACTGCAGTATTGTTGCATCAAGCCATTGAGTGCAAAGTAAGTTCCAACATCTAATCCATGCATCAAAGCACTGGAAGAGCCACCCGTTTCCTCAATAGAGGAGCTGCAATTCCCTCACAAAATAACTATTCAACATTCAGTTCATCGCAGATTTCTATGTTACAGCTCAGAGCTGCTTCAAACCATGTCCAAAAAACCCTTGTATTAGTCTTTAACATGTATGCTAAAGATGCCTCCTAACCTTATTTACTTGTTAGGGAATCATCAGCCTACTTCTTGACAGATTCACTAGTCAAAATTTTCAAATTGATCTTAACTACACCTAGTCATCTCTTTCTTCATCAAAATCTCACCACTTTTCCTCTGAAACATTAGGCATTGACAGAATTGTCTAAACCTTCTCTTGACCCTGCTTTGGAGCCAGGACACAGGTGACAGAGTTGGCCAGAAGTTCTCAAAAACTCATGCCCTCTCTCTGGGCACAGCGTAATGCTGGAAAGGGGCTGTCCAGTCAGAGGCTTTATTTCTCAGCTCCACTACTTACAGTAAGGTGTGGCCATGTGAATTAGTTCTAGCAAATGGAATGTGAACAAAAGTGACATATGCTACCTCTAAGCCAGGTCCATGGGCTACTCCCCATAATGCTCCTTTATGCTTCTCCCTTGTTTGCTGGAAGCAATAAAATTTAAGGTCCTTAGGAATGGCAGAGTCACAAGTGGAAGCAGCCTGGATTTTCAATTCCCATGAAAAGAAACATTCAGCAACAACCTATGTAACTGCTACATTAAGAAATACACTTTACTGTATTAAGTCACTGAAATAATGCAGTTACCTTTTTTTTTATAGCCCAAAAGCATGAGGACTAGAAGCAGGTAGAGTTACATAGTTAAAGTGATCTCCATGTGCATGAAATAAGAGCGCAGTGGAACTGCCCATGATAATGACTTAAATTCTTAAAGTAGACCATTTGGCTTTTGGAAAATAATTATCTTTATTAAAAAATAACCACCATTAACTGACCTCTCCTTTTTTTTTTTTTTTTTGCATGAGGCAGGGATAATACCATGTATTTTGCATACCTTAATCTTATAGATGTAAGATAGATATTGATACTGTGCTTCATTTTATTAAACAGTCAGACTGAGGCCCAGGAACAGTAACGATACAAGCCTAGATGATGCAGCCAGAGAGCAGCATGGCCAGACTCAAACCCTATGGCATTTTCTCCAAAGCTCATGTCTTAATTGCTTGCTACATGACCTTCTTTAAAAGCGAAAAAAGGGGGTGACGGGATAAGAATACTGTAAATAGCTCTTGCTCCAGATACCAAGCAAAACTATACATTTTGCAATGTGAATGTAAATCTATTTTCTGCCATACAGAATAAGCAGGATGTTATTTTAGTTAGCACCACTACAGAATTGTTTAAGTCTAGCTTCAGGCTCCCAGGCTGATCTCAGCAGATGTATCACGATAGGATGTTTTTCTATGCCTCACACTCCAGGAAGTGTTCCACCTTTCACTCCATGAGTATCTCCCTCACCTTGAGTGAATGCCTCTCACGTTACACGTGTACCATCTTTGACCATCTTTTAATTCAACTACCAGTTTCAGAATCTAGATTTCTGACTTGGTTTGCAAAATAGGTCCTCCTTAGAACATGGGCTAAAGGGTAAAAGAGCTAAGGCAACCATTCATCATGCCTTAGTTTTCTTCCTTTTTTCAAGAAAAGCCACATGACAGTAAGTATCATGTCTTCTAACCACCTTGAGAAATGTATCAGATTCTAAAATAAATTAAAAAAATAAGTTGGATTTTTAAAAAATTGTATTAGATTTTACATAAACCATTTTGTTTATGGCCAATCCCCTTCCAAATTACAGGCTGAAAGAACACCCATCAGTCAGTTTCCTGAAACAGAGCAACTTGTGTGACAAAGCCCTTCCCAGAGGACAACAGGGGAGCCCACTGTGAATCCACACAACAGGGAGGCTGGGGTCATCTCTCAGAAGACATGAACTTTTACATCCATAAAAGGTGCCCACAGGTATTTTATGTGCCAACCTTGGTATAAAATGTAACTTTTTGAGTTAAAATGGAGACAAAGATAAATTAAGCACTTCCATGAGAGTACTGGTTTTTTTTTTTTTTCTCTTATTGCTATGGCAACACTACTCCATTTTAGGAGAGAGAAAAGGAAGCTATAAAATTTGTCAATGATGTATCAAAAGGGACTTGAAAAATATTTTTTTTCCAATGCTAGGAAACTGATAAAAGCACACACACACACACACACACACATAAATATATAATAAAAGACTTATGATAGTACTTTATTAAAGCGTGAAATTGGAAAAGTTTTAAATGTCCAACCATTAAATAAATTATGGTGTATTCAGACAGTGGAATAGGAGTGAGCTATTATGAGAGATGCTGATGTTTATTTATTTTCATGTTCCATGTATACTTGGAAGACAGTACACAAGTTACAGGATAGTATGTATCACTGGGCTCCATCACAAAATTTCCCCAGGGAAAAATATGTAATGACATTTCTATAAAATACTAACAGCAGCAGTTATTTCTAGTGAGAGAAATTTAGGATGATTGGAAATGTCTGCCATGTTCTTTTCAGGATGATTTTTCATTATCTGTGTAATTAAAAATAAAGAAAAATGCAACCATGGCTGTTTGTATTATTTATTCAAAAATATTCGCTGCCCTTTTCCAGTGGTTTGTTTCTAGTGTCTCTTCTTATGAGAGAAATATAATTCTTGACTGCACAGATAATCTGGCTTAACTGTGTGATTTACATAGGCTGATGAATCAAAGCTAAAATAAAACACAAATGGGAAATGTGTGACTCCAAACAGAAACTTGGACTGCTATCATGTGCTTCTACCAATTTTTATTTTCCTTTTACCCTGAGATAGGAATGTTCTAGATAGGCCGTTCCTTCTGCTTGGAAGATGATGTGAAATGGCCCTAAATTGATTTTCAACTGCCATACTATTGACTGAGAAAGAGATCTTGGGTTATCATAAGCCACTGAGACTTTGGAGTCATTTGTTACCATACCATAATAAATTCTAAAATAACTAATGTATTAATTTTTTCTACTGCTCCCAACAAGACCCAAACTAAGATTTAAGTATAACTATATCAGCCTCTCAGTTACCCACCTCTGATTGGTTCTAGAGTTTCTGTCTAGCACAAGCCTTCTTGTTGAACAGAGTTTTAAAACGGTTATTGTAGAAGAGTTTATTGCACCCAGGTTTCCTTTTTTTCCTTCTTGCCTTCCCACAGCCTCCTTGAGTCCCTTTGAATACTCTGCCTTTCAGAACTGTTACTCTCAAGTCCTTATTCTCCACGTAGTCCTGTCCTTGATTATTTTATGTCAACATATGGTCGCCATGCTCAATGACACAATCTTTTCAGTGTTGTAAAATTTATCTTCCTGAAACACTGCTTTGCAATTTACCACCATCAGTTCAAGTCTCCCTGACCCAAGAGTCCAGAATTCAGGCCACTGCCTAATTCTTTAAACTCACTACCCTCCTAACAGGCACCCTCATCACCAGCCAAACTTGCTCATTCATGGTTTCCTGCACACATTTCATATATTCCAAGAATCAGGACCTCCCTTCCCATAGTTACAGTGATGGTGTCAACAGCGTGAACCCTCTGGATAAAGGGTGGTAGAAGATAGGAATACAGACAGCATGGCCTTGAGGAACAGGTGACAAAGTGGACATTGTGACAAGACATGGTGATAATCTCTAAATATGATCACCAATATTTCCTATTCCTGAACACACAAAACTTTTTTCTCTTACAGTCTGTGTTGGCTTTGTGACTTGCTATGACCAACAAACTGCAGTAAATGTGTTGTTACAGAGTTCCAAGACCATAAGAGATCTGGCAGCCTCCACCTTCTCAAATGCTAAGGCGTAGGGAGTCCAGGAGAGCTGACTAAAGGCTGAGAGCCATGTGGAAAGAGCCCCTGGCAGGTGGATGGTCACCTCAGACATCTCAGCTCCCCTGATTCCAGTTGAACCAATCATTTGTGTGGCTCCATCCAAGAGCACACAGAGCACAATCACTGCCTAGGTGAGCCACAAGAGACTCATGGGGGGAAAAACTATGCCTCTTAAGCATAGTTTGTTTCATAGCTATAGATAACTAAGACAATGGGTATCCTCCTTACTGGCATCCTAAATACAACCCCACTCAGCACCTCAGGGCACAGGGAATTATGGAGCCAGAGGGATGGTGTGCCAGGCACAGTGACATTGCTAGGGATCCCTAGAGTAGCTAAGACAGTGAATTTAAACAGGACAAGGGGTGAGGTTCACATGAAGTGGGAGAGGGAAAAGGTGGCAGATAGGATATGACTAACAGACTTCCCTATAAGATATAACTAGATGGAAACCTCAAGGTGGTATAAGATTCCTGTTGAAGATGCGGGCAAGAGCCAACACAAACCGAGTTATAGTTTCTGTGGCCCTACCTGCTCCTACAGGCTGGTCAGGACTTGGAAAGAGTTAGGTAGCATCAATAATGACTAAATCTGTTCCTACCCCTCATATCTGCCATGCTCTGGCTACAAATAAAGAACATAAATCCATCATGGGCAGAAGCATTAATCTGCCAACATCAGAGCACATAACCCCCAAGTGGCAGAGTTTGTATTGTGGTCACCAGACTCATTTCTTTTTGTTCCTGGTCCCCAATCTCCTGTGCTGTTCAGTGTGATCATGGGACTAGGTTCCAGCCAACAGAATGGAGATGGAAATGATGGTTACCACTTTCATGCCTGCACACTGGAAACTTTGATGCACTTCCCTTTATAAAGTCACCTTAGAAGTCCCAGGAAGATGATTGCAGAACCTCAAGGACAGATACCTCCAATCTATTGCTTGGAGGAAAGTCACAAACAAACCAATTTCGATGACTGAAACAGTGGTGTGCTACTAAGATTAAGGCATTTATCCTTTATAGCATTTTATCTTCTATAGCCTGCTAATATTTCCTCCATGCTGCATGGCAGCACTGAGCAAGTGTATCTGAAAATGTCCTTCAGGACAAAGGTATGCAACAGGGGAACTCCAGATACTTCGGAAAACTACACTATAACAGAAGTTCCAAAGGTGAATGCTTCTGGAAAATCTAAAACCTGCCAAGCAGGCCAGCTTGAAGGGAATCTCACCTGGACTCAGTGTTGGAGTGTGGAGTATCAAGGTGATGTAGACAGAATTCCCCCAGAGACTGAAATCCTTTCTCTTAAGACTTTTAACTGAGGGCCTCCCTAGTGGCGCAGCGGTTGAGCACTGTGTTGCGAAGCTGCCTGCAGCCTCTGTAGTGCCGGTTCGATCCCCGGCTGCTCCCCGGCCACCGGAGGAGGGTCCCACATGGTGCACAGACCTCTCCTGCCACCCGCTGCTCCCCTCAGCAGTGTACTTCGGTCCTTCTGCCTGTTCGGCTCCCCGCTCTGGCTCTGGTGAATTCTTTTACCCTCTCGCGCTTCTGACTGTACCTAGTGCTTGTATAAATAAATAAATAAGTAAATAAATAAATCTTTAAAAAGAAAAAAAAAGACTTTTAACTAAGAGGTCCAGGCCCCATCAGATTATGTAGTCAAAATCCACCAATTTAAATGTTCATCACATCTAAAATATTAACTCCTGCAACATCTTAAATGTGTGTTTGACCAAATAACTGGGCACCTTCTACAAGCCAGGCTGATATTTGAAATGAACCATCACACCAGTTGATGCCAAAGTCCTAATACTGCTCTTAGGCTCACCGCCCTCAGGACTGTGGTGAAGATACATGGTAAGAAGTAAAAACAGGGCCTCCCTTGGCGGCGCAGTGGTTGAGTGCTGGGCTGCGAAGCTGCCTGCAGCCTCTGCAGTGCTGGTTCAATCCCCGGCCACTGGTGAGGGTCCCATATGGCGCACAGACCTCTCCTACCATGCCCGCCGCTCCGCTCTGCTGTGTACTTCGTCCGTCTGCCTGTTCTGTTCCCCACTCTGGTTCTGGTGAATTCTCTCACCCTCCCGCACTTCTGACAGTACCCAGTGCTTGTATAAATAAAAAAATAAATCTTAAAAAAAAAAAAAAAGAAGTAAAAACATTTGATCACAAAGGATTTCCATCCCTCTTTTCTTCCTGACAGGTCTTTTTTACTTTTAGTCAGCCAGAGAAATCAGACTTTCACTTCCTAAATATTTTAGAGTTTATTTGGGTAAAAGGAGTATGTGTAAAAACGCTTGGCTATGGTTATTTTCTAAATTCAAATAATCATTTTCTGGACTGGTCCCTTCTTTATGTTACCTATGTTCATTCTCGAGTCTATAAATACAAAATCAAAAGTCTGGTTATGGTGCCAAGATTGCCATTCTCATGTGACAGACATGGGCACTAAAACATTAGTATGGTTTTCATCCACCCGAAGACTTCTCAAGCCTTCATGGCTCCAGAACCAGAAAACTGAATTTTGCAATGAACGCTGATATTCTGACCAGGTACTTAGTAAGTACACGTTACATAAACATGATGAATAATTTCATATGTTGAAAAGTTGTAAAATGATGATATAAATGAAATGCTAATTATTCTCTTTTAAGGGAGTTGCTTCCTACTAGGATTAAATTCTTGCTTTTTTGACACATTTTAAAAAGCTGCACTTCACAGCAGTTAGGAAATAGCAGAATTTGGTTCTGATTTAATCAGATGAGAACTAATTCAGCTTCAGGCCAAAATGACACTTGGTGGAAGAGGTTGGGAAGCTTTCACACTCAATTTTTTTTAAATATACAAATTTCTTTCTCTCAGCACTTGAACTTTCACTCTGGTTGGTGCTATTCCTAAATTTTAATTCCTAATTCCCCAAATGGTAGAGAAAGCCACCTAATGTATTATAATGTAAGACATACTTAGAATAAAAGATTCTAGAATCAAATCAGCCACTAGTTTAAAAACTGATTTGGGCAAAAGAAACAGCAATAACGTGTGTGTGTGTGTAACACACACACATATATATGTACATACACACACATATTCAAATATACATAGATACACACGTGTGAACTGGTTGTACACAAACACACGAGATACCTTTTTGACCAAAGCACTATCAACAAACACGTTTGGATATCCTTACATAAATTCACAAATTATGCTCTACATAGTTCTCTGCAGTAGGCATTAGGAAAACAAGCATTAGGAAAACCTGTGGCCCCTTGATTCTACAAAATCTGATTTTTTAATGTTAACATATTCTGCGACTATGAAGACACACACATATGTGTATGCTGTAGGGTGTGTGTATGTACACATAAATGTAGACTGGTTCCCAAGCTTGTTTGTGAACAACTTTTGTTGTTTCTCAGAGCCTTTCTCAAGATTGGGGTTTTACTAAACATATGATAGAAAGGGATTTAACAGTATATTCAGGAAGAATATACCCTAACCATTGCTGGCCCTCTATTTAAGGAAGCACTTATAAATAGCAGGTTCTCTCTGTCCTGAACCAAACTCAGCATCATAAGGCCAACTTCTCAACTGCAGGAAGGAAGTATCATTAAGCCCAAACAACAGTGCAGCTTCTCCATTTTCAGCTTCTCCATTCAAAAAAAACCTATTCCCCTGTAATAATGATGAGTCAAACCAGTATGGACAAATGGTGTTACCTCTGCTAAATATCCTAGGGAAAGAACGAATAGAACACGATCAAAAAAATATATCTACATACATCAATAGTCCTCATTTCTAAGTTATGAACTCATAGGATTGTTTTTGTTCTTCATGCTGCTCTGCCTTTTACAAATTTCCTAAAATGAGCTATAGCTCATTTGCTTCTCCAGGGAACCATCTATAAGACAAATATTTGCAATGTCATTTTAATTTTCATAACCAATAGACAGAAAACCTAGATCAGAAATTAAAACTATACCATGGAAATGTCCAAAATTTGCTAAAGTTTCAAAAAGATATCAGCACTATCATAAGTAAATTACTTCTAGAATGGTTTACATGCCTGTGGCAAGCTAAATAGTCCTCTCCTCCCTAAAAGATATTCACATATTAACCTTGAAGGCTATAAAAATCACCATTTTAAAAAAGGATATTTCAGATGCAAATAATTTAAGAATCTTGTGATGGGAACATTATCCTGGATTACCTGGGTGGACCCTAAATGTTATGTGTGTGCCTAAGGGGTAAGAGAGAAAGATGTGACACACAGACAAGAAAAAGCCAGTGGTCACAGAGACAGATATTAGAGTGATGTGACCATAAGCAGGAATGCTGGGAGCCACCATAGGCAGAAGAGGCCAGCAGTATTCTCCCTCAGAGATTCCAGAAAGGAGTATAGCTAGCCAATGCCTTGATTTTGGCTCAATGGAACTGATTTCAGACTATAGGCCTCCAAAATAATGAGAAAACATACTTCAATTATTATGGCAATTTGTTACAGCAGTCACTAAGAAATCAATGCAATGTCCTCATTCAAAGCAATGGAGTGGTCTCGACATACACCAAGCTGAAAGAGAGTAACATTCTGGCTGACTTGTTCCTAAAGACAATCCACACCTCAGGTGACTGACCCTTGGGTATGGTTCACAGATGAGCAGGGAATGGTCTGCAAGCTCTGGACATGCGCTGTTGAGTCACACACTGTTTTGTTTTGTTTTGTTTTTAAACACTGTTTTGTTTTTTTTAAAGAGTTATTTATTTATTTGTTTGTTTATTTATTTATACAAGCACTGGGTACAGTCAGAAGCTAGGGAGGGTGAGAGAATTCACCAGAGCCAGAGCGGGGAGCAGAGCAGGCAGAAGGACCGAAGTACACTGCTGAGGGGAGCAGCGGGCAGCAGGAGAGGTCTGCGCCCCATGTGGGACCCTCCTCTGGTGGCCGGGGAGCAGCCGTGGATCGAACTGGCACGGCAGAGGCTGCGGGCAGCTTCGCAACCCAGAGCTCAACTGCTGCGCCACCGGGGAGTCACACACTGTTAAAGTGAGTTAACTTTGGGAGGTATGCTCAGTCAAATGAAAACTCTCTGGAGCTAAGGTGCATTTATTATTAAACACATTATTTCCTGGGGTTTTTAGTTTACAATTAAAAACATCTGTCTGGACATTAAAACATACACCTTGCCCTCCCTGGTGGCTCAAGGGGTTAAAGCACTGCACTGTGAAGCAATACACAGCCTCTGCAGCACAAGTTCAATCCCCAGCCAGGAAGCAACCCACATGGTGAGGCAGACCTCTCCTGTCTTGTCTGCTGCTCCCTTCAGCAGTGTATTTCAGTCAGTCTGCCTATTCTGTTCCCCACTCTGTCTCTGGTAGATCCTCTCACCCCCCGCATCTCTGGCCTGTAGCCCAGCTCTTGTATGCATAAATACATAAATCTTTAAAAAATGTACACCTGACAAAACCACATACACAGTTACAATTCTAATATCAAACAAAAATCCTATAAACCTAGAAATCAGAAAATGTTTTAAATAAGAAATAGGTGAAAAAGAGATATTTCACTTACCTTTGTTATTGATTAAACTATAAAAGAATAAAACATATACTGTAGAAAATATCAGCAATTCAAGAAAGAATTGCTGCACTTGTAAATCAAATTCATTCCACTTAAGAGCGCCATTATCTCCTAGTAGTACCAAATTGAAAGAGGTTATTGCTTTTAAAGGTTTAATTTAAGTTTAGGCCCTTCAACTGCAAGTTCAATGATTTATCTCACTGATTGAATTCTAATTCTATGTTGAATTCCAGAAAACCATTTCCTTCAAATATTAGTACCACTAAGAGACATACCATACTTACAGGAACTCCTCAATCCTCCAAAAAATAATGTAATTTATACAACATTTAATTGAACGAGACAGTTTTACCATCACATACTGGTGAAAGTAGTGGTACTGCAATCTATACAAGTAGTTTATGATGAAGTATGATTTTTTTTTTCCACGTGGTCTAGAAAATCTGGCTTTGCGAAATAAAACATTGCTTACTTAACAGAATACATTAACTACTACAACACAAAGATAACAATCTAAACAAATCACTTTTCTTTACCATTCACTCCACATCACACTCTACATAAAAGTGGTTACCTCAATAGAAATAGTAAGAGTATAGGTCTGAATAGAGAACGATTCTAAGTAAGTGTTATGGCAGAAACTCACTAGCAATTCAAAGCACTTTATCCTTCTCAGAGAAGTCTAGTTATATTAGACTCCCCAAGTTCAACTACAATTAGGGTTGATGTGGGACTGAGGTCCCCCCACTACCCCCCACAAATAAATGCAGGTACAGGGATGTACATTGCCTCCAGGTCTGGCCTGTCACCCCCAAGGAGATGATCCTCCACGTTCCTTATTGTTTTTTCTAGTACTAGGACGCAGGTACTTAAAAAATGGCTGGTGGAGCAACAAAATAGAAGATGCCTGGAGAAATGCACTGTTTGCATTTATTTTTGAAATAGTGAGCATTACTGTAATACAGTTGTTTCGTTTGGTTTAACTTTTAACGTAAGGCAATTATGTTAAAACAAACAAAACACTGGTTATTCCATATAGATCAGAAAATACAGATACAAGTAATTTGAGCAACCCAGAAAACTCACCAGTCAAGGAAACTACACAAGCAGACAAAATCCAAAGGTACAGGTGCTAAATCCTACAAATGTGTGTCTGGTAGATTCGCTACAAGTATCTTAGCTGCAAGCAGTTTTGCCCCAAGCAGATTCGCCACAAGCATTTTCCCACACAATTAACTGACTATAAGGCAATTTTGCCATTAAAAAAAAAAAAGGGACATCATGATTTCTTTTTCAGTGAAACATGTATCCAAAGAGGTGTGATCCTATGCCTCTGAATTATATAGTGTTGTAAACCAATGCTACCTCAACTTAAAAAAAAAGGAAGAGAGGACTATTCACAAATACATCATAAAACATGAAATAGACAAAATATTCAAATGTTTTAAAAATGTGTGTAAATTCATGGCATTACTGCACAAAGAATTGATTTTCTTTTGTGGAGGTGTCTAAAGCATGTCTTGCAAGACTTTTTCACTCATAGTATACATATATATGTAATTCTTTAAAAAAATTTTGGCATTCAAACCTACTGGGAGTATGAAATCAGACTCGAAAGCCAGATCATATACTCTACTAGAAAATGGTGACACACAGTTTTAAAAAAACTGGTTTCTTAATTTCACCAAAGGAGAAGTGAAACCAAACTCATAACTACCTTAAGTACATTAAACAAAGGTGCTAAAGCCACCTGGTGTAATGAAACAAAGCTATCAACTAGTTTTCTTTCCTGCAAAATTGCCTTACAACCTGTTAGTTATGCAGAGAAGTTTTTTTTTTTTTTTTTTTGGAGTTTTTTCAGGGGGTGAATTCCTGTGGCATTCCCTATGAATGAAATATGAAGTGTTACGGTTCTGGAAATTTTTGTGGAAACTGGTGATTGGAGCTAAGGAAGCAGAGGCCATGATTTCTAAGTTGATTATTGAAGCACAAGCATGGCAGGAGATTTTCCAATCACAGGAAAAATTATAAGGCTATAAACTGCCAGAGATTGTGGGTCTTATGGTGTACAGAATGGAGATAAGTGGCAAAGATAAGGCAGGGAAGTGATAACAGGCTTGGTATTCTCCATTGACCTTCAAACAGTAGTACCACCGACCAATAGTGTTAACAGCTTTGCTAAGGAAAACTGGATTTATTGTCAAAGCAAAGGAAAGTCACTTAAAGATTTTATGGTAGGCACAGATAATTAATTCCATGATTTAGGGGAAAAAATAATAAACACCAAAAAAACCCAAAAAGAATTGTTTTTCCTTTAGGGACTGGGTGGTTAAGGAGGGAAAGAAACTAGCAGCAAGGGGATATAGTTCATAAGCCACAAAAATTCATTCACCACTAATCAAGGATTCTGCATGTGTGATTTTTAAATCCACTTTCTAAAATTAACCCAGGATGGTATTTTCCACATATATGTTTTGCTAGGCAAATCACTGCTTTATAAATCTATAAGTTTTACCACTTTTAAATGCTCCTATTGACTATTTATCACAAAAAATTCCATCAAAAGGGGCAATAAATACAAAATAACATCCCATCTATTGAGCGCTCAGCTGTCAAGCACCCACATCAATGAGAACTATTTAAAGGGTGAGGTTATTGAGTCAGAGACATCACAATGGCTAATGACTAAGACATGGCACTTTTCTCCCAGAAAAAAATCTGAAATTGTGTGGAAAGGGGAAGAATCTCACTTTTTTGTTCAAAGACTTCATTTCTTTCTTTTATTGTATTATTTTATATAATTCTTACATCATTTTTCATTTTTGCACAATGTATGCATTTTCATTTTGGTTATAGTCCCCATACAATTGCACCCCCCACCTTATTTTGACCCTAATCCTTCCTCTCCCCACCCGCCTTGCCCCCGTAATGTGTCTCTGGTTTATAGTTGCTTGTTGATTTTGATTTTTACTTTGTATTAATTAGTTTTTTTTCCTGGCCCCTTATTTAGGTTTTTTAAATTCCTGATATGAGTGAGACCATCCAGTATTTTTCTTTTTCTTTCTGGCTTATTTCGCTGAGCATGATCCCTTCTAGCTCCATCCATGTTGCTGCAAACTGCATGTGTTTATCTTTTTTGACTGCTAAGTAATATTCCATAGTGTGTATGTACCACATCTTCTTGATCCAGTCATCTATTTGGGGGCATTTGGGTTGTTTCCAAAGCTTAGCTATTGTAAATAGTGCTGCTATAAACATAGGGGTGCAGGTGCCCTTTGGAATTAATGTTTCTGTGTCATTTGGGTAAATACCTAGGAGTGGAATTGCTGGATCATATGGAAGCTCTATCTTTAGTAGGTTGAGGAATTGCCACACAGGTTTCCATAGTGGTTGGACCAGTTTGCACTCCCACTGGCAGTGCAGGGGAGTTCCTTTTTTTCCACAACCTCGCCAACATTTGCTGTTGCTAGTTTTTTTTAATATGTGCCATTCTCACTGGTGTAAGATGGTATCTCATTGTAGTTTTGATTTGCATTTCCCTGATTACAAGTGATGTTTTGTTCATATGCCTATTGGCCATTTGCATTTCCTCTTTGGAGAAGTTTCTTTTTAGCTCTTCTGCCCATTTTTTGACAGGATTATTTTCTTTGTTGCTGTTGAGTTTCATCAGCTCTTTGTAGAGTTTTGTGATCAGGCCTTTATCATTGGTGCTGTGTGCAAAAATTTTCTCCCAGTCAGTTGGGTTTCTCTTTGTTTTGGTTATTGTTTATTTTGCTGTGCAGAAGGTCTTTAATTTGATGTAGTCCCAGCTGTTTATCTTTGCCTTCACCATCACTGATTTGGGTGATGTACAAAGATTTCATTTCTAAAAGCAGTTTTAGGATTACAGAACAAGTACGCAGAAAGTATGGTTTCTATATACTTCTCACCACATACATATAGCATGCCCTATTATTTTTTTTTTAAATTATTTATTTACACATATAAGAACTGGGCCTCCCTGGTGGCACAGGGGTTGAGTGCTAGGCTGCGAAGCTGCCTGCAGCCTCTGCAGCGCCAGTTTGAAACCCGGCCACCGGCGAGGGTCCCACATGGCATGGCAGACCTTCCTGCCGTGCTCGCTGCTCCTGTCAGCAGTGTACTTCGTCTGTCTGCCTGTTCTCTTTCCCTCTCTGGCTCTGTTGAATTCTCTCACCCTCCCACGCTTCTGACTATACCCAGTGCTTGTATAAATAAAAAATAAATCTTTAAAAAAAAAACTGGGGTACAGGCCAGAGGCAGAGGTGTGGGGGGGTGGAGTCACTAAAGACAGAGTGGGGAACAGAACAGGTAGACTGAAATATACTGCTCAAAGGAGCAGCGGGCTAGACCAGAGAGGTCTGCTGCACCATGTGGGTAGCTCCCTGGCTGGGAATCTAACTCCTGCTGCAGAGGATGCAAATAGCTTCACAGTGCTGTGCTTAACCCCTTGCGCCACCAGGAAGGCCCTAGTTTGCCCTATTGTTAACATTTTTTGTTAATGTACATTTTCAGAAGTGATAAACTATTGGTACATAATTATTAACTTAAGTCCATATGTGAAAGCAGCAAACTTGACCGTAGATTCCTGTGAGCCCCTGAAAGGCTGCTGAGCAGGGCCTTGATGTTGGCACCCTGCACCTGGCTGCACAGTAAAGTCCAGCTCTTGGGCACCTCTACCTTCAGCTGCCCCACGCCACGGACTGCCGCCTTAATTTTGTCCTGCCATGTGGTGGCTGAGACTTCATTTCTACTGCTCAAAGTCCTAAGCAGGGCTGCTGGGAACTGACTGAAATCAGTCACCAGGAAGACCCAAAAAGAGGGAGCATAGGCTGGCACACAGTCCTTTTTCTTCCCAAAATGTGTAGCTCAGGTCTCTTCTTTGGTGGGTCGTCTGATCCCCCACATGCACACTTCTAGCCCCGGGTTGCTCTCGGGCCTCATCAGGTGGCCAGGCTCCATGCGGCCAGCTCCTGCTTGCTCTGTGCAGTGGGCCACTCACCACATTGCTAGTCAGCTCCTGCTTGGCTCCGGTCTCTGCACTGCCCAGGGTAGGACAGACTACACCCAGCTTCATGCAGGTCTAAACTCACTCTCTCAGCTCTTCCTTTTCTCACTTGCTATGTAAATAAATCCTGTCATTGTTTTTCTATGTCCTGTACTCAAAAGGCCTCATCAAAATGAGTAATCCTTGGTCCCTGGGTTTGTCCTATTTCACATAATTTATATTAGGGTTCATACCTCATGTTGTACAATTCTATAGATGTTGGTAAACAGAGGAGACAATAAACATGCTATTGTATCCACCATGTCATTCAGAACAGCTTTACTATCTTAAAAGTCCAGTGCCCCACAAATTTATTCCTCCTTTTCTCTCTTCCCCAAACCTTTTGGGTAACAATGGGTTTTTACTGTCCTTAACAGTTGTGCCTTTTCCAGAATGCTATATGGTTGGAATCATAAAGCATGTAACCTTTTCAGATTGGCTTCTTCCACTATGAATGTAAGGTTCTTCCAAGTCTTTTCATGAATCAATAGTGTATTTCTTATCACTCAGTAATTTTGCATTCTGTGAACATACCAGTTTATTTATCCATTCCCATACTAAAGGAAATCTATCTTGATTACTTCCACTTTTGATGGTTATGAATAAAACTGCTATACACATTTATAGGCAGGTTTTTGTACAAACAGTCTTCTGTGCATTTGGGTAAATAAGTAAGAGTATATTTGCTGGATTGTGTGGTATGACCATTTTGTAAGAAACTGCTAAAATGTCTTCTAAATGGCCTACCATTTGGAATTCCCAACAGCAATGAATGAGTTGCTGATGCTCCATATCTTCAACAGCATTTAGTGTTAAAAGTGCTTTGGATTTGGGATCTCCCTGGTAGTGTAAGGGGTTAGGACGCAACCTATGAAGCTGACAGCAGCCAGTGCAGCATGAGTTCGATCCCCGGCCAGGGAGCTACCCACATGGTGCAGCAGACCTCTCCTGACTCGCCCCTGCTCCCCTCAGCAGTGTATTTCAGTCAATCTGCCTGTTTTGCTCCCCACCGTGTCTCTGGTGAATCCTCTCATCCCCCGCACCTCTGGCCTGTCCCCCAGTTCTTGTATGTATAAATAAATAAATCTTTTAAAAAAGTGCTTTGGATTTAGCCACTTTAATAGGTGTGTAGTGTACCTTGTCTTGTTGAAGTTGCAGTAGGATATATGATATTGAACATCTTTGCACATGTTTATTTTCCATTGGTTTATCTTCTTTGATGAAATATCTATTTGGCTCTTCTGCCATATTTTAACTGGTTTGTCTTCTTAATGTTGAGTTTTAAGAGATTTTTGTGTACTTTGAATACAAGTCCTTTATTAGACATGTCATTTGCAAAGATCTTTTACAGATTTTTCTCTGTGACTTGCCTTTTCATTCCCTAACGGTTTCTTTAGCATAACAAAAGTTTTACATTTTAATTAAGTTCAACTTATCCCCTTTTTTTCTTTCATGTCACTTGCCCTTGCTGTTATATCTAAAAATTTATCATCAAATCCACAGCCATCTAGATTTTCTCCAAGGTTATCTTTGAGGATTTTCAGTTTAGACCCTAACCTATGACTCATTTTGTGTTAATTTTTATGAAGGATGTCAGAGCTATGTCTAGATTAATTATTTTGTATGTGGATGTCTAATTTTCCAGCACCATTTTTAAGGAAAATACTGTCCCTCCCTCCAATGCATTGACTTTTACTCCTATAATCAAAAAATCAGTTGACTACATCTGTACAAATCTGCTTCTCAGCTCTCTACTCTTTTCTACTGATCTACTTGTTCTTTTACCAAATCCACACTGTCATGATTACTATAGTTTTATAGAAAGTCAGGTAGTAATTTTTTAACTGTTAATTAGAAAAGACAAAAAATTTCCTGACACCTGAAGGTTCATAAGTCACTCATTACAGATATATAACTTGGAAAGAACAGAGCCCCTAGAAACAGCCCATACTCTTCAACTAACCTGGAGTCTGTGAGGACAATGTGGGGCTGAGACCTCAGTGGAACCATCATAAATGTGATACATGAGTAAGAAAGTTATTTTGCTATTTTTAAACCAAAAATATTGAGGTTATTACTATTGTTTTTTAACTGCTATATAGCCTACTCTACACAGAATCCTGGAATGGGAAAACTTTTCACAACTTGAATGAAAGAAAATACTTTTGATCTCTGAATTGTTCATCAGGAACAGAACAAATGTACCAACACAGTCACAAAACATTAGATATGGTCCTCTGAAGAACAAAAAAGCCCCCAGGCAGAGAGTTATGGCTCTTAATTCAGAGTATCTGTGCCCAATAAAGAAACAACTTTGAGTTCAAAGTTCAACTAAACAGAGACTCCTACCGTTCAACATGGCAGAATATGATGCCTGACACTTCCGCACGGATTCCGAAAGAATGAGCAAGAAAACAGGTAGAGCCCCCAAAACACAGCACACAAAGGCACCAAGTCCTCCACAGTCAGTGATCTGTTGAGTCACTTTATGGAGAAAATGGGATTAAAACCATTAATAAGTAACTGAAAATACTTTATACTGAAAATCATTTTTATCAATTTCACTAGAAGACCTTGAGAAACCTGTGCAATGAAGGTAAATGATTTTAGAATAGATTGTTGGGAAAACATGAACAGGGAAGGAGAATCAGCAAGACACTGAAGACATAACCAGGCTGGCCCAAAGAGTGACTTCCTTAACCACAGTTTACCTTCCTCGCAGATCCTTTCTGAGAAAGAGCTAAAAAGTTCCTATTACACCCCATTCTCTGAACTGTGTAATTATTGTGTATAATGACATTTTAATAGCTACAAAATATATTTTTTTTTAGAGGCATGTTTTTTTTATTTGTTTGTTTGTTTTGTTTATACATGCACTGGGTACAGTCAGAAGCGCGGGAGGGTGAGAGAATTCACCAGAGCCAGAGCGGGGAGCAGAGCAGGCAGAAGGACCGAAGTACACTGCTCAGGGGAGCAGCGGGCGGCAGGAGAGGTCTGCTCGCCATGTGGGACCCTCCTCCGGTGGCCGGGGAACGGACAGGGAGCAGCCGGGGATCGAACCGGTGCCGCAGAGGCCACAGACAGCTTCGCAACCCAGCGCTCAACCGCTGCGCCACCAGGGAGGCTCCAAAATATTTTAATTAATAGAGCAGATACTAGCAAACAAGGGTGTCAAGTCCAAATCCAGCTACTACTGCAAATAAAGTTTTATTGGAACACAACCATGTTCTTTTGTATATTCCCTGTGGCTATTTTTACACCACACAGAGCTTATGTGTAACAGGAGCCACAAGGCTTAAAAAGTCTTAAGTATTTAATATCTAATCCTTTACAAATAAAAAGTTTACTGCACTGGATCTAGAGTATAGGTTCTGTCATCCAGTAAGTCTTTTTTTAATTAAATTAAGGAAATTTCAAATTTTATTGAAAGGTTTCACCATCCTTATTTTATTTATTTTTTTAATTTTTTTTATAGAGGCATGTTTTATTTATTTATTTATGTATTTTATTTGTTTGTTTATACATGCACTGGGTACAGTCAGAAGCGCGGGAGGGTGAGAGAATTCACCAGAGCCAGAGCAGGGAGCAGGGCAGGCAGAAGGACCGAAGTACACTGCTGAGGGGAGCAGCGGGCGGCAGGAGAGGTCTGCGCGCCATGGGGGACCCTCCTCCGGTGGCCGGGGAGCAGCCGGGGATCGATCCGGCGCCGCAGAGGCCGCGGGCAGCTTCGCAACCCAGCACTCAACCGCTGCGCCACCGGGGAGGCCCTCACCATCCTTATTTTAAAAGCCACTATGTGACCACTAATATCAATATTCTTATAGCAATAATACCAATATCTAATACCCCAAATTAAACTGACGATGGCACTTACTTTGAGGAGACTAGAGCATTTGAGAGAGGAACAGCTATTCTTAACTGTTCTTTCAGCTACTTTTTTGTTCATTTTGAGCTATTTCATCATTAAACCAGATTTCCAGATATATATACATGCACATATACCTTTTTATTAATTAAAAATGGTTCTAGCCACATTTATATAAAATAGAACTTTTATTGGGGCTAATTTAACTCTGCAATTGTAATGGTAAAGGAGTAAGAAGGAAAAAATTGAGTGTTTCCTTATCTGAGATGAATGTTATAAAATTGATGATGGTGGCACAATTCTGTGACTATACTAAAAACTACTGAACTATACACTTTAAATTGTATACACTTTAAAGTGTATACAATAATTGTATAAACTATACACTTTAAATTAGATTTACTGATATTATGTATCAGTAAATCTACTATAAAATTCATATGAAGCCTAAAATTAACCAGATTTTCCTATGAAGGGTATAAGTTAATTGGATATATATGCATAGCTGCACCCAGTTCCTGGCACAAAATTCTTAAAATGTTGGTAATTCCTTTGACAGTACAATATGAATCTCATGTTGCCATTTTGGTTTAAAATCTATAGGAATGAAAGGATATACATACATCAAAATGTTAAAAGCGTGTATTAAAAGAACACAATGCTTTATTCCGCTTGTTTCTTTGTACTTTTAAAAATTTCAACAGTGAAATTTACAATAGCTAAGCTTTGGAAACAACCCAAATGCCCAAAAATAGATGACTGGATCAAGAAGATGTGGTCCATATACACCACGGAATATTACTCAGCATTCAAAAAAGATAAACACATGCAATTTGCAGCAACATGGATGGAGCTGGAAGGGATCATGCTCAGCGAAATAAGCCAGAAAGAAAAAGAAAAATACCGGATGGTCTCACTCATAGCAGGAATCTAGAAAACCTAAATAAGGGACCAGAAAAAAAGAATAACTATAAGAAAGAAAAAATCAAAATCAACAAACAAATATGAACCAGAGACACACTATGGGGGTGCGGGCGGGGAAAGGAGAGATTGGGATCAAAATAAGGGGGTTGCAATTGTATGGGGAATATATGATCTCTTCTCATTACTAAAAGGGAAGAAATTTTTAAAACATTATGGAGTGAGTAGAAGGGAACACAAAGCTTCAGGGATGCTGATTATATTCTACTCCTGATCTTGGGGCCAATAACACGTGGATGATCGATATGTAAAAAATGCATCGATCTGTACACATAAGAGCACTTTTTAGTGCATATATATATTATACTTCAGCAAAACATTTCTGAAAAACATTATAGGGCTCAAAAAGGTTGGAAAAATATAACTACACCATCACTTAGAGAAATTCATTGATTCATTAAACACCAACTACCTTCCACAGACTGGAAGCCACACTAGGTATTAAAATAAAGATAAACAGCATGTACATTTATAGAGTTTGGAGGCACACCAGCCATTTATATGAAAACATACAAATAACATACATCCTTACATGAATGTAAGTTACAGGGCTCAGTAACAAGTTCATAAATATTCAACTGAACTTGCTTAAGCAAAGGGAAAATTCACTGGCTCAGAAAACTCCAAGAAGTGCTGAAAAGCACACTAAAGACAAAAAAGCAACTAAATGAATGCTTCTTGACAGAGATGATTTTGACTCCATTCCTGGGACATGTCTTCAGAAGTGTCTGAAGACACTTCTGGTTGTCATTACTAGGGTAGTACTTAGGTAAAGACCAGGGATGGTGCTAAACATCCCACAGTGCACCTGACAGTTCCCCAAAGCAAAGAATAATTTGGCCCAAAACATCAATAGTACCAAGGTCAAAGCCTTGACTCAAGGGCGTTATCACTGTGTAAGCAGTGTTGGTCCACAGTATGCAGCAGTACCTAGAAACAGATCGGACATTCAGAATTTTGGTCTCAGTCCCATTTATTTTAATCAGAACCTGCATGAGATCCTCAATGTTTCTTAAGCACATCAAGGATTGAGAAGCATCACCTTCAGCTCCAGCAACAACTGCAGTCAAGTAATGACTCTGCAGGAAGGTCTCTCCCTGTGAACTTGCCTTCTCTGAAAAATAAGGACAGTTTGTGATTTCACTCTGATTCGTGTGTAAAATTTCAGATCTCTGTCCCCCAAGCCCAGGCCCTTCATCTATCATGCAAACTCCATACAATTACACATAATTAAGATATTTGTGAAATATTTCCCATGCACCTACTTGTTCCAGATGTGTCCTGGCCCCAGGACAGCACCTGTGAAGGATGAAGTCTTGACTGTGCTTTTGAGGAAGACCTTACCATGTACTTGTCAGATTCAGACCAAATGGAAGCAAAGGGACAACTTAATACAATCACAGCATATTATGAATGCTAAGTGGATGGAAGGCAGGAAAAAAATCTAAAGAGTAAAGAATGATGTGATAGCATACCTAGGGCACAAGGAAAGTATTTTAAGAAGTATTCTCCGAGTGAGGTAACATTTAAACTGAGACCTGAAGGGTAAAGAGTCAGCCAAGCACCCAGAGGCAGTGCATTCTATAGAGAGATCAGTAATGAAAGAGCCCTGAAAAGGTAGTGAGCATAGCAGGTTCCAGGTTGAGGAGGCAGCAGGAGGTGGAGGAAGCAGAGAAAGGGAGAAGGCTGAGTTGCAGAATGAGACTGTGGTCCTGGTGGTTACATTAATTCCAAAGATCGACCTTCAGGCAGGATCGACCTTCAGGCAGGAGAGGAGTGCAGACTGAGGTGGGCTCCTGGCTCTGGCTGCCTTGGTTTGATTGTGGGCTTCACCATTTATTAGAAGTGTAAAGACCCAACACAGCTGTGAAGATGCCTTAGAATAGACCCACTGCTTATTTTGCATGGTGTGTGACCTAAGATTTTTTTCCACATTTTTAAATAGCTACATTTTAAATGATTATATAAATCCCTATATTATGTCCTTGATTTTGCCCTTGGTACACAAAGCTGAAAATATTTACTATGTGGCTGTTAACAATTAGTTTGCCATAAAACTCTGTGTGCAGTAGGTATGAGCCATTTCTATCTTTTGCCATCACTTGGTGACCTTGGTACTACTGATGTTTTGGGCCAAATTATTCTTTGTTTTGGGGAGCTGTCAGGTGCATTGTAGAATGTTTAGCACCATCCTGGCCTCTACCCATGAGCATTACACCCTAGTAATGACAACCAGAAGTGTCTTCAGATACTGCCAAATGTCCCAGGAGTCGATTAGCTGATCCCCTACTCAGCACTTACCTGGGGCTTTTCCTATAATACCATGCAAAAAAAAACCATCTGCCTAATTTACAGTTAAAATATAGGCAAATAACTTGTGCAGAAAATACAATTTAAATCTGAATCTTGAATTAAAATTCAGATCTCTATGTCTCCCCAAACCCACAAAAACCTTCTGTTAAACCTTTTCTTCGAGCCAGGTATTTTGTAGCTGATACATTTAGACAGTTAAGATGGATCTGAATGAATTTATATTATGTTGCTAAATGCATAACCAAAAACAAGGAGGGGCCTGGAGGATATGGGATAAGAAGAGGTGGTGGTTGTTTCTGAGGGTGATATTTAAATCAATTTATTACCCCTCTTTTTACTTTTCTCCCTTTCCAAATTATCCACAGTAATATGGTAAATGCACCTATTTTCTTATAAAGAAAGAAAAAAAAATAATCAGTCTTACCCAGAGTATCGACATTGTACTTTTTAAAGACAGCACTATTTTGACAGCCAAAAAAGACACTTAGGAATACAGCATTACAAATTCAAGATCATGTCTATGAACTTGGCTTGAAAAAAACCTCCACAAAAATACAAGCTACCATCTGTACAATGTATTCAAAAATGATTAGCATAGTATGAAAAAATAATGTGGAACAGCAGAATTTTTTTCAAGTATGCTTCCTGTTCAATATTCTTTCCAGACTTCTTCATGAGGTAAAAAAGCAAAGGCAAAATGGAACATCAGATCAAGGTAGAAGCAGGAAGTAAACAAAACAAGAAAGGAACATTAAATACTCTTTACCAAAGATGTGGTACAGCTCTAAAAATTTCACCTGGCCCCAAGAGAGAATCTTTGTCTGTACCTACGTGAAGACCTGTACTGGGAAACCTCCCATCCTGCGCTTCAAATTGAAAGCATGAGTCCTACTTATATCTCAGCGATCAAAAGCTTTAATGCCTTTGCTCTGACAGAAGGACTTTCACTCCTGTGGCATAAAAAGTGAATCAGCAGAGCTTGCAGACACTGAGCCAAAAAGTGCCTCTCGGATGACCTTGCACAGGAAACAAAGGGCATGCTGACTTCTCAGAGCGCAGCCTGGTAGCCCAGATTCAGCTTCCTGAGTCACCTTGCACGGCTCTCAACATCTCTGAGCCTTAGCAATAAAAGACAAGTGAAACCCCATCCCCCGCCAGTCATTCTATGCTATTGGATCTTAAATCATGATATGGCAGTCACATTATATTAATACACTCTGATAACATAAAGTTATGACCCATTCATAAATAATCTGACATTTTCCCCCAAATTAAAAATAATCACCGTATCAAATTCATACCCATTAGAAGATATTTACCAGGTGAAGCACCCTGAAACACTCAGAAATACTCTATTTGCATCTGAAAAGCAGGGTGTGTGGGTTTTGTACCAATCTTATTAGTGGATACTGGACGATCTCTGTTGGTGGGCTTCTATTTGTAGAAAAACTTGGCCACACCAAGAAATAATCAAAGAATGAACTCCAGTCCTGGTTGGGAGCTGGATGCCTAACACAAAACTTCACCTTTGGGCCAGAATAGCTGAATCAAATCAAGACCAATTCCTAGAGAATTTCAATTTTATAAAGAAAGCATTTAGATGAAGAGGGTCAATAGGTATGATATACAACATTCAGTCATAAAATAAGACTGGGGATATAATGTACAGCATAGTGATTATACTTAATAATATTGTCAGTTAATAATATTTATTGTATTGCATATTTAAAACTAAACAAAGATCTTCAAAGTTATCAGATTGAAAAAAGAACTTAATATGTAGAATGACAGTATTTTTTTTTTTTTTGCATAGGAGATCCGTGGTATAGGACGGAGACGAGGGGGCGAGAGGATTCACCATAGACAGAGTGAGGAGAACAGGCTGATTATTTACTGAAATATGCTGCTAAGGGCAGCAGCGGACAAGACAGAAGTCTGCCGTGCCAAGTGGGTAAGCTCCCTGGCCAGGGATCCAACTCAGGGCATAGGTGTGATAACATCGATACTTAACAGCTAGGCCACCGGAGAGGTCCAGGTTTTTTTTTGTTTAAGTAACACTGCATTATAATATTGCGTAAGCTTCAGATGTTTACTGTGGAGAATCAACCTGTGCATATACTACCTTAGGGTCACCTACAGCTAAAAATCCAAACCCAGGTGATAGAAGTTAATGAGAGTTAGTGTGATGATTATTTTGTACACCTGAAATTAATTAAATGTTCTTTGTGAATTGTACCTCAATTAAAAAAAATAAATAAAAGGGTTAGGTCTGAGCTGCTGTTAGTTTTTCTCCCTTAGCTTTTTTTGTGCCTCCACACTCAGGGCAGCCAAAGTCCTAGAGATTGTTTTCCCTGCGACACTGCCCATCTGGACCCCTCCAGGACCGGTGATGCATCCAAGCCCAGCAGGATCGTCGCTCATCACCTCTACAACCTCTTCAGAAGCTGTCTTAATTGGCTGTTTGCCTATATCAAGGCCCTAATGCTGATAAACAATATGCCTCTTGATTGCTGCCCCTTCAGTCTCCAGTCAGAAAAAGACAAAAATTCACACCTCTGACAATGTCCCTGCCAAAAGGTGCATTAGGGTTAGAGGACACAGATGCATAAACATCAACACGGATTCCAAGAGACTGTTGAATAATAGCACTGGGTTGGCACACTTCTTCTGTAAAAAGTCAGATAATAAATAGTTCAAGGTTTTGCAGGCCACACAATCTCTGTTGCAAATACTCATTTCTGCTGTTCTTGGGCAAAAGCATTTATAGATTTCATGTAAATAAATGAATGTGGTCCATAAAGTGGCCTATAAACACTGTAACCTGAATTTCATGTAATTTTTACAGGTCACAAAATATTTTATTGACTTTTCCAACCATATAAAAATATAACTTTCAGGCCATACAAAAGCAGATGGGTTCTAGTTTGTTCATTCCCTATGAGAGAATGAGTTAACTATCATATTCAGCAACCCACTGTAGAATCAAGGGCAGCTTCTTGCTCATAGGTTTGGCAACACTTGATTTCCACCTTTCTCTCTACAAACCCAATCCAAACTCCGTAATATTCCTCCAATGTGACCACATACCTTCATCTCCCTTGTCTCACCTCCCATCATCTTGCCTCCACCTTGCCTAGTAAGACTGTCACACCTTCAAAGTAGCCTCCAGCCAGCACCAAGAGTAATGGGCTTGGAAAGGAAGTGGGGTGCAGTCATTTCTTCCATGCTCCAAACTCATTACCTCTATCTAACCTCATTTATATTCCTCTCCTTATCTTTGATCCTGTAATGGATAATTTTAGGTCAACTTGGCATAGGCCACAGGGGGCCTAGACATATGGCCAAACACTATTCTGGGTGTATCTGTGAGAGTATATTTAGATGGGATTAACATTTGACTCAGTATAGGCATATGCAAAAGAATTAAACAAGACTACTATCTCACACCACACAGATAAATTAACTCAATTAACTAAAAACAGTGTAAGACCTGAAATGATAAAATACATGTAAGAAAAGAGGCAAAAACACTACATGACACTGGTTTCAGAGATGTCTTTGGAGACTGGACTCCAACAGAAGGAAAACAAAAAGCAAAAATAAACAACTTGGACTAAATCAAACTAAAAATCTTATATACAGTGAAAGAAACTATCATTTGAAACTATCTTTTGAAACTATCAAAAGACTTCCTGTCAAATGGAAGAAGATATTTGTACATCATTCATCTGACGGGGGCGCTAATATCCAAGGTCTACAAAGAAGCTATAAAATTCAACAAAAAAAAGAAAACAACCCAGTCAAAAAATAGAACTGGGCCTCCCCTGGTGGTGCAGTGGTTGAGTGCTGGACTGCGAAGCTGCCAGCAGCCGCTGCAGTGCCGGTTTGATCCCCGGCCACTGGTGAGGGTCCCACATGACGTGACAGACCTCTCCTGCCGCCTGCTGCTCCCCTCAGCAGTGTACTTCGGTCCTTCTGCCTGTTCTGTTCCCCGCTCTGGCTCTGGTGAATTCTCTCACCCTCCCGCGCTTCTGACTGTACCCAGTGCTGGTATAAATAAATAAATAAATCTTTAAAAAAATATATAGAACTAAAAACACTTCTCCAAAGAAGACATATAGGTGGCCAAAAAGTAGGTAAAAAAATGTTCATTATCACTTATTATGAGGGAAATGTAAATCAAAACCACAATGAGATATTACCTCCCCCCCCTGAGTGACCCATCTCTGAGAACAGTCTATCTAAAAAAAAAGGGAGAGAAAGAGAAACAAGTGTGAGGACATGGAGGAAAAGGAAGCTTCATATACCACTAGTAGAAATGTAGACTAGTCAGTGTCTCTAGAGGTTTCTCAAAATATTAAAAATAGACCAACCTATTCCACTCTTATGTATCTACATGAATTCAAAAACACTAATTCGAAGGAATATATGCATTCCTAAGTTTATCAGCACTATTGACAATAGCCAAGCTATGTTAACCTAACTGCCCAGTGACAGCTGAATGAGTTAAGAAGATGTGGTATATATACACAATGGAATACTATGCAGTTATAAAAAGACAAACTCTTGTCATTTGTGACAACATGGATGGAACTAGAGGGGATTATGCTAAGCAGAAATAAATGAGATGGAGAAAGACAAACATCAGCAGTTTTCACTGGTATGTGGAGTATAGAAAAAACAACAACAGATAAAACGAAACCAAAACAAGACCTAGAAATCTGACTGCAGAACTGAAGCTACCACAAGGGAAAGGTGGGGGGGTAGAACAGAGAGGGAGCGCCCAGTGGACTGTGGTGATAGATTATGGGCGCTTGGTGGCATGTGTGGTGTAGTACCATACATCTGAAGAGGTATGAACTTGTATCTCTAAAGCATTTACATTGTGATGAACCAAAGTTAAAACAACAAAAAATACAATTGAAAAAAACACATTTGTGTCAGTAGACGGACTACTTTCAAGTAGACTTGACTACTTTCTGTAGTCAAGATTTTCCAGAAGACAGAAATAATGTATGTAATGAAATTGACTAGTGATTATAAAGGGTAGGAAATCCCATGATCTACATCTCAGATAAGGGCAGATGAAGAGTGAGGACCAATGTACCCCTCTTTAATCTGTCAGGCAGAGCAATTCAATCTTCCTTCACCTTTTGTACTATCTGGGCTCTCAGTAGGTTGTACAGCACCACCTGCACGGGAGGGGACAATCTGTTCTATCTAGTGTATGAATTCAAGTGCTGATCTCTTCCCAAACACCAACATAAACACACTCAAAAATGTTTAATTCAGTGTCAGGTTGACACATAAAATTAACAATTACATTTCCTGATGTGGGTGGGCCTCATCTAACCAGGTAAAGGCCTCAACAGAACAAAATTACTGACCTTCAGGTGAGTTCAAAGGAACTCCTGCAGTCTTTCTTTGAACTGGAATTGCCATACCATTATGTCTCCCGAGTATCCAGCCTGCTGACTCATTGTACAGATTTGAGACTTGCCCAGTCATAACTGCATGAGCGCGCACACACACACACACACACACACCCCTACACCAGTGGGTTCTGTTTCTCTGGAGATATAACCATAAGTGGTCATAAACTAAACTAAAACTTCCTCCAACACATACTTCCTCCATTTTCAAACCTTTGTGTTCCCCTTTTTCTGGAAGCTTCTTCATACTTTTTACAACCACTCATTCAAGTCTCACCTTAAATGTCTTCCAATATTCATTAAAAAATAGCTTTTTCTCACCCTCTGATAATGATTTTCTATCTCAGTCTCTATTCTGCTGCCGTAAAAAAACATCACAACTGATAAGCTGGGGCTTGTTTACCTATTTCATGCTCTATTCATTGTGGTAGGTACCATTTCTCTGCTCTTCATTGCATCCTCAGGCTCTAGAGCAAGGCTGGCATAGCATATACTTTCTTTTTTTTTTTTTTTTTTTTAAAGATTTTATTTATTTATTTATTTATACAAGCACTGGGTACAGTGAGAAGCGCAGGAGGGTGAGAGAATTCACCAGAGCCAGAGCGGGGAGCAGAGCAGGCAGAAGGACCGAAGTACACTGCTGAGGGGAGCAGCGGGCGGCAGGAGAGGTCTGCGCGCCATGCGGGACCCTCCTCCGGTGGCCGGGGAGCAGCCGGGGATAGAACCGGCGCCACAGAGGCCGCGGGCAGCTTCGCAACCCAGCGCTCAACCGCTGCGCCACCGGGGAGGCCCGATAGCATATACTTTCAATCAAAAATGTGGAACAAACAAATAGCCAAGTGCTTACATCTCCCTCATCCCTCCCTGGAATCCTCTAAAGTCACTGTTAAAAATGATCCTTGTATGAACCAAAGGATGTTACTGATGATAAAGTCTGACCTTCTCCTCCAATAAGAAGATACTTATTCTGCTGCACTATTATAAAGTTCTCTTGTCTCTCTGGACCCATCACTGAAATGGTGTCTGTTCCCTTACTAGGTAACTGGGTATTTATGCTGGTGATCAGGGTTAACATTTATGTCACCAACCCACACTGTCCACAGTAGAGATGCTTTCTCCCACTACCAGGCTGTCTCAAACTTCTGGGTACCTCCAATTCCCAGCACATACTAGAAAAAGGCTTACTGAATAAATTAACTCATCAATTTCCTCATTCATTCAGTGACTTTTACTAAATTTACAAGACCCTGAGTAACAGTGAAGGACCAGCGGTGGGGGAGAAAAATAATGAGCACAAGGTTTAAGAGGAAGCGTTTCTTTGTTTAGAAGTGTACGACTTGAGACCTCAGATTGCACTAGTAAAACTTGCTTTTGCCCTATTACTAACAGCTACCTGTGGCAGCTTCCATTCCTTCAGTTCTGGCTTTCTGTTCCTGATGCTGGCCCTGGGGAAGAGTTCTTACGCCCACACAGCACAAAAAACAAAATGAAAATAAGATGGTATTCATGATTTGTGGTTGGTTAGCGGTAAAGCTGATGAGCATCTAACTACTGTGGCCTGATGATCTTGAGTCTTTCCCCTGCTTCACAAACTGCAGCAGAAAAAGCATCTTTAATTCAGGGAGAACTATTTGGTCTCACGACATGCTCCAACTTAACCGAAAATAACCTGTCAGCACTAGTTATGTGAGTTTGTTTCCCTCTACTTGAAAGTCCCCCAATGAGGCTAGACACCAGTACCTGAAACCTGCCAGCAAAACTGGGAACTAACCCTGGGAAAATCATAAAAGCTAAAGATCCTGGGGCTTGTGTGTGCCCTGGGTAGCATTCTGTTCCCCTAGTTCTTTAACGTGGAACACGTGATAGGATGTGAAATATACTCATTTTCTATATAAAAATTATTTTCCTAAGTCAGAAGACCCCCTCATAACTGCCCTACTGAGACAGACTTCCTATTTTTCCTTTTCCAGTGTGTATTTCATGCTGTCAGGGGTAAATTTTGCAAAAACAAGGCAGTTATTTTTATACCTGCCCAACTTTCCATTCACACAGGCAGACAGGATTATAGTGGTGACGCCTCCTAAAGATCTCTTGAAAAAGATCCTTGATTTAACAGAGACTTACATCTGGGCACTACCCCTTTGAATTTAATTCTCTTCAGAAAGCAGCACCTTGAGGTACAAACTTCAAAACAGCAACCGGAATGAAACTGCAGGTATTCTTTCCCAGCTCCAACATCACTATGTAGGCTGTTTATTTTTCAGCTCTCTGATATAATATTGGGGTGATATGTCTGCCATACAACAGTAAGAAAACCAATTATGTGGGTCACACTCTAAAGTGATTAAGTGCTGGCCGGTGAAGCCAGAGCTGCTTTTGATTTACTAGAAATACATTCTCATGTCCTGCATTTTTGCAAGGTGATTCAGCTCAGCTGGTACTACAGTTCTTCCTATACTTCCTTATTTGACTCAAAGTATACATATTCGTGAGAGACTGCTAAAAGTCACCAAGGGAAAGAAGGCATTGATCGTGCATCTCTTAAAGCTTTATTTCCATAGTACAAGTATGTGCTAGAAATGAGGAAATGTCTCAATTTGCCTGAAAACCTCCAACATGGCTTTCTAATAGGTACGACTACAGGGTGAAGGCACTCCTCTGCATCTGACTAGTGAAGACTCCCACAGATGCTCAGATTAGGTTTCTAGCAGGACTTCCCCTCTTTCAATAGTATGAGCTAGAAATACAATGGTCTCAGCTTGATTCCAGATATACTTGTTTCGCAAACTTACACTTTGGTTTTCTTTAGGGTAGAGCTGTTTAAAGTCAATGGCAACAGTAGAAAATAGCAACATTATGAAATATTCTTATTGTAAAACAACTGCATTTTTCTTAGACACCTAACTATACTCCTAATGTAAGCATGCAGGTCTATAAAAACCAATTAATGTAGCCAGAAATGCCTATCCTAACAAATCAAAACAGGCTGGCATTTCCAAAAAATGTAGTTGACTAAGTGGGAGGTAAAAAGTTTTCTCTGAGGAAGTACAGGAAAGACAGAGTTAAATGAGTTAAATGGGAAGCTCTGCTACAGAACTTCTCTTGAGTCTTGACTATTAGAACGAGTACTTTGAATCTCAACTTTTTACTGCTGCATTCTTTTTCATAAAGTGCAATGTTTTATCGGGCTAGTGTTCCATGAAATAAACTTTAGGGATCTCTGGAGTAGGCCACTTAAAAGTGTCAAATATATTATTATCTTTCCTGTCACACATGCACTTCACTACTTTCTACTTTTTTATGATAAGGGTATTTTACGTAGTGCCATGTAAAATATAGCCTTATACCAAAGAGATATGACAATGACTATGTTTCAAAATGCTCATTGGCATCATTACTCCTATTTCCTACGTGGCTGAAATTTCAAGCAATTCTGGTAACGGCTTTTTCTCCAAAGCTCACAGTGATTTGAAGAAAGCATGAATGAACAAAAACGGGGGGCTGCACAGAAGTGTGACTGACACATCTGTTAGCAGTGCATTTGGTAAGCCTTCCCCTGTCACTATATATATTCAGAAATAATGACAAAGAAATGTAGTTCCTCCGGGCAAATGAAATGGAGGTGCAAATTAGAATCACACCTCCAGTCTCATTTTGGTATCACTTCTTGTCTAGATAAACAACACTTACTCTCACTTTCCTACTCATGGCAAGTAGCCACTGTTAACACTTGTATTAGGGATCAGTCACAACAAATTACAGTTAAGTTTCACACTGCACTGCAGGAGGCAGCCAGGGCCCCAGGGGAGCAAGGAGCTAAGCTAGGCCCTTTACCAATTTTGAAATAACTAGCATTGGGGCAGGAAAGGCCCCTGTGCCTCAGCCACATGAAGTGGTTAAAATTCTAATAGTCTAAGTGGTATCTTAATATTTCTGGCTAAGGCAGTAGAGAGCAGCAGTGGGTAACTGCTTACAAAAAGGGTAATTTTAATCACCAATCATTTTCAAGAACACAAGAGATCAGTAGTACTCGACTGTGAAAGCTTTACTATAATGGGAAAAAGCCTGTGTGGATTAAAACCACAAACAGATTTCACTTCAAGATAATTGTGTTAGATGCTAAACTTTCAGGATGTGAAGAATATGCAGAATCTGTGAGCCACACAAAGAAGTCCAAGGGGAAGATAAGGAAAACACAGACTGTGGACTCCTTGTATCTGAGAATTTGCCCTGTCTAATGGGTAGCTGGAAAAGGGAATTCTGTAGCCTGGATCCTACAATGGCTAGTTTATTAGTTACTTAAGCAGAGTCAAGTTCACCTTTCTTAGCGAAAATACACAGGTGAAACACACCCCCTCTCCAAGGCTGTAGAATGCATGTAATGACTCATTTTTAAAAATGTAAAAAATAAAGTAAAATAAAGCCTCAGGAGGCATGTAAGAATCAGGATAGAAAGCACAGAATTAGGGCCTCCCCGGTGGCGCAGCGGTTGAGCGCTGGGTTGCGAAGCTGCCTGCAGCCTCTGCAGCGCCGGTTCAATCCCCGGCTGCTCCCCAGCCACCAGAGGAGGGTCCCACATGGCGCACAGACCTCTCCTGCCGCCCGCTGCTCCCCTCAGCAGTGTACTTCGGTCCTTCTGCCTGCTCTGCTCTCCCCTCTGGCTCTGGTGAATTCTCTCACCCTCTCGCAATTCTGACTGTACCCAGTGCATGTATAAATAAATAAATACATCTTTAAAAAATAAAAATAAAATTTAAAAAAAAAGCACAGAATTAAGTATTGTTAAACATTATTTAAATGAAACAAATTCAGGACTCATTCTTTGTGAGACTTTTTTTTTTTTTTTTTGGCAATTTATTTACTGAGGGCACCCAAGTTTCCCGAGTGATCCTGATTTTGTAAGATGAGGAGGAGGCATCCAAGTAGTGATAAGAAACTAAATGTTTTTTCCCACATCTGCCATTCCTTCTATAATTTAGTGAACTTTAAAAAGGGCGGGGGGAGGTTTTTGATGTGCTTTAATCCCAAGTAAAATATGGTTTGAGTCTGTAGTGCTCTTCTCTACCAAATTCCCATCAGTGAGTTTCAAGTATCTGCTACTCTTGTAGAAGCACAAGAAGATTATTAGAATCCATCAGTTAATTGCCATACATGTCCTCTCTCATATACACAAAATCGTTGTGTGAAGTTCTCCTCATGAACCTGTATTCCCATCACTACTAGTAGTAGTTCTCCACACAAACACCTGACCTGTACCCAGTGTGATGGCAGGAACTGGATATGCACAATCTAACATCCTTCACCAAAAATCTAATCAATAGGTTTTCTTATAATTATTTTACAAATGAGGAAGTTGAATTTCAGAGGGTAGAATAAGTTGTTCAGGAAACAGACAAGTGATATAATACACACATCCCCCCACCTGTTTGACTCCAAAAAAGCATTTTCAAATCTTTACTGAGAAACCCCCAGATATGAGAAAGGAGACAAGCATAAATGAAGACATATGCCATCAGGGAGTGTACAGCTTAGCAGAACCAGGTGTGAGAATCAGGAATCACGATGCACTGCAACAGATTGCAGGCCAAGGGGAGAGAATGAAAACGGAGGTGTTTAGAGTGCAGCTTGGGAGAAGAAAAGGTTCCCTTTTTCTTACTAGAATCTTAATTTCTATCCCAGGCTCGTATGGGTTTGAAAAGTGGGATAAGGGCCATTAAGATGAAGAAAAAAATCAAGGGGAAAACACAAAAACTGAAGCTCAAACGTTTGCAAAGTTGCAAACTATACAGGTTGGCAATGTTAAGCACAGAAAGGAAATAGTTAAGAGTAGAAAGGTGGGCCTCCCCTGGTGGTGCAGCGGTTAAGCACTGGGTTGCAAAGCCACCTGCAGCCTCTGCAGCGCCGGTTCGAACCCCGGCCACTGGCGAGTGTCCCACATGGCATGACAGACCTCTCCTGCCACCCGCTGCTCCCCTCAGCAGTGTATTTCGTTACTCTGACTGTTCTGTTCCCCGCTCTGGCTCTGGTGAATTCTCTCACCCTCCCGCGCTTCTGACTATACCCAATGCTTGTATAAATAAATAAATAGATAGATAGATAGATAGATAGATAGATAAATAAATAGATAGATAGATAGATAGATAGATAGATAGATAGATAAATCTTAAAAAAGAAAAAGAAAAAAAAACTTTAAAAAAAGAAGAGTAGAAAGGTACAATTGGTGCAGTTGCAAAAACAGGATAAGCTCTGGGATTGCACTTGACTCTTCTGTAACACTGCAAATTCCATCCATGTCTACTCTCGCTTTTTCTTGTAGCCTCATCCTTCCACATGCCACTTTCTACAGCCACTTTGCCTTCTTCTCATTTGGCCCGACGCCAAGGACACTAGTTCCCTAGTCCTCCTTCCAATACACATTCCTCATCTGCAGACCTGGGCACATAATCAAGAATTTTCAAGGATCTCCCTAATTTGATCCTACTCCACATACCTTATACTTGTCAATATAGGACTCTTCCCAAGGTTTTATAATATTCCATGAACACGTTTCCTCCATCAACCTTGTTTCTCTCCCACTGCTCCCCATCTCCACAAATGAGCTTTACTATGTGGTAAAGCCAAGTTAGAAGTCTCACCATCATCCAAAACACCTACCTTTCCATTGCTTTGATTTTTTTTTAAAAGATTTATTTATTTATACAAGAGCTGGGGTACATGCCAGAGGTGCGGAAGGGTGAGAGGATTCACCGGAGACAGAGCGGGGAGTACAGGCAGATGGACTGAAAGCACTGCTGAGGGGAGCAGTGGGTGAGACAGGAGAGGTCTGCCGCACCATGTGGGTTTCTCCTTGGCTGGCTGGGAATCAAACCCACACTGCAGAGGCTGCGGACAGCTTCACAGCACTGTGCTCAAGTCGCTGCGCCATCGGGGAGGTCCTCCATTGCTTTGATTTTAAATGGAGTTTTTAAAAAGATCCTGTAATCACTTATTCCTAATTGGATAGATTTTAGAATCGGATTATCATCATCTCTCATTTTCTTTATGGCAATGATCTAACTCCTTCCAATCTTATCCTCCTTCTATCAACCCTATTTTCCAAAAGGATCACATTTAATTCCATCACTTCTTGCTTAAAATTCAAGGGATCCTGGGGGAAAAAAATAATCTTTTTAAAAAGGTATCTAAGGCCCTTCAAGATCCGGTTCCTATTCATACCTGTAACTCTTGTTTCTTAGTATTCTCTCTCTTATGCCTAATAAAATTCAAAGTTAAAATGAACCATGAGGAAACATTTAAAAGTCTATTTCATCACTGCACAGGCCTGGCTTTGTACATGACATGCCAAGCCCTGTTTTCTACTTGTGGCTAGCTAACTTCCCCCTCATATTTCAATCTCAACTTGTATGTTACTGTTTTCAGGAAGATGGAGCATCTCCTCTGTTCTACAGCACCCTCATTATTCTGTATTGTAACTGCCTTTTTGTCTCTCTCGTTATCTTAAGAAGCAGTGGAGGAGCTCATCAAGTCCCTGAATTCCATCAATATCCCTGAACTATATTCTACAATACTACCATATCTCGTATGTTATCCACTTTTTACAAATGTTCCTCCAATTCCAAAGAAAATACTCAAGAAAAAAAAAAAACATATCTATACACACACACACTCACATAATTTTCTCTACTCTCCTCCTTTTACTTACTTTGATCTTAAATAGCAACCTTCACTATTGTAGACTTCTTAAAAATTTGAGGACTTCTTAAAAATTGTTAAGAGTACGATAAGTGAATAACATGATATATAATGGAAGTATAATAAGAGACAACTATATATACCAAATCTCATGAGATTATTACATAACCATTAACCAATTAATAGTGTAGTGCCTATAAGTTAATAATTTGCCAGTCGAGGAATAATATGGGAGAAAATAAGCAAGAATTCATCCCTCAATAACACTACAGTTCTTTATTCATTTTTCATTTATTCTTCTCTATTGTTTGACAATGAATTATTCTAGGAAAACCAAGCTTTTAGGTGCTTAAGGCACTAATGGCATCTGAAGTTCCCATGTATTTCCAACATGAAGATGTTTAAATGGGACACAAATAGTTGCCCCATTGTTTGAATTATACAGTCAAAGAAAACTAAGTCTTAAAACTGATACATAAATATGAACACAGCCTTTCAATCACCTAGTAAAGATGTTAATACTTCTTAGCACATATTCCTCATCACAAACACCATAGACCCTCTTACCATGGGGAATATCTCCCTAGATCCCTAGTGAATGCCAAAAACCACAGATAGCACTGAACACATAATGATTTTTCCTATACACACATACCTAGCATAAACGTTGTCTCTCTTAAATTATCTTATTGTAATATTTTTGGACTATAACAAGGCAAATAGAGCCCATGTGGAACAAGGCATTATCTCTTTAAACGGGGCAGTAAAAGCAGAACAATCTTCAGATGGGCACAATTACCTCCCTCCTCAGGGAGAATGGAGAGGAAATGATGCAAAATCACATAGAAATATTTAAGGGTATTCACATTCTAGCTTGCAAACAATTTCTAATTCACTTGCCTAGTCAGTTAGCCATCAGTATGGATATAAAGAATTTAAGCCCAACCAAAAAACAGGAAGCATCAGTTCTGTCACAAGTGTGCTTATTTTTGGTGGCTCACATCTGCAGCTTTTCCCCCTCAATCTATCCTTTCAAAACCAGAATGGGAAAAGAACAAAGTTACTGGGCCTAAATCCATCACTGTGATTGTGATAAACTGAACCACCCACAGCCTCTTTTGAAGGAAGTTATTAGTTTCATGATGAAGAACTCCAATCCATATGGAGGCAAAGCCTAGAAGCAAAGGAACAGTCTATTCAACATGATTGACTTTATTCAGTATGCCCAATGATGTCCTAGGACTCAGCTAGTCACACTCAGTTTGGAAGCAAGATACCTTTAGTGGATGTGTTCAGACTGATGTTCAAAGGCCTCTGGTATTCTTCTGGGAGTTCAAAAATCAGCCTAGAAGTTCTTGGTGTCAACTTATGTTGGTAATAAAATTACTTCCAAATAACCAAAACTGAAAAACAATGACTACCAAGAAGGTTGAGGGCAAAACTACCTTAAACATAATCCACAAATGCAGAGGGTACAGAATGCACAATATTAGCTCTGAGTACTATGTTATATGAATCCAAATCCTTTGATGAAAAAAATCTCCCATATTTACTGAATTCTTGTAGTTTAGAACAGGATTTGACAAACTGGCTTACAGGCCAAATATTGCTGGCTACCTCTTTTTAAAAATAGAAAGTTAATTTTACTTGGGGCACAGCCATGTGCACTCACTTGTGTTATTATCCATAGCTGCTTCTGTGCTACGATCGAAGAGCTGAGTAGTTGTGACAGAGATCCTATGGCCTGCAAAGCTACATTATCTGGCTCTTTAGAAAAAAAAGTTTGCTAATCCCTGATCTAGAATGATGGATCATTCATCAATCCCTGGTCTACAAAGCTAGGCTCTGGATCAAAATTATTTTGTCTTGATTCTGTATTTCCTCATGATGACCCAATACATAGGCTTTGGGTTGGTCCAAAGACAGCCCAACCCTCCACTTGGAAACACTATAGGAACGGGGCCAGGTGGCAACCCTGTGGATATGAACAGATGCCTATTTTTCTTCTGCCCATGAGACAGATGGTCCTCAGAGAGGGGAGAAGAATTAGTCCATAAGAGAGAATTCTCTGTGCAGTGCTAATTTTGGAAATGTATTCCTGATCCATCTGGCCAAGAAGGATTCCTTAGGAGTACCTTTACTGTTTGAATTTGCTCAACATTCAGGAGGGAAATCCCAGTTATCAAAGCTAGAACCTCAGGCATTGCTTTCTGTCAAAAGGTCAGTAAAGCATTCCAACTCTGCCTGTGAGATAAGAAATCTCAGATAATTATAAGAAAACAATTAGAAGGATAAAGACAAGTGACCACTCATTTAGGGACCCCATCTCAAAGAATTTGTTCACTTCTCTGACAGTAAATAAACCTTTAGTTGAGACAAAATAACACCCAAATATTTGAAGTATAAGGAGCAACACTGACTTTTTGACTTGTTAACAGTTTCCACTACATAGAGCCTTTGGTCCTCTTTGTCATAAACCACTCTTAAGCATCTTTTTTTATATTCTTTTTTAAAAATTTATTTATTTATGCATACAAGAGCTGGGGTACAGGCCAGAAGTGTGGGAGGGTGAGAGGACTCACCAGAGACAGAGTGGGGAGCACAACAGGCAGACTGACCGAAGTACACTGCTGAGGGAAGCGGCGGGCGAGCCAGGAGAAGTCTGCTGCACTATGTGGGCTGCTTGCTGTCCAGCGGGGAATCAAACTCATGCTGCAGTGGCTGCGGACAGCTTTATGGGTTGTGTCTTAACCCCCGCGCCACCAGGGAGGACCATCTTTTTTCTTTTTTTTTTTTTATTCTGACCTCATTGCTCTAAAGAATTTTTCTCCCTGAAAAATGCATATTTATCAAGCTTTTTTTCCCCTCATTTCATTTCCAATTATGTTCCATAACGTAGAATGTATATTGAGTCTGTTCTATTCATAAAGAGACAAAATTTAAAAAATGACAAAAAAGTAAGGCAACTAAAAACAGGGTGATTAATAAAAATAACTGTGGACAGAATCTTTTCATTCCACCTTCCTCAACATCAGGCCTTTGATATCAGATGGATATAGGTCAAGTTTCAGTTCTACCACTTACCAGCAGGGTAATCTAAGGGTCCTCATCTAAAATAAAATATTAATCTGGTTACCTGTTAATCTAGTTAAAGGTTGAATAAAATGGGAGTCAGTCATTTAACAGTGTGTATGTCACAATCAGCCCTCAACAAGTACTGAGTATCTGAGCAAAGTTCCTGCAAAGAGCACAGTTGTCAAAAAGAAAGAGGTGGACTAGGAAAGAAGGAAAAAATACCTTTCTTGACTTTCTCCTAAGTCATATACTTGGAGCCAAAGGAAAATTCTTAGAAAAGTCATTACATTCTACATTCACTCTTCCTATCATCAGGGAAACTAACACAACTCCCACCTTTAATGCTTTTTTGGTCCTCTGTGATGTTACTTGTGAGTCAGTCAGCATTGCCTCACCTAGTTTCGATATCAAGGGGAAAGATGTCACATCAAATAACTGGAGATCTCTGTAGATGATGCCAAGCCACATAAATTAATCAAGTTATGTGCTCGGTATTATTTAGGCATTTAACAGGTTGTGAGAGTATACCTCCCACAAAGAAAATATAAGCAGCTGCAATATTAGGAAAATAATTATCTTTGAAGTCAATGTGGTAAAGGCTAAGCTAAAATTTAATTTTGTAAGAAATTTCCTAAGAACATACTTTTTATTAGCTTATAAAATCTAACTCAGTATTTTCTCAAGGTAGAATACCTTCTACATAAGATCACCAGACACATATACAAAATGAAGGAACAGACAATGAACAACTAATAAACCAAAGTCCAAGAGTCAATTTTCTAGCAAACCAGTTTAGGGACAAAAATGACAAAGGGCTTTATAAATGAAAATCAATACCTGAATTGTCTCTAAGAAAATGGGTAGCCAGGATAGACTACAGAATGCAGCTGCAATGACTTCTAGCATCTGGTAATCTCATAGAGCTCACCTCCAGGGCAACTTCCTGAAAGCAAAGCAAGATTATCTCTCTCCTCCTAGGCAGATGCTTCTCTTTTCCCAAGCTCCATGGATTTAGCTGCCTTTCACCAATGTTGCAAGCTAATTACAAAGAATCCAGAAATATGGAAATGACCTGGGAATACTGTAGGCTGCTTTAACAAATCTTAGCACCATCTGCTGAAATATTAAGATGCTTGTTTAAAAAGTTGGCTTCCAGAGGAGGAGGTCACAGCACTGACAGTGGGGAAGTTCATAATTACCTTTTACTTTGCTTTCTTGTACACAAGCAATAGGGCAGTGGGCCAAAGGTGAACAGACCAGGGATAAAAGACCATTTTTGCTTTTCTTCTTCTCTTGTCCAGGTAGAAGAGGGAGAAAACCCAGAGAGTTTGGTCATCAAATTAGACGAAATATGGTCAATAGACTGTGGTGTGCTTGTGCATTTCACTGAGCAACAGCAGTGATTTGGGAAATATACAAGATTTTGATTAATATGCCATTCTTTTATAGAATTAGTTGGCAGAGATACATTTAAAGTGCTTACACACTTGGACCTCCCTGGTGGTACAGGGGTTAAAGTCTCAGCACTATCAAGCTATTGCCAGCCACTGCAGCAGGAGTTCAATCCCCAGTCAGGGAGCTGACCCACATGGCGCAGCAGACCTCTCCTGTCTCACCTGCTGCTCCCCTCAGCAGTGTATTTCAGTAGATCCACCTGCTCTGCTCCCCACTCTGTCTCTGGTGAATCCTCTAACCACCCCAACCCATCCCCACCTCTGGACTACACCCCAGCTCTAATATGCATAAATAAAAATGAATCTTTTTTTAAAAAATGCATATACACTTAAGATACCATATAAATATGGTTTTATCCTGGTATAACATTCATCTGTAATCTGAGATTCATCAGGTTTGGGGTTTATTTTGCTAGATATCTCTCTCTCAAATAGGAGCCATGGAAAATAGTCACAAGTCTGTAGACAAAGATCAAGCCAACAGTCAGTTCCATGGGGCTTAGGAAAAGCAAAGGCATGCCTCGTATAATTTAATGTCACTGCTAAGAGGCCGCAAAACAATCACACCAACGGTCAAGAACTGCACAGCAAAAGTATATTCATTATTCTCCAGTGAGTGATAATATTTGTAACAATAATAATAGTAACAAATGCAGCTAACATCTTTTGTAAGCATACCATATACCAGGCATTGCACTACAGGCTTCATCTGTTATTTTCCCAACACTTGGAGGCAGGCACTATTATCTCATGTTATAGGGGAAGAAAACTGATGCTTAACACAGATTATGAATCATCAGCTAGGAATGGGTTGAACTGGCATTGAAAGCAAGCTGTCTGACTGTATTCACAACCATTGTGCTATAGAGTCCAAGGAGAGAGCTTCTTGTAGACTAGCTTAAATAAGAGTGTGTCATCACGAGGATATCAGTAATAATGAGGAAGACAAGGATCTCACAAGAGTCCAACAGCATGCTTCTTGGAAACAATAAGTAGAGACAAAGTGATTGGAGGGGTGCCACAAACGAAGCTCAAGAATCATCATCCTTATGTGCCACAATTACTGGGACTCAGCTACTAGATCTGCTTCTCTGACCCTTTACCAACTCACTTCCAATTTATAAGTGGCCAAGACATTAAACTGACTAGCCTACAGGCTAGTCTATACTGATATTCCAATCACCGGAGGTCAGGTACGAAAACCTGGGCTGCAGAGGGCCTTGACTTCAGCATGAGTTATGGGAGAGGCAAACATCCATGGAAGTGAATATGAGCACAGAGGCCCCACGCTGTTCAATTAGGACAGACAGCAACTCTACAAACTTACTTACATCCTACCTCACATTTTTGGCATTTACAGGAATTATTTATACTCAAAAGGGCACATAAGATTATTTCTCAGGGGCCTCCCCTGGTGGCGCAGTGATTGAGCGCTGGGCTGTGAAGCTGCACGCAGCCTCTGCAGCGCCGGTTCGATCCCCAGCCACTGGCAAGGGTCCCACATGGCGCACAGACCTCTCCTGCCGCCTGCTGCTCCCCTCAGCAGTGTATTTCGTCAGTCTGCCTGTTCTGTTCCCAGCTCTGGCTCTGGTGAATCCTCTCACCCTCCCGTGCTTCTGATTACCCAGTGCTTGTATAAATAAATATTTTTTTTTTAAAAAAGAGATTATTTCTCAGTCTAGTAGTCTATGTGTAGCGATCATACAGATGAAAACATACATGTATGAAGCTCTTTCCTACTACTAAGTGCAGAAGGTACTAACAAAGATAGACAAAAACTTTGGAAAGGTTTTCCTCCCCCTTCTTTACTCTCAATGTCTATTTATCAGAATTAAAAGGTACATGGGTTCTGATTTCCACTTACCAGGAGTCTGGTAATTTTTCATCATTACGTAGAAGGGTAGCTCTGAGTTTGGCCTGGCCATCTGTCATCCCTCATAAGCCTGAGGGAGTCACAGCAGGGCCAGGAAAGTTTGCCAACCCTCTCAAGCAGGCTCTCAGAGCAGGGTTGACCAGTCACTTTCCAAGCCTGGAATGGTCAGACAGGATGAACAGACTCAGACATATGACTAGACCAAGACAGACATGAGGGTCTGATAGGTCACAATGGAAGCAGTAACCCTCCAGGAAGAAAAAGATAACCCACCCTTGCAATATTCACTTAAAAAGTTGCAAATGTTCACACTAGACACTACCTTCAAAACTCCAATATCTCTCGAGAAAACAGGCTACAAATATTCTCATGGTTAAGTAAAACCTTTTTATGCAAATGAAAATTAATGATGCAAACAAAGTTTCAACATGAGCCAAAAGATCAAGAAACTTCTATAGTAGGCATCATCAATCCACTGCAAAGAATTCAGAACTTTTAAAAAGGCAGGGCACTGAAAAATTTTTTCATAGGAAAATTAAGCTCTGAAGACATCACTGTTAAGTATTATTAAATTAGACCCCAGACTATTAGTGCATTTCATCCAGTGGCCCTCAGCAGCAATTTCCAGCTATAGTCAGTTTACAAAGGATACAAGGGGGGTGGGGGATATGGAAGTAAAGAGGTATTTTATAAGTTTTTAATTAAATGTTACCATCCTGAGATACTCTGCTCCACAACTTCTCCAGTCTCTTTTAAATGCACTTTTAACCAACTGGTAGGCCAGCAGGAGAAAGCATATGTGGTTTGGGGTCCACATGAATGTTTCATTACTACCCTTGTTAAATCCACCAAATCCTGGGCCTCTCTGGTGGTGTAAGGGTTTAAGTTGCAGCACTATTATCGATAGCCACTGCAGCACCAGTTCCATCCTTGGCCAGGGAGCTAACCTACATGGCTCAGCAGACCTCTCCTGTTTCGCCTTCTGCTCCCCTCAGCAGGGTTATTTCAGTAGATCCACCTGTTCTACTCCCCATTCTGTCTCTGGTGAGTCTTCTCACCCCCACACCTCTGGCCTACACCCCAGCTCTTGTATGCATAAATAAATCTTTTTTAAAAAATCCACAAAATCCTTCAATTTCTCTGAGTTTCAGATCATACCTACCCACCCCAATCTTACCTTTTAATAGAGCATATTTTGCTCCTGCCCTATCAATTTTACAAACTTGTAAAGGTCAAATTAGAACATATATTTAAAACTTCAAAAAAACCCTGAGGAAGGCATTAGGTATTTTCGCTTTTGATGGCATCGAACCCCAAACAACTTTACCTAGCTTTCAAAAAAAATAAGGCATATGTCAAGAACGGCTTCCAGAATCCATGTTCAAATCCAAATTTAAATTTCAGCTTTGCAAAGTATGTTAGAAATTTACTTACACCCTATTTCTTCAGATATAAGAGTAGAGCATACAACTCATTTTACAGAAGAGTGAGGTAAGTCACACAGTGCCAGGCTCACCAAGAAACATTTGTGGTTTTTTTCTTCCAAATCAGTAATCCCTTCCAAGTGAAAACTCTGGAGTTATCTGACAGCTCTGTAATACCTTAATATCTTGCCTCATAATAAGTAAATATATATGACATACCCAAAATGAACAATAAACTCAACTTTTTCCTAGCATACATTTTCCAGAAAATATAGTTGTAAATCTTTCCACTCATATTGTTCCAAAAGCACAGAAGGTTGAACCAAAAGAAATTTATAAGGAATATAGCTTTTAAAATCCTGAAACCTGGGTCTCCCCGGTGGCACAGCGGTTGAGTGCTGGGTTGTGAAGCTGCCCGCAGCCTCGGCAGCGCCGGTTCGATCCCCGGCTGCTCCCAGGCCACCGGAGGACGGTCCCCCATGGCCCACAGACCTCTCCTGCCGCCCGCTGCTCCCCTCAGCAGTGTACTTCGGTCCTTCTGCCTGCTCTGCTCCCCGCTCTGGCTCTGGTGAATTCTCTCACCCTCCCCGGGCTTCTGACTGTACCAAGTGCTTGTATGTATGTATGTATGTATGTATGTATAAATAAATAAACAAACAAACAAATAAAATGCTGAAATCTGTCCCATAGGAATTGCCTCTCTGTGAATTTTATCTACCTGTGAATTGTTTAACTTTTACTGCTAAAATAAAGTGAGTTAAAAACTAAGGGCAAATGACAAAAACCCTACACACCCAAGCTTCACCTACAAACAAAGCAAAGTTGGCTAAGAAGTAGACCCACCGCAAGTACTGAGCAACCTTTTTTCTTTTAAGACAGACAGACCAAATACTTAATGCCAACCACTGGAGAAAAACATTGTAGGGACAAGAAAAATTTATTTTTGGGATGTGTATGAATTTTCCAAAACCATTGCTATTTTAAAATTTCAGGATACAAACCAGAATACACATAAACTCTCAGAGTTTTCAATTAATATGGAAACTCATCTAATATCCATTTCTTCTCCAAGATTAGCAGTGTTTTATGGGTGAGGGTTCACTATTCCTGAACACATTGAGTATAATCCCCTAAGGTAATTAGGCTGCTGACAGATAAACAAAACATCTTGAAGTGAAATACGAGGCAGCCACCCTCAGATGCACACAACTGCCTTAAGTCAATTTAAAGGGGATCCTGTGGCCATTTTAGCTGCTAAGTTCTGGTCTGTGCTGTACTTGGCAAAGGAAGTGATGAGAAGTTATCAGAATTCTTAGAAGGAAGTGGAATCTTAGAAAAGCTGAGATGTGCAATTTTTCATTTTTTTGATGGATAAACAGAGCAGTGCTTCTGGCCAACCCAATAAATAGTTTACGGGAAAGTGTTCAGACATTATTCCCCTGTTCTATTTATCTTTATATATATTGATCTTCCACTCTCCCAGTGACCACAGAACAGTTTTCCATCAACCTTAGTCCTTTGCAGGGTAATTTTTCAATAAATCCATGTGAACTGTTGGACTCCATCTTCAGTCCTTGGTAAAAGTACCCAAAATTGGCTGCATAGGACCTTAACTGCAATGAACCCAACCAACTAATGATACTTGGAATATCCCAGTCCCGGGGGTATCCAAACTTACAAGGATACAAGGTGTCCAGGAACAGAACAACTGTCAGTGTATGCACTAGACCTGCCAAATGAATCCTTAGGCCCAGGAATCTGTATTTGAAAAGGATCACTATTAAGCATTTCAAGTTTGAAAAATACTACTTTACAGTATGCCCAAACATTAATGTGCATATAATTGGAGTTTGGAGAGAAAATGAGTCTGCAGGTCTAGTAAGTTCTCACGTGATACCAATGTTGATCAATGGAGCATTCTTAAATGACAAGACCTTAGAGAACAGAATCCACACTCTCATTCAATGTACTATAAAAACTTATTAGCAGTGCATATTTGGGGAACAAGATTATGTGATATTGAAAGGGGAGAGAACATGATGGTAGGCAATCAGACCACTGCCTGAAATATTGTGCACTTTCAGAAATGCCCATGCTTTACATCTTTATGCACTTCCATTTAAATAGCGAGTTTGACTGCAACATGTATTTCCAGGCATCATTTCACAGGATTCTGCTCAGCTTCTAAATCAGCCTGGTACTTGGAGTTCTGAGGTTCTAATCACAAAGCAAGTGTTAAACATTAATCAAGTCAATCACTTCTCCTTCACCTGAGTTCCTCACCTGCCTAATGAAAGCATTTACACCAACTAATCCCAAGGCTAATGAACTCCTTCCAGGTCCACTGAAATGCATTACCAATTGGAAACAGAACAAACGGTGTTAGACACAACTGCTTCGAGAAAGAATTCTTTTTTCCAGTTTTACTGAGATATAACTGATATGCAGCACTGTGTTGTGTAAGTTTAGGGTATAGAGCATAATATCTGACTTAGATACATTCTGAAATGATTACCACAATACATTTAGTTAATATCCATTATCTCATTTTTCTTTTGAAAAAAGAAAATGAGGTAAGAATTTTCTACATGCAGAAAGCAGAAGATAACTGAATAGCTTACCACAGAAACAACAAATGCTTCTTGCTTCTAAAGGCAGAAGAATAAAGATTTTAATCGGAACTAAGTTTCATTAAAACTTGTAAGCTTTCTGATCCTTGGAAGTCCATGTACCACTAAACACAAAGGAACTAATCTGTTTTAGTGCCAATTTTTTTTTTTTTAAGATTTATTTTATTTATTTATTTATACAAGTACTGGGTACAGTCAGAAGAGCGGGAGGGTGAGAGAATTCACCAGAGCCAGAGCGGAGAACAGAATAGGCAGACTGACGAAATACACTGCTGAAGGGAGCAGCGGGCGGCCGGAGAGGTCTGCGCGCCATGTGGGACCCTCCTCCGGTGGCCAGGGAGCAGCCGGGGATCGAACCAGCGCTGCAGAGACTGCGGGCAGCTTCACAACCCAGCGCTCAACCGCTGCGCCACCGGGGAGGCCTGTTAGTGCCAAAATTTATTACCCTAACCCTGCTTCAGTTACCAAATACATCATTTATCATTTATCTACCGGAAAAGAATAATCTTTTCCATTTTATTTTGCAAAGATGAGGAACGTGAAAACACTACAAGGGTTGCTTTGTCTTCTCAAGCATGGGTTTTTCTATTTGTAAATTGAGCATAACATTCTGTATCTTTCAAAATTATCACAAAAATTAGCAAAAACACATGTGAAACACCCAGCCTCATGACTAGGTCATGGATGACATTCAACAATGAAAGAAGTCATTGTGACAAGTTTTATGTGATGAAAGTCTGATAATGACTCAGAAAGGTATCTGCCCAAATATATCCCAGAACGCCACACTCCATGTTATGGATTATATGTGTGTATCCACTCTCCCCATTCATATGTTAAACTCTAATTCCTAGTGTGATGGCATTTGGAGACACATGTATTTGGAAGTAATGAAATTAAGATCACAAGGGTGAAAGTTTATAAATAGTATTTGCAGAGGCCAGCGTTCTTTCCACCATTATCAGGTCACAATGAGGACATGGCAGTCCATAGCCTAGAGGACAACACTCACCAGGAACTGACTATGCCAGTGCCCTGATCTTGCTTGGATTTTCAGCATCCAGTACTATGAGAAATAAATTTCTGTTTAAAAGTCTACCATTCTATGATATTCTGTTATAGCAGCCTTAAATGACTAAGGCACTAAACATTCTGTCTTTCTTGTATGACTCTAGTTTAGGACCTAGATTTGATAAAGAAATGGCACTAATCGGGCTATAATCACAAAGCAAGGAATGTTAATTCTTGGAATAAATTCAAAGAAGACAATTACTTTATAGCTTAATACCAATTTTCCATTAAAAAGGGCAGAGCTGTGAAATTTTATATTTATACATAAACACCAAATACCAGGATACCTGAGAAACAAAACCAAAGGCATTTCAACTTTCCTTTACATTACTGTCTCGCCCTTACTGATACATACATCATCAGGCATAGTATCAGCTTAAACATTGTCCAAGAGAAAAGACATTAACTGATCAAATCCCTAACATTCATACTTAGAAGACCTTCTTATCCAAGAAGAGCAGAAACAGATTATGTAGAAAAGTCCCTGGGTGTATGGACTTGCATTTTCTACTGCAACACAGTAATTCCTTTTCTAATACTTTTCCTGGCGTTATCATTTTACAATTTTGGTATTATTTTCAACACTGATTCATTCTCAAAACAAGCAAGCAAACCTGAAATGTTTAAGAAACATGGATATTATCAGCACTGTTTCAAATTGAAAAATATATTTCAAAATAAACTAGATCTCACACCAACCTTAATTTTGAGTAGGCAGCAACTTCTCAAATTTCATTCTTCTCCATAATGTATTCTACAACCATTCTGGGTGCTCACGATGTATGGCACTATGGTGGACACAAAGGGAAAGAAACATCAAACTGAAGCACAGAAAGTTCCTACCTTCAGGAATTTCCCTGTCTAGAGAGGCAAACAGGAACAAATTTAACTATATTATAGACTTCACAGATAACAACGAGAAGCTGGGAATTTTTCCAAGAGCAGATATATTTGTAGCAGTTCAACCACATAACCTCATTTTAAGGTAAAATCAAATATTTCCAACATGGCTGCCTATTGTTAATCACTACAGTATATCAAGTCATTAAAACTACAGGCTCCAAAGTTAAAGGGTGAGCTGCAGCCCTGGCCAAACAATTTACTAGCTATCATCCTTGGACCAGTTTTTTAATTTAAGTCTCATTTTATACCTTTTTAAAATAGGGATTACTAGAGTACCTCTCTTGTGATGTTAAGATTGCTATAATGCAAATAAAGCATTCACATGTTGCTTGACCCAAAATCCACAGATGTAAGTTTTCTGGGTGAAAATGGGTATGAATAGGCAATCATGAGCTTCCTGAAACCTCCAAAGCACACAAAAGAGAAGATACAAGCAGAGTAGGACACCTTGGATTCCTAGACTCTCTACAGCTCACTCCAACCACTAGACCAGTATGTCTCCACCTTGGCTGAATCCCCCAGCTTGTTAGCAAGAGGCAAAAAAAAAAATCAGAATTTAGGAACAAGCCCCAAGCATCGACATAAATATACTTTGAAGTTGTGTGTCATTCCACAACTGAGAACCACTGTGGAAGACAAAACGTTTTATGTAAGTGCTTCAATATTTGTTTAGACAAGATTCAGCTAAAATCTGAAGCTTTACTTTGAAACAAATATACCTGCCTTGTCTTTAAAAAAAAATGCCAGGATACTGTCTAAAAATGCCATCCAGAAATCTTCCTAATGGGATTTTCAATGATTCATTAGCACCCATTCCCCCCAGGGCTTTCATTCATCGTGATGGAGAGGAGAGCATCACACAGAGGTGCCATCACTGCACCATTCTGATGGTCATTCAGGTTTCCAAACCTACTTATCTGCATCTCTGTTGAGTCTATAACTCATTTATTGCTTTCATATATATATGGAACAGAAGGAGGTAGAGGGGAAATATGGAGGCAGAGGGGCAGAGACAGACAAATGGACCTCGCTTCATTACATTTAGTTTTATTGGGCTTTGCAGATACTGCTTTTGGACAAATTGTTTGTAGCAACCCTGGTCAAGCAAGTTTATCCAGCACCATTTTCCCAACATATACTCACTTCAGTCTCTGTCACACATTTTTATTTACGGTACATACATTGCTTTTTTAGACATAATGCTATTGCACACTTATAACTACACTAATATCAATATAACTTTTATATGCAATGGGAAGAAAAAAATTGATTTGCATTATTGTGATACTCATTTCATTACAATGGTCTGGAACTGAACTGGTAATATCTCTGAGATATGCCAGTAATCAACTCTGGCACACAAGTACTAAAAAAACATTGCTTAGGGCCTCCCTGGTGGCGCAGTGGGTTGACTGCAGTGCTGTGAAGCTGTTCGCAGCCTCTGCAGCGTGGGTTTGATTCCTGGTCGGCCAGGGAGATATCCACATGGCGCAGCAGACCTCTCCTGTCTCACCCTCTGTTCCCCTCAGCAGTGTATTTCGGCCAGTCTGCCTGTTCTATTCCCCACTCTGACTCTGGTGAATCCTCTCACCCTCCTGTGCCTCTGGCCTGTATCACAGCCTGTATCATAAAATGTTTTTTTTAAAAAAAGAATTGTTTGATGAACATATGTGAATTCTAATGTTTATGGTGCTCTAAGATATACTGGCTAGACTTTCAAAAGTTTAAAAAAATAAAATTATGTCAAAGTTTGAAGAAACAAAAAAGTCACAAATAACTTATATTACTAAAATTATTTAATCCTCAGAAGGGAAGAAAGGCCAAGTCTTGCATCGTACTACAATTTTTTTGTGATAAATTCAAATCATGGTACTTCAGGAGGTTACAGAATCATTTAAAAGTAGTCATCTAAACAAGAGACAAAGTATTTATAGAAAAATTTCATAAAAATAACTAGATTAATTTTTAATTCATCATTGTTTATACCTCACCAATTACATGAAATTTTTTACTGGAGGGGGATGTGATTAAAGAAGAACTACTCCACTTGACTCAGTAATAGATCCAAGCTGGCTGATCAAACAGATTGCCATCTGGTCAATCAATTGCCATTTGAAAGACCACTCTAAAAATATCTTCATATAATAAGAGTTTAAATCTCATCAAAATGTAATGACTTCTAATTAATTTATGCTTGCTGGCAGGAAACAAACTTTCACTGTACATTTGAAATTTCTACTCATGGTATGATTACGAAGACCCTCCAAGATTCCCAAATTATTTCCCCAAATAAAGATGAGGTAACGTATCCTGATTTTACTCTATTGGTAAGCCACTATAATTTAGTCTTGTGGATTAGAGCAATTGCTAGCAGCTTTTAAAATAAAGGGGAGCCCATCAACCTACTGAGCACAACACACCAGCTGTAACATACACAAAATACGTGTTTCCTTACTTGCACAAAGTAAATGCCTGCATTACAGAAAAGGAAGAAGATGAACTGGTGCCTACCAACTCTCGGTCTATCCACTCCTCTGTAAAATGGGGACAACACAATTCCTGCCTCACCCTTTTATTGTGAGAGTCAAATAAGAAAGTGTACATTAAAAAAAAGCTGTAAATTAATCAGTATGACTTAAGCATGTACACAAATATCCATTTCTCTATTAACATTAGATTCAAAGACAAAAATGTTGACACTATAAAAACAGTGCAACAATCCCTTCATTTGAGCTATTGCGGAAGTGCAGGAATTAAGCTAGAGCCAAGATCTTCTAAGCCACTCTTTCCTAAAGAAATAAACTGAAAGGCACCAGATTGTATCTGTGAGCCTCTTTCTCACATTTACACAAGCAGATTATCCCCTGAAAAACCCAAGTCAAGAGCAACAGAAAAGAAGTAAACACAAAAGGACAAATTCCTGAGAAAACATCATAGTATTTTGGGATGAGCCAAACCCAGGCTTACGTGGGGAGGCTCAGAGAGAACGGATGGTACAGGTTCTTGCTGTACACAGCAGTCATCCTGGTTTCCACAAGGCAAGGTGTATAAGTGACTTTGATCAACACAGCGTGCTGAGGATCCCATCGTACATTTGATTTGGCTCAGGATCACCCAATCAAATTTGCTAACACAGTAGACTCCAGAAGAATCACCCATTTTAAAACAATCCAAATACAGACTCTAAATGTGCATAAGGCCTTTTGTGATCTCCGCTGGAGCTTATAGTATCTAACAGCTGCAACTGTGACTGTTCTAGCTAATTGCTCTCCGCAACAAAAATAAACAATCACTCCAGGAAGAAGACTGTACCCGCCAAATAATAATGAATTTTTTAACAGTCAGAAAGCTCAAATCTTGGTTTAAAAGGTTTGCTACTGGTTAAAAGCTGAGAGGGGGGGGGTGTCTAAACAGAGGTTGAGGAGGCCCAGAAAGAAAGTCCTTATTTTGTATTTAATCATCTCCTCTTCCCACCCCTTGTAGACCCCCAATAAGAGGAAAAGGAAAGTGGTTTTTGCCTGGAAGAATTCAAGCAATCTGAGATATTTTAACTCATGCATAACTTTTTAACATATGGGGGAAAAGAGTCGCACTGATTGGAGCTATTTTTAAAGTGCAGCTCTACCGTAAAAATAGACATTTACTCATAAGGATGCTTGAATAGAGAACAAGCCCAATCTACGTCTCATTGTTAAGAAAGGGGTGAAAAAAAGGCTGTCGTGCTTTCTGGAGAGCCGTTTATGGTCCGCCTGTGATGTCATGACAGGATCCAGGTGCACTCTAACGAGCATCTTTCAACCTCCTCAATCCTTTTAAAAGTGCTCTTCTACCATCAGCTACTTCTCTGTGCACATGCAATAAGGAGCCAGTATTTACCAGAACCTCGCAAGAGAGATCACGGCAATCAGACCCAAGGAAGGAGGGGGAAAAATTACTCACAATTGGATTCAATGTCGTCCTCTCCTCCTCACCCCTACTCAGGAATGGGGAATTTTCTTTTGCTAAGGAAAGAATAGATAGAAGTTGATTTATCAGTACTCTAGGACATCTATGTATCCTCTGATCTTTAACGAGAAAAAGCATCATAATTCTCTCCTCATCCAGGCCTGTGCTTGGTTGAAGAATGGGGGCAAGGAAGGCATTTAAGACACCTCCGCAAACTGAGGTTTGGCGACATAACCCCAGTTCTGGATTTCAATAGTCATATTGAAAGCATTTTATAAAGTCCAGGCTTTATAAAAAGCCCACTGGAATAGAGTTGTAATAGGACACCAAATAGAATTCCTGAATTTTATACCTCTCTGACATGTTGTCAGCAGCAATCAATACAATAAAAGCCAGACAACTGCTCTCATGTGCCTGTCTTAAACTGAAATGAGAAAAGCATTATTTTATGTCTGCTTGCTTTTGTGGTAGGTATGTTACAGTAACATACATGTGAAGAGGTGTGAATCTATACCTCTAAATCATGTAAGTGTTGACAACCAATAGTTACCTCGGTCGTAAATACAGGAAAAAAAATTTCTCCATATACTCAGGAAATAAAATTTTAAAAAAGGTAAACATTCTTACCAAGGAGAAAACAGATCTAAATGTTTAAAATGTTAGGGAAAAGACTTGCTATATATTTACAAGTTAAAACAAAATCAGAGAAAGAAGGTATTCAAATATATTCTTCAGGAAAGGACCAAATTTTGACTTGTCCTTTATAAGCTTTCTACAGTAACTATCTCATCACTGAAGTTATCCACAAAAATACAAATTATATGGAATGTATCATACTATATTACATGCACTTAGCTAGATTAAATTCTAGATACTACATATATTCTGCAGAGTTCAAGAAATCTGATCCCATAAAACGATAAGAGTCTGTGAAAGACAATTCAGCATGTGTTTTAGTGAAGGGCAGAGTCCCAAGAATTATGAGAGTGGGGTTCAAGTGCCAGTTCTCAGGTTAACAAAAGAATCTTAGAGAACTTTACCTTTTCTGGGCCTGACTCACATCTCTGTAAAAGTAAGGTCCTGAACAAGACCCCCAAAGTATCTTCCAGCTCAAAACAAGAGTAAAAATAGCATAAATGAAACATAGCACGGGAACTGATTTAGAGCAGATGCTCAATGTACATTTAATTAAAGAGTTACAGGAAGGGATGTTTAAAAAAACAATAGAAAACAGCTCCCCAACCTGTTTGCTATGGTACACTCACATCATTTAAGAGGGTATAAGATGTCCATAAAGAGTGCTGAGATGATAATCTTCCCAGAACCATAGCATACTACATGAAAAGATTTGAGAAGCAAAACTTCTTAAGTATCCTACCGTTACACCAAAAGAGAAACTTTCCATGGGATAAGTTTCAGATAAACCTATAAAAAAAAATCTCACCACCATTCATGTACGGAAGGCAGAATGTTTGCCATAACATCTGGTATTTAGGTCATTTAATCTTAAAACAGAGACATGCATATAATTTACTTGAAGAAGCAAACCAGCTAACTTATACAGGAATGCCTTTTTAAAAGGTACCATGCTAAGTAACTCCTGAAAACTAGAATACTTTCAACATAAATTGTGTACACAGCAACAGGCTCTCAAGACATGAAATTCTGCTCAAGAATATGTAACACAGAAAAACCTTCAATTTCAAGTTGAACACTTATAGGAGTATTTACCCCTTTCTTGATAGCAACTTGGGGATTTTGAGGTGTGCCAAGTCTGCATTCTTGTAATTTTTCCTATTTGCAACTTCATGAAGTATTTTAAGAAAGATCTATAACATGCCTGTAAATACACCAGGGCATACTTTCCATATGGTGCTCAATGGCACTTCCCAATTACCTGCTTTTCCTTCAAGGTCCCAAAAACAAAAGCTCTGCATCTTCTGGATGCTGGACTACTTTCATTTATGAGTCATAACCTCCTTTCTGCATTCTGACCAGAGTTGCTGCAAACTGGTCACAACTACAGTGCAATCCAGATAACAAGCTTGCCAACTGTGCTTCATTCCAAAGTGTGGCTGCTGGTTCCATCATGTCTGCAAAGAGGTCCACAGAGGGGCTGGTTGCTTCTGAAACTGTACAGGGAGGATTCTCAGCAGAAGAGTATAATGAAAATGAGAGTTAGAAATAATGTGACCAACAACAACGGCAGGTCAGAGGATCCTTCAGAATAAAAAAAAAAAAAAATTGTCAAACCCTTTCACTAAAGGGCTACTGAAATGGTCTGCCTTTCCTTTGATTCCTCACTGAAAGCATGGCTATTAACTCAGCTTTGAAAACACTAACAATAAGGTAAAAAGCTTCCAAGCTCAATCCTTATCTTGGAATTATCTGGACTTCACACATTTGGATTTTATCATTTTCCCCTCACCTTTTATGAAAGTGACACTTGAGTGGCATAAGGAAAATATAAAATATAGATCCAGTGTAAGAGTAAACTGGGTACTATGGCAACTAGAAATACTTTAAATACTAAAGATGAATCATTTCATCATTTTAAATCATTGAGTTTGAAGGGTATATTATTCTGAGAAATAGACTGGGTCAGTGTTGTATTCCTGGGGAGATTTTGGTTTTGTTTGGTCTTTTTGCATTACATATTCCAAATAACATATTCCAAAATAAACTGCCTCTTTTAAAAGAGGGCAACATTCTTACTAGCAAATTCTATGTAACTCCTAAAGCCATATATATATGATAGCAAATATTTCTAGTGTTATAGAGTAGAACTGGGAACAAGAACATAGTTTGGATTTTTAAGTACTCTGCATTTAATTAGTTAATTTTCTAACTAATCTTTGATTCAACTAGTAATGGGCCCAAAAATGTTTACTGAACTCAAAGGTCTAAATTGCCCAGAAAAGATTACAAGTGGACAGAAGCTTACCTACAGGTGACCAGAGTTTTCTTCGTGAATTTTTCTTCCCCAATGTTTTAAATGCCACCTACTCCTAATGACCCAGTTCAGCTGCTACTACTTCTGTGTGGCTTCCCATCCTTGTACCACAAACGACAGTTCTCCCAAAACACACACACACACACACACACACACACACACACACCATTCCCTTTCTCCTTTTCTTTTGATGTACTTTGTGCACAGCACTTTTCACTTTTTACTGTATAGTTACTTGTAGAAATGGACAAATCTTCTGAAGCACAAGACAGGCTTTGTGAGAATACAGAAGAATAAATCTTCTACACATATAGGCCTGTCCTTCTGAGGCATTATACACAGCAAAGGTTCATGCTTGGTTACTGTAGATATTTAATAGAAAAAGTAACATCCATGAGTATTTCTGGAAGTTTGAACCAACTACTACATCTCAAGTTATTTGAACTAAAAGTAATGTTAGTACTGAGTTTGAGATTCTAAGACTGTGATGTTTTAATTCAAATTAGAAAAAGGTCAGTCCTTTAATATTCAGAGTATTTTACCATATTAGTGCTTTGCAAATTGTGATTTCATACATTGTTTAAAGAGAACAAGAACATCCAGCCATTTCCTCCATCAGTCCAACTATTCAGACTGTGACTTATTGTGTTATAGTAACTTTCATTTTGCTTCAGAAAGAATATAGACAATTTAATGAACGAGAGATTCTCAAGATTCACTAAACTAATGACACTGACCTCAGGTTGAAAATTACACAGGTGAACTAACAATCCAAAAAAGGGAAGAAAGAATCTATAAAAAGAGTAGAGAAAGCCATGGTGTGGTGGCTTGTCTGGTCTCCCCATTGAAACTTTCCTAGAAAATAAGAGCTGCGTCTTATTCTTATGAGGGACACAGCATAGTACACAGGTAACCAATAAATTTGTGTTGAGCAATTGAAAAATACTTCTGTTTATTTCTATGAACAAGAATTCTGGAAAGGTTAACTTCAGGAACTGTACATCATCAATAGGCTGTGTACATTAATAGTGGAGATGCCTAATCCTAACCAACCAAAGGAAACTGAGCCCACTTTGGGGGATTTTTCCTGAAGAATTCACTGAGCTAAGAGAAAAATGAACCATTCACTGTAATAAATGAAACCATAAATGCACTTCAAACAATAACAAATTCTTAAGATTTTTAGCATTGTTTTCTTCCACTGTTTAAGATTCCAATATGGTCACAGAGGCATGAAAGATCAAAATGACTGCCATTTTTTGTATCTTTTGCCCTTTAAAAGGCTCTGGAGCATATTAAAATTTCAACATACTTATTGATATAATAGATGCATTTTCTCATTTCTGGGTTACCTCTGAGCAGGAAGCTGTAAGTTTTCACTACAATTTTAAGGGTAGGAAACCTTGCAATGTGTTTAGTTTCAAAAGTTAAATTGCTCATGCTTTTCTTCAAGTCAGATTAAAATAATGTAAAGTGATGTTAAGATTAAAAATGTATGTTGGTCAATCTGACACTGAATTGTGATACTCTTTAGAAAGGTTTTGCAAGAACAAGGTGTGAAAAGATTCTAAGGAAAAAAACATTTCTCCTCAAATACACCAGTAGCTTCAGAAATCTCATCTAGTGAGAATTCTTCCACTATCTGCTCAATTATAAAAGAACTGCTGACATGCAAACCAGTCATAATACTGATAAGCAAGCAAGAGGAGAGAGGTGAGGAGAGGATGTTCCAACATCACAAAATTAGAGTATTAAATTCATATAATAAAAAGGGAGTATAGAGATTTGAGATTAATTGCATGTTGGAAGAAAAGGAATTGTCTTGTCATTCAGCTAAGCTCCTGACTACTAAGTTGTGACTTCAGGACAATTACTTTTAGAAAGGCTTTTTACCAAAAATGCTGACAGATACAATCAAATTAAAAGAAGCCACTTAGTATACTTTGGTTTCTTTTTTTTTTTAAGGTACTTCATCATTAAATTTCCTTCATTTATATAGAAGTACAATCTTTTCATTAAAGATCAGTAGGAAATGTTTTTCCTTCTACATTTCATACACCAACAATTAAGACCGGGGTGAATGAAATCTTGCCAAAAGGAAACAGAACAAGTTACCTTCCTTCTATTTGGCTTTGCTTTGGTTTTCAAGTAAACATGTGAGGACTATGTTCATTTGTTAAAAAAAAAAAAAAAAAAAAAGAAAAGAAAGATCAGAGGTTATTAAATCAGAGCTATAGAGTGATGCTAGCATTCAATTACCCAAACTACAACTAGCAGATGAAAACATGTATTCCTATGAAAACTACTCATTGAGTAATATTTGAAAGCTAATCAAATGGTGTCATTCAAGAACTTTTGTGCACCTTCTATTTCAGTTAACATGTCTTTCGATTCTTACTTTAGATAACACTGCTTTCAACTAAAGCTCTGAGGGAAACTCATAACTCAAGAGAGTAAGTTTATTAGACTGAGCACAGGAGCCCCCAAAATGTATATAAAACCTACTCACCACACTGTTCTTTCCCTTCAACTTTGTTTATTGATGTACTGAACATGAAAAAGTACAAAGAATCCAAACACAAAAGAAAACATGTACAGCCTCTTAAATACTCAACAGAATATATTTTCTATTCCAACAGATGTGAATTAAGTCATACTGTACAACTTCAAATAAATACCAGCCTTACATTTTATTAAGTGCTCTGATAAACACTGTAAAGTGAAGCACAATTTGCATGCCCTCTCATCAATGCCTTGGTTTGCTACAGTAGTATAGGAAAGAAGCATGTAGCTGCTGTTTTCCCGTGAGGGAAACCTTATTTTTTTTTTAAGTATATACATGTATTTTGTTTTTTTAGCTTTTTTTTTTTTAACGCAGAAGGTTAACTCTGACAATCTAAATGCACCTAAGGATATGAGAAAGTGCTAAGCCAATTGATTTCTGAATAGCATTGAGTGGGTCAGCATGAAAACTCGCTTATTCACTTTAGCACGCGCCTCACAGTATATGTACTGTACTATACTGAAAATTTTATAACTACAATTTTAAATAATAAAAAATAAAACTCAACGCAACCGCAAAGATAATGTACAACTATGTTATGCATAGCACATTGCCTGTTCTAAGGGGAAGCATGTGAGCATCTCAGTTTATACAAAAAGCAGGACGTAACTATATAGTTCTCAGTGCATCCTGATGAAGGCATTTTTGCCTTCAGCTTTTTTGAAAATTTATTATAAGCTAGATGCTAATCAGAAAATATTTTGTATTTTTTAAAATTTCTTTCATACATGGTAAAGACTTATTTTATTATTTCCCCAAATAGTGGTTTAAGCATCATACAAAGTTAAATTTCAATAGCATACAGATATTTATGATTTTTGTATGAAAAATGTAAGGAAATTTGTTCAAAACCTATGGTTATACTCATTTTTTTTTACCACAAACATATTTATAAATGAAAATGTAGCATCACCATAAACAGCTGAAGCTAGACTATCTACAGACAAAATTAGCAACAAATCTGATGCACTGTAAATTCAAGTCCTCAGGACAACAAAAGTGATTAAGCAAGACCTCAAGTAACAATGTTAATGCCATTTACAAAGGAAAAAACTGATACAAAAACATTCAAAACCTGAACATCACTTGGCATGTAAGGGAAAAATAAAATAAAATTAGCTGAAAGGTTCATAAACACAAGGTCTTATTTACATTACACAAAGCTCAGGTGTTAGCCTTGAACATAACTTTCAAAATACCTTCAAATATATCCAACTCAGATCACTTTTGCCGATTTGCTGCAGTACAAATCATGTGCAACATCTTTTTTTTTTTCCTTAAGACAAAACAATTCTTCAAACAATACTGCAAGTACATCACTAAACACCATGAGCTCTATCTGAAGGGATTTCTTTAGGAAGAACAGATTTTTTCCCCCATCTCTTGGTAATTTAAATTTCTTGCCTGCTCTTATATATTCTTTTGTAAATTTTTTTTATTTGTTTCAAAATCACAAATCAATGTGAGCCACCTATCACATAATAACCAGGATGATCAGACGCTCCACTGGTGATTACAAAAACGAAACCAGCAGTGTTCCCCCATTGATTCTACTACTCCTTTCATACAAAGATCTCAAAAGTATTTTCTACATCATAAATCTTTCTAAATTTTCCAACCACTGCAAATTTCCTGGTAAATTTTAAAAGCTCACTAGGTGTCATATGAAGAGATTTCTCAAAGTATTCAAGTCAAAATATTTGTTCCAGGACCAGTAAAAAGTTTCTCCAAATTTTCTTTTTTATAAAAATAGATGCTTTTTTTAAACCCACATCAAAGAGGCTCTTATCTCTTTGGCAAGGTACTGCTTTACGAAAAGTTCTCCAGTATTCTTACAATAAGCGTTTATAATGTAGCCCCCCCCTTCCCCAACCCAAATCATAATTACAAAATAAATACTGTTTTTAACTTCATAAATAAAAATGTAAACTTCAAAATACTTTTCTTAGACATAACAGCAATGCTTTAAATGTAAACCAAACACAAAGCTAATCAGAAAAAGAAAAAAAACGGGGGAAAAAAAGACACAACCAACTGAAGGAATTACAACACAAAGCCTCAATATTTACTCACAGGTTCAAGGCAGTTATGTAAAAAGAAAAGAAATGTCTTCCCTTAGCTGAAACACTTTAAAAGGTCCACCTTCTTCAAAGAAGGCAATAGAATGCAATGTGACAGGTAAAAACCCTGTACCTCTTGTCCATATTCAAACATAAAAGATATTTAAGAAGTTTTAATTCAAATACTAGCAATAAAAAATCTCACATATTTCTTAGGATGCTAAGTAGTCATTTTATCCCCATCTCAACACTGACTTACAAAGACATTTACTAATGTATAAAGTTTCTCTTAACTTGCCTTTGTTGTATAGTTTTCATATATAAATGGACTGAGGACAAGAGCTCATTAGGCTTTGTGCGTTTTGTTTGTCTTAAAGGAGACCTGCAGTACTCTGTCCCCCAGACGGTATCCATTGAGGCTAGCTATCGCCATGGCAGCCTCATCATAGTTTGTCATAGTCACAAATCCAAAACCTTTGCATTTATTGGTGTTAAAGTCACGGATGACCTTCACGTTGGTGACAGCTCCAAAAGGCCCAAACATTTGCCACAGGATACTCTCATCTGCATCAGGAGCCAGGTTGTACACAAAAATACACCACCCTGTTCCTGGATGTCCGGGGATATTAATTCCAGCCAAACTGGTCATTCCGTCAATGGTCATTGGAGAAAACCTACTAAACAAAATAGGAAAAACATACACACACACACACACACACACACACACAAACACACAACAGAAAGAGACTGGTTATAGCAATGGACTTAAATACTTCTTTTCCCTTTCCCATCCCAAGAGTTTAGGACCTCCCCTCCCTTAACTTTATATATAATTTGATGTTTCAACAAAAGTCTACATGTGGCTTGCAGTGACATGCTATACTATCACAGTATTAATAAGTTATGAAATGGCCATTCTATGTCATATTGAATATTATTACCCACAACAGCACGGGAATATATTTAGAACTGGCATCATGAATTAAGCAGGGTTTGGGGTGAAGGGACCAACACATACGTAAACATGCTATAACGTCGCAATGCAATATAAAACAATAATGGGCTTTAAGGACCAGGTGGTATCCAGTGGCATAAATATTCCTTGAGTCAACTGTGCTTCAGAGAGCAGTTTTGCATTAGATTGTACATGCAAAAGAAAACCCAACAAAAACTTATGAGGGGTGTCACTCCCAAAATCAAAGAAACTGATCAATCATGGGAAGGGATTATGAGTATCATGAACCTCTATCATTACCTCTTTACTCCATAAGCCATATTGAGCAGATTGTCCAACCTGCAAAACACACATTTAGCAAACTTCAGTTTTTAATTTTTCCCCTTGATGTTCAAGAAAGTTGGGCTTGTTACTGCCATCTTCCACGGGGATAAATATCTATATACTAACTGTATATGAAGTCTCAAAACAACGGGTATTTTCTCATTCCTGAGAGAATGGGTACCCACTGCCATAGGCACACTCAATTGTCCAGTGGATATAGGTTCTTTTTACAAGAGTCAGTGCCAAGACAGGAATCTCTGGTGGTCATTAGAGGGAACCATTCAGGGAGCCCCTGGAACAGTGTACTTTTGTCTCATCTTTTGCCAGACAGGTTCTAAGTGGTACACATATGCACCCCTATGTACTTCAATATTTCTAATTTTCATAAGTCTATTGGTTCCTAAATATGCTAAGGAGCACAGATTGTTGCCCTGTGTTGCCCAAAACCACAAGGTTAGTAAGTAAATGATGGCAGCAATATTCAAACTCTGCCAAATCCCATAAATTTCCCCTCAACCTCCCAACTTTGAAAGCTTTTAAGTCCTTCAAAGTGGTGCCACTACAGGCACAAAGAACCTTATAGACAACCTCAGCCAAACCTCAATGTGCTCAGCTAAGATTTAGGGAAAGAAAAACATACACACTATTCCAGTGAGCCACAAAACAAGGAGTCAGACCCCAATCTGAATCTGTACTTAGACTATGTTATAAAAAACTGTAGCCCTATATAAGGTGTAAGAAACCAGGCAGACCTTGAGCCTCCTCTAAAATTTTAAAATAAAGTAGATGGAGGTTATGGGAACTCTTAAAAACTCACTACCCTCTCCCTTTTCTCCTTTTTCAAAAGTTAAGTTGATTTTGCAGTATTTGACTCTTCTTGCTTCATCAGTTTCACAGAGACTATTCTGATGTCCCATATTTCCACACTGCATACCTATTAATTACATTTGTTTAAAGGAGTCAGGCACAACTTAACACACTACCCATACAACCCTCGATCGCTATTATGTTCAACACTCTCCAAATAAGACCCATCATCAGAAAGGCACATTTTTTTTTTCCTTTTAACATCTCTAAAAGGTACACAAGAAAAATGTCTCACCCCTACAGCCTAACCTGTGGCCTCAAGTGAGGCTCTAAAGCTCACATGAAAAAAGCATGAAAACTTATGAAAACTTCTAGTTTCATGAAGAAGAAAACCCATCTCTTTCTGGTCTTTCAGAATCTCAAAAGGAGCCTAGAGTCACACATTCCTGTTCCCAATCACTTCTGGGCATTTTGTGTATTTCCTTAAAATGAAAAGAACTGTGCTGATATGATAGAAAGTGTAAGGAAAGGAATAAACCACACTGACCAAGGGTCCTCATTTCTGTGTGACAGTACTGACCCCATGACCCTCTTAGGAGCACCACAAGTTCACTTCTCATTGTCCCTCTAGCATAGAGCACAGGTCTAGATGACAGCTTGTTTACAATAAATACCTGTTAACTGAATAAAAGAAATGAGGTTGCCAATATTATTCTAAACTACATAATCCAAAATCCAGAATGAAAATTACCAGGAAGGTTGACTGGCAAGAGAAAAGGCACGTATGTGAAAAGGGGGCATTAGGTGGGAGGGCTTTGTTACTGCAGAGGTGATGAGTATAGCCACAGATGGCATGCATTTATACTCAAAAACACAGGGGACACACACCAGGAAAAAAGCACACAAATTAGTGTCATCAACCATAAAGTCATGTGCTACAGAAAAATTCATAAGACTGCTAAATGATCAATTCATTTGTAGCATAGGACACTTGTAGAAGAGAATAGCATGTTGAGGTGTCCTTCCAAAGCACTGAGAGGCCCAGATGCAGAGACTGATTCATTCAAAATAGAGTTCTACCATCTCTGCCCATTAATCAGTCTTAGGAAGTGTTGTCATGCTCTGCCACCACTGGTGTAAGACACCAAGCGAAGTCCAGACACCACCTCTCAAACAAGTATTTTCAAGACAGAATGAAAAACAAATCTTCTCCAGAATGCTGCCTTCAAGGACACATATTTCATTCTCCACCATCCACCCCAGGAACCTCAGCAAGAGGGCTTGGACTTTTATACCAGAATCGTTGAGTACCTGCTCAATGATCCTCATATTTGCCCTTCATGTGATGTTCTGCATGATCCCATCACTGATTTTTTCATTTCGCATTTTAGGAAAAAGTTAGCCCTTTGAAATTTAAGACAAGTTATCTACCTCCACTCCCCCCTCTCACTCCTCTCCTATATACAAGGAAAGCAGAGAGGAGCACCAGACCTAAGAAACAGAACACAGGCAATGCTGAAAACCCCTGGCTGCAAAAGTTGATTCCAAAAGTTTTCCCTGGCTTCTATACTACACACCCATGCTTTCCATGAGACTTGAGAAAAGGCAGAGGGTTCTCCATGTGGAAATCATGTACCCTAAGTATTGTAGCCATTGGAAAACTGTAAACTAGGTAGTTACCAAAAAAAAAAAAAAAGGATGCATGCAGCTTTAGCTGAACTGCAAAGATGACTATTACACATCTTTGCTCAGTCTGTCCAGAACTCTAAGCAGTCATCTTTTATACATGGCTATTAGAAAATGCAAGCCAATTTTTAATGCAGACCAAGTTAATAACCTCCAGAATGACTTGTGTGTGTGACTGCACATGCATGATAACATACTGCAGTAAGGCAAGTAAGTATAAAAGGGTCTGTTAAACATATTTTTAAACCTTAAAAACAATCTTTAATCAATTTAATCAATATACTGTATCCAATATCCTCTGAGAGAGAGGAACGAGCAGTCCTCAAAGAAACAGTAGCACTTTCACCTATGCATTAGCTTGGCAATGACTGACTTTACAAAAAACACAGTAAGTGGATTTGTAGAAATAAGTTGGGAAATCTAGCTTTAAGAAAAATAATCCTCAAAAAAGAGGTAACTTCAAAATGATTCCTGCAAAAATCATTACCACCACCATCAAGAAAATGAAGGTGAGCTAATTACTTCTCTTCCTAGTACAAGCTATATTGTGAGGTTTAAACACAAGATAATCAACCTGTCTCACATGCAGCCAGATTAGAAATTAAAAATCATCAAGGTAATTTTGTGAATCTTGCTTTTAAAGTATATTATTTATTAAGATACTGGGTAAAATAAATGAGAAGCCAGTCAGAATGATAATTAGTAAGACATTTATTTCATCTTTACCTATTTTAATTGTATTTGATTAGGGTTTATGAGTTAATGAATATAGTAGCACAAGTCCATTTGCATATAATTTATTAAAAAATACATTTTGAGGATACACTGTTCTATCAATAGAAATACAACTTTGACTATTACTGGGGCCATATTTGAATAGAATAGTATGTTGAATAGAATAATATGTTGGTTTGTTTATTTTTTAATTTTTGCATCAAAGAACTGAGGTAGAGGTGCAAGGGGGTGAGAAGATTCACAGGAGACAGAGCGGGGAGCAGAACAGGTAGATCTACTGAAATACATTGCTAAGGGGAGTAGCAGGCGAGACAGGAGAGGTCTGCTGCTCTTAAGTGTGCTAGCTCTCTGGCCAGGGATCAAACTCAGGCCATAAGGGTGATGGCGTTGAGACTTAAACCCCTAGACCACCACGGAGGCCCTGAATAGAATAATATGTTAAGCATTCCCATTACAACACTCGATATTTATATGCAGAGAACAAAAAGAAAGTGCCTGCCTAGAATCCACAAAATTTAGCTGATGGATTATAAAAAGGGCCCACATGCAAGTATAAGGAGAAAAGAAAAGTCAACTAAATTAAGAATGAAAACTCTACACCCTACAAATAACTCTCAAAATCTCTCCAAGATACTGACCAAGATCTGCTTTGAAATCATTAAACCATAACAAGATCATCAACTTACCACCTTATCCAATTAGATGGTATCATCTGTCCTCTAAGAGAGAAAAAAATTATTCAAGAGGATTGATACCAGTTTCCTCCAAAAGGAAATCATGATAGTGCAACTAGTACATTCCTTAACTGTAATGCAAGTTCTGGCTTAAAAAGGCTCCTTTAAAAATGCATAAAGGCTTATAGAAGCAGGCACAGAGGCCATTAGACTAGATCACATTCTATAAAATTAAAGCTGCTCCACAAGTACAGATTAAAAAAAAAAAAAGTTGGCTGAAAGTTTTATTCAGATACCATGTCCCAAGAACATACTTAAGGGGCTTGAATTACACTATCCATCCAAATAAATAAGGCTGGTCTTCTTTTGAAAATTGTAGTCTACTAAGCAAGCATATCAGATCACCAGTGCTCATGTTAAAATAATTCTAACTATTCATATGGGTTAACTGAGTCATAAGCCTCACAAGCCCACTTTTAAATTTAACCCTTATTATATGAATTTTTTTAACTTTAAAAGATAGTATTGCATTATTGACTATTAAAAATATCCTTGATCTCCACCTCTCCACAAATCCCAAGGTACTAACTCAACATAAAAAATACAGAGCAGGGCCTCCCCGGTGGCGCAGCGGTTGAGCTCTGGGTTGCGAAGCTGCTCGCGGCCTCTGCGGCGCCGGTTCGATCCCCGGCTGCTCCCCGGCCACCAGAGGAGGGTCCCGCATGGCGCGCAGACCTCTCCTGCCGCCCGCTGCTCCCCTCAGCAGTGTACTTCGGTCCTTCTGCCTGCTCTGCTCCCCGCTCTGGCTCTGGTGAATTCTCTCACCCTCCCGCGCTTCTGACTGTACCCAGTGCATGTATAAACAAAACAAACAAACAAATAAATAAATAAATAAAACATGCCTCTATAAAAAAAAAAAAAAAAAATACAGAGCAAAAAATTTTCTAAGTGTCGGCTGGAGGGTGACAAATTCAAGACTAGGCTAAAATACTTGCCTATCTAAGACCTGAACTAGGTAAAATTCAGAAGAGTAAAAATACCAACAAAACAAGCAAGTTCTCAATTCATGAGTCATTGCGAGGCGAAAGAAAGTGATTCAACCTTAATTCAACTAACGAAGCAAAAAAAAGATCAAGGTAATGACAGCCATGTTTTTAAAGACATTAAAGAAAATCAATCAAACACACAACAGATTAAACCTGAATTCTAGGAACAGATTCAAATTTCTTCTACTTCTAACACTCAATCTAGATCAAACTTCCCTGAGCTCAATGTCTCGTTCATATTTTATTATCTGGAAAGAGATCCTTGAGGGAGGGGGATCCTGAGACAAGAGTTAGGAATATGGAGAGAAAACAAGTATCTTCCCCATTTTCCCTATAAGGTTTCCCTTACAAGCAGCAACTCTTCCTTTTCTCAAAATTTCTTTGCACAGGAATCAAGGCAAGGAAGACTTCGCATGTTAATGAGAACTTGAATTAAAGAGAAAAGCACAGAATGGATAAAAGATTTTTTTTAATTAACGACCATCACAACATTCTGTCAGATTTTACCCTACCAAAATTGAGAAGCATGGCATGTAGAAAGGGAGGAAGGTGAGTTAAAAGCAGATAGAGCAGCTGACAACACCCTAGTAGCTGAGTCACCTCATGCCTACAAGCACTTCCCCTGAAGATTCTGCCATTGCAGTCCTCTTCTTGCCCAGTCTTCCTTAGAATCAATCTTGATTCTAAAGCAGTGTTATTTAATAACTACTCTAAAACAAAAATAGAGCTTAAATCAGAAAACACAAAACACAAATAACTTAAACTAATACAAATATCTACTAAACATTAAATATTTCATACTTTCACAGTGTGAAACTGTTAAGTTTTAAAGAATTTTCCTTTAGCTCAAAATCCATGCTAGGCTCCAAAGAGCTCTGAGATTATTAACTAGATTGGCTGCCTAAGAAACACCTCAAAAATTCCTTCAGGATTGTCTGTGCAAAGTTTGCGAAAAGAAATATCATTCATTTAAGATGCCACAGAGGTAACCTACTGGCAATGCCAAAAATTTGACTTTGGGAGACTTCTTTCTCCACAAGGACAAGTATCAAGCAGCCTAATGCATCTGTCCCTCCAGTTCAATTGCCACAACTATCTACAGTCAAAAGAAGCAGTTATTCTAACAATATCACCTCTTCTCCCAGGGCAAAAGCCAACCTAAGTAGAAACTGAAGATGGCATAGCCCATGGTAATTTCTTTCTCATACCTCAAATGTGATTTTTTTTAAGGAGATATTTAATTTTATACCCACTCTCTTTAGCACTCTAAACAACCACAATGAAAAAAATGCATGTGACTTAAGCTAAAAAATTTAATTTTTTACCAACTGACATTTATGATAACATTTTTGGGTAATTATTCTGCTCCAGTAAGGAAATAAAATTGATAAAGCTCTTGTGATAAAGAAAAAAAAAATTGCATGGGGGTTAAATGGCATTATGGCTGTAGTACACCATATGGCAAAGGAGGATATTAAAAAATGTTCTGGAAAATAAAAACTGAGTGACCTTTGCTTATGAACCAAAAGCTCTTTTGCACTCTGTTTAACTTCTTAAAGTCACTGTTCTTCTCACATCCACATTAGGGGTATTTTATAAATGACTTGGTTTGGTTGTTACCCCAGGGTTAGGATAAAACTTGAGAATCTGGAATATATATACTTGTTTCTGAGAAAAAAATGTCTTCTTTGAACTAAAGAAGCACGGTCATTCTCTGGACTTTACAGAGGTCAGAAAACTACCACCCACAGGCCAAATCCAGACTTCCATCTGTTTCTGTATAGCCCAGAAGCGAAAATGGTTTTTATGTTTTTCAAGTTGCTTAAAAAAAAAAAAAAAAAAAAGACATGCAAGAAATCCACAAAATCTACTATCCAGTCTTTTACAGAGACTATTTGCCAAGTCCTAAATTATAAGAAATAAAAAATTTAAAAAGGGAACAGGGAGCCATTTATAGAAACTTAATATATTCACAAAGGTTATAATATATCCTTAGTGGTACACATTATAAAACAAAGTAACTGAAAGAGCTCGACCTAAAAAAATGAAGTAAAAATAAAATCTCATCGGGAAAAAATACTTTTTAAAAAGGAGAAATGAGGAATAATGAAATAATTAAAAGCATCCCATTTAAGGTTGGGATTCTCAGTCTAGCAACACTGATATTTGGAGAGAAATAATTTGTTGTTTTGGGGAGCTACACTGCCCACTATAGGGATATTTCGCAGTGTCCCTGGTCTTATCCCACTCAATGCCACTAGAACCCTCCACACAAGCAATGCTAATATAAATGTCTGCAGATACTGCCAAATGTCCCAGAGTGGCAAAATGGAAAGCCATTGCTGTGGGTTATTTTCCTCTTGTCCCCCTCCTTCACTTCTGGCAAAATACACTATTTCCCAAGTTGGTTTTCTCTGTGTCCATAAGAAAAAGAAAACATTAATAATAACAACAGCAAACCAGAGAATTCTGTCAATAAAAGTACTGGACAGGGAACCTGAGAGTTCTGAGTTTAGCAGCTGGGCAAAATAATCGGACCATACTTACCTAAAACGCTGTGCCTGCTGCGCTAGAGGTCCTGGATACCTTCTGTTTGGAGACTGGTACAGCTGGGAAAGAATGGCCTGATTGGTTTTTTGGCTTGGATTATTAGCAAATTTTACAGTGATTGGCTCTGTGGCACCAGGAGGTTTCTGGCCATTTAGGCCTTTGATAGCTTCTTCTGCTTCAATCCGCTTGTCAAATCGAATAAACCCTACACCCCTTGATATGCCTATGGAGAGTTGGGTAAGGATTTGGGAAAAGAAGGAGCAGAAGAGAGGGGAAGGAAAGACAAAAAGGATGAATTAATTTTTCCTTCACAAAAACATGTTTTCACCTACATATAACATCTTCCAAAAATCAGAGGAAAGTTTTACCTTAGTAGCAATTCAGGCTAAAATTTACCCCCAAAAAATAAATAAATAATGCATGGAAGTCCTCATACAATTAAAATAGCTATCAAATGCCTACCAATAAGCCAAGAAGAAAAACAGCACACAAGTATGTCGTGTTTTCTCTCCCCCACTGCTTTTTGTCTCTCCCATATACTCACTCTGTTTCAATAATGTCAGTAGCATGCCTGAGTTCTATTTTTCAAATTATGCTATTGGACAATGAGTTCAGAAATGAAGAGCCCCCTTTCTTGTAACAGGAAGAACAGAATCAGGCATTTGCTAACAATGTTTAAAAGCTATGCTAAAAATACATGCATAGTGGTAGATGTATTTTCAGCTAAATTCTTAAATAATACATTCAACTTGATAATACTACATAGGATACCAGTCCTTACAGAAAAATTTCTAAAGAGGCTTTTCCAGTTCACTCAAGCTCCCCCACTACTTGTAACTAGTTGTACTTTATCAGAAAAATATTATTCTAAGGAGAAAAATGATAAAAGTGGGCCTATTTTTTAAATTGATAAAATAGAACACCTCAAAGATTCCTAGCTTCGGCAGCATTTCCTGATCATGGAATATCATTCCCTGCCTTTTGCACCACCTTCATTCTGAGAGACAAGAATGGGAAAGCAGAGGGTTGGCCAAATACCTGTCCAGTTTTTCAGAAATGGTAGAGGGAAACCCAACTCATTCATTTCATTAGTTTGAATGAGCTAATTCAACCCTAGTCAGGGTGGCCATACCTGGCCATCATGGGATAAGCAGTTGCAAGGAAATGTTTTCTTGGCAAGCAAACTGATGCTAACAATATCAGCCTGGGACTAGCAGGTAGAAATTCTGGATGTTTATGTCACTGGATAAAAAGAATGATGCGTTAAGAAATAGATGCTGGGAAAATTCACGAACCATCACCATTAGTAAGAATTCTCCAAAGGAATGAAGGTCTACTTGCTTTACAATTAATACTGCATAAATTCAATGTTTTAGACTCTGATTCTAAGGTAGATAAGCATTTTTCCCCATAACGTATACCTCAGACAGTCCCTATCACTTAACCTTTCCTATTTAAATGAAATCTCACTGCACATTATTGTCACCTGATGGATAACAAAAGCAAGATTTTGTTTTTATTTACAGTGAATAGCTTTTCCTTGAAAGCTATAAGTATAAAGATGGAATGGTGAAATGACAGCAAATACATCCTTTTAATTATCTGCTAACTGCTATTAAGAATTAGTAACCCCCAAGACTTGAATGTTCCATGAGGAAAGCATCCGATTAGCAATGAAATGATCTCTACACATGCTGAGTCACCAAAACTCATGAATCAGAATAACCTGAAAGGCTAAGTAAAAGCCCATCCTCAGAGTTTTATCTTTAGATTTTGGGTGGGGTGGAGAATATGTATCTTTTGTAAGGTTCCAGAAGAATGCTGATAGGGCAGCTTGCAAGAACCACACTTGGGAACCACTGACTAACCTACAAGGTGGTGAAGCAGATCCACCTATGAGCTCACATGCTCAGAACAGACTAGCAGTTAAGAGATGGGCTTTCTCTAACATAACTGAAAACTACTTCCAATTTACCAAATTCTAATTAAGAATGAATAAGTTTAGGGGCCTCCCCGGTGGCACAGCGGTTGAGCGCTGGGTTGCGAAGCTGCCCGCTGCCTCTGCAGTGCCGGTTCAATCCCTGGCCACTGGGCGAGGGTCCCACATGGCACGCAGACCTCTCCTGCCACCCGTTGCTCCCCTCAGCAGTGTACTTCGGTCCTTCTGCCTGTTCTGCTCCCCGCTCTGGCTCTGGTGAATTCTCTCACCCTCCCGTGCTTCTGACTGTACCCAGTGCTTGTATAAATAAATAAATAAATCTTAAAAATAAATAGCTTTTTTAAAAAAAAGAATGAATGAGTTTAAAAGCGTAGATGATATGAACAAAATTAATTTTTTTTTAAGAAGCAAAAATTCCCTTTTTTATGAACTGCCAGGCAGGAATTTCTGTTCAACCCCATCCTCAGCCTGTGTAGAATAATGTATTGTGACAGAATGTAAATGGAGAATTTTGAAATGTCAACAATAGGGGGGAAAATGTTTTTATATACCTTCATTTGACCAACTTTCCCCCCAATAACAAAATGTACAAGCCATTCTCCCAAGCATGTATGTAATGACAGCTCTCTTTCTACCTGGAACTTTAAGAGCAGTACTTCTTATGAGGTAATTAACAGCAAAAAGGGGCATAAAATAGGCTCTTTCTGATTAAATTCATAGCAACTAAACTAATCATCATTTGAAGAATTAAAAACCTGGCCTCATTTTATTATGGCTATTTCACTGTCTCCCTAGGGGAAAAATACAGACATTGCAACATACAATATATTTTCCAGTGGTGTTTTCATCATAAAAGAGAGAGAGGAGAAATAAGTGGGGAAGAGCCGAGGGAGTAAGGAAAGAGAAAGGAGAAAAATAAAGAAAGGAGGACAATCTACCATTTTTTTTTTTTAATATCAACGTAGCTACTTGAGTATATGGCACTACTGGTGACTTATTCCCCCTCCATGCCATGTCTCCCTGTATTTAACATTTTTTAAAAGAATCAGTATTTTTTTTATAATTGAAATGTATATCTCAGCTTTTAAAATCCATACTATATAGCTAGCTTTTCTTTAAAAGCTTTGCCAAAAGGGACTCTAATTTAAAAAAAAAAAACAAAAAAACTAATAATATTAGTCTTCTCTTTTCAGTTTTGTTAAGTTACACTATACAGAAAATAAATTTTTAACATTCAAAATTGTCAAACTCTTACAATATGTCTATACAAGACAGCAAGGACCTGGAAAATAGCCTTATCAGCAATTACCAGCATAAATGTAATGCAATCCTCTCTTGGAAAACTAGCTGCATATTGCAGCATTCAACTATGCTTCAAAAAAAAATAAGACTGCTTTATTAGTACTTTATAAGGAGGATGGGGGGCTTTTTTCATGCAGCAGCTTGGAAACAAAGATTATAACATCGGAAAATGTATTACAAGCTATGAAACAGGCTTCGAACCTATACCTTCAGGGTGGAAATGACTCAAGCTCACTCACTACCCTACACAATCTATTTTTATCCATGCATATTTATGAAGAATTCCAGCAGAAAATTGCATTTTCTGGCCCACATATACCTTTGATTTGTTCTAGAGGTAAGACTGCTGTATGGGGAGGTTGAATATTTCACAATCTGCCAGTCAGAAAAAGCTTTTCTAGAGCAGTTGCCTACTTACCAGTGACCTGGTCAACAAGAATACGAGAAGTAATAATGCGTCCATATTGTGAAAAAAGCTGTTCCAACTCTTTCTGGGTCATTGTTTTCGGAAGTCCACTAACATACAAATTTGCATCTCTGATAGAAGCTGAACTCGGGCGAGCATAGGAAACCTGGAAAAGGGAAGTAAAATTACATGTACAGGCACACTCAGTTTCTTCCCTCTTTCAGAAACGCCAAGGCTGCCTGAAGTTAGCTAGTAGCTTTCCCATAAGGGGCATACAACAAACACTGAAGTTAAAGCAAACACAACATTAACTATTTTACTCTAAATGAATGGGAAGTGTCATTCCCCTGGGTGGAGTATTTACCCCGACAGGGCTTATTAAGTTTTCAAAATAGACCAGTGGTACACGCAGCACAGTACTGCTCATGATAATAGGCTATTTTCACTGAGATCAATTCCCCAAACTAGGGATTTTGGGCTCACTGGAATTATTTAGCTTAAGGACTCTAAATTCATTTCACGCATTCTTATTACTTTTTTTCCAAACCTTTCCCATCTCTAGGGGTGGTGGTGCAACTTTACTAAAAAATTACCCTATAATCAGCACATTCCTTTTATTTATTCCAAAATAGCTTCCTACCATCTCTAAATTCCCAGAAACTTAAAAATGTGAATGAGCTATCGTTCCTGTTATCATCTATTGTCTCTTGTCCAGACGACCTTTTTTAACCTTGCCTTTCAAAAAGTTTTAAGTCCTTTCCTGGACTTTACCCACAATATTATGCATCCTTTCTAAAAGCTTCATCTGTAAAAAAAAAAAAGTATCCAAAATTCTACAAGGTGGAAGACAAACTAAAGTAAGTTCAAGCACACTGGTTTAACAATCGACTTTCTTCATGTAAGCTTCATGAGGGAAAAAACTACCACTCTCTTTTTACTTCATTCTCAATTATCTTGGCATGTGATAGATGCAAGAATATTCGTTAAGTCAAACTAACACATAACACCCCCACTGACCCTAGGAGAGCAAATAGCTTTATGGGCCAGTTCATCAAGTCATCTAGATCTTGCCCAAGTTATAAGAGAGAGCTCTTTGCCATCTTTGCCAACTTGTAGACAGCCCTGAGTCTCACATAACTATTTCTGGTCACATTTCCTTTGGTTGAACTGTTAGCTCTTGGACTATCTGCAAGGACAGAAATGTCACAATATACCTATTTTCCAGGTGATGCATAAAAACATTAAAGAGTTTAACTCTAGTATTGATTTGCTGGTTTACAATGGTACAATAACCTCAGCCTGCACATTTCATCCACTGGCATCACCTTTAACCCAGTTTATAACAATGCGAAAATAAAAACTTCAACTTGAACACTTTTGATATAAAACACCAAATATCTTCACCATAGTTTAAATTATGCCTACATAGGCCTCCCTGGTGTCGTAAGGGTTAAGTCCCAGACTATCACATCACTGACCGCTGCAGCTTGAGTTTGATCCCCAGCCAGGGAACTGACCCACATATGGAATAGCAGACCTCTCCTGTCTTGCCTGCTGCACCCGTTAGCAGTGTGTTTCAGTACATCTGCCTGTTCTACTCCCTACTCTGTCTCTGGTGAATCCTCTCACCCCCAACCCCACACACTTCTGGCCTACACTGCCATTCTTCTATGCATAAATAAATAAATCTTTATATAAATTATGCCCACAGTTCTCTGTGTTATCACTTTTAAGTCACAATTTACTATTTTATAAAGGTCTCACTCTATCTTTCACTGCTGCCCCAGTACTGTTAACATTTAATATCCTTATCCCATATTCAATAAGTTTGTTCAACAAGTGAAAATATACCATTTGTTCCAAAGGCTATTATTTGGAAGTTGCATTGGCACTGTTCTGTCCTATGACTACAAGGACTTTGGAATCATCCTGGAGAGAAGATACATAATTAAGCTTTCACAGGACAGTGAGTCCTAGAAATAGCAAATTAAACTTCTGAGAGCATGCCTTTGTTATAGATGACCAATCCAAAGCCCACATACCCATCTCTTATCAAAGGCTGACACACAAAGCCAGTTATTCCTGCTATCCTAAATCACCCCAAGTGCCGGATACCAGACCACAGGGACTACCCCTTCCCGCCCAGAATGCTCCAAAATTACATGTAAGGGTTATGAGATGTCACCATTTGCAAATTACTGCAAATATTTTTGGGGGCCTCAAAACAACCCTATTAAGTACGCAGAACACACATTAGTACATTACAGCTGGGAAAAACAAAGTGAACAATATGTCTAAAGTCATACACAACCAGTGTTGAATTCTGGATTCAAATTTCTTCTAACCTCATGTCCTTGTTTCTCAGTTCAGTTTTCTTTACATGACACATAATAACTACCTTATTGGCATACTTGTTTTGAGAATTTGAAAAAGATATGTTAAATGCATATACTTAGACTGAACATAGATTGCAGAAAAAAGAATGGAACTAGAAATTATAGCTATGGCTTTTATTTCTGTTTCTATTAATGTGTTTTTCAAAAGTGACTACCCCTCAAAAAAATATGTGAATTTTCCCAAAAAAAGATGACTGGCTACTAAGTGAGACTATTGGAAAAATTGTACACAATTAGATTTTGAACTTAGTTTTATTTCTTTCCAATTCTCAGAATGTAATTAAATACTTTCAGGAAATAAAGGGCAGTTGTTCTCTTTCCAGGCTAATACACCATGTCTTCTTCCTACAACTTGCTTTGTGGGATTAAAGCAGCCTCCTTCCCATGCATATATCATATAAGATATGCCACTGTCATTAAGATCCTCTTCCAGGAAAAGGAAAATATTTCATTTTTTTCTTCATCTGCTTTAAAGGGTTATAAACAGACGATGCACTTAAGACCAAAATAGGAAGAAGTCTCATAGTGGGATAAGAATTGCACTTTGGAAATTCAAATCAGTTTCCAGATCAAATCTTCTATCTTTCAATTATCAGTAACTTCCATTCTGATTTTTTTGTGTGCGTTTGGAACTCATACTGATGCCTCGCTTTAACACCCAACAGAGAACCACTCTTGAGCTATATTAAACCTCAAAGCGTAAGTCTATCTTTGTGGTTTTTCAAAACTAAAATCCCTTGGAAAAGACCCAAGAGATGGTTTTGTTTTATGACAAATTCTGTATTAGAAATACTTCAAAACAATGAACCTACAGCATATGTTCCTTTGGGGACAAAACAGCTTCTTCCTTCACCAAGTGAAAGCTATTCTCCAAATCTACACTCACTGTATTAATAGATGGGTTTGGATTTTAAATTTTAACTGCCATTTAAACAGGTGAATATTTAAAGCCTGAGGAGCAAGGTTATGAAATGTCAAAACTACTAAGTGAAGGATCTAATTTAAGAGGCAGTCAGAGAATATGCAATTTAAATATTTAAAGATGATACATGGAGAACAACACTGAACACCAATCTACTCCAAAGATAGCAATTTAAATAAAACTCAGGTTTATTCTGGAATTTCTCACAACCCTAGAAGTGATATAATAAACAAAGACATGCAATACTGAGATTACTTGAGGGGAAAAAAAGGGAGGTTGTTAGAAGTACCAGGCAAATAAATATTCTGGCCAGTGGCTTCTCAAATTATTCTGCATAAATGAAATCAGACTGGACAAAATAGAAGTTAAAAAAGGATTTATCAAAGCAATTAGGCTGAGAAATGAAATAGTTTGAAACACAGTATATTCCTTATAATTAAAAATTCATTTTTCATCAGAAACTAAAACTAATTACAAAATTCAAGAACAAGTAACACACAAGGGCTATCAAAATAAGTTAAACAAAATATACAGAATTGAAAAGAACAAAAATATCTTCATTATATGTACATAGTAAAGTTTTCATTCTCAGGACATCTTTTAATATATGTCCATCTACAGGCTTTTATTCAAAAACACAACTTCTCTTTCTCTGATTCATCAACAGAAAGATCAGTGACAGCGGACATTAATACCAACAGATTAAAGTGATAAAGTCTCTAAATGAACAAAGCCAATTCCTTCTTTATCAAACTATAGACATCTGAAACATCTCCCACTAGCAAGATCACAGACAGAGCAATGCCTATGCATTTGTCAATTACTGATCCACGATTAAAAACATGAAACCTTAAAATATTAGATACTTGACACTTTCCACATCAGACTTTCTTCAAAAGCTCCATTCAATCTTCAGGTAAAAGGGTTGGACAAGGTCATAGTTATGCCTATTTAAACTGAGAGTTAATTGTAGATCATATAAAAAATGGGACTCTTCCTGGGACTGTGTGAAAGAACACTATCACTAATAAAGTTAGTTCTGAGTCTGGTAGGCAGGTGCAAAGGTCTCATGACAGTATCAAAGCTTTACAGACAGGTGGCTACACTTGTCCCTCCAGAAGAGCTCAGAAATAAAATACAGAGAAGGATGTGACCTCTAACCACAATTCAGGCTACAGACCTCAAAATTTACCCCAAAGGAAGAAGTGTATACTTTGATCTACTTCTAAATGCAAAGCCCTACCAGGAACAGGTCTCGAACACACATCAAGGCATATGCACATCACAGTCCAGGATTAAGTTTTATGTAAAGTTGACTATGTTTCACAAAGGGTTGCAAATGAGTAAATCTGAGAGAACAAAGCATACAGAAATAAGTCCATAAGAAATTAAAAGATTAGCTCTAGCAAAGGTGTTAAGAGCTAAAATAATCACACCTAACAGGAAGGATTAGAAAAGGTTTTATAGATTAGGGCAGTTACCTTTAATGGGTATTCTAAAATACAGAATTTTTAAAACTACATCAATGGAACCTCAAATTTTATTGAGGGTGGATTTGTTAAATGTTTTACATCTATATAAAGATTGTTTTAATTCAAGCGATTACATTTGATCACATTATTCCCTGCTTGAAATCTCTTAGGGGTTCCCAAATGCTTTAAAATTTATTCCATATCTCTTCATTCTTTATATGCTCAGGGCACTAGCTACCTTTTCTATATAAATACACAAGCACCAGCAGTTTCCAAAAGCTCTCTTACTTCCCCGCATCTTCCATTTATCTAAATTGTAGTCAATTCAGACTCAAGGTCATCACCTAGTCCCTATATAGTCAATTCTCGTTTGTCCTTTCCACTCAGTCTGAGTCAGGTGCCCCTAATGTGTACCCACAACTGTATTATATGCTTTGTTCTCTTAAATATTTAGGAAAAATAACAAGATGTACTTAGCTATTACCCTGACTTGTAATTGGTAAAACTGCTTCTTTCCTTGAAATAGGAAACCTTGTCTTTATCCTACTTTGTACACCTTGGTACCTACCACATATTTGTGTGATTTATAATCACATACTAATTGGGGAGACTTTACTCCTGATGTTTAAAAATTAACAGACAGTAATTCACTTTGCAACATACCAAAGACCAGATGTGATATTTTGTGCATAGCACAGAATATAAATTCCATTAACACTTGAAAAATGAAGTTTTTGTCTTGCAAATTGGGGATTCAAGTCCCTAGAGGCAATCTCTTTTACAGAATAAGTTGTTTTAATTTTGGAGCAAAAAGAAAATACATCATTTTGTCCAATTTCTTTATGGTCAGAAAATAGAGATGAGGTAAACAAAGGTGAAGTGACTGTTCAAAGACACAGAAAAGAAGTTGGGTAGAATTTAGAGGTTTTGACTCTGTCACAGGATTTTCAATAAGTTTCTAGCAAAAGGGACAGTTATTGGGAGGATGAGCAAATGTTTACTAGGAGATACCAGAAGATATATACAAGAAGGTAAGAACCTTCACCTTGCTAAGTATTTCTTACACACATAAAGACACGTCAAACACATCAAGATGTATTCCCTTACAACAGCTGCTGTATTTCTTCTATTAATAATGCCCGAGAATTAGAGATGTTTGAGAAAAATCTAATAGGGATGGGGTGGGAGAGCAGACTAAAGAGAAAAATCAAACTAAGTCTTAGGACTCAAGCTTTAAATCAATTAAGTCAAAATGTTTCCTAGAATAGTCAGATTCTTCTGGGTATTAAACATGCCATTTTTTAATTACATAACATTTAACAGAAAGTGAAAAACAGCAACTTGCTTTTACACTAGAGAATCTATCCTGTGTCGTATCATGTTCAAGTTTTAGTGCAGCATTATTAAATAAAATTCAAGGCAGTTGATACATATATCCAACAGGACAGATTAAACTCAGTGTAAATGTCATAAGAGATCACATCATATACGGGATTTCTTAAAAGAAATACTAAACCTACTGAACAGCCATGTGGGTGGGACAGAAGTACGCTGGTTGAAAGAGCCATATTAAGCAACTGATCATATACCAGACTTGACAAATTAGATTTCCTTTTTCACACATCTTAAACTCGGTCTCTGAAAAACTATACTGAGCAGTGTTTATTAAATGTTATTCAAAACAGATTCATCCATGTGTATCAATTAAATGAGGTTCCAAACAGGCTATCCTGACAAACATCTTTATTTTTTTATTAAAGTATCATAGTTGCCAGATCTTATATGTCCTTTTATTGCTGCTTCTGCTTGTTTGTAGCACACAGAGGTTGTTGAATAAGGACTCTCCAGCCAGTAGAGGCAAACATTTACAGTAAAGACGTTCTTGAAATGCAACTTAAAGAGGCCACAAATGCTGTCCAAATTCCTCAAGATCTATACATACATAGAATTTAACAAAAAATAAGACAAAAGCAGAGCAAAGGTTGTGGATATGGCATCTGAAAAGGTGGGTAGTTAAATCATATCCACTACTGCATTGGTAGTGGATTAGTCATTCCAAGGTCTAAACAAAAATCCATCAAGCAAAATGTTCTGTGTTCCATTTCCAATTGTGTGACTTCACTTAAGCCCATCAGAATTTTAGAAAGTGATTACATTTAAAGTGGTCTGGAAAAAAAATAGATGGGAGTTTCAGCTGAAATCACTAAAGAATCCACTCCAAACCTCTCTATACTAGAAAGTTTTGAGTAGTGATTAAAAATACAAATTCCCTTACTTTCAACATGAAAATTGAGAAAAGAGTCTGTTAATTTGGTCATGTAATTTTGAGGAAATTCGATCTACAACAGGCCATATTATTAACTAGTGGTCAGAAACTAATGCTTATATAAGAACTTTCCAAAGTTAAGAAGGAATAAAACATATACAGGTATGGTATTACAGGCAGCTAAGACCAAATCTTGACTCTGTCATTTACCAGTTAAATATCTCAGGAATAATTTCCTTAGGTCTTTTGAAACCTGGATTTCCTAATTTGTAATTTGATGTTAATGATAGTACTAATCACAAGGGACCCTTACAAGTATTAAATGAAATAATAAACTATTAGCACAGAGTTAGAGAACCATAACAATGTTCTAGTCATACTATAATGATTTCATATATATATTCATAGTAATAGACAATGATAGCTCCTAACATTTAGTAAGTGCTTGCCATGTGCCATGCAGTATTCTGGATGTTACGTATATTAATTCAACTGATCCTCACAAGTGTATGAATTTATTATTATCAATAGCATTCCCAATTTGTAAAAGAAAAAAAAACAACAACAATCTTTACTCTTGAATTTGAGGTCAGGTAAGAAAAAAAGAGTGACGCTTAGTATAAAGAAGATAGATGCATTTGAACAGAAAAAGTTTCTTCTAAATTCATAGTAATTAGTATCAAAATTAGTTCTTGCACATTCTAAGTATTGTGTAAGGTGATGGGAGAGGAGTATATTAGCTTTCAGTCTGGCTGAAGCATCAGAAAAAGGCTGCCCTGCTGTCATAGAGAAGGTCAATATCAAGCATCTTTAAATAAGCTGATAGAAAAAAACAATTTAATTTTATTTCTCCAAACTACCACATATTAAATCTCTCCACTTCCTCATTCTCTCTCAAAGAGATCTTCCAAGAACCTAAAAGGAAGTGCAAAATGAGAAAAACAGGATACCTTTTTTGGGGGGAGACAGTGGTAGAAATCCATAAGGAGACTTCATGGAATAGCACCATTAGATCAGGAACACATGTACATTTCCAAATGTGGGATGGATTACAAGTCACTGTGCAACCAGCAAGAATGACTCAATACAATTTCACAGTATGAAAAATAACAAGGACACATCACTAACAGATAATACTGTAAACTTTTGATTTTAGATACATTCACTACATATACTATCAGGAAGCAGGAGAGACTTGAAAATGGGAAATCTCAGTATTTAGTATTCAACACTCAGATGTGTTTGGGGCTTTTTCAACACTGCCAGAGCAGCAGATCACTTCAAAGCCTCCTCCTAGGGTTACAGACTGTAATTCACTTACAGAGCTTTTATATTATTAGGCTTTAAGCTCTTAGAGGGTAGAAGAAACTACTGATGATGTATGCTTGTCTGACAGACCCACATACCAAACATGCACTCCAATAACTGTTGAGTATTGTCGATGGTCTCCTGTAGGGACTGGTTCTGAAATATCTCTTTAGCATGATGATTAGAAGGTATGATGCTCAAACAAGCAATCTGCCTTTTTATGCTTCAGTGGAAATAATACAAGTTAATTTGACTTAAGAAAAAAATGAATGTTCTCATCCAATTCTTAGAAAGTCATTCTTCAGTAATGGCTTAAGGATTTTTTCAAATTTCTAAAATCTGATCAGATGACAACAAAAACTCGGCTACCGAAATGTGTCATAATTTTACCTCCAAATAGCACATCAAAATATAATTTAAATATAATTTATGTGGTATTTAAGCATCTACTATATCTAAGGCACTGTGAAAGGATTAAAATATTGAATTAGAAAGTCAAGCCTAAATAAGAACCACACACTACTGGTGTAAGTAAACTGCAGCTGTTTAGGCATAAATGCCAGCTAGTACTGTGGGTAATGTATGGGAAAGGTTCTCAAGTAAATTTTGATATATTACACAGCCTGGGGTTTTCACATCATTCTAAGCTTTGAGAGAGAGAGAAGAAGAACAAGAGAGACAGACTATGAAATCATGAGACAGACGCTGAAGACAAGGTTAAGGGAAATTATGTAGAAAACCTCATATAAAGGGATAAGGCAATTTAAATCTTCATCTATTGCAGAAAGAAAAAGCAACAGGTAAATAAACATTCTTCATTCATCCGTAACTCAATGAATAACAACATCTACCAGGAAGTGAGTTTCACTTTTAATGTAACTAAAATTGCAAATTTTTCCATCTTTGAACACACAGGTCTCCACTATTTCTTGTGATATACATGTGTATGTGTGTCTCTCTATGTATGTGTGTATCTTCATTCAAAAAGTATAAATAAAAGTATAAATATTCTGTGACGTGTTCTGAAGATGAAGATCCCTTCCCTCAGAGAGCAAATGATCAGACAGGAGAGAAAGGTAATTATGCAGTGAAAAAACTAACTACTTTTATGGCCAAATAAAACCTCCTAAGAAATGACAGCTGTACAGGACATTATAGACAGAGACTATCAATTAGACTTGACATACCCAAGACAGGAGCTGAGAATTAGACTTGTATATTCAAGGATGAAGAGGCCAACTGACCCATAATAAAGATTTCTGGAGGACACTGAAAGCAAAGGAATAGTGAGTTGGGGAAGACTTCTGAGTCCTTAAATGTCAGGGCAAAGGTTTTGTAAGTGACAGTCTAGAGAAAGGTATATGAATGTGTCATAAACATAGATAATATGGAGATAGTTCTCCCACAAATAATCAAAATAAGTATGGCAATAAAACGAAGTAACTTAAATACCATCTATAGCAAGTGCTCTTCTATAACTGGAAGAAAAACGGCTTTCTACGCTGTTCATATCCAAGTATTCTTTGACCTACTTATATCTATTCTAAAGAAAACATAACGATTCTATCTCTATATGTCCACCAAATACTCTATTTAGAAATTTCCACATCTTAAATGACACTCACAGGTGACCAAATTTCCACATCTTAAATGTTCCACTCTTTGTGGAACAGGCAGATTAAGTGTCAATGAACAAATGAATTAATCTGCCCAAAATTTAGCTCTCTGGTTCCCCTTATAAATTAGGTCCTAACTAAGAGAATAAATGTAAAATATGGAGTTAGGTTTTAATGACATTTCCCTACCAATCATTTTTATGGAAGGTTACTGTTAGAATAAATATACTTTATAGTTCTAAGTTTCTTCCCAAAAGTACATGTCACATAAAGGGCTATGTGCCTTTGAGACATTCCTTCATGTTAACAGATTTCTTCTTTCTCTGCCTGGATAAATGCTAATTTGTAAAACACTATCACCTCTGAAAACCACAGCAGAGGCTTCTCCATAGTGACATATCTATTTCCACAGCACTCTTCACTTATACATCTAAATAATGGTAAAATAAAGTAAGTGCCATCTCACCTCCTAACAATGACACCAAGGGCAAGACTATCTCGTCATATTTTAACAATGCTCCAATATTGAGCAAAGCTAACTGGTACACATAAGACACTCAAAATGCTTGCAGAATTAAGTACTTATTTTAATAACTCATGGAAACTGCCTATATAAGATAAGACATTTTGCCTTTTTGCAAATTTCACAAATATTTTTCAATGTTACATCTGTGATCTGTGCCCTTTCTTTTGGTAATGAGAAGAAAAAGCACATGCATGGCAGATATTAATAACTTTTAAAGCCAGTTATCTTCCTTATAAACTTGGGATGTTGCCCGCTGGTCTTGATATGGTTCCATCTTATATAATAAAAAGCCCTAATAATACATGGATGGGAAGAAATAACCACTTAAACTAAACATTTAATATACTTCAAAAAACATTTAATATTCTTCAAACTTCCCAAGAAAAATTTCTAACAAAGTCCTCTTTTAAACAAATACTTTAACAATCTACTATCAAAATACCTGTTCTAACTGTGAAACAGACTGCAATCTATACCTATAAGTAAACTCACAATAGTCAAAGTTTGATCATTTCAAGCTCGATGTCACCCAACTGTCAAATCCTAGCTAGTAGCCAATGTTTATGTATACACATAGAAGCACAGAAAAAAATCTGAGGAAAAAATATTTTCTTTCAAGGAGACTGTCTCTGGTACACCTCAATTGGTACAAAGTAAATACCAGATTTTTTCCTTAGGACATTAACAGGAAACACTTTGGATTGCCCATGGCATTTCTTATCTCTCATATAGACCTAGATGGAAATTAGTCTGTGAAATACACACATACACACACAGACAGAGAAAAGAGGTACTAGAAATGTTTTCATAAGCCCTCACCAAAGCCAAAGGAAGTTTTAACTATATGTATTTCATGGGCCTGACATAAGTTACACAACTATGAAAAATCTGTTCAATAGATAATTTCAAGGGGATAACCCCTGAAATATTGCTGAATGTTTTACAACATCAAACCTGCCAAGACATTTTTCTTTCAACATGATTCGCCATTAGAGGATAATCACAGAGAAAGCTTTTTTAAATTAACTGATTTGCAGGACTAATAGTCTCATTCAAAGGCAATTCCTCATTCTCCAAATATCTATTAGACACCTGAGCTGTATACTCTCCCAAACAGCATTAGCAAAAAGTAATTACTATATTACTAAAGCCTTTTGTATGACAGTTGTGAAGATTTTATGAAAGTGTTTTTAAGGAAAACACTGACAACCTTAACATACACAATGAAGAGACCTTACTGCCATTTATAGAACTCCTCCGGATATTTAAAGACGGGCAGTAAAAAGGATATAAGCACCTTTTCCTTTGTTGCAAGACAAAGTGTTCTGCTTCAGATGTTTGGAAGCACCTCACTTTACCTTGAGAATCCAATCCTGTGGTATTTAATTACACTGTCGGGAGCACGGAATGGTCTGGCACCATGCCCTTTCTCTCGGTCTTGCTGATTGATAGCATCAATAACATTCACTGGCTGTAATTAAACCGCCAAATAGTATCCCCTTTGCCACTTGGTAGATCAATGTTCTTTAATACTCAAAGAACAAAGTACAAAGGTGAGAGGGGTGTTTTTAGCTCTCACCTTCACAGTTCATTTGACTTTGTGTGCCAGAGCCGTTTGCAGGCGATGCATATTTCACAATTCCCTCAAGACACTGGTTAATGAAGAACATCACACTAAGAAAATCCTGCAAGTTGGTGACAATTACTTATTAATCCATTTTCTTTGCAAGTATGAGCAGGATGGAGACATTCTAAGCTTTGTGGCAATAGTATGCTCTCACAATGCTTTGGGACAAAATTCAGTTTACAGGGCAAAATTCAATTTATGTGGCAAAAGGTTTATATATTAAGTCAGCATATGGTGAATATTTTAAAATTTACTTATAACATAAATAAAATAGCAAATTCCCATTTATTCAAGCTCTGAAATATCCAGAATAGTGGAGAGGGGTAGTAGTGGGGTATGGTTGGAAGCCTATAAATATGAGACATTTTTATTGCATTTTAAAAACAACTTTCATAATCTAAGGACTCAACCATTTCAACTGTACTATGAAATATCCACTTTAAATTAATGGGACATGGAAGAACCATACCAGAAATTCCCCACTTCCAGAATCAAATAATACTAATGTACTTAAAGTGCTAAAATTATTTAATGACATTCAAATACTCTAAAAATGTACAAAGTGTCTGTGTGTCTGTCTGTGTGTGTGTGTGTGTGTGACAGAGAGAGAGAGAGAGAGAGACAGAGAGAGAGAGAGAGAGAATGAGAATTATTCCTTAGGTAAGTTCAGCATTGTATTCATTATTGAATTGTTATAACATTTAAACATTGTTAGAATTTTTAACAACAAAATAGATGTTTCTTGTGAAAAAAAAATTACATCTGTTTGGCACAAGCATTCTGGATAGCTTATAAAACAACCCACGAATGAAAATCTCAGTTATAGATTTGAAACAGGCACCATAGACCTATCCAAGTGCAAGTCACTAATGATGGCTCCCTGGTCAGACCACCACATGTCATATATGAATCACTTGTAGTAGTTGTTAAAAACAAAACAAAACAAAACAAAAAACCCAACTCCTTGGCTTCTGTCTGCATATAATCAGATTCAGTAACTCTTTGTGTTTTGTGTTAGTGTGTGTGTGTGTGGGGGGAGGGGACCCTCACCAGCAGCCGGGGAACAAACCCGCGCTGCAGAGGCTGTGGGCAGCCCTGCAGCCCAGCACTCAACCAGCCCAGATTCAGTAACTCTTTTTTTTTTTTTTTTTTTTTTTAATAGAGGCATGTTTATTTATTTATTTGTTTGCTTGCTTGTTTGTTTATGCATGCACTGGGTACAGTCAGAAGTGCGGGAGGGTGAGAGAATTCACCAGAGCCAGAGCGGGGAGCAGAGCAGGCAGAAGGACCGAAGTACACTGCTGAGGGGAGCAGCGGGCGGCAGGAGAGGTCTGCGCGCCATGTGGGACCCTCCTCCGGTGGCTGGGGAGCAGCCGGGGATCGAACCGGCGCTGCAGAGGCTGCGGTCAGCTTTGCAACCCAGCGCTCAACTGCTGCGCCACCGGGGAGGCTTCAGTAACTCTTGATTGGAGTCTAGAAATGTTTATTTTATCAACTGCCACATCCCAGTGATTTTGATCAACATGGAAGTTTTTTTTTTTTTTTATAAATTTTATTGTTATATTCCCCATACAATTGCAGCCCCCCATTCTGACCCCAATCCCTCCCCTCCCGCCCCCGCCCCCCTAAAAGTGTCTCTGGTTCATAGTTTTTTGTTGATTTTGATTTTCACTTTCTTATATTCATTTTCCTGGTCCCTTATTTAAGTTTTCTAGATTCCTGCTATGAGTGAGACCATCCGGTATTTTTCTTTTTCTTTTTGGCTTATTTCGCTGAGCATGATCCCTTCCAGCGCCATCCACAACATGGAAGTTTTTATAGTCCCTTATCTAATGGGATTTAAAACAGGTAATCCTCACACTCTGGGGCATACACAGGTTTCCTAGAAAGCTCATAAAAATTTCTGGTGCCAAACCCTCCTTCTTACCACACCCCAAAACTGGTTTCCAAATGAGTGAGATAACTTCCCAAGTAGCTTGAAAATAAAGTTTATGTGACTATAAATCACCAGCAAATATGACAATGTAAAAGTACAACAAGGCCCATAAAATCCATCCAAAGGTATTTCCAAGAACTGGACAGACTGGATGTGGCTCAGCTGGGCGAGGGGACCTACCAGTCGGGCCAGTCTCTGTAAAAGGCTGCTCAACTTGATTCTATGAGGTCAGAACTGTTCTCAATGACACCGGAATCTTTGAATGAATATGAACAATGTCATTTGGGTATAAAAAGGAGAAATAATCAAATTTCTAAAAACGGTCATTTAACAAGACTTGTAGAAACTAAAGCTTTTTTTTTTTTTTTGAATTACCAATGTCACATACCATGCAGGTGCTCTGATTATCCTTGCCCTTCCTGCTTGCTCACCTGAGGGTCATTTCAAGACTCATTAGCAACCCCATAACCTCTGTAGGAAGGATTAAACTTCTCGTTCCTGTGGGAGGAGGTAACCTTATACTAATGACCCAAAAAACAGAGCACATTAGCACGATTTATTGACTTCTTTCAAAATCCACTTCTGCATAAAGCAAGGCAAATTCAGTAATTTTTTAACTACCGAACAAAATTCAACCAAAACACTAGACATTGTGACTGCTTTCTTCAGAATGATGGTGGCTTTTTCTTAATTCTTTCTGAACTAGATTTCTGAAATGCAACTTTAACATAGACAAGATGAGTGAAAAAGAACTCAAAATTCTTGATTCTTGTTTTCCATTAGGAACAGACTAGCTTAAACTATTTCCTACCCCTGGATGTAAAGCAAAACTCTTTCCCTAAAACTGGGCGGCCTAGTACCAGCTCTACCATTTCAGAAATGAGAAAACCAGACCAAGACAGCAGGAGCAGAACACAAATCCAGGACTCCTGGCTTCAAGTCCTGCTGTAACAAACAAAGGAGCTCTTCACCCCAGCAGGGTTGGGGAAGGAAACCAGCAGCAGATTTCCTGTATTGTTGTACAAAATATAGCCTCTCTCTCTGCCTACCCATAAACAAAATTGTCATGAAATTTCCCAAGTAAAACCAGCAAAAATTCTCAGAGTACTCATGGCAGAGAATCAGTGAAAAAGGCAGTGACAGAAGGTGTGGCAGAGATAGCAGTGAAATAAAATGGACCACACGTGCTTTCCTAGAAAGTGCACACAAATGTAGACAAATAAAATTCTGTCTAATTTTTAAACTAGCATCTAGAACTGACAAGAATATACCAGAAAAAGGGCCTCCCCGGTGGTGCAGCGGTAGAGCGCTGGGTTGCGAAGCTGCCCGCGGCCTCTGCGGTGCTGGTTCAATCCCCGGCTGCTCCCCGGCCACCGGAGGAGGGTCCCACATGGCGCGCAGACCTCTCCTGCCGCCCGCTGCTCCCCTCAGCAGTGTACTTCGGTCCTTCTGCCTGCTCTGCTCCCCGCTCTGGCTCTGGTGAATTCTCTCACCCTCCCGCGCTTCTGACTGTACCCAGTGCATGTATAAACAAAACAAACAAACAAGCAAACAAATAAAGAAAGAAAAACATGCCTCTATTAAAAAAAAAAAAAAAAAATCTTTAAAAAAAAAAAAAAAAAAGAATATACCAGAAAAACATTCTTGAAGAATGGGCGGTGTCCTATAAAGCAGATTCAGAAAGTTACTGTATTTATTTTACTGTCCAATTACCTTTAAAAACATTTTTTTTTTTTTTTGTGGGACCCTCGCCGGTGGCCAGGGATCAAACTGGCACTGCAGAGGCTGGGGGCAGCCTCGCAACCCAGTGCTCAACTGCTGCGCCACCAGGGGAGGCCCAAAATATTTAATGTTAACTCCTCCATGGAGTTATCCTAAAAATGACCTCCAGCTATCAGGTTTTTTCTCAAATAACAGTTCTGATAGTCTGAAAAGCTTGGTTTCAAAGAGAGAAGAGTTCTTCCACCACTAGCATGGCTCCATTCCAGGTCACCTAACAAAAATCTGATTCAGAAGGTCTCAAGATGCTTAAAGTAACCCAAATTAAGGTTCCCACAAGAACTTTCAATGGCATCCATAACTTCATTTTAAGCAAAACAGCTGAATATAGATAATGTGAGATGAAAAAATGGTCAAAGTCAAGTCTCATTTCTAGTGTCAAGTAGCATTAATTATAATAAAGTTCTCGAACAATTTCCTTCGCTGATCAGAGTATTTGCCTACCAGAAACTACTATTTAATAAATCCAGGCAACCACAAGGATAAAAGTCCAGTGAAAGTGTTCCCAAAAAACCAGATGAGCAAGAAATTAAGGAACCAAGAGTTAAGGACCCACTCTCGGAAAGTTAGCAGATGGACCTTACCCATCAAGCTGGCTTGGTAAAAAAAGACTAGAGCCATACTGGTCTAGCACCAAACTGGTCTCTGGGTCATAAACAAAAGAACATAAATTCTACCCTTAGTTGGAAAGTTAAGCAGGAAGGTAGAACAGTGTGATGGTCAGGAAAAAGAGTTGGCTGACCATCCAGATCAGTTTACATTGATTTCACTTTAACTGTGAGGTTACAACCCAAAACCAAACAGGTCTGAAAAAATAATTCTACTATCAGCATCTATCAAGATGAAAATAATTTGCTTGAATCTCTTGCCCAGTCTCACTGTTATTACAAACTAATTTTGCACTTAATATCCTAGGCCTGCATGTAGTTTTCCCCTTTTAAAATGTGAATGACTCAATGTTCTGATTAATAATATTAAGGACTGAAATTTCAAAGACTTCACTTTTCAAAAACAGCAACAATTTCCTGGGCCTATACAAGCACTACTTTCATGGTCTTCCCTCCTCACAAAGGGGCAGTTACTATTCTAACTCAACATGATTTATAAAACCTAAAATCTCCCTTGCTAGTTATGGAAATGAAACAGTCAGGATTTTCTGGTACAGATCTCACTTCAAATATTTCAAACATCTCCCTGACCATGATGATCCACATGGTCCATACTTGGGTAATAAAATGATGAATAAATGCCCTCCTATAAAAAATGACATCTACAGAAAGTCACTCAGATAATGTCAAGTCACAGTTCTCTGGGAATTTTCAAATGTCTACCTAATTACCACTCTGAAGGGAGCTTAGAAGGGACAGAGAACTACAACAGGCATGAAGTCAGGGCTACCAAGTTCTACCCTGCGAGGCTACTGGTCCACACTCTCTAGGCCATTCTAGATAACCACCTTTGGGATTTCTGTGTAAAAAATAGTAATAAAATCAAAGCTGACAATGGAGTATTCTACATAAGATATGATAAATATTATAGAAATAACATACTACTCAAAAAAAAAATCATGTGGTTCCTCACTTCATATAAGGGCTATGTATGTATTAACTTTGGTGTCTGTTTTCTGTTAGAACAGTGTTTGTCGGGGTGTTATCCAAAGAGACTGCACCTATGTGTATAAAAGAGGAGGTTTTACCTTCCATTTAGATTAAAAGCTGTGTTCAACTCTTCTCATATGGATGGATGGCAAGTATTTAATATAATTCACTATGAATATCTCCCCCTTCTCAATCCTATCTAAGTAATCCTAAAATATTTAGTTCAGGTAAATCTTCCATTTTTACTTTGTTAGACAGTGTATTACTATTATAGAAATGCAATACATGTAAAAGTTTGCATTTCCCGGGGACTGGGGGCGTGCAAGGGAGAGAAATAAAATAAGGACAATATAAACTAGATTCAATATAAATGTTAAGAATTCCATTTAAATGCACTGAAGACTTTTTAATAAAAGTTGTAAGCATATACTATTAAATCTTGGCATATGGCTCTAGAAAGTTTCTGACCATGGGTTAAAAGGGAAGTCAGAAAAACATGCATTCAGTCTATTTTTAAAAAGGCAAAAAAATACTTCACCCAAAGTCTCTACTTTTGCCTTCATCCATAGTACATATTTTTTCAACTATCTTTTTCCCTATAAGGATCTGACTACCTAAACAATAATTAGCCTAGCATCTCATAAATTTTAGTTAATTGGAGGCCTGTCTTCAGACTATTCCAAATTTTCAAGGTAAAAGGTAAATATCTATATCCAGATATTGAAATGAGGGGCACTTCACAGGAGACGCTTTTAATATATATAAAGTCTGTATTTCTTCTATAAGCATCCACACTTGGTATCTAACAGGAAAGTAACAACAATTACATACACCAGAAGAATTCCAGTATGGGCAGAAATGCTCAGAGAGCTGTGAAGTTTAAAGAAATTTAAAGCCAACCTCCCCCTCATAAATATTCAAGTCCAAACCCATCACTACTCTGTTTGAAACTCTTCGGTGGTTCTCCCTCACCTGCAATATAAAACCAGGACATCTTGGCATGGCACTCCTACCTTTTATGATCTGCTCGTAGTCTCATTTCTGCATCACTCCCCCATGCTGCTTTCTGTTCTAGCTAATTCTATGTAGTTCCCCTAACATCTGCTTTCAAACTGCCATGCCCTATAAAAGCATCAAATCTCAACATTATTGCCATTATAAAATGCACTTGTCTCTCCCACCCCAGAATGGTGCTATAGATATTTTAGCAGAGCACCTACCAGGTGGCAAGCCCTTCACTTACGTTCCAGCTTCCATGCCCTTTCCTTTTCTACAATGGAGAGCTGATTTATGCAGCATCTAAAGAATATTCCCTAATTGTCAAAATTAAGTTTTATAAAAGAACTTACAATGATAAATTAAGTCCCACTCATTTCAGAAAATCTTGTACCAAAAGGAGGGTGAACTAGAAAACAATTTGCCAGCATAAATTTTACTATGGATGCTCAACTGTCAGCAGTGTTAGAGGAAAACAGTTAAAATTTCTACCTCCTAAGCATCGAGTACTACATTTCATCACTAAATCTCAGGAGTCCATTAAAAGTTTGTTAACATGCAATTTGGTAGACCATGGAAAGTTAGAAAGAAGTGACAGGTAATAAATATTCTCACTGATGAATAAATTCATTCATTTTACAGATATAATGGAAACTTAAAGTGGTCAGAACACTTGTCTAAGATCACAGAGCCAGGGAATCACTTTAGCTATGTCAGAGAAGCAAAGATTTCAGCAATGAAGTTCCATATACCTCCTACAATAAAGAGAAATTTCACACTAAATGGGAAAAAACAGAAGTCTGCAAACATGATATTTACTCATTGAGAAAAGGATAGGCTAATTAGGAAAGGTATAAATTTAACAAAAAAAAATTAAAAGCAGTACAATAGCTTCAAGATTTATAAGCTTTACTTAATTTCTCTCTAACAAACTGAACATTTAAATAGATATTACTATTTGTAATTTTCCAATTTTTATATAAAATGTTTTATTGTACTTCAATGGTGAGCTTGTTCTATGTCTAAATGATTTAAAAACATATTTAATCAAAACCAAATTTAGGAAATTTTTTTATATAGGTTATACTTCTTGATAGTTTTTTTTTTTTTCATTTGCAAGGCAGAGTAGAAATGGATTGCTATGGTAGAACCTATCAACAATAACAAAAAGTCATATTCCTGGTGATAACAGCTCTGACTTTCTAGACAAAGCCAGTCCATTTGCAGCAATAAGCTTCCTAGGTCATTCCCATAAGGGGAAAAGCTGGAAGATTTGCCAGAATTGAGGGCACCATTTCACTCTGTAGGTAATAATCACCTATTCACAGTGCTTAGGAGAAAACAAAGTCTAAAGTATTTCTGGAAATGATTTTCCTTGATGAATTTAAGTTAGATGCCATTAATGCAGACAAAAAATACATTTTCACTTGGGCCGGGGTGGGGGTGGGAGTATTTGCTTTAAGTCATAAATATTTCATGTACAACTTAGAGTCTATCAATATTTGAGATGCCCCCCTCCATAAAACAAAATGAGAAAGGAACACACACACTGAACACAGTAGACACACCACTGTTCCCTTGAGCAGTCCACAAAAGAAAAGGTTCCCACAGGGCTAAGGACTCTTGAAGAGAACCCTACCCCATCAGCTACTGTTTTCAACATTGCCATGAGATTGCACCCCCGCTTCTGGATGACTGAATTCTACACCAACTACCTTTCCACTAACCTCCATAAAAACAGATGTTTAAAAACATCTGTAATTTTCACACTTCATGATCTCAATAGTAGGGGGACAACACGGCCAGAATGTACTCTTTATGACCCCTATACATGCAGTTCAGGGGGTGGGGTGACATCACCAGTAAGGGTAAGTGCTGAGACCTCCACCCAATCAGGGAAAAAAGTGATTCTGAGACAAGAATAACCATCTCAAGACCTTAACCGATGAATGCTATTATACTGTTCATCTACTTTCTAAGTCATGCTGTTAAAAAAGTGATTCTAAGCCACGCTTTTTAAGTGAAAACTATATGAATTGCTTTTTATTTGAATGCAAAACTATTATTCAGCATCCTCAAGAAAAGTCTTATTAATATTCCAGTTAACAGAATTAACCACAAGAGGACTGTAAAGGTAAAAGCTGAAAACAGACTTACCTTTGCCCACAAAAATACCTAATAGAGAATTCAGCTATTCTAAAAAGGTTCATGTGGGGGTGGTGGTCCCCTACATGATGAGTCTTAGATTTGCTGTCACAAATTACCTAGAAGTGTATCAAAACACAGATTCCCATAGTTCATCTCTGGATATGTATGTGTGGTCCCAGAACGTTTATTTCTACCTTTGTTTCTAACTCACTTTCTCCTTGTCATTATGAAGAAACCAAGTTTAGGGATAACTGTCTTAGGTTCTTGCAGAGGCAGAGACTTTGCACCATTCATTGCAAAAGTACCGAATTGTCATTTATTCAACATAGCACCCATCTATTGTACAAAAGTCCATGGAGCTAATGCTATTAGGAAGCCCCAGGAGAAACTGCTAACTAAACCCTCTTTCACAGCACTTTATTCATTCTTAATATTTCAATAATCAGGAATTCCACCAAACCTATACTAAACGCTACATTACATAGCGTGGAAGACCTAACAGAAACCTGAACTTGAAGAGCACATTTGCATACCTGTTTCGGTATGTGTATCAGAAAACAGGAATTTTAGTCATAGCTCTCTCTTCAACTGCCTGGTCCTAGCTAAACTATGTGATCATCAAGGTTGCAAGTCTTTTAATGGGACAGAGTAGTGGTCAAGTCTAAATTATAGATGGGTCACTTCAATTCTTAAATTTTTGTGGTCCCTCGTGGGCAATGAGAACATATTTCAGAAAAGTTGAAACATTCATTCCAATCCAAGTTGGAACAACCCAGCAAGGCAGCACTGAAGGAAGGACTTCAGATGGGCTCCAAAAGATGGGGTGGCAGCTATTCAAATAAAAAATGAGTGGTAAAGGGTATGCCAGGAGTGGGAGCTCCATGAGCATATGTGCAGAGACTTGGGGTAAGATCAGCTCGTAAGGGAAGAGCCAGTCTGACGACTGTGGAGAATAACAACACTGGGTCACTCGAGTGAGAAATACTGTAAAGAAAATGGTGTCTTTGTAAGATTAGCCTGACAACCACCAACAAAAATGCAGCTTCCAACAGTATTTAAAGCCATGAACTCTTGAAAAACCTGTACCAAATGTTATATAAGAATACAAAACATTGAGATTAAGGAAAAATCTAGTTGAAATTAAGGAGAAAAACACAGAAAGAACAGACAAAAATGGTGCTATGTGGTTTGGAAAATGGCCTGCTTTTGCCTCTCAAAGAAATCTGGGCCAAACTAAGGATACCAGCTGTTATCTAATATTTTTGCAGGAATCAAATGGGGGCAGGGAAAGAAGTCCTGCTGCCTACCTACCACCCCGCTTCAGAAAATCTGAAGTAAAGTAGCAGATGTCAGTGCAAAAGCCACAAGGCATTACTGTCCTTTCTTCCATGTAGTCTGCCCAAGCAACCCAGCTCTGAAGAGAAGGTCAAGAGATAGACAGTGGTGAAACAGTTATCAATGAAGGCCATGGACCTTTCTTCTATAGTGAACTGTTTCCATGCATTTATGACTTCTTGTGGACTTTATTGCAAAAGAACAGACTTACAGCAAAAGAATGACTCACTACAATGAAACAGGGTGGTTATTTTTGGAATGAAGGAAAGAATATGTCCTGGAATGAGCCTTCCCAAACACCTAATCAATTTTCTTAAACACAGCACAGGACCCCAAAAGTAAGTTACACTAGCAGCTATCCCAGAAATTAAGATGGGGAGACCTGCAAAAATTTGCAGTAGGGTACAGAACACATGAAACAAGCTGAATGTCTTTATTTAATAGCACTTGATTATTACCAGCACTATTAAAGGTTACTCTGTGACACAAAGAAAAAGTATACAGAGAAATATGTACAATTAGGGAAAACAGCCTACTGACTAGTCAATATCAAAACAAATGTGAGTCTTTGTATGTGTTTGTGTTAGAAATCTACATTCTTTCTCAAATTTTTGTAACAGAGAAAACAGTTCTTTTTCTGATTCAAGGGTGAATCTTTCATAAGACATTTTTTTCATCAAGAAATATGTCACGCCCATTCTGGGGTATCTTACATCCAAGTACATTTGAGAGTTACTGCATACAGTTTCCATTAAATGAGACAGAGCTGAGAGGCGTTTTTCCTGTGGGCCAATAAATATAAAAAATGAGTTGTCAAAACTACCTAGGCTAACGAATTACCTTAACTGATAATTCTAAAAGAAGCAACTTTTAAACACAGAGATGACACTGCATTTCCAGGTACCTGAAAAAATGAGAGAACTCTTCTAGACAAGTCTCTAAGCAAGATAGATGCCACAGTCAGCCTTGACTAACTTCCCCTCAGTACTTCAGGCTATAGCATAAGCTGACTTTTTAAATTAAAGGTAGAAAATAGGTTCCAACTTGAGGCAATTGATAGAGGTTGTCTGGAACACTATTTTGAAAAATATTTGGGCGTCACATCTAGACTTGTAAGAAAGATGTACATGATTGATTGGCAATGTCCGCACTGGGCAGGAGAGGGAAAATTGATGACATGTGAACTTAAAGAGTCCGCCAGAGGCAACATCTCTTTTCCAAAGGAAAAGAAATCTATACCACAAATTGGATTAACTTCTTATCCAGAGAGAATATACATAAGATTTTTAAAATTCACCCAAAAAGTGGGAAAATGTCCACAAATTACTTATCATTTGTCTTGAATAGAAAAATATAACAGGAAAAATAACCTGCCTGGCATATAAATTCTTGCAATTAGTCTTCTCAAAATAAACTGGATCTGCTAGAACAGAGTCAAACTAAAACCCAAGGGCCATATCCCTGCTTCCACTTGTTTTGTGTGACCCATGAGCTAAGAATAGTTTTTAGGTTTTTTTAATGATTGGGCCAAAATACAAAGACTATTTTATGACACATGAACATTACACAGAATTCAAGTTTCAGTGTCCATTAATGTACTGGGATCAGTCACATCTATTCGTTTGTGTAGTGGCTATGGCTCTCTTCCAGCTACAAGGGGCAGATTTGAGGTTATGACACAGATGATATGACCTGCAAAGCCTGATGTATTTATTACCTGGCCCTTTTAACAACAAATTTTCCCAACCCCCTGTGTTAGAACAGTTTTAAGATTTCTTCAAATTATACAACAAAGTAATTCCTTCCTTTTTAAAGCAATTCTTTATACTACTAAATACTACTGTATACTACTAAATTATATATAAATATAAAAAGCAATTCTTTATAAAGGAAGGCAATATATCATTTAGTAGGTTTTATATACCCTTCTAAGAATGTTGCTACTTTGTTAATAAGGAGTGATGACATGAGTACTCATGAATAAAAATTTTCCCCATCAAGCAACAAATGAAAACATTCTGCTATGCTTCCCAGAGAAATATCTATCTGGGCATTAAATAAAAAACTACAAGTAGATCTTAAATTTTTAACCTTCATTCTGCAAAAAGATTAAAAAAAAAAACAACTTTAAACATACTTTAATTGTTTTGGTTTGAAGTCGCAATCCATTCAGGGTGTTGATAGCTTTCTCTGCATCCTTAGGGTCAATGTAGTTCACAAAGCCATATCCCAAGCTCTGCCCTAATGAAAGTGAAGGGGAAAAAAGGCATATATTAGTTCTACACCACTAATGACAGAAATCTACTTTCATTTTGGCATATGGTCTTATTAACACCCGCATATTTTCTCAATAGCAAAAAGAAGTTACCATTAATTCTTCCAGAAATATACATGTGGTCTTTTTTCAACTCTTGTCTACTATTATTTGCAAGTTTACACATCAGTTAGAACTCAGCAATCTGTTCTATTTAAAAAAAAAAAAAAAAAAAAAAAAAAACCACACACAATCCCAAAGGATTCCATCATACATGTCCTGCTGAGCAGGAACACCCAGAAGCAAGGCAACATTCAAGCCTCTACTGAGTTGCTGAGTAGGTTTCAAGGTATAACTTCTTCAGCTTCAGTTTCTTTACCCATAAAATTGGAAGGTGGTAAGCAACAACCAAGAATCTGTCAATTTTCTATGCATTGCACCTTAATAAATGTATAGTATTTACTAAGTACAATTTTGAGTTTAAAATGTGAAGGATCATGTGTGTAAATGTGAATGTGTGTGTATGCATCTGTACATTTTTTTTAGAGGAGTTCCTCTTCAAATCAACAGAACAATTTTCTAAAGGGAATTTGATGATATAGATATTATTCATATTTGCATATAATCCCTAAGATTTGCACAGAGGACATCCCAGTCAAACATGTGGGAAAGGAAGAAAAACAAACAAAAAAAAATTGTTAAGAATTGCTTCAAAATAAATCTTGTTGTTATTCCCTCATAACCTAACTCAACGACGACACAACTTTAAAAATGGGAGGCATCAAGGAGCTGGAGTCAGTGGAATGTACACAGAGGCCAGGTCAATCCTAAAGGTCTCAAACTCCCAACTAACAGAAAACTTTTCAGTTTGAAAGGATGAGAAACAGTACAGAGTTGGTAATAAAAATGAACCTAAGAAATATTCAGACTACTGGAAGTCAAACCAAAGATTTCCTGGAAGATGCCCAGTTAAGGTTCAAATGCTTCACTAAACATTATTTTGTATCAATTTCACATTGAAATGATGGCTTTTTTTTTGGGGGGGGGGCAGGAATGGGAGAAGTGATAATATAGATTTTTAGGACAGTAACTTTGATTATCTTAATGTGGTTACTTGTAACCACACCCACCAAAAATAAAAGAGCAAGAAGCTAACTAAGTACTTATTAACCATGAAAAACTGTGGCTTTATTTTAGGGACCACTATCATTATTTGAGATATGCATTGCTAACTGTTTTCCTCTTATCAAACTGTATTTTTCCTTGTTTGCATAAAAAAAGGGGTCAGAGCTGAACTAAAACAAATTTAGTTCATTTTTTCCTCACACTAATCACAAAGATTTGTTTTAACTTACACTTCTGTGTTTTTTAAAGTTGCATATGAAACTATTGTATTTTTAAACATTCAGCTTTTTACTAATTCAACAACTATTCATCATTTATCCAAGTCTACCACATATGCATAGTGCCGTCTTACAAAACGTGTTCAAATTCCATTGTCACTGAGCAAGATTCAAATTGGTTCAACATTCTGCTTGAGCCAAGAAAGCAGCTTCTGATAGTATATGGGATTCAGTGACAGGCAGTATCAGTCCTTGCACTGCCATTTGCCACCCGTGTGACCCTGAAGAAGCTTCTTAACCTCTCTGAGAAGTAACTTCCTCATTTCTAAAATGAGGATAATAAATCCTCCTCAATGAGGCTGCTGAGGCAATGAGGTGAACATTCACTGTTGATGGGAGTAGATCATTCTAATCAAAACAAAGTGAGGAAAAATAATGTATATCTCAAGAGTTTTGAGTATATTTATTTAAACTCAGACCACAAAATTGCTATAAATATAATGGAGAGGCAAGATAAACATTGTTTTGTCAAACTACTATTCTATGACAAAATGAATAAAACTGTCAATTATACCAGCATGAAGAGACCATTTCTCCCATCTACTGGCACTACCCTCATACTTGCATTTCAGCAGCTTCTAAACAAAGTGCTTCTCAACCTTGGTTGCAAAATGAAATCATCTACAAAGTTAAACAACAAATAAATAAACCTGATGTCTGAGTCGCACGCCTAAAGATTTTTATTTCATTGGCCTTATTAGGAAGTACTGCAAAATCAGGTTTTTAAAATCCTGGTGAATCTAGCAAAGCTTGAGAATCAGTTTTAATAGGGGGATAATCCAAGGTTATCAATGGGGCTTCTTTCTGTTAATCCAGAGAGAAGCCAAGTGCTGATGATCTAGGCAAATGAAATGACTCTTGCAGGGAAGACTACTTTTTTACAGGTGTACTTTTTTTTTTTTAAATGATAGCTTTTATTTATTTTTTTAAAGATTTATTTATTTATACAAGCACTGGGTACAGTCAGAAGCGCGGGAGGGTGAGAGAATTCACCAGAGCCAGAGGGCAGAGCAGAGCAGGCAGAAAGACCGAAGTATACTGCTGAGGGGAGCAGCGGGCGGCAGGAGAGGTCTGCGCGCCATGTGGGACCCTTGCCAGGTGGCCGGGGATAGAACCGGCGTTGCAGAGGCTGCAGGCAGCTTCGCAACCCAGTGCTCAACCGCTGCGCCACCGGGGAGGCCCTACAGGTGTACTTTGAAGGTATCGGTGGTTATCTTTCTTCTAAAATCTTCAAGTCATCTACCACTTCAGAGAAAAGTTTATTTAGCCTCTTGAGGTCACGCTCAGGCATAGTAGTGTCCATGGAGTTGGGTCAGTGGTTAAAATGAACAGTTTGTCCTGCTGAGTTCCTGCTTAACTGTCTCCTGCTGGCTTCTGAGCTTTTGCTCCTAGCACACTATAGGAATTCAAAAGTTTGCTAAATGAATGAATGAGAAGCATAATACTGTTGTGTGTTTAACCAAAGCTATTATGAACATCCCCAAGAAAGGATTCATGTACGAATTGGGTTTCGGACCCAACCCCCTCTTAAGCAATCACAGCTAACTATAATATCAGCCAAATTTCTCCTCTCTGCAAATTAAGCACTCAGACAACATTTATCCCCAAATGACCTCTCTTCCACATACAAGGTTTCCAACTTGCTCAGTGGCATTACAGGGAAGAGGACTACCCAATCAGAATGTTTGTGAGGTATGCACAATTTTACTATCCTCCAAAGCAAAATATGCAAGTGCACATCTGCATTTAAAAGCTGCATTCCTAAACCCATTGTCATAGAAGCATTAAAATGTCAGCACTGGAACACAAAGGAGTTAGGAACTTCAGAAGGAATGAGTGAAATCAAGTATTTACTGGATACTTAAAAATAGATAAAGACATCCCATATGACATCAAAATAAGCAAGACCCTCACCATTCTCACCTTTCAGCTATTTGGTGTTTTACTCTTTAATTTTAGCCTCCCATTAATCAAGTAATTCATATTCTTCTCCTATAAGGTAGAAATAGTATCAGGAGGGTCAATCAGCTTCCTCAAATCAAAAAACAAGATAGGAACTAGTGGTCAGGACTTGAATCCAAAACTCTCAAATACTATGGTCTTCCCATTCAACTCACAAATGGTCTACATGCCAGCAAACCATGTTCAAAATGACTTAAATATAATGTAACCAGGTATTTTCTAACAGGACTTTACCATTTAAAAAAAAAAAAAAAACATGTTTTGAGACAATTAACTGTTTCAAATTCCTGTACTTTGTGTGCAAATGCCAGTTCCACTATATGTGAATTCTAGTCATTCCTATGACAATGCAAATCGCATCTTATTTATATAGTGACTATTTCACATTATTATAAGAGTGCAGGTTTTTTTAAAAATAAAAGCAGTAGAAAGTAAAACATTAAAAGAAATATTTAGCCTGGATCCATTTTCCCCCACTCATATTCATCAGCTAGTAACAGTCACAAACCACAAGGGAAGGCTTGGAAACCAAGCATCATTTATCTATATCATCCAAATCCATTTTTCAAATCATTCTGAATTTAGAATGTGCATACTGACAATCCAAAAGCCAAGAATCACTTCTTTAATAAATGTATAAAGCGCTACATTTAAATTCCAAGTATAACCATTATGGAAACCAGTTTGACTGAGAGAAAATTCCAAACAAAATGACAGAGCTAAGGTTTTCCCCCAAAAAGCCAAGACAACCAATAAATCCTATCCTCAAAAGGCAAAAAAACTCCCCCCTGGTATAGAATATCAGGAACTGTCTCCACTGGCCTCACTGGCTACTTGTGGCTCCACACTCTTAGGGATTAAGGAACGATTACTTTATGCCTTAGTGCTAACAGCGGGCTGTCTAGAGTCCCTTTGGGCAGGGACTCCAGATCTTCGCTATGGAGAAAGCTATCTAAACCATCAGTTGTTCAGGCCTAAGACACTCACACAGCTGCTGAAAATAGAAAACTCCAGGTCAGTATTGCACTTCAGCACATGTATTCTGTATCCCACACGTGTGAATGCCTGTTTTGTATTTTCCTCTTTAACATATATGATCTCTTTTTCACAAAAGATAGGAAAATCACTTCTAAACTGCTCCTGGCATAAAAAGAATATCCTTAGAACCATAGTCAAGTAATCTGAAGCACAGAGTTAAAACACTCCCTAGGCTTCTAACTGGGACAGAGGCCCAGAGAGAGAGTGAAGTGGGGGATCAGGGCAAGCAGAGGAAAACAGGAAGAAAATTCATGTAGGTGACAACTTACTAGTGGGAAACACAGTAAACTCCAATTTATCCCAAACTGTGTGTAATTCAAAGCAGCAGTCATTCCCTTGCCACCTACACTGCTTTCAAAAGCATGCTTTAATTAAAATTTTAATTGCATATTTTAATTAAAAATACACAATCTTCTAGACCCATTTAATTCAAAGGTCACTTTACTTCATCTTTTTTCTATTTCAAATTGCTATCAATGCTCAGAATATCAAATTATTTCCTCAGGTTTAAAGGTAAAGGCAATAGTAAACCATAATTCTTGATTATAAACCTGATAACACTAATTTAATATTATCCAACCAATATGAAGTGAGAACCCCCCCCAAACATGGAACTGTGGAAAATAACATTCTGTTTGCCGCCAACATTTAGCATTGTTTATTCACCAATTATAGCAAATCTACTTTTTGCTAGGCCCTGAGGATACAACAGATAGACAAAAAGTTTCTCTTCACAAAACTTAAAATCTGGTAGAAGACAAACAAGCTCTACATTCTATTAGAAGAAAGTAAGGGCTAAGGAGAAAAAAGGAGCAGCAGAGGGATGAGATAGGGAGTCAGGGATCAGGGCTACTGTTTAGAGTGGTCAGAGTCCACCTTCCTCCTCAAAGTATTATCTGATTCAAAACTTGATCAACATAGAAGTAGCTCACAGGCTAATAGGAAAGCTTGGCAAGTGGATTTATTTCAGCGCAAATTCTTCCATACTATTACCACATCCTGCCATTTCTTGAATTAAATCTGTCCATCTTTACTACCCCATCTTGGCATTAGCACAGGACTCATGTATTATTCTAACTCAGATTATTAACACAGTAATCTAACCCATCACTCCTTACCCAGATCCTGTTAACTCGAAAACCACTCATCCTCCACCATAATGTACTGGTGCTCTTCCTAAAAGACAACTCCAATTTTGGTCTGGTTTTCAAGGTCATTAACATCAGTTTCATGCTTTATTATTCTTATATACCCTAAAATGCAAGTTCAGTTTCCTGCCCCTGCAACATACTTCTTCAACTGGCCAATCCCACATATCCTCTGAGACTATTTATAATGATTATTTGTCCCACTGCCAATGTAGTAAACTGTTCAATATTTTTTTCCAGTCCTTCCAATATGCTTTTATCTAGTGCAAATGGGTATTGAGTCCATTTGGATACCTACCCCTCATTTAGACAGTTAAGCAAGGGCAAGCTGAGCACAGTTCCTGACAGATTATTAATTACATGTTCATTGAATAAATGAACAAACGAACGAAAAAACAAATGAGCTAATGAACAAACTAAGAACAAATGAAAAAAACAGCCCTCTGCCTTCCAGGAGCTTATGTTTTAGAAGCGAGATGCCCTTCTAAACATGCTCCCGGTGTCCCTGCATTGTACCAGATGGATTACAGAACAAATGGAGACAAGATGCTCAAATGTTACAGTATTCTGTCTTTATAAGGGAGTGATGGGAGATATTTAATAGTTCATGTAAATTTTTTCATATGAAAATTTTCTACAAATACTGTTTAAATGAATCTCAATTTTAAAAAATAATGTCACCTAGAGTAATTTGATAGATTTACATAAATCTGTTTCACAAATCTGTAAGTATGAATTATGGGATGTCAGCATATAATTTTGTTGAAAGTGCTTTTTCACTAATATAATTAAGTCTGCCGAGACTATTCATGTACAAGTCAAATAAAATGCAGAGTGAATTCTGTAAAAACCTGGTAGTTGAATCAACAATAAAAGGTGACTACTCTGATTGATGTGTATCTATTATTTCATTTAGAGCAGTAGTAATGTTTTACGAAATAAAAAAGGACAAAAACGACATGAATCTTTTTAAATCCCAGATAGCAGAAACAGGTCAGTACAGTCCTCTCTTGACAAGCAAGACTATTTGCAACCTGAGGTATAATAATTTAGCACTTGAGAAAAGCAAACTGAAAAGATTCACCGTTTCTATATAAAACTCCTTATTTAAAAAAAAATAATAATAATAATGTGACAAAGTTTTTACTCCAAGGAAGGACAAGTATTTTTTTTCTTAAAGACAAACCAAGTCCTGCCTCTCATTGTAACACCCTACTTGCCTCCTCCCCCGAACACACAATAAAGTCCCAATGTGTTGTATTTCTTCAGATGGACTTTCTGTTCTTGGGCACTCATAATGTGTGTCTGTTCAGACAGGCTGTGCACTGCAACTCTGGCATCAAAGCAACATGCACCAGACTTTACAAAGGAGCGTTCCTATAATCTCAGCTCTGATATGTAATAAAACCATGCAAGCGCCACAAATCAGGGGAAAGGTTTGAGAGAATTTCACAACAGAGGGACACAACTTCTCTAGTGACATTGTTATAGGGCAGCCCCGATATTGAACGGGTTGCCTGGCTTTGGGTCCTCACCCGCGCGCTTAAAAGGGACTTATTAATACTCCACTACAGGCACACGCAAAAGGTTAATAAAAGGTTTATTTACAAGGGAAAAGGAAATAAGGAAAATGTACAACTCAGGGAGAAAATAGGCAAATAAAGTCTTTAATGCTTCCAACCCGATTGACCGATCTGGAAACCCAAAAAGCACTCTCAGAGCTGGCTGGACGCTGCTCGCTGGTGGAGAGCCAAAATGGGGGAACCCCTCCAAGCCCACGTGTCTGGCTTTATACCCACCTGGCTGCTTAACCCCACCCTCAGGTTCCAGCCACCTTCCCTTTGGTGGTGATGGGATTTGGAGTTCCCAGTGTCTTTTGGCTTTGGCCTGGGGTGGGGGTGGACTCCACGAAGCCTCTATGGGATTAGCTTTAGGACATCCTTTTCCCCCTAACAACACTTCTTTCCAAATTTTAATTCATGACCTAGTCTGAGTCCCCACAGATCCAGCATGCCAGATGCAGCAGGTCCCTCCATTTAAATACTCAACTAACACAGGTCAAATTAAACAGGCCCGCCTCGCCGCCTTCTAATGAGTAAGGCCAACCTGTGAGGCAGAGGGCTGCTGAAAAATTCTATTGCTACAGACCAAGTCAGCATCCCCAAAAGCTGGGGGCATTTTTACCAGCTTCCCACAGGGCATTATCAGGGATTATCACAAGGATGGCGAATTCAACCTAGACACTAAACATAATACAGAAAACAGATGGCTCAAAGATTCATCTTCCACACAAACCCTAATAAAGTGAGCTCTACACTAAAATGCCCCAGTATTTTTAAATGATTTTCAGACTTTCCAGATTACTGAGATAATATAGAGTCTTCACTGTAACTTTTCTGCTGAAATCAAAGTTGTAAATATTGATCATCTGGAAAATATTACCTAAGCAGCATAATTCTACAGGGAGCAGTTAATGTCCTCAGCAGCAGGACTTTTGCCTTTCAAGTTAATTTTAGTGGTCCTATCTGTCCTCTGATTATGCAACTGGTAGAGTTCTATTTTCCTATAGTTTCAGTCCCAGTAATTATGAATTTGCTGGCAATGCAGTGTGACCTTGCTTAAGTTGGCGAAACTGTGGGTTCTTAATACATCACATTTTCAGACAACATTAAGAACTCCCACACAATTCAGTCTTAAGCTGTGAGAACAGAAAACAGCATATTAAGTCCTCTAAATTCTTGAGTACTGCACAAATATATGAAGATGTCTTGCATCTAAGTCCAGGAACATTAGGGAAAATGATTTTTAAGGTGGGAAAATGAGCCAATTCTTCTAGAATATGTCTTTCATGAAGACTTTAATTTGAATCGTATAATGTTACAATACAAGGGAAAAAAAAACTTTGGAGAAGAATAAGAGATATTTTAGCATTTCGACACCACAGTTAAAACAAAAGCTAGTCTCATTACTTATTGACTTAGGTATTTCTCTAAAAGAAAAACGATCAGTTCTATCTTCAAACACTGTAGCTGCCCTGTAATGAGAATAAAAGCCAAAAAACTGTCAGCTGGTTAGAAAATGAGACCCTACTATTCAAGAACAGGACATTAACAACTCTGAACTAAGGCACAATCTTTTCTTTTTTTTAAATGAGATTTGTATTATTGCATAGAACAACTGGGGTGCAGGCCAGAGGTGCGGGTGGTGAGAGGATTCACCACAGACAGAGTGAGGAGCAGAGCAGGCAGATTTACAGGTCATTGCTTTTGGCCAAGCTTGAAAATTGCTTTGAGGCAGAATCCTGTGACTGACAACTCTTCAACGATGATATTCATAATTTCCAAATATACCTGTATTTTATCTTGTTCTTTTGTCATGAAACAGATTCCATTCTTCTTTAATCCAACAAGATACTACATATAAATGAAAAAAGAAAACCCCAAGAAAAGGAATGGCATCCTGCAGATGCACAAATAACTTAAACCTCCAAAACAAATTCATCATTACAAAACAGACAGATTAGAGATATCCACATTATAAAAAGATTCACTTAAAAAAGGACCTGATTTGCATACTCCTTTTCCAGAAACTCAGAAAGCAATTCTTATGGCTAAAGCCAAACATGTTTGCTACTGCCAAAATTATCTCCCACACAAGACACTTCTCTTGTCAGCAGATTGCATTAAAATGCTTTCGTACGCATAGTATGGTTTCTCTCAGAAAAGCAGGTGGGATCAATACCACATGGTCTCTGCCCTTAAGATCTTAACTCAAAAATTAAAGCATGACAGTAAAAAAGGGAGATGTGGGCACCTCATAAACATGAAACAGGATCAGTCACTGGAATTTCATGCTTAACTGGGACAAATGGAGAAATCTTTAGTTGGATGACATAAGAAATGAAATTGAGGAGTTTTATGACAGAAATTAAGGAAACGGGCATATAGAGTAGAGCTCTTCTGTAGAGAAGGAGAGAGGAGATGGTCAAACTAAAACACACTAAACAAGTATGGGATACATGTAGAGGTAAGGAAGCAGACTCTCGAATAGGGACACCGTATGTGAAAATTAGTAGGTCACACTGGAGGAGGCATCAAGCAGGGAGGAACAGTGAAGAAAGGAAAAGCAGAGAGGTTAACTTCGGAGTCTGGAATAACCACTAGGAGTTGCACATCGGCCAAGAAGGCCAATAAGGAAGAAGCTGTGACAGTCCAGGAAAGGGAACTAACCCAAAGCCCTTTCAATCAAGTTCCCAGCGATCTCTAAAAAACAGAATTACAGGATAAAAACCCACAATCTCCTTCACAAGTCCCTACACACTGTCCGAATCCTGAAGCTCTCATCTGAAAAAAGCCTTGCCTCTGTGGTCTATCCCTGATTCTCCTATTCCACAATACTTTTTGTTAAGGCTCCCCCTTCTCTGAGCCTCTGCTAAATGTACTGTGAGCTTAGAATAAGCATGATTAACTCAGAGCAAGTCCCCATTCCTCTCAAAATTGAACTTTCTGCACTTTTTCTTCAATGGGCCTTCCACATAAGAGCTAGGATTGGAATCAAAGGCAACCCCTTAAGCCCCAGGAAGATGTGTTCTTGGTAAGTACACTTCTCGAGTGTAACTTTCTATTTTTTTTTTAGATTTATTTATTTATGCATACAAGAGCTGGGGTACAGGCCGGAGATGCAGGGGGGTGAGAGGATTCACCAGAGACAGAGTGGGGAACAGAACAGGCAGACTGATTGAAACACACTGCTGAGGGGAGCAGTGAATGAGACAGGAAAGGTCTGCTGCGCCATGTGGGTTGTTCCCTGGCCGGCCGGGGATCGAACTCATGCTGCAGAGGCTACGGACTGCTCCATAGTGCGGTGCTTAACCCCTTGCCCCACCAGGGAGGCCCACAAGTGTAACTTCTCACCTTCATAAAAGTAAGGAGACAAGGTACCTTTTAAACTAAAGTGATGATTATAGAGCAGCAACCCAACAGTTTCACAAATATTCTTTCACCGTGTATCTTAACAGGTATAGACAATCCCAATCATGGGGGAGAAAAAAAAAAAAAAACACACAAAGATAACTGCCCTGAAATGGCTTATCATTTTCTGAGATGTCATATATATACCTAAAAAAAAAAAAAAAAAAAAATACATATACCTGAATCTTTTCACCCCTATTAAGCTGCTATTACGAGTGCACTGAGTGTTAATTAATGTAAGTGGGCACAAAGTGTTAACATTATTTTGACATTTTGCATGGTAATCACAAGGTTATAAGTGTGTCTAAGTCCTTCTCATAATATGGTGATGCCAAGTCAAGGGGGGAGGGGAGGAAAAGCCTAATTCATTTTAAAAAGGGACAATGGATAGCATCAATCAGGGGGAAAAAGTTCCAAATAAAGTAAAAACACAAGTATTATTTGACCCTCTGATCTGTAACACCGATAAAGTATCCACCAGATATGAACAAGGCTTCCTCCTGGAGACAATTCACTACTTACTTTAGTTCACCTATTTCAAAAAGACAATTAGTGATAGTTCTAGCAAATACAAAAGAAGAAAGATTCCAAGAATAGTCATTGTCCCCAATTGACAGGAAGACTTAAGTATAAATAATGTGGTTTTCCTTGCATTATTACAGGACATTTTGTTTAGTTTATATTAAAGAAAGCAGTTATATTTTCAAGAGAATATAAGGAAAATGAACTTTTCCTCCCCCTAAATTAAAAAAAAAAAGTCACATAAAAGTACTGCTTTTTATACTTAGGAGAAATCCCCAAATGGGCCAATTTTGTTTGGGCAGGTTAGAGTGTAAATGCTGACTATAAAAAGGAAACCTATTTAAATACTGCAGGCATGGCTTCAAGGACCTCAAGAAAGCCCTCTCTGAAGCAGTAAAGGAGAAAGAATCCCAGGGGAACATAATCTATGGAGAAAGCCAAGCTATACATGGTAAAAGTTAAAAGACTACAGGTCAGATGGGAACAATGGCTACAAACTGTCAAAGAGGATCCCTGGCAGAAAAAAACATCAATTTTGTTTTCGCTAAGGGACAAGCTACGTTACAAACCACTCTGAAACCACAGGGCAATTTGCCCAACAATTAACAGATGGCTTCTAAAGAGAAATACAGAAATGGTCTAGTCCTACCATTGCCACATTCATATCACACATGAGCATTTCTTGCAAAATAACCCAGTTAAAAAAGTTGAAAAGATTAGCTGCTGTAATCCTCCAAACTTAAAATTCACAAAAACACTTTAAGAAGCAAATGCTTAAAAGATTTTGCCTAGACAATGACTCATTAGCACAAGTTCACATCAGCAGCACAGTGATCACATCAATAAGAGAAGCAAAGGCAAAAGCAAAATCATATACTCTACACCTTAGTACATCTTGGTCACTGTTGCTAACTCCAGATACATTTTCCCCATAAAGCAGGAAAAAACTAAACAAAAATAATCTTTTTAATTTATTACCATTTTATCATTTCAGGTACCCATGAATCTATAGCAAGATATAGGTAAAAAGAGACTCAAGAGCATCTTAATTTTAATTCATCTTAAAAACCTTTTATATAATGCCACCTTTATTTTTTAAAGATTTATTTATTTATGCATACAAGAGCTGGGGTACATCCAGAGATGTGGAGGGTGAGAGGATTCACCAGAGACAGAGTGGGAAACAGAACATGCAGATTGACCGAAGTATACTGCTGAGGGGAGCAGCGGGCGAGTCAGAAGAGGTCTGCTGCGCCATGTGGGTTGCTCCCTGGCCAGCTGGGGATTGAACTCGTGCTGCAGAGGCTGCAAATCGCTTCATAGTGCAGTGCTTAACCCCTTGCACCACCAGGGAGGTCCTATAATGGCACCTTTAATCTGCTGTTACTGAAGTTACTTTATTATTCACATTATCTGAGGTTCGTCTTGATGAAGATGCTGTGTTTTTATAATACCAGGTGAAATACTAAAATTATGGACCATCTGATGTGGAAAGAAACTTCTATAGAAGAGCTTCTGGGCTACTGAGGCCATATTACCTGGCAACTCTGCAAAGATTTTTCAGGATTCAAACTGGGAAAGAGCAAAAGGTATATTATTTAGAAGAATCCATCTTTTTGCTACACCGTGTCTCCTCAAGAAAAGGGGTTAAGAGTTAAAGGGCTCCTGCAACGTATATGTAGTCTTATAACCTGGAGACCTAGATTTGCTCAATGGCATTTCATGTGTGAAAAAAGCTCAGCTAAAAGTACCCTTGTCCTTGACAAAGAGTTTCGGGGATAAATATGTAATGCATAAAAATATAATGCTGATTGCATTACAATCAGCCATGTTAAAGAGCTTCCTTAACTGTTGAATGCCATACAAAAGTTAGGTATTCGATTACAAGTATACCACTCAAACAAAGATTTCACTAAACAGTAGTCTGTTAGCTCATAGCCTTTAGTGTCAAGGAGTTTGCCTATTTTGTTGCTGGCAATTTCTTCCTTGCTATTTATGAAGGAACAAGGTGCTAATTATACATTACAAGCCAATCTCCTCAATTTTAGGAAAAAGTTGAAAAATCTTGGGTATGCTGCCAGATGACCTACTAGAAAAGCCCTATTCTCAAATATAATACAACCTATGAAATCACTGCTTATTCTAGCTCTCCTGATAAACACCAACATTAAACTATTGCATTTATACCTAGAGTTCCAATCTTATTTTTTCTCTAGCAAGAAAAACACTTATGTACAAAAAGCTGCATCTCCTTAACCCAAGAGCCTATAATGTATTTGTATTCTTAATCCTCTGCTCCTCCCCCAAAAAATTACATCTAAGACTAAAGGAAGTTAAACTTGCACTATATGTAAAAATCCTTATTTTCTCTTTATAGTTGTGACTTCTATGTGTATAAAAAATTCAGATTAGAGAATTTATTTGAAGAGAGGCATCTTTCTTAAGCTTCCAGAAGATTACACTTACAACTTAACAATTCAATTAACTATTCTATGTGATTTCACATCTTAGTTTCAGTCCTTCCACTCTTAAAGCATGAAGATTAACCCAAAACTTCTTCTCTTTCCTAGAAATTCTTGAAAACTCTGGTTAAATATCTAGAAATAAAAACTGAAAATTAATCACAGCGGTAACTGTCAGGGTTATCATTAAACACAGTTAAAACTTAGTTTCTACACTTTGTTCAGCTGAATAATACTGGGAGACATGAAGACTTTTGGCAACTGATAGTTGCCATGGAAATCTGGCCACAGGTCCATATGACCAATATTGAGCTATGGACAATTCCAAGGAATGCAGAAACAGGGCAAAGAGTACCAGGCAGAACACCAAAATCTGATATCCCAGTAGACTGCAACCAGTACAGCCCTACTCGCCTCCCACAAATGAAAAAGCCCATGAAAACAGGTTATAAAAGAGTCCCAAACGTTTCTTCCAGCTCAGTCAAAATCTCCCATCTCACCCCCTGCTCCCTTGTAGAATGTTTCAATAAATTCACCTTTTCTGTTCTCTAATATGTCTCTGGTAAATTCTTCCATCCCCAGCATCTCCAGTCAGTACCCCTATTTTCCCAGTAATAACTACCTCACAGTTATCAACTTTTTATCAAATAATTGTCCTTGGTCAAATGTTAACTTTTACTATAAGACATAATTAAAGCAAGTCTTCACTTAAAGTCATGGGAAGTTCTGGAAATGCAAACTTCAAACAAAACCCATATTAAAAGAAATCAGGTACTTCAATAATGTCATTTTTTTTCAGTGTTAGTTGGGAGATTGTTTTTTCTCATGAATGCTGTAAGAAAATGATGTTGAGAGCCTCCCTGGTGGCACAAGGGGTTAAGACGCAGCCTATGAAGCTATCCACAGCCACTGCAGCACAAGTTCGATCCCTGGCCAGGGAGCTACCCACATTGTACAGCAGACCTCTCTTGATTCATCTGCTGCGCTCCTCAGCAGTGTATTTCAGTCACTCTGCCTGTTCTGTTCCCTACTCTTTCTCTGGTGAATCCTCTCACCCCCCACACCTCTGGCCTGTACCCCAATTCTTGTATGCATAAATAAATAAATCTTTAAAAAAAAGAAAAAGGAAAATGATGTTGAAGGAAACATTACAGGACTTGCTACACTTCCCAATCTTGCTGTCCCAAGACCCTTAATCCCAGTTTTTGTAATGTTAACTTGTTTCTTCATTGTCATCTAGGATTAAAAAATAGTGACAAAATTTCAAAGGAAACGCAAGTCAAGTGACCAGGAGCTAAGTCATATTTCTAATTCACAAAAAAAAAAAAAAAAAAAAATTTGTTTTCTAAATGCAGACTCTACAACTTCATTAAGATGTTATTCAATGATTTTTCAAATATTTCAATGTTACTCAAATATTTTTCGAAAACCTGATGATATCCTAACCAGGTCATTCCTCTCCCTACACCTACACACCATGTTTTAACTTAAACCTATTAGAAGACACAGCAGGCAGACAGGCTAGTTGAGTGGCTGGTCTAGGCCTGGAGTGAGAAACACTCCAGAACCCCCTGACGTCCTGAGAGAAGTGCATCCTCCCTCTCTGAGCCACCATACCTCAGGTACCTTGTACTACAACTCCTAACAAGCCATGAGCTCTATGTCATAAGTGGGGACTGCTGGGAAAGAGGAAGTAGCTGGGTGGCCATGTTGAGCAGAGAGAACAGAAACTATAAAGGCAGATGATTCCCTCCTGTTCTTTTTTATTCTAGCATAAGTGCTTTGGCAGATAGGAGGATCCCACTCTTGAGAGTACAGCAACAAGGGTTTTTCTCCATAACAGTTTAGGGTCCACTCAGTTTAGTCTGGTATCAAAGCTACTTGACTAGATATTCCAGTCTAATCCTTTAAGCCTACAAAATATTGAACCTGAAAGAATATAAAATTACCTAGATTTTTTAATCAAACAATTACAGCTATGATTCTGTACCAGTGATTTGTTAAGAATAAATAAGCTGCAAGTACAGATAAAACTGGACATCGTGGGGCCTTCTGATGGCACAAGGGGTTAAGACACAGCCTGTGAAGCTGTCCACAGCCTCTGCAGCACAAGTTCGATCCCCAGTCGGCCAGGAAGCAACCCACATGGTATAACAGACCTCTCCTGACTCGCCCGCTGCTCCCCTCAGCAGTGTATTTCAGTCAGTCTGCCTGTTCTGCTCCCCACTCTGTCCCTGGTGAATCCTCTCACCCCCTGCACCTCTGGCCTGTACCCCAGCTCTTGTATGCATAAATATTTTTTAAAAAATAAAACAAAACTGGACATTGTAATTTTAAAAGAGAACTGAAGAGTATCACAAAAAAGGCGGGGGGGGGGGAAGAATATGGACGATGTCTACCACAGATTCCATGGAACCCAGAATTGAAATGCCTACAAATATCTACGTCCCTACTTAGTTGGACAGCAAAGAGTTTTAATTAAATTATGACTCAGTAGGCAGGGAGAATACATGAAGGTCATTCACAGGCAAGTGTGTTCTTTTACATCAGCTGCTATAAGCCACAGGAGTCACCAAACATTAACCTTTGCTGAGAAGCTAGAAATGAAAGACCTGCTGCATGATCACTGTTAATGCCGCCATCATTGGGATCATCTCAGCCATTCTTCAGGTTGCACCAGTCCAACTAAAGAGCAACATAGTGATAGGAAAACGTAATGAAGTGGGGGAAAAGTCACAAGATGTCAGGAGGAAACAGCAATATCTTCATTGTGCCTACTCTGATTTTTACTTACTTGTATCCGAATTTTGTTTTCTCCAAACGCTTAACACTGTGAATCACGTGAGTCAAATATTTGAAAGAAAAAAAATGTGGTTTCATTTATAAAATACACAAATAAACACCTCTCAGAAGAGGGACAAGATCCTTGACCAAAAGGTTTCATTTTCCTGAAAGCTAAAAGTCAGGGGACAATAAGCAACCTGTCCAAATCAAAGAAAACTATGACCCTACAAGCTCTGGGAAAATGAGGAGAATGCCAATCTTTGAGTGCCACTGGCAACGAAGACTACTCTATAATATGAGTAAAGGGCTTCCCTGGTGGTGCAGCGGGTTCAGCACCGCGCTGTGAAGCTGTCCGCAGCCTCCTCAGTGGGGGCTTGATTCCTGACCGAACAGGGAGAAATCCCCCATGGCAAGCAGACCTCTCCTGTCTTGCCCGCTGCTACCCTCAGCGGTGTATTTCGGTTGTCTGCCTGTTCTGCTCCCTGCCGTCTCTGGTGAATTCTCTCACCCTCCCATGCCCCTGACCTGTACTCCAGTTCTTGTATAAATAAAATCTTTTTAAAAAATAAATTAAATAAAATAAAATGTGTAAGAAGCGAAAGACAGTTCTGAAACAACCCTCAGACTCTACCAGTAGAGGTAAAAGTTATTCTAAATAAATAGTGACACCTCTTTTCCCCAATACAGAGTAATACATCTCAGTATCTTGACAATTCAAAATTGCAGTTTAAGTTTTCCCACATCATAGATGCTTTAGAGAAACTAGTTGAGCAGACATGGTACCTTAGAAAACTAGAACTTAGAATTTAATGTTATAATAAAAAAAATTAAAAGTAAAAAAATTAGAAATAAAAGAATATAGAGGTGTGAAAGGTTTACAACTAAATGGAAGTATCACACCCCTGAACCAGAAAAGGGTTCAATCTCCCACTGTGCTTGAAATAACTTTTTATGGAAAGCTCTCTGATCTAAAGATGTTGACTACTCCTGCCTTGATTGTCAAGGCATCTAGAAGGGGATGCCTGGAAGCTGCACCCGCTTTGACAGCCCTGTGTGGAAAGGTTAAAACAGGAACTTCTATTACAAAAGTTACACTCTTATGGATCAAAATAATATCAGCAAACAAATCAGTAAGTTTACTTTCAGGTATGTTAAAAGCAAATCCTCAAAAAAAAAGATGTGAATTACTCAGCAACACTGGAATTTTCAATTATTAGGAATACAAATTGGTTCTAGCTAACTAGCAGAATGGGGTTTATTAAAGAGGCACAGGTTTTTTTTATTTTTTTAAAGATTTATTTATTTATGCATACAAGAACTGGGGTATAGGCCAGAGGTGCAGGGGTGAGAGGACTCACCAGAGACAGAGTGAGGAACAAAACAGGCAGAGCTACTGAAATACACTGCTGAGGGGAGCAGCAGGCGAGTCAGGAGAGGTTTGCTGCACCAGGTGGGTAGCTCCCTGGGCAGGGATCGAACTCATGCTGCAGTGGCTGCGGGCTAGCTTCACAGGTTGCACCTTAACCCCTGTGCCACCAGGGAGGCCGAAGGCACAGGTTTTTTAAATCAATAGAGACTGGAAACCATTATCTCAGAGTCAGAACAGATAGGTTCTAATGATATATGTCACCATCAACAGTTCATCAACCCATCTCTCCTTAAGAGCCTGGGACGATTCAAGGAGAAAATGCCTAGTTGATTTTACTTGGGTTCTATACTGGCCTCTTGCCTACACTAAGACAGGGACAGAGAAGACCTGCCTGGTTGGCTTCTACAATTCCCTCCCACCAGGTATAAACCAGGAATCAGAAGTTCCCGTTACTCAATGGTACTAATAAAATGAAAATGTGAGGGAGTTCTCTTGAATCCATGAAGGACCTTACAAATCTGAGAAGAAATACCTCTCCCATTTCTGCTCAAATGAAAGATTGCATCAAAGATTAAATGGAATAATCAACAAATCACTAGCGGACAAGATATCTCTGCATATGTAAAGCACAGCTTCTACATCCTAGCTCAAAAACAAAGCTGTCCACTTAGAGAATCTATCTCTTGCCCCCTCCAATGTATGGCCAGTCCCTTCCACCTCTACTTCACCTCAACAATAAGGTACCATGATGAGAAATAACGTTCAAGACTTAGGATCTCTTCAGTAGTCAGTCAATGCTTTGAAATCAAGTATCCTAAACTAGCTGACCTATTTCTAGTATGCCCAAGATTCATAGCCAAAAAAGTGGGTAAAGTTTGAGTCATATCACCTTCACCAGTATTACCAGATAAGACCTTGAAACCCTAGAGTTAAATCTTCCTTATGCCAATTAACAGAGGCCTTTGAAAGCTCCCCATTAAGACAGGTAGAAAGTAGGCAACAGAGAGAAGAAAAGTCAGTATGAAGTTTGAATACTTTAATAAGAAGTACTATAATATTCAAACTCACACAACCTGGGGGAGACTTTCTGCTAAATCTCAACTCATGGAACCGCTCTTCAGTCGTCAACAGCCAACCTCTGAAAAAAACAGTCACTTGTGTGGAATGATGTTCCCACAGCCAGCAGGTACTTGGCTGGTGCAAATAGAGAAGGCAAAAGTCCAAGATATGAGACCTAAATTTTAAAAGACTGTTCTAGTCAGTAACACGGAATCTAAAATAATGTAAAGGCAGAAATGGGCCACAGATACCTGCCTGAAAATTCAACCTAGCCCAACATCTGGTCTCCCAAAGTTGCTTCAGGAAATGGCTCTGCTTTGTGGGTTGTTTGAGTAATTGGTTAATTGCTTTTTCTGGTGGTGATTTTATGAGGTGGTTGAAGGAGGCTATGGCAAGAAGGGAAATGGAAGGAAAAGCTAAAACCACAGAAGAGAATTTCTACTTTTCCTTCTTTGGCTCCTTCTACTGAGGAAGGGCTTTCTGCCAAGATTTCCACCAGGTTCTCAGCAGAAACAAGAATGAAGCAAGGTAAAGAGAGCTGCCTGGAATATTGCTCACTGTGCCCCAGGACACCACACAGATACTCCTCTCCAGGTGCTATGACTCTGGGGAGGAGAAAGTAGAACAGTGTGAATGCAGGAAGAGTGCTGAGTAGCAAAACGGCTTGAGATCTCGTCTCTGAATCTACTGTGTATACCACTGCCTCTTCCTCCAAGTGTCCTCTCATTAGATGCCTATTGAGAGAGATTGGCAGCAACTTCCGAAAGAATAAAATAATACTGAATCGGGCTGATCAACTGCATGGGGGCAAGATGGAGGTGTCCCTATAAGTAGCCAACTCTCTGAAAAAGTGCTGCACAAATCCATTATTTAAACTGGATGTTCCTTTTATGGGGAAAATGGCAAGTTTGAAAACAAATAAGCTATTTCAGGGGAAGGGACTAGTTTTAAAAACTACATGGAAATGAAGGGAAATAAAATACACAGAGGAGTCCACAGGCCAAGAAAGAAACCTAATTATCTTCTAAAAGGATCACTATAATTCGTTTTTCAAATACTTGGATGTAACAAATATGGTTCACATTTTACTTATATTTGCTTATAAATATTGTTCCCTATACACTTTCACTTATCGCTTTTTACTTATATTTGCCTAGAATAGGCAAATTCATAGAGAGAGAAAGTAGAATAGTGGTTACCAGGGGTTAGGGTACAGGGATAGAGGTGGGTAAGGTAGTGTTTAATGGGTTCAACAGCCTTTGGGATAATTATTAATGGTTGCACAACACAGTGAACATATTTATTACCACTGAACTATGCATTTAAAATGGCTAAAATGGTGAATTTTATATTATTTTATCACAATAAAAATGATTTTTTAAAATTTGAATCAGGTATGAATCAGTGTGATGCTTCATGTATGCCAACAGTTTAATTTTAATTCTAGAAGGAATATCATCTAACACACTATCATGAATATAATCCACTAGTTAACCAGAATAATACAAGAGCCACATTCCAAAAGTAACTAGTCCAAGTCTATTATCTGTATCTCAATCAACAACCAATTCACTGCTAATTAGCATAAATGAATGTCAAAATGAGGTTTTATTCCTTGAGTTAGAGTTATTTTTTAATTAGTATATTAAGCATTAGAAATGGGGTCTCAATGGTAAAACTAAAGGTGTTCAAGTTATATAGATGGGCCAAATTAGTTTAGAAACTATCTATCCAAAGTGGCTTATAACTTGTGCCCTTAAGGCTAGAAATCTTAAATATGAAATGGTCCTGAGTTTCATCCATTGAAAGATTTTTTTTTTTTGCCCCAAGATTTATTTATTTAGACAAAAACCCGGGTACAGGCCAGATGTGCGGGAGGGTGCGAGGATTCACCAGAGACAGAGTTGGGAGCAGAACAGGCAGACTGACTGAAATACACTGCTGAGGGGAGGAGAGGGCGAGACAGGAGAGGTCTGCTTGCCATGTGGGTATCTCCATGGCCGGCGGGGAAAGATTCTTTTTAATGATGCTATGGGCACAGATTCCCCAACTCTGGAATGTTGTTAGTTTCATATGAAAAGGATTTCATAAGGTATGTTCCAAGCACCTAAAAAAGAATAAAAAACTGGGACTTCATTAAGCTTGCAAAGTAGTTAGTTGTATCAATCATTTTGCGTCTGGTTGCTAAATGTCAGTACACGTGGCAGAATCTCATCTTCAGAAACAATGAAACCTCATCCCTCCCTCTTTGGTGCCTACTGTCACCTACCCCAGATTATGTAAGAGGCACAAAGACTAAACTAACTTAGATCCATTTAAAGAAAGAAAAAAAAAAGAGAAAGGACTCTTAAGTAGTCCCTTGTCCAACTTTAGAAGCTAAGAAAGACAATCAATGTCCTCCTTGTATTGATGACCACATCATTAGATATTTGTATAAACAGAGAACTTTCCATAAACAGAGAACTAATATCTCAAATAGCAGCAAGGAAGCTGAGCCCAGAAGATTCCACCCTCTGCTTTAAGTAGTACATCAGGTCATGTTGTTAATTCTCTACAATACAGGATGGTGGATATAATACACTGAACATTACTGTGTCTTTCTGCAAAGTCTTCTCTTTCCAGTACTTACAAAAGGAAACAGATATAAAGCACAATAATAAATTAGCATTGCCAATTCTGTACAGTAGTCCCCCCCTTATCCAGTTACATCATGGTCCAAAAATATTACATACAGTAAAATACTTGAGAGAGAGACTACATTCATAGAACATATTAAAATACATTGTTATAATGCTTCAATTTTATCATTGTTATTCTCTTACTGCATCATATTTGCAAATTAAATTATCATAGGTATGTACATATAGGAAGAAAACATAGTATATATAGAGATTAGTACCATCTGTGGTTTCCAACATCCAATAGCGTACTTTAGAGCAAGTCTCCCACAGATAAGAGAGACTGTTGTATTTTGCTACAATTATAACATAAATGAAGGGAATTAACCCTGAAATAAAGGTCTAGTAATACTAAGACTACAAAGACAGGAAAATAAGTCTGGTTTAATATCTTGAGGTCAAAATGTTAGAACCCCAAATTAGTCTTCTTGAGAAGGTAATATGCTATCTGCCTTATGCATGGCAGAATCTCTTGGCACTATGTTTAAGAAAACCTAGGGTAACAGAAAGGTTCACAAAGAGAAAAGTCACAGAATTCTACAATTAGATAAGACTTCAGGTGATTTAGGAAATCACCTTTATCTTATATGAGGTATGTCCATTGATTTGAATACACTATCACTAGCCTATTTAGATATATCCTGAAGTAGACAAAATGCAAACTATAATCCATTTTTGTGGAAGAAAGCAAGCTCCCACACACTAGTACCAGGGTTAATAGGATTCTGAAGACAGTGCCTTGGAGGCCACTGTACTTATAATCCAGTAACGCCTTCAGTCTCAATTCAAAGCATCAAAATGGAAATCAAGTTGCTCTACCAGGTTCCAGTAACTCTGAATACAATGAAATAATTCTGGTTTATCTGTTTATAGAAAGCTATATAGGGCCTCCCCGGTGGCGCAGCGGTTGAGCGCTGGGTTGCGAAGCTGCCCACGGCCTCTGCGGCACCGGTTCGATCCCTGGCTGCTCCCCGGCCATGAGAGGAGGGTCCCACATGGCGCGCAGACTTCGGTCCTTCTGCCTGCTCTGCTCCCCGCTCTGGCTCTGGTGAATTCTCTTACCCTCCCGCGCTTCTGACTCTACCCAGTGCATGTATAAACAAACAAACAAATAAAAAAGCTATATATCCTTTTATTATTTTTTTTCCTTCTATCATTGCTCATTTTTATACAGTAATTGGTTTCTCCCCTCAGCTGGAGTCCCCATATTCTCCCACCCTATCACCTGGGAACCATCACCACAGTCCCTTGTGTTCTTCCCTCCCCTGTTTTGACCCCCTCCTTTTCCCTCCCCTGCTGTGTGCCTCAGATCTATGGGCAGCTCACAAGTTTTGTTTTCAGAAAGCTATGCATCCTTTTAAACATCATTTTACAAGAAGAATGTTATTTTCTCTGGAATAAACCCCAATGGTCAAGCAGGATAAGAGTCCAGGGCTTCACCACATCTACTCTTCAAAGTAATAACTAGCCACATCTATTACTTCAAACAAAAAAAAAATGCAAATTTTAGTTGAGGGGAAGGTTGGGGAGGAAACAGAGGACTTGTGAGCCACATACACTCCCTCTCCAAAATCAAAGCATGTAAAAAACTGAATTCCAACAAAAAGTACAATGATGAGAAAAGAACTCATTAAGAGCTAAAAATAAACTCTAATTCACAATATGCATAAGGATTTAACAAAAAAGGAAAACAAGATGTAAAATTGCATCTGCTAAGTTAACCAAGTCCTCATGGAAATCGCCACCCCCCCACCCCTCGCCACACACCACACACAAACTGAAATCTGCAAAGTCTGTGATGACTGAATAAAGCAATGCTTTAAATGTTTTCAATGAATATTTCAAGAGAAATAAAACAAAGGGATAGCAATTTTTTTCTGCATTCTCAGATCTGCTAACACTACAGGAATACTGGATCTCTTAACATCCAAATACACAGGTCTCGGTCTCTCTACTTGAAAATCTCATTTGATGAAATCAGAATATTTAGTCATAGCATTTATAATTTATATAAAAGGGGTATTAATCTGAAGGAAGATGATGTCAGTAGAAGGGAAAACAAATCTCAGTTGTTATCCTAAACAGTATCTCATGGCTCAATTTAACGACTTGCTGACCTTTCAGTTCAGTAAGAGTCCATCAGGAAAGGCAGGTGACAGCACCTTTATATTTTAAGACAAGCCAATTCATTGTGAATAACATTCACACAAAACTGCACAAAGTAGTAACTCCACACACCAGTGCTCCAGTTCAGAGACTTGTTTAATATCATTAATCATCTTTATTGGGTTCCCAAATCCCACCTCATACTTCCTATTCCTACATTGCCCCACCCCTAGAAAATTGATTTTGTTGTTGAAATGGTCTAAAAGCAAAGGCCATTAAATAAGCCTTATATTCTGTCCACTAAGACTCTAAGAAATTCTAAGACAATGAATCTATTTTGAGAACTTTTTCAAAAATCTTTTTACCTGGGGGGGGGGGGGGAAGACACCTGCAATTGTCACATAACTAAATGAGTTATAAACTGGTAAGAAGAGGATAGAAGAGAGAGATTACCCTGTGTGTGCTGGACACTTTACGGAAGAAATTTTAGTCATAGTCAGAGTTCATATAAGGCTATATTACAAGTAGGCTAAGCTGGGATTCGAATTCAAGCCTCACATGTTCTTTCTGGACTAAAACTTCTAATACAAATGTGTATGAGGTCACGTCTCTAGTAGGGGAGTGTAAGGTAGCAGGCATTTTGTTTCAATTATAAAAGAGATGTCTACATAAAAGTGGGCAGTACCATGTTCTTCCACACCACTTATAAGCAGCCACCTCAGACTAACTGCTGGGAACTACAGTGGATTTGAGCAGCCAGGTGAAGCTATGTATCACAGAAGACAGATGGGCTTTGGGGAAGAAGGAAAAAGAGAGCTCTTGCTTCTGTGGTCTGACATTTGCCTGATATGTCTAGGAAGGAGACATGGAAACAAACACTAGAGGAGAAACATGCAGAGATACATGGGAGAGACACGCAGGTAGAAGACACATCGGGAGGCTGACAATGGCAGTAATTATTCTTATGTGGTACCTCCTTTTGTCCTAGTTTCTGGAATTTGCCACAGAATCCCTTTCTTACAGTTTTCCCACCAGAAGGTGCCTTAGACTTGGGTATTTACCTATGAGGGGATGGGTAATTTAGGGTGTGTTATTGGGAAGCTACTATCCTTTCTACTATCTCTTTGCACACCAATTCTATTCACACTTAGATTCTACTTTGCCATTGTGCACAAAGATGCAGCACCACTTTAGAGCATGCAAGTGTGGGGATCCTTGGGTACCTACTCAGTCACATGCTAACACTAGGATAATCCCAAACTAAGCAAATAACAACCCTAGTGTAGTAGGGATTTAAGAAATCTTATTACCACTGCATTTAAGTCCATGCCATGTGAAAAGACAGGAAGGAATGCTTATACACAGCTTAAATACTGCCATGCTGCATCTTTTGTTCCTTGAAGTAGGCATAATTGAAAACAAGGAATGATCAACCCTCAACTAGCTAAAAATGATGTAAGATATAAGAGATTATGGAGATCACAAAAAAGTTTTAGCTGAGAATCTTCACAATACCTGGACGAGCTTCCAATGCCACTTTTATAGCTTAAAACCCCTCAAGATATATTTGACGACTGATACCATCTCCAATAAAAAGGAAATCCAACAGTGTCAAAATATTGACATTTCAAATCTTTAAAAAAGAAAACCAACTATATTAAGGAGCAAAATGTGCTAAATGAGCCTGCCTATAGTCCTGACTAATCAAATGACACAAGTAAAATGCCAGAAAATATTTTTTAAAGTTGATATTTTTAGTTGGAAATGCACAATCTGAGGATTTCCACACCTCTCAAAATTCAGCAGCGGCAGTGAGCTCCACTGAAAGTCAACTAACGCTGAACGAGCTCTAAAGAAATTGGTGATTTCTAAAACTCAGCTTTAGCTTCAATGATCAACTATTCTGTTCAGGAAAATTTAAAAGGAAATGTTCCAATAGGTGCAAAATAACAAAGCTTTCTCTCTTCATAATTTAAACAAAAAGTTAAAAAACAAAGGTTGATGGGTAGTGTTATAGATAAGGTAAGAAAAGGAACAGAGACCATCAAAAGAAAAACTGGTTGATTTTATATTCAATCATGTAAAGGTATGGGGGGAATAAGTCAATTTCATACTTGGGAAGGTACGAGAATTTAATATTCTATAGATCACAAAGGAATAAATAAAAAATTATCAGAATTTAATTGTTCTTTATCTTTTCCCACTTCATCTTTTTTTTAAAGGATTTATTTATTTATGCATACAAGAGCTGCTACGGCACAGGCCAGAGATGCGAGAGGTGAGAGGATTCACCAGAGACAGAGCAGGGAATAGAACAGGCAGAATGACTGAAATACACTGCTGAGGGGAGCAACAGGCGAGACATGAGAGGTCTGCCTCACCATGCAAGTTTCTCCCTGGCCGGATCAAACTCGTGCTGCAGAGGCTGTGGATTGCTTCATAGTTCGGTGCTTACCCCCCTTGTGCCATCAGGTAGGCCCCCACTCCATCTTCTCTTAATCCACATTTTCCATTACTACTATGACAGTCACTACATAATAAATTGAAAATGATTTCTGATCTATCCTACGAATTTTGATGATAAAAAACAAAAACTGAAAATGGTCAAAAGGCGTGGAATGGTCAAAAAGGTGTGGAAATGGTCAAAAAGGTGTGGAATAGAAATGGTCAAACTGAAAATGGTCAAACTGAAAATGGTCAAAAAGGTGTGGAATAGAAATATTAACCAAGGACTCACTCATACCCTGCTAAATTTTAAGGGGGGTAAATCCTAACAGAATTTCAACTTTATTTTATGAATTTGTACACATTATCAAAATTTAAATTTTGCATCAAGGTAATAAAGGAATAATAAAATAATGTCAAAGGGACTAAAAAACACCATGTCCATAATCTACTGGGCAAGACAAATATGGTCATTGTAGAAGTTCCAGTGACATTAGGGATAAAAAAAAGCACGGTATCATTATTCCTAAACCTCATTAATATATTCAAATTCATTTTCTCAGTAAATGTTTTCAGAAAGCAGGTGGAAAACTGTGCAACCAGCTCTTGGGAGTTGCAATACTTTTCTTCATTTTTGTCTAATGGGATAAAATATAACATAACGCAAATATCAACATGAACAAATCAGAGAACAAAAATCCAGATGGTTTATAAATTAAAAAGGAATAGTTCTGTTTCAAATTTTTCTATATCCTCACATTGCTTTCTCTCCCCATCAACTAGCTACATAAGATTTCATTACCACTGGATACACAAAGAAGTTACTTTTTCTGTTAAGATTGCTAATTGAGAGTTAACTCATTTCATGGTGAAGGGGTCCAGAATATGCCATGCCAAAAATACTACTACCTCGGCATAGGGATGGTTTTGCTGAAGGCAATTAAGAATCAACAATCAACAGAAGAGTTTTGTGAGCTATCCTTTTCTTCCTTTGGAAAAAAAAAAAAAAAAAAAAAGGGCAAAAATTTCCTGTGGAAGGTTGCCCTTCCCCTCATCAGGAAGAGAACTCTCACCACAACTGGAGGTGGAGAGCTTGCATAAACAGGGGCTAAATAGCTCATATCTCCCACTAGTTTCTCTCCTATACTCCTGGTCACTTCCCTAGGACTTAGCCCTTGGGGCCTACAGCACCTTTCCTTTATTAAAATGGCAAAGGAGGGCCTCCCCGGTGGCGCAGCGGTTGAGCGCTGGGTTGCGAAGCTGCCCGCAGCCTCTGCAGCGCCGGTTCGATCCCCGGCTGCTCCCCAGCCACTGGAGGAGGGTCCCACATGGCGCGCAGACCTCTCCTGCCGCCCGCTGCTCCCTTCAGCAGTATACTTCGGTCCTTCTGCCTGCTCTGCTACCCGCTCTGGCTCTGGTGAATTCTCTCACCCTCCGGCGCTTCTGACTGTACCCAGTGCTTGTATAAACAAAACAAACAAACAAATAAATAAATAAAATAAAACATGCCTCTATTAAAAAAAAAAAATTTTTTTTCAAAAAAAAAAATAAATAAATAAAATGTCAAAGGAGCCCTTGAGTCTCACCACTTCTTACAAAGTTTCACATCTTTTTTCTGAAGGCCACTGCACATAGGTATTAATAAAAGTCTTATGCCTCTTCTCCTGTTAATGTGTCTGTTTTCCCCTCCAATTTCACTGATAGATAATCAGCATATAATATCTTCTGTTAGGTCCAATGACTGAGGGTCTACAACTTAAACTAAGGGCAGAGGAAGTTTTCCTTCCTGATAATTGTATAGGATGACATTCAATTTCTTAAATTTTATAAATTTCTAAGTTCATCACCCTGAAACCCTTTATAGAAACTAATCAGCACAGAAACTTTGAAAACTGTTCTAAAAGACACCCAGGGTCAAGGTATGAGAAGGAAAAAAATGAACCTAGAATAATATATTTTAAAGGTTTCCCCTAAAACTTTGCAGAAAGCTCCTACAGTGATAACATTTTTTTAATGATTGATTAACCAAAACCTTTGGAAAAGAGAAAGGTACAATAGAAAAATAATTAGGTTTAAAGACATAGTGATTTAAAAAAAGATATAGTGATATTCAAATAGTTTCTTCAGTGCCATAAAAAATGAATTTCACTTTATTTTATACAAATGTAGAAACTAAAATCTCAAGACAGCCATATTCAAATATATTGTTTTTTACAGTTAATACACTAGGAACCACCAAAGCATATACCCTATGCAGTCAAGTTATCTTGTTTCATGAAGACCGGGGCGCATACCCTTCTATTTTCAACTATTCTGAAAAATCAGAACTCTTAATCTCTTTATAAGATGGACACCTAGCAACTCACCTTAAGATTGTAAGTGATACACATAACCACACCTTCAAATTAATGTTCATCAAAAGAGTCTCACGTTCACTATGACTGACTTCACAGTAATTAAATGCTATTAAATCTGAAGGTGTGCATTAGATTAATAAAATGCCAATTATGTGTTTGAATCCTAAGGAACTAAAACTATCTATTTTTTTAAAAGAGGAGGGTAGAATACCATGCCATTAAAATCAAATTTGAAAAGCACATTATTCTGATACAATAAAGCAGGATCAAACTAGCTTTAAAGTTCTCAGGAAGTAAGAGAGACTTTCAGTTAAATCCAGCTAGAATTCCCACATAAAAAAAGATTTTACCACATACCCCCTAAGGGAGGAAAATGAGGGTTGTGTTGGCATCTAAGGCACAGTCTTTTCAAAGCTCATGATTATCTGCAAAGTCCTTTCTCCAGCCTGTTATTTTATTCATTTGTTTTGGCCTTTGTTTCTCCCCTTTGTTTGAAAACTTCTAGTTAACAGCTGATGGAATCCTGCAAGGAACTTACCTCAAACAATTCCTGGAGTAAGAGTGAAGCCATCACACCAATATAAAAAGGGGCAACACTCATTACTCCAGGTCTTTTAGAAGAGTTAACAGCAAGAGAACAAACCAGCCAATGTTCTGAAGATTACATATTTATACACACGTGCACACATGCACACTCTTTTAGGGACAGGTCAAGGAGTAAAGGCAGCTAGTGACTTTTAACCCTGACATCTCTAGTTCTTAACCCCAAGAAGTAACTCAACAGAGAGCTATGCTCTTAGGGAACTACACCTGAAATCAAATTTGCTGTAGAATCAGGCACTGCATTTATACTTCTCCCTCCCACCCACCAGAATCCAGGTAGATCTGGATGTCTCTGGTTTTTTCCACCCTGCAAAACATTCAGGGAAAAAAATGGAAAATTCACAGATAACTAAACATTTCATTTCCCACCTGTAGAGATTCTTATTCAGTAGTTCTGGACAGGACCCAGGGACATGTATTTTTGGCAGTCATTCCAAGTGATTCTAGTATAGGTGCTCTACTTACTGACCATAATTGAAAGGACATTGTGATTCTCAACACTTCTTTCTTCAGGCATCAAAATCACCTGGGAGCTTTCCAACAACAGACTCCCAAGGCCTCTGTTATCTCAATTTTTAGACCTTCCTCAGGTGAGGAAAGGTAACCAGACTTGGGAATCACTAGGCTAGAATATCTGTATTCACAGCCACAGATTATAAAGTTTGTAAAGCAGCACATATGTTTTCATTTTATGCACCCCTCATTCTTGACTTTCAAAATTCTTATGATCCCCTTCAGAAGACACACCAAAAGATGGCCCTTGGTGACTCTGTAAAAATTATATGCTTCGTCATAAATTCATCTATTGGGTCTGAGCTTAATTTCTCTAGTATGAGAGCTGGTCTCCAACAAGAGACAAGGAAGAAATATCTTGGAGTCAGAAAACCAAAAATCTGGTCCCTGCTCTACCACACTTAATAGCTACATGATCTTAGATAAGTCATTTCACAACCCTGGGCTTCTCACTGCCTGTAAGTGAGGAAGTTGGCTAAGGTCATTTTCAAGGGTTTTTCTGACTCAAACACTATTACTCATTCCTTGCATCATAAAATCCATTTCACTCCTCTAAATTGCAGCATCAGCAGGTGTCAAGGACTAAAGTGCATTTAAGAACTCGAAGGGATGGCCCCACATCAGCTAAGCTGCAGTACAAGCAGCAGCAGCTTTCTCATGATGAATGCCTATAGACAGGAAACAGGATGAAGCATAAAGCTGGGCACGAGCCCAAAGACAGGGTCTAACAAACAACATAATAGAATTTTAGCTAGAGAGATTAGCTTATTTGCTTCTGAAGGCATTTCTTAATGTATTTCCCTAAATCTCATTCCATCAGAATAGTGACATTAATTTCCTAACACTGACAAAATCTAAAAATTATTTACTCTCTTTTAGGATTTAGGAAAGAGGCACATATACTCTCCAAAATAGATATTTTTGTACCTGAGATACAGTTTTGTAATTCAGCATTATTTAAGGGAATATTTTTTTAAAAGTAAAGACATTTAAATTTTCTGCCCGAAAGAAAAGTGATTCCAGTTTTCTAATAACGCAGATAATTAGTGTTCATGCTCTTACAAATCAGAAATACAAAGAATTAGTTCAATCACTCCCCAGGAGAGAGAATAAGTTGGATCAGTAGAGGGGTCCAAAGAACTCTGACTTGACTCGAAAAATAAAATGTGTACTGAGAAACTGCACAAGCTGGCTAATGCTAACCACCACAGGGCAGGATCCAAAGTGCCACAATTTTTTTAAAAACCTTTCTAGAGATATGTTAATGGTAGCATTTAGAAAGATGTCCACATAGCAAAGTGCAACCATTCAAAACTCAGTTTTAGAAATCCACCATTTACTAGACTACTTCGTTCAAAACAAATATTCACTAAGAAACTCAGGATAAAAAAAAATCTAAGGTAATTTTATGCTTAAAGCTAAATGAGTCAAACCCTTTAATATGCCATTTTAACCCATACTAATAGTAAGATGTCAGTGGACAGAAAAAAGCATTATAGAAGAGATCATTTGTATACCAATCTGCCTACTCAACTTTCTAAATTACACGTGACAGTGGACTATATTCATTTTCTGAAACATGCTCATATTTTATTGATAAGAACAGGTTACAGAAGAAATTCACATTGTCTGATAACCAGTAAACAAATGATTTCAAAAGTTTTTATCTAGCAACCTGATTGCCGGGAGTCTAGAGCCAGGAAAATTTCTCCCTAAATGAGTTCTGGGATTAAAAAAAGTCTAGGAAACTCAAGTTAAACAGGTTTCTTAACAGCAGAAATGTCAATATAGTTTTTAATATGCTGATGATCTGCAGTGTGGATCTTACTAAAAAACTGTGGAGTACAGCATTTCTCAATCTTGTCCATCAAAGGAGCACTTATTTTGAAGTGGATTTCTGACTTTATCTCCTGGAATGAAGATTAGAAAACAGCTATAGGCCTCATGGCCACTCTGGGATTTTCTTGGGTACTCCACCTGCTTACTGGAGATTTTAAACAGAAATTTTGCCATGACAAAAACCTCCACTATCCTCCCTCATTGAAGACAATGGAGTGGAGGTGGGGGTAAAATAAAGAAAAAATCTAATGCAGTTTGCCAGTATCTAACCACATATCTCAGATTATCTGTGTGCTGTGGTTCTATTATCTTCCAGCACACTAAAGTCAGAGAGGTAAAGGGTGTAAAGAACTAAAACTCAAATTTCAGGTTTTGCCACATAGCGATCTAGAACAAGGTTTACAAAATATAATTAATGACAACCAAGGTGAAATGCATACATTGTGCAAAAAGGAAAAATGCTGTAAAAAAATATCAAAGAAAATAAAAGGAAAATACCACAACACACACACACAAAAGATAATTAATGATGACCACAGAGAAGAAATGAAACCCTGTGTGATGTTACATATAAAAATTGCCTAATACAAAGGATACATGATTTGTTGAATACTTTCATCTACTCCCAGGATCAAAATCAAAAAATGTGACTTCTATGCCTATTCAAAAATATTGTTAAGTGGTAGGAATAGCAATTAAGCAATCAAACGAGAACTCACACCATTTATGCTATGGTCTTCAAATCATTTATCACAATCAGAGTGGCAAAATTCACATATAAAAAATGCTGTTTTCCAAAAAAAAAAAAAAAATCATTATCAGGACAGACACATGTAAGAGTCTTTTCTCTACCCTTTTTCAACTTTTCAAAAACTAAATTTCATGTGTACAGCTAACAATGATTTTGGAAAAATAGAAAAATCATATCTGTTTGATTGTAAGTATTCAGAAACAAAAGACAAACCTTACCAATGATATCATGGTGAACACCTAAGTAACATAATTAGTTAAAATATAATTATTCAGTATGAATTGATAACAATCAGTTTTTAATTAGATTTTATTGGATTTCATATTCCTCTCTGTGAAATTCAATCTGTAGCTCAAGGAAATGGAAGCCAAAAATGTGAGGCCGGGTCCAGATGACAGCTCTAAAAACGCAATCATCTTGGAAAGAGTAAGTCCTATCGTCTTATAAAAGAACAGCAACAAAGTCAAAATTAAGCTCAGCAGTTACTTGTTGTGACTCCTTCCTCTGCCCTCTACCACACACTACCCAGAGGGATTTGAAGCCAAAAGATTACTTGTCTGAGGTCACTTTAGATTAGTTCCATTTCAGACTCTTCACACTGTCTTACATATCCTTTACTCATTTACACGAATTATTACTCTACTTTTGGTGAGGAATCATGTAAGGCAATTTGATACATACCATCAAATTTAACAGTAACATGGAAAAGCTATGAAATCTCTCTCTACTTCATACAGTTAAATGTTTGAAAACAACTCCTACAGGAAGCATTTACCATCTTTCCCAGTAACATGCTCCCTAAATAGGCTTTAGATCATTCTAAAAATGTATCCAAATCTTAAAACAAAGGTTATTTTCCCACTATCTAATATTCAAAATTTACCACAGGCCAAATTACCACCCTTTCATTCTTTATGACACGAAGAACAACTCATGATACCCCTTTTTTTCCTTTTCCTGTTAAGGAACAGAAACCTAAGATTCTGCTACAGCCAAACTGTATCAGTGCAAATTCTCACACATTGACAAAGTCAATAGTATCACATACTCTGCCATATAAACCATAAGAACTACAGACTTAAGGGAAAGGACATTTATGAGGTTCTTAATACTCCCAAATACAATATTCTCCGTATATTGCATCGTTCAAATGCTCAAGCATGTAATAAGCTCAGGGAACCAAAAAACTAAGAGGTTAACATGTCACTACCACAGACACAAACACACTTTTAGAATATTTTTCAAAGATGTTATTGTACAGTTCAGAGTATGCAGAAGTCTAGTTATAATACACACTTTCCATAAAAATTTTTTATACTTGAAAAGAAAAACTCGAAAACAAGTTTCACACTGCTAATGTAGTCAATAACAGAAAAAAAAGTAAACATAAAATGCGAATAATTTACAAGTTGCAAACTTATTATTTTCTCACATCCTGAAACACATTTCTTTAAATGGAAGTAACCTATATAAAACCACATACCTGTTATTTTGTCTCTTACAAGCTTACAGGATTCTATCTCACCGATGCTGCCAAAAAGACTCTTTAGTTCCTCCTGTGTCATATTCTGAGGAAGGTAGTTGACTATTAAGTTGGTCTTGCTGTCCTCTGTGTTTCCAGAGTCAACTGGTGATGAGCAGTTGTTGTTTATGGTGGTTGGACCATTGGCTGTGTTATTGCAAGTTGGTCCATTAGACAGTTGTGTTTCCATGGCAGCAATTACCTGCTAAAAACAGAGAAAATAAGAAATGTCAGAATTCATATTTCATAAACTATTAGCGATTCCATCCAAGAATTTTAGAACTTGTCACTAAACACAAGTCATTCTGCTGAAATTACAACAAAGCTTCAACAGAAGTGCAACACCTATGCTAATTCTTCATATTAAACTATTCAATTTAAAAATCACAATTAAACTCGCATACATAGTCCAGACATGCACATAAGCATAATGTAAGTCTTAAGCATTCTCTAGAACCACATTCTGAGTCTACTCACATACCCTTACTCACCTGCCATGTCCACAGACTTGAGGAAACTTAGTACCAAAGGGCCCAGAATTGAATCCTGACTAAAAAATTATACTAGAAAATAAAAATGTTTAACATGCTGCCAAAAACAAAAACAAAAACATGGTCTACCTAACTTTGAAGAGCTTTTCAATTAGTCTAAGAGGTTTAATATTCGACATCCATTAACTTAAAATCAAGGAGCAAGAGTACTTTAAAAAATATAAATTTGTCAACATGTACTGTTTTGGTTACATATTGAAAATGTTTTTGATTGACAATATCAATCAAATACCTCCAGCATTGGAAAGATAGAAAAATATCAGATGTATGTTAGGGAATGAAAAGGATTTGTAGGAAAACATGGGAAAGAAGACAGTAGTATTTAGTGTATACTGTACAATCTAACAAGTCATTCTTGTCAACCTTGGCAGCTAAAGATCACCAACAAGGCAACTGATCTATAGCATCAAAATAGAATCCCCAAATAATTCAATGTCATTTTATCCTGACTCCAATTTTAAGGGAAAAAAACTATCCAGTCCACCAAACAACAATGTAAATATATCAACTTCTGCAAACAGACCAGCCCAAGAAATTTTCATTTGAGCACATAAGCCTGTTCAAAATTCAAGTAATAAACAGTTCTATAAACTCTAAATACAGGATAAATAGCAAAGTTGGGGGAAAATGGCTTCAAATTGTGCAGGCCAGTCTAAAAATCACTTATTACGCAAATTTGGGTCCAGTTTTCTTTGAACAAGAAAGTCACAAACCACAGCCCCAAATTTTCTAAAACCATCTTCTATTAGCTATTACTTTGAACAGCCAGGATTGTGGGAGAATCCAAAAATCAAAGCACCACTGAAAGGATTATCCTTCATATTTCATCCAAATACAACTCTCATCTCTACAAATAATTACTTTTCAAAACTGACAATTCTGAATTGTGGGATGCTACTTTTAGGGAAGTTTTAACATATAAAAGGCAAAGAACTTGAGGCAAAATTAAAAACAAAAGCAAAGTAGAGGGAAAGAGTGCAATAAGAGGAAAAAAAGTATTTTAAAAAGCATATTGCTTAAGAAAAATAAAAGGGCAAACAGTGGATAAGCATACAGGAAGAAATCTCTTCTGCCAAGAGATGTTCATAAAGGTAGCAGCATTGAACGGACTGAGAGTGGTCGACTGGTTAAGAAGCCATACTATCAAGACAAAAATCAGGAGACAAAATCCAGAATACCTATGAAATCGAACAATCTATAACCCCTCCATGACTTCATTTCCTTTTCAAAAAAATGGGTATTTAGCTGCAAGTTACTTCTCTCTGTAAGTGTTTTTAGGGAATACTTAAAAAGAGTAAAGGAAAATAATTTTTTTATAATCTTTCTGAAAAAATCTGAACTCAGGATGTACATTTTACTACAATTAACAAACAAATCTGAAATTAAAAAAGGTTTCAGCTTTCCTAATAAACCATAACTGTTCCAGTTTATAGAATATTAGCTGTGGGTCACTCTTTCCACTTCAAAAGTCTTGTGAGATTAACCTTTGCCCAGAAACAATGAGCTGCACAATGATAGTGGCCAAGGTCAATTAAACCAAATTGCAATTCAAAAGTTAGGGTATGTGCAGAAATGAGATGAGCCCCAAATTTGAGATTCGGACTAAAGCTCATTGGGACCACATTTGAAATAAAAAGTGTTCACTGACTGAAATTAGCAGGATTTAGCAAGGACAACAAACACTCCTCACTTAATTGCACATTTATTTCCATGTTCAGGTGGCAAGAATGAGCTCCGAAGCCAACATTCAAGTGAACAGCTGCAGTAGGCTGTGTGCGCTGAAAATTACAGCATCTCTCAGCTATAGGACCATCTGCTCAGAATAAAATGATACTAATGTGCTATATTTTACAAATAATGCATATTCCATTGATAGGCTCAACACAACTGTTCACAGAATGCAAACTCTTTCAACAGTTACTGGGCAAATAATTTTCAGCCAGATTTACAATTTCAACAAATTTTTTTGGAGCATCAGGAATTGTAAATAACTTCAAAATTTAGTAACCAAAAAAATACATAGTAAACAGAATGTAAAGAATTATGGTAACTTAGTATTCAGACCATACCAAAACTTTTTTGTTTGTTTGTTTTTTTAAAAAAGGCTTGTCACTCTTTTGAGTCTGCACTGAATCCTAATTTAGATTATAAAAAGTAACATACAAAAACATGGTTCTGATGCTACATATACCACTATGATTAAAATTGCAATGTGCTTTAAGTCCTAATGATGGCCATACCGTAATGGTTAAATGTAAGAATAATTAGTATGCCAAATGAAAAGTTCAAGTGTTTGGTATGGCCTCAGCACTCCTGCAACATGCTAAAAAAAGGTAGCCTACAGAATTTAAGAAAAATCCCACAGACCCCAGTCCAAGGCTCTGCTGCCCACGAACCACTTCTAAGCAGAGAAGCCACATCACACAGTCTGACTGCCATGTTAGTTTGGAGTTGCCGTCTGCAATATGGACACAAAAAGTACCGTATGTTAGATGAGCAAGATAATGCAACAAATCAGTTTGTACAAAATTTACAGTGATTGTATTGATATTCCCAGCACGTCCATGCAGTGTGGCTTAATTGAATTTGAGGCAATTCCAATCTAATCTTTCCAAATTCATTTTAACATGTAGTTTTCTTGCACAAATTAAGCATTTTTAATTAAGAGCCTGATTTTAAAACAGTATTAGAGCTAGTTACCTTGGCATCTATCCTAAAGAACTACCTTAAACCACATCTCAAAAAGTGTTTTTAATAATAAAATGAAGCAAAACACTGCATGCTGTCCTATATCTTAAGGATGTGGGAGAAGGGAGGAAATGTGAATAAAATTTTATAGTGTGAAAAGGCAGTCATGCAATTCGTAAGTTAATGCTTTGCATAAAAGCACTTTCCCCAAAATATCAAAAGGGCATTAAGAGGCGCTATATTTGTCCATACTGTTACATTATCCTACAAATGATCTTTAATCCTGGGACTTAAAAATTAAAAGGGAATCGAAAGCCTGTGAGGTTACTCTGCCACCAGAGTCAAGCTGATCTCTAACAGTTTCACTGAGAATTGTTCACATATATTAAGAGGCAGTAAACCAGCATCTTTCAATTGAAATAATTGGACCAATAAATAGGATTGTTTGGAGTAATGCTTATATAGGATGTCAGCTTTGTCCCTGAATGAAATCAAGTGAACATTTTTTAATATGTAAATTGTAAACCCAGCACGATTTGAAATTAGTGCTGCTATGAAGCCTCCAATATAGTTAATGGGCCATTTACCACTTATTACAACTTGCCCGAATACTAAACAGAGCCACAATATTGGCACAAAAGCCAAAGTTTATGTATTAGCCATATATGCAGATGTTTTAAATAGTCAATATGAAAGTCAGAAAAATCCAGTATCTGAAATTAAAAAAATGAGTAACAAAGAAGGGCTGAAAAAATCTTTTGTCTGCGTAATTATAAAAATTTCAACTAGCTCATGATGCGAACGATGACATTAACAACACGTAACAATGGTTTCCATTTTCTGGCATCTACCAAAAGGGTTTAACATACTCTTTACAGGATGCCATGAAAATGTTTTATTCTTCTTCCCTTCTCCCACTGATAGAGAATTCTGTCTGTTGCTATGTTATAGTTTTTAAATCTACTTATAGTTGAACTGAACCTGTAAAATAGTTCTTTATACCCATAAAATGTTTTGACAAGAATCTAATGGCAATTAGACTAAAATGGGAAGAACCATTAGGAGAGACCATACCCAAGCTTAAATGTATGCTCTGAATGTCCTCAAGAGTTAAATATCTAAACATTCTTTACTACTTTAAAACCATAGATTCTAATTTAATGGCCTCAATCCCTTCTATTCCATAGGAGGCGGCCACTAATGAGCAAATCTATTGACACCCCTCTTTCTGAAAGCCCCAGGGATTCGAACAATCACTTTATTGCACCAACTAGCTAGGAAGGCTGTGTATGGAAAATGATTCCACTGCACTTTTACATTTCAAGAACCCCAGACAGTTTCTCTGCTTGAGGCAGACACATACCTTTATGGGAAGTTATAAATAAGTTGCTCACATGGCCCTTACCTTTATGCTGGCCAACAATTCAGTTACTAAAAATGTAAAGCTACTTCCCCTTCACTTAAGGACAGGCGATTCTGCTCTACTCAATCTACCACAGACAACCGGCCCGTGTACTATTTATAGATTCTATTGGCTCTAAAATTCTTTGGAATGAAAAAGAAAGACCATATTCCAGCTACATAGAACCATTAATTTTAAGACTTAAAAAAAAAAAGATTTCAATATATGTTTGACTCTTAATTTAGACATCAATTGTGCCAACTGAGACAGCTTTTTCTCCTATTATTCTCCATGTAATAATTTATGAAGAGATATTATAGCATAGATCAATCTAGAATACTCTAAACTTTACCTAGACTTCAGGAAATAATGAGTTAGTTTGGTGGAAGCATTAATCTTTAAATTATGCAAACTAAGGTTATCAGTTTCATTCCCATTTTTAACTCTCTTATAGACAGCCACCAAACAAGAACCTAAATATACTCTGAGAATTCTCATCAAGTGCAATGTCTACAATGGGGAGACAGGTTTCCAAGAGCTAGAACCCATCTGATCTGGGGACCAGACCTCTGTGTTAAAGTCAAGCAAGATTCTGAAAATGACACTACACAACCCCTGATAATGCTGTCCTGTGCACAGATTTCTCCATTGCTATGCTTGCTGTTCTGTTCTGGGTCCTCATCTCTCACATGGACCACAAAATTACAGCCTCCCAAAAACACACCTCTCATCATCCTAATCCACATTAATAGACTTTCACTCTCAATAGTTCTCTGCTGCCTATCAAATTAAGCTCAAACTACTTATTTTAAACAGTTTAGGTATTTGCAATCCTCTGGAACTACTTTTACCATCCCACTTATTCAAACACCTAAAAAAGTTAACCACATTTTGTCCTTCAAACAGTAACAGTATAAAGTCATACCTTCTTCTGGCTTTGCTCAGGTACCTACCCTGAAGACGCCCTGCTGTAACTATCCCACATCCATTTCAAAGGTGAACAGACAAAGCATTCAAAAACATATGCTAGAAGAGCAGATCATTAAAACACACACACACACACACACACACACACACACACACAGACATCCATGAAAGGACACTCACCTCTACAAATGCATGCAAACTTGGTAGTTTGTTTTTCTATCCCACCTCATGTACTTCAAACCAAATAATTATGAAAGCATATTTTTCCATTTTTGGCACACTCTCAGCTATCCTCATCCACTAAAATCCAAATTCTTTTTAAATAGTGTAACAAGAGAAACTAATTTTTGTGTGATCAATTGTGTATTTGTATGTCTAGAGTCTATCACTCCAACTTGACACCTACAAAAAGTTAGAAGACAAATTCAAACATGTTCCAAATGTGCTCTAAATCTCTGGTCAACAGGGTTAGGGAGATGTTGCATCTGGAATCTGGGCCTAACTTCAAAAACATGGCAGAAACAAAAGTAAATGTGGGGGAAAAAAAAAAACACAAAACCTCAACACTCTAGCACAAAGGTGTTTATTATAATGACAATCACAATGTGATTAAGCTACAAATCTCAAATGAATTTGATACAGACTAAAATATTTAAGCAAACTAATAAAAGGTGTAATCTCTGAAATGAATCATGGCTAGGGACAAGAACAAGCATCTCTCTTACACTTACAAGGTCTGGCTTGGATAAAATGACCTTGGGTCAGGACACTTATTTGCAGCTAGAGGGTTCTCAATACCTCGAGTAGCACAGTGCCAGGACTGAAAGAGTGTAGTGCAAAATATTTCCTCTGACCACATCAAATCTCTCTAAAGATCAAGTAACAAGGTGAACAGAAGCCATTTGTCTCTAAAATTTAACAGCAGAACCTACCAAAATAAAGACAGCCAACCTTGGCTAAAAAACATCTCCCTTTGGGGAAGTTAAGGCAGGGAGCTGAAGAACTGGAAATAATCAGTGAAATTGAGTAATAAGAGCTTACAGATAAAAGCAGGATAAGCAGCAAACAAGGGCATCTGTCTAGCAGACTCCATTCCTACAGAATGTTTTATCTTTCCCAATCAAATCACAAAAAATGTCATTTTCAGGAAACATTTCAGCTTTCCTAAATTAAGCAATAAAAGAGTCACCAACCACTAAAATTATGATGTTGTGTCAGTTACAAGAACAAGTCACTACCTTGTTTTCTTTAAACCTCTTCACTTTGCACTGCGGTTCTTAAAATTATAAAAGCTTTAAACTTCATGGGAATTCCTCACTTCTGGATTCCTAGTCAATTCCCCTTCCCACCCACACCCACACCCACACAGTCCTTAAACTGCCTCTCAGGTTCTAAGAACTCCTCAGCTTTGTCAAACTCAGGTTTTTGGCCTCAGGGCTAACAAGGGTCCAACAGCTCTGCCGGAGACAACACACTTAACAGCTGCAGGAGTCACAGGAAGAATGTTCTTTGGCAGCGAATACTAACATTTCTCTGTCTCTTGGTCCTTTATGATTCCTACAAACTATGGGATCTTTCCAATGCCAGTCTTTCTGAGGTTTTGTAGTTCTAGAGCTGGTAGAATTAAAAGTTGTGATTTTAGAGAGTAAAGCTAATTTAATTTAGGGTCTTAAATCCTTCCCTTCACTTTAGGTCCTTTTCAGTTATCCATACTGGGCAATGGGAAAGATCTGGTAAGAAAGATTTGCTTATGCTTCACCAACTGTTAACTCAGTTTATTCAACAACACAACAGCCATGAGATAAGCATTGTCTTAAGTGACACAGTCATCAAGATATATCCTGGAGTGTACATCTGCAATGGGAGTAATGTACACAGATGAAGAATGAACATACATAATAGAATATTAGCTAGAAATAAATATGTACTTTAGAATTCAAGAAAATGACGAGCAGAATAAAGGGACTGAGAATGTGAAGCTGGATAGTTTCCATTTTAAACAGTAGGCCTCATTGAAAAGGTGAGTTCTGAGCCAATGAGATGTGGTCCACATTCACTGTCCACATCCCAATCCTGAAATCTGAATACATGATGTTATACGACAAAGAGGATTTAAGGTTATAGGCAGAACTAAGGTTTTAATCAGATGGTTTTGAGATGGGGAGATTATCCTGGATTATCCAAGAGAACCCAGTGTAATCTTGAGTCCTCACAAGTGGAAGAGAGGCTAAAGAGTTAGTGTCAGAATACTGCAGAAGATCAGATCTATCATGGCTGGCTATGAAACTGAAATGGAACTGTTGGGCCTCCCTGGTGGCACAAAGGTAAAAGTCTCAGTGCTGTCAAACTATCGTCAGCCACTGTGGGACGAGTTCAATCCCCAGCCAGGGAGCTAACCCACATGGTGCAGCAGACCTCTCCTGTCTCACCTGCTCCCCACTCTGTCTCTGTTGAATCCTCTCATACACACACACCCCACACCTGGCCTACACCCCAGTTCTTGTATGCATAAATAAAAAATAAATCTTAAAAGAAAGAAAGAAATGGAACTGTAAATAGTGTAATCTAAAAAGGGGAGGTTTCCTGTTCTCAGCCCTATCTAATGAAAGGTGGAGTTGTGAGCAGGCAAGGGGAAGCTAAGAAGGACTTAGAAGTCTTAAAGAAAAGACTTGGAGGAGACATATGGGCAGACACATGTGAAGAAGCTGCATTTGCTTCTCGGTCTTGGATTTGTCCCAAAGACTTGGAGAATATGGAAGGAGACACTTGAAAGTGATATGGCTAAGAAACCCATGGGGAGGCTGAAATGGCAACCTTTATCCTGACTTGTACATTAATTTTGCTCCTTTCATTCCAGACTTGCCTGACCCCATCTGCCCCTTTCCTGTAGTTTTGCACCAGAACATGCCTTAGACTTGTGGGACGTTTTTGGCCTTGGCAGCCCCAATCTGGGCGAACCCTGTTTGGCTAGACATTTACCCACAAGGAGATGGCTAACTTTGGTTATTTCATTGGTAAACTATACTTGTTCTTCTCTTATCTCTGGGCACACTAATTCTATTAAAGTTCTTTTCTATTAAAGGCCTTACACACTAAGAATATCCTTTGTCTTTATGCAGTAAATAGCAAAGTCCATTTAGAGTGTGCAAGTTTGGGGGGGTTCTGGGGCATCCCCCAGTCTGCCCCACTTTGGAGAACTCTGGCCCTCAGATGATAATTTTGTGTTGTTTTAAGTCACCAAGTTTATGGTAATTTGCTACAGGTATGATAGTAAACAAGTACAGCTACACAGGATACCCAAAAGGAGTGTGTTCCAGGCAGAGACAAGCAAAGACAAAACTAAAAGGAAGCAAGTCAGCAGTCACAAAGCCAGATCACACAGTGTCGCGGAGTAAGAGAGGAGGAAAGTTTTGCTGGACAATCCTAGGATCTCTGGCTGGATCTGAAAATCAAATTTTGACAGATTAATAGAAGAAAAGCATAGAATGTTGTGAATTTTTAGATGTTGACATGGATGTTGACAAGGGAATGAAAACAAAGAAATGACCAGAGAGGGAAGCTTTTGTATCTTTTAGACAAACAACATGATTCTGAAGAACTGACCAAAAAGAGTCCTGGGTTAGGTTGGGATAGTAAGAGTGAAGAAATAACTATGAAGAAGAAAAGGGTTAGCTTAATAAAGTCGGTTTGTTCACTGGCAAGGAATGCCTTCCTTCCTCTAGGAAGAAGGTACTTTTTAGAAGGGAGTTTTGTGAACTGTTTCAGAGGAGAATGAGGGAACAGAAGGTCAGGGTGACCTCCCTCCTGCCATTTTTAAACTCCTCCAGCTTCAGATATTCAATACACCAAAGAACCAAATTTTGAGGTATCCTGAACCCCATCAGAGGCCGTTATCAAAAGAATTTGAGCAAAAGAATAGCAATGTTGTGATCATGAAAATAAATCACATGTGGTTGGACAGGGGAGCTCAGAAACTTTGGAAGTAGGAAGACCAGTGAATTCACAAGAGCAGTAACCAAGATGCAGGATGACAGCGACTCCAACCGACATGACCTCAGGGGAGATGAGGATACAGGTAATCCGCAGTAAGTGTGCTACGTTAATTACATCAGAGAAGTGTTTAAAATCCATTATCAGAAAATTGGATTAGATTCTCACTGCTCATATTCAAACATACCACCAAGGCATTTATTATGTTATAGGCACAAAGAATGTGAAATGATTACGCAAAGAATAGTTTCTACAGAAAGTTGTACCTTATAGGAAAAAAATATTAAAAACCTCCTTACAGAAACAATATATGAAACAATATATGAAAATCAATGTATGAAAAGCTGAGTTTGTAAGTATTAAATCAAGGATTATTCACTTTATATATGAATCCTCTATAGCAGGACTCAGCAAGGGATTAATAGCAAATGTAAAATAAAAATCAGAGTAAAAGAGGCTACTACTCAACACAGTCCAGTATATCAGAAATCAACTGGGAACTCAAGGTAAGAAAATTCCCCAAAATTCGCCCCAAAAGTTGAAAAACAAAGTGGATGATGGCAATGAGGAAAAGTTGACATTTTGTGAAATGAATTAAAATTTTAAGATCTGTATTCTTCAATAGGGCCATTTATAAACCTCCACAGTAGTGAAGGTTAAGTCAGGGGTTAACTCAATCTTGGTTATAGGCTGGAATGAATACACTACCTTCTAGTTATGAATCATTCCAACCTCATTCTTTCATTCCCACCTCAGTGGGCCTAATTAATTTTCATACCATTATTTGGCTATAGAACCTAAAAAGGGATACGAGTATAATAAGCATAAAATCAACTACTCCCACAGTTTTGTAGCAGACTTCTTGTTTAGTAAAGGCAGATAAATTTGAATTGCTAAATTAAGACACTTAACATAGTAATCAACATAGAAATTGGATTAACTTTACATTCTCCTACAAAAGTCACAGCTAGCCAGAACCTCCCTTAGGGTAGTACAAATTGTGAAAGGCTGATTGGAAATTCTCAAATTAATCCCAGAAGTTGAGTGTTTGCAGTAGGCAAGTTAAAAACAGCTCCTCTGTAAGACACAGACGCTAAAACACTGTCATATTCAAGGTCTGTAACAGAAAGTACGCCTAGTCTTAAAGGGAATATAAAAGACAAGAAACGTTTATGGTCACAAATACCAGTTTTAACTCACAAGTGTTATAAAGGGCCACAATATCCCATCTGGCCACAAAGGTTAACATTTTATTCTTCACTGTCATTTAGCAAGATTTACAGACAGAAAACAAAAAACTGGACTTAGTGTTCAATCCCAAGTAGGATATATCAAAATAAAAGCATCTAAAATGTCAACAAACCAAGGAATAATTCCTTAATAATGTTGGGGGCAACACATATTTCAACAAATTGTAAGTAGTGACATATAAAATATTGTAACTCATTAATGCTCTGTGCAGAGTAACAACCGACGGGCTCTCCCAGGGCCCACCGTGGGCCCACCGTGGACTGCAAGAGTAAAAACGTCTTTCAAAACTTATGGCCATTTCCTTCCTCTCTGAAATGTGGATCACCTCACTAGTGTTCTCCTATAAAATGTGTATTTTTCTTTTCAGTTGATGTTTAAGGCACTAAAATTCCCAAGATATTTTATGCTTTTGATTTAGAAACACGACTATGAATTATTTAGTACGGAAAGTTGAAGCATCTTAAAAAACAAGATTCACACTAAGAGAGATACTTTATTGCCTTTTGTGCACCTCTTCTTCCTCTCCAAAAGGCTACATCCCAGTTAGGAAAAACCAGCTAGGTACATTTGTGACTTCTTACGGTGATTAAACGCCTGGTTAGTGCATTTCAAGAGGGAAAAAGGGGGAAGCTGAGCAAGAACTGGCATTCAATTAAAATGTTATTTTTAGTCTTAGTGGTATAAATTGAGGGAGGGGGCTTGAGAGAGAGAATCACAAGGACATTTCTGGTTTATCTGCCCCTTAAGAATGTGTATATGCGTTAATGATGCTTTATGGGGGGGGGGGTACTTAATTCTAGATACTACAGCAGATAAGACCTTTCTTAGCTTTAGACCACACCCACCTATTATATCCAACCCCAGACCTCAGATACCTCTCTAAAAGACAAACAGTCAAGGTGCTTAGATTCCCTGTCAATGATCACCTAGCTCAGCAAGTTATCTCAACAGCACTAAAGTAAAGCAATAAATAAATAATGATCCTTACTCAAATAAATGAGTAAGGATCTCCAAAAACACAGTGGGGTAAGCACCCCCATGGTATAAATGAATAGTAAAGCACATGTGTGAACATATGTATGTATACAGAACCTATTTATGTATGTACATGCACATTTCCAAGAGCTGATGAGGCGCAATATGGATCTCCCACTGGCTGAAGTGGAAAGGGAGGAGGCATATATAACTACAGGGTACATTTTAACATGGGAAAATTTTTCTTCAGACATAAACCACAAAAGCATCTTGCCTCTGGATTATTTCCACTCTGGTAGGAGGAAGAGGGAATATAGGGGTCTGTTTTCTTTAAAAGCTTTAATTATATACATATAATTTAGTCAGATAATATGTCAAAGCACTCTGCAAATTCTGAAATGCTAAGTAAATATCAGAGGCTATTATTCTTGGTGGACAAAGGAAGATCCTCTTTCAAAATGTTGCCATAGAGAATTTGCTTACCTGTCTTTTAGTTTAACACTGTCTTTTTTTTCTTTTCTTTTTGCTTTTCCCCCCCACCCTCTCTAAATGAGCAACAACGGTGCTGAGCTGTGCTGGAAGCATCCTCATGTGAAAAGGGAACACTGGACAGAAAGTGCATAATGTAGACTTTGCCCAATCATGATTGTCAATTCTTGTGCAGGGCCCGAGAAAGCAGATGCTATGTTAAACTACATTTAGCACATAGTCACAAATGGTGACTAAGGAGGGTACGAATTTTTACTTGAAATGCTGCAATTTTTAACCCCAGACCTCCAAATATATATATAGGGTTATATATTTTAAATATATAGGGTGTGAATAGCTAAGTGTTTCACATCAGAACTATAGCCTTGTCTATTTTAATTTATCTTAGTTTAAGAAGTATACCTTCCTATACAACAGCACGTGCACACACACACACATACATACACACACACACACACACACATGGGTACATGTCTTTCATCCTCTCCCACTCAGTTTCATTCTAAGCTGCTCAATCTACTGGAATTTTACTTAAGATGAGAAATTGCTACACCTCACTATTACTTTTCCCAGGAACTCCAAGGATAATACCAGCATCTTCCACTTATATTCAGATTTATTATTTATAATACAAGGGAGAAAAAACGAGCAGGAGTCTCATCTACAATTGTAGCCTAGAATCTGACTGGTAATATGGACACAGAGATGTATCACACAGTATCACAGCTTCTACAAGTCACAGATCAGGGAAGTGATCCAGACACAACTATATAGTCCTTCTCCTAAGATTATTTTCAAAATGACCTGAACTTAAACATTCTTTTTTCTAAGCCTGCACTAACTTCAGTTTTGAGATCACATTAAATTAAAATAAAAGTAAGTATCCTTCCTGAACTCTCTATAGGATCTTTTCTGAAGGAAAGAAGTCCCTATTATTTGCCTCTTGTAGTTTCCTACCTCTAGAGGAGGATAAGAAAAATGCAGAAGGGGAAAAAAGCAGCCTTTATTGATTTCTTATTCCAGACCAGATCTCAAACTAGTTATTTCACAAATAAAATCCCATTTAACCCTCTCCTTCATTACAAGCTCTATGTATTAACCTCAATTTACAAGTGAGGATTTCAAACTTCAAGAATCCATACAGCTTGTAAACAAAGAAACAAAGTCTCCATCTGAGGCTTACCACCTGATTTCTCCACATTCCAGATTGCCCCTCTTCCAGTCCACCACCACTATAGTGATCTACCTAAAAAGTCATTGTTCCACAACCATTTCAAGGCCTCCAATGATGCTAAAATTCCTACAAAGCACCATCACAAGCTCCACAATAAGGCAACCATCCCACTTGATCTGGTGACCACTTCCTCGCATGGAAAAAACCCACCTTCCACATGGCACCCATGAGACTACAATGTCCTGTGGCTCCTTCTACACCCAGACTGCCTTCCACTGTTACTCTTTTTTCTCCTGCAACAACCTCACTACCTTTCTTTTCTCCTGGTAAAGGAAACATTCTCAGCACACACAAAAAGGAGAGAACGCCTCCAGGAAACCTTTCTGTGCTCCTACTAGCCCATGCACTATTCCCCTTTGTCTCCTCTGAAATAAATGTAAACAGAGATCCATAAACAGAAAAGGCATCAATGCTGTGATAAGCAGGTAAGTAGAAAAATCTCCCACTTATTTGTGAGATTTTTCATGTGGCTTTATATTCCCTGTCAAGTGGGAAACTTCCCAATGCCGCTCTTGTAAAAGAGCAGGAACCAGTAAAAGTCATCTTGAGTTATCAATAAGGAGGCATCCTTTTCCAATACACCAACTAAACCATATAAGCTCAAGCTTCAAGTTAATTCAGACATCCCCCCAAACCTCAAAACTGAGGTGTTTTTTTTTAATTCCTAACTATAATCCTTTGTTAACACAACATTAGCCTCAGAAAGTAAGGGAGAGAAGAAAAGACTGTCATTACACCACAGTTTAACGTTAAGTAAGCAAAATTCACCACCAATGTGAAAAACCAAGATGACATCAGAAGTTAGTATCACTCTCCCCCAGTCCACTCCGTGTAGGTGTGGTGTACAAATAGTATCAGGAAGAAGAAGACAGAGGAAACCACCCAGGGTCAGAAAAGCATTATCCCCAAATCACTGGACAGGTTCCCTGTGCGAGACATTGGGGAAAAGGATGCACAAAATATACTCACATTCCACCCCCGTAGAGATTCTCCAGAACACATGTAAGCCCAGAGAAGTCAAAGGTTTTTAAGGCAATTTTTAAGAACAGATCCAGGAATAGTAATCCATCTGGATGACCTATGCTAAGTATTGTGCTATCCAAGAAAAAAATAATAAGACAAAGTCATTGCTGCTATGGAAACTACCACTTCTAACTTAAACATCTGAGCTTGAACATATATTTGAACAAAAATGAAGCATTTTGCATAACAATGTTTAATTAAAATGCTCACAGTAATAGAGACTGTGCACAGCTTTTGTTATTAAAACTAAACTGGACTTCTGCCTTATTATGAAAATTTGAAATCACAAAAACAGGTTCAACTTTTTTTCTCATTTAGGACATTAAGAGTTTCTTGGTACACGTTTGTTGCTATACCTCGATCACATTTTTTTAAAGATTTATTTATTTACATATACAAGAACTGGGTTACAGGCCAGAGGTGTGGGATGGGAGGGGGGGGTTTAGAAGATTCACCAGAGACAGAGTGGAAAACAAAAGAGGCAGATCCACTGAACTACACTGCTGAGGGAGCAGCGGGTGAGACAGGAGAGGTCTGCTGCGCCATGTGGGTCAGCTCCCTGGGCAGGGATTGAACTAGTGCTGCAGTGGCTGCGGATAGCTTCATAGGCTGTGTCTTAACCCCTTGCGCCACCAGGGAGGCCCCCTTTATCATATATTAAATAGCAAATTTCTTTAAAAGAACTCTCAGTACGGTGGTTTTAACACAACAATTTTTGGCAGTAATTATGGAGTATTTTACCACTGACTAAAGACTTTCTAACATACCTACTATGTAACAGGCAATATATGCTAGTCTAGATTAGTTAAGACTGAAATCTCTTTCAGTCAGTATAAAAGGAAATAAATTCTTACTATCATCTGCTATTTTAATCTCAGATGGATTTGGAGAGCAGGAGGGAATTCTGCAAGCTCGTCTTCAGGCTATGGCACCAAACCCAAGTTTTTCAGCCTTTTTCTGTAAAGAAAGTAGAGAGCTAACTCAAGAATACACTTTCTCAGACATATTTTAAAGAGTTCCTTGCCTTGATTTGACTGCCAATTTCTGGTTGAGAATCATCACAGTAAGGGAAATGAAATGGTTTAGAAATGTGATTTTTCAGGGTCTTAGCCCTAGACCTCCACCAAGCAAGCTTTAAAGCCATCTATTGTCAAGCTAAAGCCCACTATCCTCAACAAAGATCTGAGGACAAGACGTCTTGAAAATGAATTAAGAATTCGGGGCATTAACTTTATTTTGAGGATGGCAAAAGAACAGGGAACCATTCAGAAAAACATGGGAACAGTAAATTAAGACTAGCAAAAAGTTCTACTTCATTGGAATGGTCATTAGTGCAAATTTCACTGCCATCAGATCAAGAAAGAACAATGACTATCAACAGTATTTCTTCTTCTAATTCTTCTTCTAACCGAAATTTAAACGTTAGTTCTTCTAACTGATAATGACCCACAATCCAGACTTACTGAGACCAAATATGGGCGGAACTAAACAAAATGCAATCCTATAGGAGGAACTAAACAAAATGCAAACAAATGTCAAGGCTGGCTGTACAGACACCTACACAGATCTACTAAGCGTAGCCAACAGAAGTGACTACAACCAGGAAGTCCCTTTTGGTATATCATCACGGACTCAAGACATGGTGAACAAAACCCACAGTAGTTCTGATGATCAGGAAGGAAAACTGGGGTGGCAGGAGCCAGAAAACATGAGTGAGTCCAAAGTCTTCCTAATTTAAGTATTATGCATTCAAATAAATGACAGTCTGATGGCCACAGTAGAAAAATTAAAAGAAAGTAAGAGCAAGAAAATAATTCATACACAAAGTTGAAAAGAGGTTACAGGATCACATTTAAGAGGCTGAATAAGGAAAGATGCCCAAAATATTTTATCTGTAACCACATAAGATAAATACACATCTCTTGGAGGAAGCCAACAAAGAAAACAGTAGGCCAATCACAACTGAAAACCAGAGGGTGGATTTAGTCTGCAAACAAGTATTATTTAGTCTATCCATTATCTTTTTTCAAGTAATTTAGTGTTCAACATTTAAAACTTCACCAATTTAGCAATTTTGCATTTATAAAAAATTCTTGGCTTCTCTTTAAAGAGACAGAGAGATTGCCAATGGAGACTGCACTGCCAGCAAGCTACCTGTTAAATGGAATGTTCTCTGCAGTTCTCCTAATACAAACTTTACTTCTTTTCCTAAAATGCCCTAGCCCATGCAAGACTGGATCTTCAAGATGCTGAAAGGTGTACAGTTTTTTTTCCCCCAATGGTGGAGACAGTCAGATGAACACAGAATTGGTGTGTGAGTGGGACAACAAAAGCAACAATTCCTAGTGCAAAATGCTTGAAAACCTTACCACTGATGCAGCACAGAGTTTCAAGTAATGATGGCTAAGTGGCGGTGAATTGATCTTAACTACTTTTGACATATCATGCTCATGTAAAACTTAGAATCTTTAATTTTAGGCTTAAGCATGCCTTAAATATTCCAGTGAATAAGTTTAACAAAGAATGAAGCAAGAAAACATCAATCTTGTATTACTATATATCCTGATAGACTGCCACATAGATTCAAAGAAACTCTAAAATGAGATTCATGTTGACATGCTCTATTATTCTAAATTGGGAATGAGCAGAAAATCATCTTGTCCATAAAGAAGTATATTCTGTCCCTTTTGGAGGCTGAGAAGAAAGTGAACTCAGAACTGATTAAATATTTTGATGCCAGAAAGAAGAAGAATGCATTAGGTATATTATCCCCAGGATTTGGGGATGTGAGATAGACAGCAGTACACAAAAAATTAAGTCAATCTGCATTATACCAGAAGCCCTTAAATTAATATAAACAAATTTCAAAGTCAAAGTTTCTAAAAACTGTTTGGCGACATATCACAAATTATATTTTGGAGGTAGAACAAGAGTAAATAGAGACAGAACAGAAGTGTAAAGGACAGGTTTTACTTTACACTGCTGCTGCCTTCAGCCTACCTAAATAGACTCCGTTAAAACTTACTTCAAATCAGAAGACCGGGCAACCCTGTGGACCCAAGGCAACCCTGACACCTGCAGAAAGCCTTTGAAGGCAAGAGGCGTAGAAAGCAAAGCCTTGTCTGAAGACCAGGAAAACGGAAGTTGGTTAACAGAATGAACCACTACAGGGTAGACATGCCCCCCAACTGCTGTTTTGTTTCCTGTATAAAAATTTTCAAAGTACTACAAGACTGCCCCTATGTCTACTAGCAATATGAGCACAATTACAGTTTGATTTAAATCCTGAGGTAATTAACTCACCATTCTTTCCTATTCTCTAAAAATAGAGGTCTTAATAAAGAGCAAGGGATACCACCACTCCATGCATAATGGTCTCTCAAAAATGTCCTGAACTAAGAAGTCTTTTAGTATTGAGACTTTCAGTAATTTCAAGCAGAGACTAGGAGAAAACTATATTTTTTACCTCTTCTCATTAACTAAAAGCCACAGCTAAAAATAAAAAGACTAGGAACTCCAAATAGAGTATTTTATAGGGCACATTAAATTATTCCCTATCAAGTGCAGATCTTTAAGGTTGCAGTGTATTACTTTAATGCTATTGATTTTTTTTTTTTTTCAGAATCCACTGTAATTTTCCTTGAAAAAAAAAAATCCTCATCAACTTTCAGTTCAATCTCTATTTATAATGCAAAGAGGTCTGGGGTGCTAAATGTGCAGAACACACTACCCATTCTGCAAAACTTCAGATGTATCCTAGGTAGGCTCTCTCTTCTTCCAGGGCTGTATTATAAAGCAGGTACTGGCTACAGAATAATATTTGACATTCAACAGCAGTATGTTATTTTGTATTTGTTTCCTAATGCAGTGTAAGAGATGCCAAAACAAGAAAGTAGTCACAATAGAAAACTTACTAAATAGAATGCGAGATACTCACTTTACTTAAATGTAAATACAAGTACTTCTGGCTTCCCATCAGTTATTAAAATCTTAAATTTTCAGCATAATTTGAGCAAATGGAGTTCTGCATACCAAACACCTCTAACCTTACAAAAGTTTCTAAGTATTGAGTTCCTACAGGTCTTTGTAAAATCTCTTTTTCATATCTTTGTTTAATTTATATTAACTTATAAGAATTAAACTCTAGAATACACTTCTCAGTTCACATATCAGTAATTATGTTAGCCAACACCAACACTGCTATTATATTCTTCATTAAGGTCCAAGTTTATAGAGATAAGTGAGCTAGATGGCTCTATATGACAATTTTGTATAAGAGCAGCTCCCCAGTATAGCTACAAATCTAAAATACCAGAATGAAATGCACCCATTTATATTTAAATAAAGCTTCAGTTCAGTTCTTCAGAGACTTAACAGATGACCCATATAATCAAGGTCAAGAAAAAACAAGTCCCAGTACCTCACAGAAAACTGGGGAAATCTGGGAATTTAAGTTTTCAAATCAACCAAAAAGGGGCTGCGAACTGACCTCAGGGGGTAAATACCTAGAGTTCCTAAGTGCTAGCAGACAACTAAGCAAGAGAAAGAATAAAAGTAAAAGTCCTTAGGTAGTCTAAAAGTCCTATTTGTATTTAATAGTTTCTTTAACCTTTGACAAAATTTTAACCCCAATAATTCCCCAAATCTAAATATAATTTTCCCCCTCTGCCTACCAAACAAGTATATTATAGGAAGTTAAAGGCTAGATGAAAGAATGGTTTATAAAAATTTTAAGACACTATACAAAGTACTGTTCTCAAGACACTAACTTTCTTAACTGTTTCTGCTCTCATGTTCTGCTCTCAATGCCCTTCCAACAGCACATTTCTAAATTCTGCAAAGGTCAAGCTGTCATAGTTACTGAACTTGGTAAATTCTAATTAAATGAAAATGCACACACTCCAGCATATAGACCAAACTGTGCTTTCTTCACTAGGAAAAAAAAAAAAAAAAGGCCATTGTATACCTTAAAGTTAATGTGCCAGTGATAAGAATCCTGTATACTAAGTTCCAAGTACCAAATATTTAAACCACCAAAGCAGGCAGAACAGATTATCTGAGTAAAATTTAACACAAAAAAGTTTAAGCACAGAGCGATTCAAAAGTTTCTTACTAAATAGCTAAGTGATATTCAGATTCCCATGTAGGAAGTATATCCATAGATTGCCGTTGAAAATTCATAATCAAAGTGCATGGTAGGCTCATGCTTGGAGCCTAGCACAGCCCTTGACACAAGGTCTTAGCATGGTCAACAAACTGACAGTAGCCAGCAATTAACATGAAATGTTGGCATTCTTGAAAACATAAGAGAGATTAGGCCATTTTAAAGAGTTGGAACTATGAATAAAAATTAAGCCTGATTGTTACTAGGTACCATACCACATCAAGAAAACCATTTCACACAACCAAATACTTCTGATGAGACCTGAGTTTACTGGTAACTACTGACAATCCTACAGAATGTAACTGAAGGCAGGAGTAAGGAAGAAAAGCAAGGACAAATTTCTTTGGTTGTCTTGTACATATCTTACCAACTCTTTTCTTCCCAACTAACTTCTAATTTCAGTAGCTTAATGGGCCCTCATCAACTCTCCCATTTGAGAGCTGGTTCCCCAATATCCCAAAGTACTGACTAGTAAATATATGGCTAAAGAGAGAAAATCCACTTTATTTTCTATGTATTCAACAAATGCATACTTCAAAAGAGAAGGCAAAATCTAGAGATTCATTCCAATACTTATGAAAGCAAGTCAACCGCTACTCTACCCTATGGAGGATGGAATCATACTAATTACAAATGGTCCTTTGGGCAGAAGAGTCCTTACGTCTGTTAACATTTACCTCTCAAAGAGAAACAGCCAGAGTGAATATAAAATAAAATGCTCAGCACAAAGGATGTAACACAGCAAGATCCCAGTTTATATTACAGGAATCACTTAAACTTCTGATAGATAACCTATACAATTTGGACAACTACAAAGTGGCCATGGGTCACCTGAAACAGCAGGTCCCTAACAAATAAAAGGCATCAGAGATTCATTGAGATAGTTTTTTAATGAGGCTTAAGTCACATCTAAAAGGACATGCATGAAGAGCCAGGCCTCAAATATCAACACATTTGAAAGATAAAGACATTCCCTCCATTTGAAAATGCAAATCCTTTAACATTCAGGGCATTGTGTAGGATACTCAGGATGACTCAGACAAGGAGTTCCCACTCAAGGCCTAGCAAAGAATAGAACACACACAGAATGACAATAGAAGACACAAATCTGGTGTGAGAAGGGTTGATATCTGAATGACAGGGAAAATATCAGGAAGATTCTGAGAACAGAGAAAGGACAAAGGATAGCCTAGTGCATATTCCCTATGTTCAAATAGGGGATGAAGCAGGCATGGGTTGAACCATTTAATAATCGCCATAAGACAAGTACTCAGAAACTTGGAGAGGGGAAAGAAGCAAATGGAAAAAAACACTGTTTAAAAGTAAATGTAAAGGAATAAAATGGAAAGGTTGATCAGAAAAGGTCTCTCTAGAGAAGTGACATGTGAACTGAGACCTGAAGATAAGGAACATGTTAAGATGATGTTAATAAATCTGTAATACTCTGACAGGAGGTAATGGCATGCAACATGATTCAGGGGAAGGGCATGATGATGAGTAAGATACAATCTGTGCCCTGAAGAATCTCACCCAGGGAAACAGTCACATGCAGAATGCAGAAACACAATAAGCAGAATTTTACCATTATGGAAACTTAAAGGACCTAGAGATCTTGAAACCCAGCCACCTCAACCACTCCCATTTTTTCATGTGAAGGAAATGAGGTCCAGATTGGCTCAGGGTCATTGAACTAGGTAGGGGCAGAGGTTGGGCCGCAGCCTATTAATTCCCATTACTTCCATTTCCCATTAGTTTTTTAATCATAAAATTCATTTGAAAATCAGAGCTCAGTAAATTAGTAATGGACAAGGAACACTTAATAATTATAGGGAAAAATGCAGACTCAGGCCAAAGTGCCAAGCACTTCACTAGATATTCCACTAGATATTGTAGCATAATCTTCGCTGGTTCAGGACAAAATGAAAAATGTAGTGATTTTTTTTGTGAAATGTATTCAATTTCTTTTCTGAAATTATGTGCATCTTACTTCTGGGTATCGAAAGCATCCAGGAAATGATGTTGATAATAGAGATTCTGCTAGACTTTGTAAAATGCCTTTCCTTGATGAAACAGTTGGGAAATTTATCAGTCCCCTCTCCCAACCCCATATATTTTTGTTATGCTACATCCTGAGAAATACAAACATTAAGGGAACAATTGTTACAGAGAGGGTAGGAAAGGATGTGGAGAACCACTAAGCAGGTATTCATAATAGCACTATTCATCAAAGCAAAAATAAATAAATAAATTGGAAACAACTGAAGTGCTTATCAAGGAAGATAAACAGGAAGATAAGACGACACATATCCACACGACTGAATAATCTTCAGTGCACTCTAAGAGGATCTATGCATAAACCTATGTGTATTTTACGCTGAGAATTTTGATGAAACACAATCTTTTAATTTATGCAGCTGTCCTTAAGGCCAAACATAATCAAAAAGAAACATTAATTCTTAATCATGTATTTTCTAAATCTTATTTTGTGGTTTTTTAAGAATAGTGTGGTAACAAAAACAACAAAGGGGGAAATGTCCTTCAAAAACTGGAGCCACTATGTCTCAGCCCCACTCACTGCCTCATATCTGGTTAACCCAAAACTCCCGCAACAGGCACTAATTAGCTGCAACACAGAAACCTGGACCTATTCTGCCAATTAGCAGCTACTCAAGGTCTGGGTCAATCTGTAAAAGATATTTCCAAAGTGTATGGTCATGTCCAGCCTGAACAGAGTAATAGGTTAAGAATTGAAGAGGGCACACAAAAAAGTTAACCAGTTAATGGAATTCTGCACAGCAGTGGCAAGACACCAGGGGCCACTCAAAGGTGTCTCTTGACCTTTTCACTTAATTTACAGTCCCAAAGAAAAAAAAACAGTGACTTAAATAAGATTTCCAGACCTTTGTGTCCTGAAGGTCATCAGATGAGGTCACCCCCTGAAGAATTCTCCCAGAATGCTGATTGATCTGCTAGAAAAACAGCCTGCTGGTCTTAACTGATGCTACGCTCTATTTTGGACACCTACTGTCTCAAGCTAGCTGAACTTGAGAAATTTCTGAATCTTTCCAAGGACATCACAAACATTTGTGTCTGTACCAGAGCATTTATCTCTGTTACTGAAGAAAAGTCACCTTCCAGAAGAACTGCCTTTAAAGTCCACATCATGTGCACTAATAAAAAAGTCACACAAGAAAGGAAAATACTTTAAAAACTAAATTCTATTATATACCAGTAAAGTCAAGGGGAACTTAGAGAAAATTAAAATCCTGATACGTAATTTTATCAAAATTGTGTAAGCAATAAAAATCGAGACAAACTACATTCCAGGCAAGGAATTTGGATGTTTATTTCATACGGAGATTCAAAAAATATGAAAGAACCCTGAGCTAACTACTAAAATGATGACAATCCAAAAGTTTTTATTGACATATCCAAATAACAATGGGAGTTTTGAAGGGAAAAGTCTAATTCTACAAAAAAGAAAAAAAAATGCAGTTCAATAAAAACCATTCTTTTAAAAATAGTAAGATAGTTACCCTGTTCAGCTGGCCTTGATCTGCCCTTTGTCACTGGAGATAGACTCTATCACTCAGAAAGTCACCCTGAAGCTGTATGTAGCCAGCGTGGGGTTAAAAGAAGCAAGAACTTATGAATACAAAAAACTAAGACGTGTTCAAAGTTTATTAGTAGAAAACAGTTTCTGTAAATCTTTAGAGAAGGAAAAAACTCTTAAAAAAAAATCTAAGCCACTGAAATTTTAAATGACACCCACATGTCCCACTTTACTATTCTATTCAAAGAATGTTGACACTATATATCTTTCTCTTTGGAAACTTCTTTTCATGTCTAATGTCTTTTAAGAGGTAAAAATATGTTTTTACTTAAACACACATGGAATAAAATATCAGGGAAAATCTTGGACTTAGACCTGTAAACAAAATTTAATGGGACAGACTAATCCAAACAAGGAGAAAGGGCAATCTATAAATCGGTGGATGTGAGAAAGAATATGGACATTTGGAAAAGGAAAAGGACATTGTTGGAAGGGGTGAGAAAGACAATAGCTAAAAGTAGTTGAAGTTAGGATGTGCCAGGGCGGTGCCATTAATCCTTTAAAGGGGCACTATCTCCATGCAAACCTAGCAACCTACGAAAATGGGTCACTTTATCCCTATTTTTTCAGATGAGGAAATGGGCTTAGAAGTAATGCCCAGAACCACAAAACCTGCAAATCCAGGTCTAGCACACTGTAAAGCACATGCTTTTTGCACCACATCAGTAAAGCAGTTAAAATAGCCAATGCCTGGCTTCACCCCAGACCAATTAAGTAAGAATCTCTCATAAGGGCCCAGACAGCAGTACTTTTAAAAGCACCCTATTTTATTCTAATGTGCAGCCACAGCTGAGAGTCACTGCAAAGACCTTTGTAAAACAAGCAGAATATCAGCTGGGTCATGCAGAACACACAAGAGTCAAATAATCAGCGATGAGGGAAGGCGTCTAGCTTGGAGGGGGAAACAGTTCTGTGGAGCTGCAGAGGCGGAGTCTGGCAAGAGCAACTCCAGGAAAAGTATCACCAGAACAGTGACTAGAAAGTCAGCAAAAAGTAAATCAGTATCTCTTTGCTGAAAGCACAAAGTACCAGCCAGGAAAGTTGTACTTTTAAGACTTTAAGAAAGGGGCACACAATTATTTTTATAACCATTGGGACAAAAGGAACATAAATTTTATAAAGAAAGAAATAATAGTTGACTAATCTAATGTCAATGGACAGTGATACAAATTATAGGAAGGGACAGAAATAAGGGGTGGCTTACGCAGCATCAGATGTAGGAATATAGTTACCACCATAAGCTCTGTGCTATTACCCTTTCCAGCATTCCAAGACTGGATTTCCTCATTTAGAAAATGGAGAATATAAATCACATCGTATTGTCTGTTTATTGGAAGGAATGAAACGATCCAAAGGAAATAGACTCAGAGTGTCTGTATTCTCAGAGAGCACAGTCTAAGACCACAGTACCCCAACTTTCTCCTTCTTATCATTACAGGTTTATATGGCCTCAATAGTTTTAAGACTCAGTTGTAGAAAAGAAGTTTTACCTGCCTATCAAGTTTCTATTTTCAAATACTGTCTATATCAGTTCAGGCTAGTACCCAGAAGTTAAGTGCAGCCATGAAAAAAAATGGAAATTTTTAATAAATGGTAAGGTGGAATGTATCCCCCGACCCCCTGCAAAGTGACTGTCATTTCATAAACGGTTGGTGAATTTCTATATTAAGTGATATGCAACTTATGTAATTTATATGCAAAATTAAATATGTCCTCAACTGAATTTTTGAGGCACAGTATTAGTCACGAAACAAGTCTAGTAATAGGATCGATTAAACTTTCAATTAATAAAAATAACCAACAACTTAAAATCTAATACTGCCAAATGATAAAGTTTGGCAGCCTTCAAGATTTCCTACTGAATTTTCACATACCTTCTTCCCTCTTAAGATAGTTTCCCACATACTTAGTAGGTAATCCTTCAGCTAAGTGATCATTAAACCCACACTCTGAATGCCAAAATATTACTTCCTGACTAGTCTATTACACCGTGCAATCTATCAAGTCATCATTATGATGGAAACCTGAGATAATGACTAGGGTAACTTTCCCCAAGAAAATAAACATTCTTAAACATCCTTAAAGAGGTGCAACATGGGAGAAAACAGTATAGTTATAAAAAAGGGTTATTTTTCAAACTTTTACTTAAATCTAGCTGAGTAAAGAAAAAATATTTGAAGATATTTTTGAAAGTATTCTGTGTTACTTTAACCTCTTCACTATATAGAAGTAAGGTACTCAGAGGTAAGGGGGAAATCAAGCTTCTAGGGTGAAAAAACTTCATTAATTTCTAATGCCTGAAACTAATTCAAAGAGAAACAGCTATAATGCTTGGATAACCCATTAAGACACACATTAAATGGCAGTTGTTTAGTTTCTCAATAAAAGAAATTTTCTTGTAAATCACTCTTTGGTTAGAGAACCACTCTAAAAGAAGTGAAGGGTGCTACTGCAGCTCTCTTGTTTTGTACTGGAAATAAAATAGATCTAACAGTTATATAATGAATATGAGGGAGAAATCAGAGAGCGAATCCTAAAATTGACAAAATTTTTTGGTAAAAAAAAGAGAGGGCACAAAAATACAGGGAAATGCCTGCCTGGATGAAAGGACCGTGGCCATGGCTATTTTCACTAACTTGTTTGAATCCACCTTCTCAGAAACCCACATTCTCTTTTCCATTCTGACTGTTCAGGTAAAGTAAAACTTTATTTTTGGCTTTGAGATGGATTTTCTACTTAGGATTAATTACAGGCATATCGGCTGCCCTGGGAGTTCACTTTCAAACAAAACAAGGTCACACTAAAAACCTGACTGAAGTAGAAATGGAAAATAATACCATCTGAGGCTCCATCCCATCCTCACAACACATCACAAACACCTATAAACCTCAACACAAAGAAAGCTAAAACTCTCCTGCATTCCCCAAAGAGAGGAGAGTTAAAGGTTTGGATCTCTGATGGTTATCTGGACGAGACAGGAAAGCTATAGTAAAGCTAGGTCAGTAACTACAAACTGACTAGCTAATTTAACTGGGGATAATAACTGGGGGGGGGGGAGCAATTTATCTCAGAGCTTTCATTTATCTTAGGGTTTCACAGCTAATTTTCTCTCTAAGTTTAAAAACTAGGGCCTCATTAAGAAGTTGTGACTTGCTGATGTGTGCTCTGAGCAAGCACACAATGCAAAAATAAAAAAACCCCACACACCTCAAAACTCGCAGCTCTTAGCGTTTCCAAAACAACTAACAGGAGTTCCATGACTAACACTTGACCTTCTTGACGTTCTCCAAGTAAAGTGGGCCCAGAGGGTCTTAGAGCTGCACAAACAAGTCAGCAGGCATTCAGGGAAAACACTGTCAAACCCTCTTGACACCAGTGGCAAAAGCGGTGTTTTCTAAATATATGTCTGTTTAAGTGGCTTTTAAAGCATAAGCACAGTGCCTTAAAAGGCATTTGTAACAAGAGGTCAGACTATAAAACTGAAGAGATGAGAGAAGAAATCAATTGCATATCAATTGACAAAACAACTTCAAAAGGCAGAGTTGGTCAGAAGCTGTTGTTCAGGGTGAAAGAGAGCGAAAAAACCTCCACATTGGAAATATCCTGTCCCTGGGGTGTGAACAAGGAGATCTGACCAGTTGTAAAGATCAGAAAGTACTTCCCTTCTACACTGGAAAAAAAAAGGAAAACTACAGACTAGAAATATAGGAAAAAAAAATTAATTTCTGAAAATACCGGATGGTCTCACTCATTGCAGGAATCTAGAAAACCTAAATAAGGGACCAGGAAAAAGAATAACAACTATAAGAAAGAAAAAATCAAAATCAACAAACAACTATGAACCAGAGACACTCTATGGGGGGGTGGGGATTGGGGTCAAAATAAGGGGGTTGCAATTGTATGGGGAATATAAAAATAAAATTTAAAAAAAGAAATTAATTTCTGTTCACTCCTAAATTAAATATCTGTCTCTGTTATAGACGAAATTTCTCTCAAAATTCAAGCCATAACCCTCCACGTGACTGTATCTGGAGATAGGGCCTTTAGGAGATAGTTAAGGCTCATGAGGTCATACGGGTGGGTCATTAACCCGACAGGGTACCAAATAAGAAAGAAGAGACACCAGGAGCTTGCACACAGAGGAAAGGCCAGATAAGGACAAGGAGGAGGCTGTCCACAAGTTAGCATGAAAGGCCTTACCACAAACCAAACCTGTTAGCACCTTGATCTTGGAATTTCAGTCCCAGAACTTTGAGGAAAAATGTCTGTTGTATAAACAACCCAGTCTGTGTTTATTTGGTATTCTGTTATGGCAGGCTGAGCAGACTAATATAAGCCCTAAATCAATTCTTTCTCTCAGTTATCTTTTTCTTCCTAATGCTGCCACCAACTCTCATAGACTCTTGGGATCTGAACCTTAGGCATATATATCCTCTGAACCATACCTCATTTTAGAATGCACAATTGTAATTTTTCCTTCACTGCCACCAATAAACACTCCATCTCCCACTTTCTTGACACCAGGGTTCCACATCACTCTCCTGTCTCCCCTTCAACACCTACACTTTATTCTAATCTGCCCAGTTTAAACTTCAAAGATGGGCCTCCCCTAGTGGCAGAGCGGGTGAGCGCTGGGCTGTGAATCTGCCCGCAGCCTCTGCAGCACCGGTTCGATCCCCGGCCGCTGGCGAGGGTCCCACATGGCGCAAAGACCTCTCCTGCTGTGCCCACTGCTCCCCTCAGCAGTGTATTTCCTTGTCAGTCTGCCTGTTCTGTTCCCGGCTCTGGTGAATTCTCTCACGCTCCTGCGCTTCGGACTGTACCCAGTGCTTATACAAACAAATAAATAAATCTTAAAAATAAAATAAAACAAACTTCAAAGATACTCATTCTGCCATCTGCTCAATTACTATCAAGGGCATACATACAGGCTTGCATTCAAGGGTCACTTCAATTTTCTGACTACCTACTCACCCTAATATTTTGAGAATACAAAAATCCTACATCAGGCCATCTTGTGAATAGCTCTTGGCATTTTCCTTTTTCCTTGCTTCATTCTGTTGCAAAAACTTAAAAAAATCTCCTTCTCGACTCTATTTCCTCTTTCTAAATGGTGGCTGGAAGAGAGAAGATACTGAAAAAAACTACAGAATCGCAAGTGGGTATGGGTAAAACCGTCAAGCCCAAGATGCTGCTCTGCCACACAATTTTATTCAAACAGGCTTTTAGTATCAATAAAAGGCTTTTATTATCAATAAAAGCCTAACTTGGCATATCATATCAGGTTTTTACATGAGATTTGAAAATAATGGTAACTCCTAGTAAGAGAAATAGAAAATCAAATCCATAGCACGCTCATTCACCCCATAACATGCCCACCTATTCCCTGCCATGCCCATACTATTTATGGTTTCAGACTAGAAAGAAAATCCACGAGGTTTCAACTAACCCTTAAAAACAGAGACTACATGCTCTACTTAGAGTGAATAATGCTCATTTTTCACAACACAGAAAAACTCCAACTCCATATAAATAGGAAACAAGGGAAATGACATGTAAATAGAATTCAGACATTTTTCGGAGACTCTCATCTCCCCCCTAAGTTTTATCAATCTAAATATCATGCAAGGTCTAGAAACCATGAAGTACCCGTGGAATTGATCTCTCCAGGTTCAACCAGTGCTCTCAAATCCACTGTTTTCCAAAGCCACCACCCATATCCCTACAACAAAACTTCTTAACTAATGAATCCCTCAGAATTTCCCTATTTTCAGTGAGCCCTTCCTCTAAGAATCCTCCAAAGAACTTCACAAGCCTTGTCAACCTTCTTTTTGTGAGGACATAACAGCTTCATGACCTACACTGGAATCCTGACTGATATTTATCAATTAGGTGACAAAAAAAGAACAGTGAGATACCAAGATTTCCACAAATGGAACAACTGGTTCTTAATTTTAAATGCCTCCAAAATAAATAGTTTCTGTCCCACTTACTCGACTTTTCGCCTCCCTACTTTTATAACTACAACATTTCTTCTCCACTTGGCATTTCATTCCCTGGTTCCAATGTGCTCAGGAGCACATTACTATAAAAACTTCACTTACCTTCAAATACTGCCTTCTCTTTAAAAGTAATCCTCCCAAGAGCTGTTTCCTGGTAACTTAGCATACACTGTATCATACAGACAGTTTTGAGACCCCATCAATAATGACTACACCTGTATATGTGGCAGTTTTTATGTAGAGACCTAACTAGAGTGGAAACTGAAATTAGAAAAGCCTTAGTTCTACTACTCCAACCCAAATCAAAATACACTGTAGCCAGCAGCACCCAGAGATAATCCAATGTAACTGACTAGCACATCAAGAGCACTCAAACTGCTGGATGAGTTTCTCTTAGTCATACTAACTTAGAGGTAAAAGGGAAGAGAAACCATACCAAGAAGATCTATAATCAGGGCCCAGAATCAGAAGCAAACTGATAGTATAATGTTCAGGGACTTCAGTGACTATTGCACATTCTCATTTCCTAGAACACCAAGTGCCCAAAAGGGCTAGGCTATCAGTTTCCCATCAAAAGGGAGAAAGAACCACCCACTTTCTAAGACAGATTGACTGTTAAACACATGTACAAGCAGGCCTCTTGCAGGAAAAAAGGCAAGCTGTCCTGTCAGAGTTCTTAAAAGCTTCTGAGGACAATTTTTTGAGGTAAAAAGATACATTCTAATCTATACAGAATAGAGAGCCCATTTAATCAAATCCAAGGCTTAATAAGGTTGTTTTCATTTTTTAAAAATTCCTCAAATTTGAGAAGTCCAAAATACCAACCCTTTTCAGATCATATCTATATATTAGTCAAACCAGACTATTTTAAAAGCACACAAAATTTATATAATCAATCCCCAGTGCTTAGGAAAATTATTTTAAAATTCATGTGGTTAAACACAACCTAATCTTTTCAGATCCATTTTGCCCTCCATAACTGGAAAAGATTACCTGGCCAATAGGACACAGATCAAACATGGTAAGGTGAAGGCATTATATTACCGCACTCTACAATGACAAGCAAAAAACCAGGACTATAGGGGCCTTCCTGGTGGCGCTAGGGATTAAGACACAGCACTATGAAGCTATCTGTAGCCACTGAAGCAGGAGTTCGATCCCAGTCAGGGAGGTGACCCTCATGGCACAGCAGACCTCTCCTGTCTCACCGGCTGCTCCCCTCAGCAGTGTATTTCAGTCAATCTGCCTGTTCTGGTGAATCCTCTCATCCTCCACCTCTGGCCTATATGCATAAATAAATAAATAAATAAATCTTTAAAAAACAAAAACACAAAAAAACCTAGGACTATACATGTTAGCTATCTGTAGTAGAAAAACAGATTTAACAAATGCTAAAAAAAGATTAACATTTTTCTCTGGCCTCCCTGGTGGCACAAGGGGTTGAGACAGAATCTATGAAGCTGTCTGCAGCCACTGCATCGCGAGCTCAATCCCCGGCCAGGGAGATATCCACATGGCTCAGACCTCTCCTGACTTGCCCGCTGCTTCCCTCAGCAGTGTATTTCAGTCAATCCGCCTGTTCTGTACCCCACTCTGTCTCTGGTGAATCCTCTCACCCCCCACACTTCTGGCCTATACCCCAGTTCTTGTATGCATAAATAAATCTTTAAAAAAAAAAGATTTAACATTTCTCTTTAATCAAATTTTTGCTCTCAGACACACACACACACCCCCTATACACACACCCCACAAATCAACAACTATTAAAATTAACTCTAAGTAAAATAACAGTATTATTCATTTGACATTAAAACACATTTCCACAACATTTTCTTTTTTTTTTTTAAGATATATTTATTTATGCATACAACAGCTGGGGTACAGGCCAGAGATGCAGGGGGGTGAGAAGACTCACCAAAGACAGAGTGGAGAACAGAACACAGGCAAACTGACTGAAATACACTGTTGAGGGGAGCAGCGGGCAAGACAGGAGAGGTCTGCTTCGCTATGTTGGGTTGCTCCCTGGCCCGCCGGGGATTGAACTTGTGCCGCAGTGGCTGCGGATTGCTACATAGTGTGGTGCTTAACCCCTTGCCACCACCAGGCAGGCCCCACCACAACATTTTCAAAACCAACAACCTTGAAAAACAAATTAAGCCCTTACCTTCATATAGAGTAACAGGCTCAAGATTAGCAAGTAATTTGTTTATATTTTATATAAAGATTTTCTAGAAGTCCAAGATCCTACCAATGATTTACAGACACTAAAAAGACCAAATTTTCAACCCTGGATAATAATGTCCATAGTCATTAATAGTATATAAAATGACTACGAAGAGAATGGAACTCGTAAAATACACAACAGAGGAGAACTTTTAAATTGCCACGATTAAGATAGACCTTGAAATCCCAAAATTCCATGTATTCAAGAAATATTCTTTTGTTCATTTCAAAGCTGACTCAAAAAGCCATTTAAAAGCAATGTGTCTCCTCGCTGAAGGCTGATTTATTGTGTTGATTCAAGAAAAGTATTTCCAAGAGCTATGTGATAGTTTTAGTTAAGTGACAGTTTTTCATGGCATTAATTCTTTTTATTATTTTTAAATTTATATATATATATAAACATCACTGTTCATTTTTGTATAATGTTCAATTTTTTCCTCTCAGTTGAAATTCCCACCACCAATCCCCCATGAACAGTCACCAGAGGGATGCTAAGTGATAGTTTTTAATGCTCATCTTCACAACCTGCTCTGTGGAATCACTACCTTCCAGCAGATTGGGGAAAAATGCTTAAATGGGTGCTTAAATAACTTACTTGATCTTAATATTTTCCCACCAGGTTGTGGAATATCATACAAAGGATGTGTGTGTACTCATTTTGGTCTTTAGATTTTGTATTGTTTCTAATTTTCAAGAAACAAAACCATGAAGAGTAAAATATTTCAGCAATCAAGGAAGAATGATGAACTTTCTAGGTCCTACTATAAGAACAAGTGCCTACTACAAACACTAATGTCAGAAGGGTGATAAAAAGTGAAAGCATAACTATAGTTCAAACCTTGAGCTGGGACTCTCTGTGGTTTATTAAAGTTTCTGCTATTTACAAATGTGGAAGCTTATTATATATAAAAGCTCTTAGTTCCAATAAGCTCTGGGTAACTTGCTATCTCGATTTTAAAAGCTTCTTCCATACAATTACCATCCATTTGAAGAGCGACTTGACCCATACTCTGTCCTTTGAGACATTACATAAAAGAACTCTCACCTACTCAAAAATCAATCTTTTCAATTAGATGAAAACTTAATGAAAGCTGAGATCATCCTGATGAAAGCAAAATACTGCCAAAAGGCAAAAACAGCTTCACACTCTGACGGTAAACCCACAAAGTTGCTCGATTATAATTCTGCTGTGAGTCATTATGGTCCAAAGATCTGTGATTTACTTCACTAGGGCAATCATTTTCTACAAGTAAGATATTCAGAATTTGCAATGCTTTCCTGCAGCCTTGACACTATCATAGTCGAATCTATGTAGAGACGTGATTCCCTGAAAACAAAAGATATTCAAATAGTTGTATAATTAAGTCCTTTTAAAATAAAGAGTAATACCCCAAATATATGCAAGCTATTCTGAGGACTATACATGCCTTACTGATTCAATATCGTGATCACTGACCACCATAGAGGGAATGTATTTAGGTTTGCTTATATCCACTCACTTTATCCTCATCTCCTTATGGCGAAAAGTAAGAATACATTTGATGGAATAGCAAATAATAAAAGAATGAAGAATGGGATGATGAAAGCAATGCTGGCTGACATAGAGACCAACCCAAAAGCATGAAATGGTAGCCAATTTAGCTAAGTGAACACAGGTTAAATTACCCTGACCTTTATGCTTTAATGTCCTGATACGTACAATGGCACTATCTGTCTAGCTGAGTCCAAAGCTGCTAACAATAGGATTTGAACAGCTTAAGATTTTAGGAAAAAGAGAATGAAAATCCAGAATGAATCTTAATTTTTGTTTAAACCCCAAAGTAAACCTCCACCCTCTACTTTATTTTTTTTAAGATTTATTTATTTATTTATACAAGCACTGGGTACAGTCAGAAGTGCGGGAGGGTGAAAGAATTCACCAGAGTCAGAGCGGAGAACAGGGCAGGCAGACTGACGAAGTACACTGCTGAGGCAAGCAGCAGGCGGCAGGAGAGGTCTGCGCGCCATGTGGGACCCTCACCTGGCAGCCGGGGATAGAACCGGCGCTGCAGAGGCTGCAGGCAGCTTCGCAGCCCAGCGCTCAACCACTGCACCACTGGGGAGGCCCACACCCTCTACTTTAAAAAAAAAAAAAAAAAATTTTTACAAGCATTTTCCAAAAACTGCCACCAACAAAAGCACTTCAAAAAAGACTATTTTTCTAGAAATCATTAAATTGAATCTTAAATCATACAGTCCAAAGGAAATGCATGATCCCACGGTAAGTTCCTAATACATCACAGGGGCAGTGTAAATATAAACACAAAACTAAGTGAAGAAATGTATGTTATCTTCATGCTGTAAGATAAAGCTCACTCTATACACACTTAAATGAGTCCCAAATGCCAAGCATTTGGAAATTGAAAACAAAGTTAGGATGCTGGGGCCAGGGTGAGTTGGTGCTAGGAGGCAGAGAGAAGACAAAAAATTTTATCATGCGTAGGACTTACGTTAACCATAATGAGATACGTGAATGAATATAAAGTATGAGATAAGAATTCATTGACCATGTTCAAGGGAAAAATATTATTTGGCTAGTTTATAAAGTAAACATTGCATTTGAGAAAGAATAGAGAACTTCTGAATGCTTTAAAGTGCTTTAAATCTGTTCTGCAGGCTAGAGGGAGCCACTGAAGATTTCAGCAGGAGTGACACTTCCAGAGCTGCCCTATGTCTCTTACAAAGTTCTAACTCAAACAAAAATCCTCAAAGGTTTTTTTTTTTAATTTAATTTTATATATTTTTTATATCACAAAGGTTATTTTTATCCAAGCAAATACTTCATGAGAACCAATGCTTAAATGGTTACAAAAGCAAAACAGTACTCTAATTGATCTACAATTTAGGTCTAATACATGGGCACAGAATTCCACGATAGTAAAAATCATGCACACTAAATAGCCAGACTGCATGAGTTCTAATTCTAGCTCTGTCACCGATTTCATCTTTGGTCCATTTACATAAATTTCTCTTTGCAGCACTTTCTTATATGTAAAACAGGGGTTATTTTACTACATATGCTTCAGTTCTAAGAATGTGAGTGAAAGTATGTAGAATGCTTAGACACAAAGGGAAGGTTTTCAAGTGATACTGATACAACCACTTCTATGCTGTATCAATGAAGGAATGTTGACTCAGAAACCTAGGAAGAGGTGCTGATGTGTAGAGACAGAGATGGATGAGAGGAACTGGATTTTTCTCTTCTTATCCTTTCTAGAAGTATAAACTAAAAGCTATGTACCTAAGTGAACACTTTTTTCAATATGTCTAGTTCATTTGTCCCTTCTATATGGTTTAAAATGGTTCCCAGGTACATATATACAATTAAATTTATTATCTTAAAGGATCTGCTATCATACTTTTTTTTTTTTTTTAAAGATTTATTTATTTATTTATACAAGCACTGGGTACAGTCAGAAGCGCGGGAGGGTGAGAGAATTCACCAGAGCCAGAGCGGGGAGCAGAGCAGGCAGAAGGACCGAAGTACACTGCTGAGGGGAGCAGCGGGCGGCAGGAGAGGTCTGCGCGCCATGTGGGACCCTCGCCCGGTGGCCGGGGAGCAGCCGGGGATCGAACCGGCGCTGCAGAGGCTGCGGGCAGCTTCGCAACCCAGCGCTCAACCGCTGCGCCACCGGGGAGGCCCTATCATACTTTTTTATGGATAGATATAATTACAACCAATGGGCATCATTTAATCAAGACTTAACAATTCGGTTCTTAAACCAAAACTCGATCATTTTTTTTCCTTAACATGTGCACAACATTTTCTCCCAGGTGGTGATCATATAAAGTGAAGGGCAGAAGAACACTGAAACAGTTATTATAGTGGCCTTCCAAAGTAATAATTATTACCCAATTATAACAGACATAATCTGTCTAACACGACCTACCTCACAGCAGCTTTTTAAATTTTTTTCACCTTGTCTCTAAACAACTGCCCACAAAAAAAGCCTAGAATAGAAAGTAGTATTTAACTCTCACCTGCTACTTCTAAACAAGAAAACAAAGTCATGGGTAACAGCATTCAACCCTTCCCCTGACAAATCATATCTTTAAAGGAGAAAAGCAACCTGAAGCTTGTTTTCCACCCCACATTTTAGATAATAAACAGAGAGCTGGGCCTCCCTGGTGGCATAAGGGGTTAAGTCTCAGCTATCAAGCTGTTGGCCACCACTGCAGCATGGGTTCCATCTCTGGCCAGGGAGCTACCCACATGGTGCAACAGACCTCTCCTGTCTCACCTGCTACTCCCCTCAGCAGAGTATTTCAGTAGATCTACATGTTCTGCTCTCCACTCTGTCTGGTGAATCCTCTCACCCCTCACACCTCTGTTCTACCCCCCAGTTCTTGCGTGCATAAAGAAAAATAAATCTTAAAAAAAAAAAAAAAAAAAAAAACAGAGACCCTGAGAAGTGACACTCAAATAGGCACCAAAACCAGATTTCTTCTAGTGCAAGATTTTACATTCTACCTCCATTCCAACATGCAGGTGGGGAAAACAAATAATTTTTTTTAAGATTTATTTATTTATACAAGAATTGGGGTACAGGCCAGAGGCACGGGAGGATGAGAGGATTCACCTGAGACAGAGCGGGGAGCAGAACAGGCAGACTGACCAAAAACATTGCTGAGGGGAGCAGCGGGTGAGACAGGAGAGGACTGCCACGCGATGCAGGTAGCTCCCTGGCTGGCCATGAATCGAACCTGCGCTGCAGAGGCTGCGGACAGCTTCACAGCACTGCACTCAACCTGCTACACAACCAGGGAGGACGGAAACAAATAATTTTTAAGATCTACATTTTTAGGGTCTCCCTTGTGGCACAGGGGTTAAGACACAACCCAAGGGGCTAATGCAGCTACTGCAGCACAAGTTCGATTCTCAGCCAGGAAGCTACCCATATGGCACAGAAGACCTCTCCTGACTTGCCCGCTGCTCCCTTCAGAGGTGTATTTCAGTTGATCTGCCTGTTCTGTTGCCCACTGTCTCTGGTGAATCCTCTCACCCCCTGTGCCCCCCCCCCACACCTCTGGCCTGTACCCCAGTTCTTGCATGCATAATTTTTTTTAAAAAGACCTACATTTTTAAGTCTGATCACTGAATCACTCATATCTAATTATGGTATCAATCCCCACTTCTAGTTAAATAAGATTAATTCTTAGTCACTGATGCTTAATAGTAACTCCTGCTACTCCCAGCAGCCAACACTCTAGTTTGAAAGGGATGTAGCTCACTAATTAGTGCATCATCTATTGAGAGCCTGTAATTGCCTTACCACACCCAAGTTCCTTCTGGCTAGACTAAGCTTCTTTATAGACCTAATACACCAAATAAGAGATACACACATTGGGCAAAAATTCCATTAAGAATTAGAAAACCCTGAAAGGGCTCTATCGCTGAAAAGAGAAATCTAAGCTCTTTCATTTTTCTTTGTCTTTCTCCTTTCTCAAAGATTACGAGAAGTCTTCCTACAAACCTACACCAAGTTTTAGCCTTTAAACATCGTTGCCCAAAAGTTCTGTGGGTAAGAAGGACAGACCTCACCGTTATTCAAGATTTGAAGGATTCTAAATATTGCAACAACAGCAAAGTCTGAAGTAATTTCTTCTAAAATAACAGCATTAATAATGTCCTGTTGTGGCACAGAGCAAGCAGAGCCCTTAGGGTCAGAATAGGAAAAGCCTCAGAGGAATATGGAGGGCTCCAGAGATAAGGGCAACAAATTCCAAAGGGGACTCATCAAACACCCCTGGACTAGGGGCAACAGGACATTCCTGGACAAGGATGATAAAGACAAAAGATAAGGGCTGGGACACAGAGACTTAGTTCTGGGTACAGAGGCATTTAGGCAGTGAGTGACACCACAGAGAACTAACCAATCACAGAGAGACTGATGGAGTTTAGAGTAATTAGGGAAAGAAGGTATAAATTTCCTGAGGGCGACTGCCCGTCCTTGGCCTGGTTCCACCCACCAGGGAGTCCCACTTTATTTCTGTTCCTCTTCTCAATAAACTTTCTCTAAACAAATATGCCTCTTTGCTTGCTTGCCTGAATGTCTGTGAAGTTCCTGTTGTGGCTTCGTTAGACACCAACCAGCAGTGATCTAGTGGCTGGGACTCAGCACTGCCAATGCAGTCTGGGATCTGTTCCTGGCTGAGAGACTAGGCCTAAAAACCTGACATGACAGTTTCACCGTATTCATTCTTCCAAAGAATGCCAAATCAGGAATGATAAAAGAAAGAAGCTATTGGTTTTGAGAGCCTCATCATAGCATCACAGTCAACCTTTTATCATAATTACCATTATTCCTATTTCAAAGCTCAGAAACCTTAAGGCTTGGAGCCACTGGTTAACTTGAATAAGGACCCCAAATTCTTAACCTCAAGTTTAATAATCAAGTTTTTAAATAGTTCCTATTCCTTATTCTCAACTAATACTGCCCACTGTTAACCAGTTGTTAGCTCAAGCACCTAAATGCACCACTTCACAATCTGAAATGGGACAGAAAAAGTACAGCTTTGCTAAACTTGCAGAAGCAAATGGCAGCAGGCTAAAATGGCAAAGGTGACTCTGCAACCTGTAGTATACCTTTCTCCTCTAGCCGCTAGTCCTCATTCAAGGATAACTTGAAATGGACATGAAATGTTTTGCTGTTTTTTTTTTTAAGATTTATTATTTATGCATACAAGAGCTGGGGTACTGGCCACAGATGCAGAGGGTGAGAAGATTCACCAGAGACAGAGCAGAGAACAGAACAGGCAGACTGACTGAAGTACACTGCTGAGGGGAGCAGCGGGCGAGTCAGGAGAGGTCTGCTGCACACATGTGGTTGCTCCCTGGCCAGCTGGGGGATCGAACTCATGCTGCAGAGGCTGTGAACAGCTTCATAGGTTGTGTCTTAACCCCTTGCGCCACCAGGGAGGCCCGTTTTGCTTTGTTGATAAACTAAAATGAAATTCTAAATAGCCTTTCAAAGGATTGTAGGTCATCGTTCTGTTATAAGACAGGGAGAGGGGCAGCCCAAGCCCCGCAAACCTGCCTATTCTAAATGGGTTCTGCCATCCGCCGCATCAACACAAAACATAGGAGACTTTAATGGGAAGGAACTTTAATTAGGAAACAATACAGGTAAGACAAAGAATCTAGTTTCTAAATGAAGCACCCAAAGTTACCCATCCCCTCGTGGGTAAAAGTCCATCCAAATGGGACTGGCCCAGAGCAAGGCCCCAAAGCCTGCTACAAGTCTAAAGCATCTTCCAGTGGGGACCCACAGAAAAGGGCCAGAAACAACCAGACAAGCCCGGAAGGAAAGGAGCAAAATCAACATCAAGATAAAAGCTGCCACTGTCACCTCCCCATGGGTCTCACCCACATCTGTGTCACCCAGTCCACGACCAAAAGACAAGCACAGTTTCTTCACGTGTCTCTAGGCTCCAAGCGCCTCCTCCAGGTCTCCTGGCTCCATCCTGCTTCCTTCCTCAGTCTCTTCTTCTGCTTCTCCTCTTCCTGCTCAGCTCCACCCTCCCTTGGGTGGGGCAGGGAACCGCCCCCTTTCCTGGGGACCACCCTGTTACAATTCCCCTCTTTACTAATGTAACTTGTAGTAACCTAAACAATACAGAATGAAGGTTACTTCAGATCACAGTAAATCCTCACTTAAAGTCATCCATAGGTTCTTGGAAAGGACTTTAAGGAAAAGATATCTTCAAAAGTTGTTTCATTCAATGTTGGTCAGAACAGTTTGTTTCATTGTTTTTTGTTGTTGTTTTTATCATGCACTTTATGAGAAAACAACACTGAGTGGGAGGATAGTATAGGAAGACCGGCTGTACTTGATCTCCGTTGAGTGCAGAATCAGTTTAGAATTTTTGGCAAACATTCCTACAAAATTTTTAAAACTCAAACTAAATTACCTAAAAGTTTAAAACTCAAATATTAAATTTAGTTTGCGGATACACAGAATGTTTGCAATTCAATTCAAATGCTAATTTAGCTCTATCATCCTTAGATAGCGCACCTCCAAAGGCAATGAATATGTGTTTAAATTTCCTCAGGGGATCCCATTCTCATTTATTAAACAGAAGCCACATGATAAGGGCAATTAAATTTCTCAACCTTTCTTCCTAAGCAAGAGCACCTCGTCTGGGCTTTTCAGATCCAAAATCACATTCTACATCAAGAATCCTTAAATTTGGGCCCAGTTTCAAGACTAAAAACTGAACTGTATAGCAACCCTTCTCTCCATTTTTACTTTTCATCTCAATTTGGGACAACATAACACAGATACTGTTGCCCTCCAGACTATTTCTCAATTAGCCCTTTGCCTTTAAAGATAACCTTACTGGGCCTCCCCGGTGGCACAGTGGTTGAGCGCTGGGTTACGAAGCTGCCTGCAGCCTCTCTAGCACCGGTTTGATTCCCGGCTGCTCCCCGCCACCAGAGGAGGGTCCCACATGGCACGCAGACCTCTCCGGCCGCCCGCTGCTCCCCTCAGCAGAGTACTTTGGTCCTTCTGCCTGCTCTGCTCCCAGCTCTGGCTCTGGTGAATTCTCTCACCCTCCTGTGCTTCTGAATGTACCCAGTGCATGTATAAACAGACAAATAAACAAAAAAACAAATAAATAAAAATACATGCCTCTTAAAAAAAAAAAAGAAGAAAGAAAGATAACCTTACTAAAGACACCTGAAAGTATGAAATACAAAAGCCAAGAAGAAATACAAAAATAGCACTACTGATGGAGGACAAGAATAGAAAGACTAGAAATGAAGTGCCCCAAGACCAGAACCTGACTCACACAAGGACTACTGTAGTAAATAGTTTTAAATGAAATATAAATAACTTATTTTTATTAACAGGTAGAAATAAATAAGGTTAAAGATTTCATTTTTACAGCAACATGCTATTTCCAAAACAGAGTGAATAAAAAGTAGTTAATGTTTCTTATCTTTTTGTATTTGAAAGAAAAGTTTTTGTGCCAATCATTCAATAAATATTAAATGGTGTACAAGAACTATCAGCCCTCCACGACTTCAAAGTTTTTAGAGAAGTGAGTTTCTTGCAATCTGAAATTTCAAAACGTCCACACTGAGGTGAGCTAACAAAAGGACTTTAGTTTTAAATAGAAACCAACATTAAGAATGCTAGGTGCCTCTGCTATATTTCTTCATTTGGTCTCAGTATTTGATTATATAGCATTTTAGGAATTTATTATACAACTTATAACACAGAAAATGTCTAAATGAGAAAATTTAAAACTTTAAAGAAATTCTATCAGAATTTAAAATGAGGACTCATACACACAAAAATAGATGGAAACCCCCCTTCACCACCAATCCCATTTTGCATTTCAAAAGAAAGGGCTACACCTTTCTCCTTACCCACCTAATCCTATGACTAATGGGGGTGGGGGGGGGGAGAGGACTTTAAAAAAAAGTGCAGGTGTGTTCAACAGCTGACAAAAGAGGTTAAGATTCTATATACACCCACAGTACCATTTAGTCAATTTCTATTTAAGAAACAAACTAGGACAATGAAACCAATGTAGAAAAAAGAAAATGCTTAGGTGAACTACTCCAAGGTGCATTTTTAGCTCATGTGACCTTCCAAAGTGCTCCAAATGTGCGTACGTGATGTGTGGGCATGTGTGTATTTATAGAAAATGTTGAGAGCACTATAAAAAATACATGAATAAATCATAGAATGTTAGTGCTACAAGGAACTTCTACAGTTAGTCCACAGCTTCAATTTTTAGCTAAGGAAAGTAGAATTCAAAACATGCAACCAGGTAAAACTTGTGACAGAACCTGGTCATAGCAGTAAAGTCTTCAACTCCCAGGACAACCTCACCTTCAATTCTAAATGCATGCCTTTAATTCTTAAATTTAAACCTCCCTCAAAAGATGACTGTTACTCCTCCTTATATTACAGACTTTAAATTTTTCTATTAAGTTTGAGATGAGTCTCACCTATTTCTTCAGGAAGCCATTAATGCAACCAAACTGAACTCTAAAGAGGACAGAGTAAGTCCGAGAATCCCTTAAGGCTCCAGGGAACTTTTCATAGATCCAAAAAGGTCAAAACAATACTTTTTTCTCTCCCAGTCTCTCATAAATGTAGAGATTCAAAAGTTATATGATATGTGATATGAGCTTCTGTATTCACTGTAACAACATGCAAGTACAATTGTCTTCTATTATGTTAGACTTAAAGAGATGAAAGAATGTAAAACCATGTCACATCATTTTTTTTTTAGAAAATATGTATCTTCATTTTTAGATAATATTTTTAACATGTTATGGTCTATTTCTTGAACATATTTAAGCTTTTTCACTTAGTTTCTAATACAATAACTAAATATTGATATATAAAACTTAAACACACAAAAAAGAGTTTTTGGATTCTCAATAATTTAAGTGTATAAAAGAATCCTAAGAACAAAATGTCTGAAAATCATTGGTCTAACTCAACCTTAAATAAGTTTTCATTTATGATGAATTCCTTTAGCACACATGAAAAATCCTCATAACAGTTTCCATACCATCAAAGTGTTACACCTCCAGACCTGGATTCTGCAAACTACTTCTTGTGCTCAGTAATTATTTATTTTTAAAAATTTATTTATTTTTATGTGGAAGAACTGGGTGTAGGCCAGAGTTGTGAGGGGCAGGGTGGGGAGAGGATTCCACAGACACAGAGTGGGAACAGGCAGATCTACTGAAATGCACTGCTGAGGAGAGTAGGGGGGAGTCAGGAGAGGTCTGCTGCGCCATATGGGTTAGCTCTCTGGGATGGAACTCACGCTGCAGTGGCTGGTTATATAGCTTGATAGCTGAGACTTTAACCCCTGTGCCACCAGGGAGACACCTATGCCCAGTAATTATTTTAATCATCAACTTCCTTTGATAGAGAAGTTTTATAAGACTACAATATGGATACCATGAACATAATTATATTCTGTTTCTCAGGAAAGACCTTATAAAGCATAAGTTACACATCATCGCATACCTAATTGACTTAGAAAGGGCTTGAATCTCTCTCTCTCTCTCTCTCTCTCTCTCTCACACACACACACACACACACACACACACACACACACACAGAAAAAAAGAGCACACAGAATGCCAAGTGGTAGTTTTTCACTTGGTAAATTGCACCACAGTCAGGAACCAAAAATCACACTCTGGTTTCCTCCGAAGACCTGCTTGCTCTTTCCTTCCCAGGGCCACTCTTGCCCTCTCACCCCAGGTTCTTCAGTTTTCCTCACACCAAGCCATCCTACAAAACTGTGTGCATAATCTTTTAAGTTTTCATTCTACAACACATATTCCAAAGGTTTATACAGAAATGGCAATGCACCATGTAGGTTTGAAGACCCTCTAGAAACCTAACCATCCTCTATTAATCAAAACTGTTTAAAAGCATTAAACATCATGTTAATGTCCCTCTAGAAAGTCTCCTTCTACTTACAAAACATCCCCAAAATTACTACTCATATCTAAGTTTCACAAGCCCTTTCCCAACTATTACAGCTGCCCTGACCAAAACCTCTCTCCATAATCTATTTGTCGCATTTCTTACCTATGAACTGTCAATGAGACATCTCAAGAAGGGCATCTATAGTCTATTGCTTCTGAACTCCCAAAGACCTGGCACAATGCTCACCTGAACACAAACACTGAACACTAAAAGTTCATGTAGATAATATTGAAAATCAACTTAAATGCCCTGGAAAATATAAGGTATATTATCTTTTAAAGTAACTTGTAATTGTGGTAATATTTTTTGCAAATTAAAAAAAAAAGCGTGATGCAAAAAGATCATAACTGTTAACCTGTATAAAATGAAATAATTTTTTAATTCTTCTAACCCACATCCCAGAGGTCAAAAGTTTCACAGATATGAACACTTTCAAGTGAACACAAATGTGTGTAAGTACAGCTGAGAAAAACAGATACTTTGATACACAGAGATGAATACTGCCATAATGCTCTTTGCACCTTGCTTTTTATATTTAAGTATCAGCGCATAGAGAATTCTTTTAGAGATGACTATGTAATAAATGCCCAAATTAGTTTAACCAACACCCTACTAATACATATTCCAGGGTTTTTCTATTTCAAACAATGCTTGCAATAAATACTTTCTACAGATGTGCAAAAATGTAAATTTAAAGATAGAGATGACTAGTTTACAGTCTATTTACAGTTTTAATTATATTAGCTGCTGCCAAAATGTCCTCTAAAAACTGATCAATTTAGACTCCCATTAAGGCATTCCCTGCATTTAAAAAAAAATGAAACAAATAATGCAAGCTATGCAAAGAAGGAGGGGATTGGGAGAAAGACAAGTCAAGAGCCCTATAAGTCTAGCTTAACCACCCACAGCCAATACTCGTAAGACATGAAGCAACACACCTTCAGCATCTGTTCCAAATGTATGAAATGGGAGCACTGGTCAAAAATGTGGGTAGGGACCCCTCCAGCTCTAACATACGCTGATTTCCCTGAATTTTCTATACATAAGAAACACATTAAAAACAAAAACAAAGTACTTACTCTCTTGGACTGAACAAAAAAAAAGCAAATGCTGGGAAAGTAAAATTGCTACACCAGGGAAGTAAATGATTTGATAAAACTCTTTCTAGGAATATAAAAATGTGACACTGAGACTGAAGGAAATGGTCACTTATAAGAAAATTGTTTTTGAAAATAAACCCCCCAAAAAGATTAATCATTAGGGGGGGTTCCCCAGTTTAATGCAAGATGCAACTCACCAGAGGAAATACAGCTCAATGGTTATGCCAAGAAAGGACTAAAGCACCCTGATGGCTACTAATAAAAAGTCACAAATGGGCCTCCCTGGTGGCGCAGGGGTTGAGCGCTGGGTTGCAAAGCTGCCCATAACCTCTGCAGCACGGTTCGATCTCCGGCCACCGGGTGAGGGTCCCACATGGCCCGCAGACCTCTCCTGCCGCCCGCTGCTCCCCTCAGCAGTATGTTTCATCAGTCTGCCTGCTCTGTTCTCCGCTCTGACTCTGGTGAATTCTCTCACCCTCCCATGCTTCTTACTGTACCCAGTGCTTGTATAAATAAATAAATAAATCTTTAAAATAAATATATTTTAAAATAATAAAAATTAAAAGTCACAAACATCCATTTCAAGTTTACCATTTGAAAGAGTGGAAGTTAGCAGGAGATGTGATTTGCTAAGCTAAATGAAAGCCTTCATGAACATGAAGTGACAGGATCACAACCCTGTTGCTGATAAACTGCCAACATACCCGAGGCCCTCAATGAAGGGCAGCCCATTTAACATATTGCAGCTTTAAAATGAGTTGCTTTAGAACAAACAGTTCTATGTCATGGCAGGCCTATGACATACCAGATGGAGCAGCCACTGTACTCTGGATTGTGTGATTATGTGATTGTGTGCGTGCGTGCGTGTGTGTGTGTATGTGTGTGTGTGTGTCTGTAAGGGACAAGCATACCACGGGAGTACCCAGTCTGATAACCATTCTTAAGGTTAGCCTTCCTTGAATAGAGCATCCGCCTTAGATCTCAACTTCTCCTTCGGTTCCAAACAGGCTCAGTATCAAGCAGAAAGCAGCTATTCTCTGCTAGCCAGAGGAGGTTTCACACTGCTATAAATGACTGGCCCAGAGGACATCCCAGGAGCCTGCCTCCTTAATCCTGGCGAACACAGTCACTTCAGTCCAGTCCTGAGGTAGAATATTTTTTTCTTAATATAGCATGCTTTGAAGCTGTATAAAATGGGTCATAAACACACTAAGTCTCAGCTTAATCAAAGTGGCTACAGAAGCATCTCAACAGATCTTGTCCAAGTAAGCAGTTAACTCACCACAAAGAGATTGCAAATAGATACAATAAAGTCTTAATTCTTTACAGGAAAGAATGGAGAGAAATAGCACTGTTAATACAAAAGTTATCCTAAAATTATCTACCAAGGACCTAATTACTATGTGCAGTAACAATTAATATTCATAAAAAATATCAAGTGCTCAGTTTACATTAAGAATCTGTATTAATTACAACTGGTCAGTTATATATGCCACACATGAAATCTCATGGTGACCAGAGTACCAAGGTTGAGTCTGATTTAAAAAAAAAAAAAATAGGGCCTCCCCGGTGGCGCAGCGGTTGAGCGCTGGGTTGCGAAGCTGCCCGCGGCCTCTGCAGCGCAGGTTCGATCCCCGGCTGCTCCCCGGTCACCGGAGGAGGGTCCCACATGGCGCGCAGACCTCTCCTGCCGCCCGCTGCTCCCCTCAGCAGTGTACTTCGGTCCTTCTGCCTGCTCTGCTCCCCGCTCTGGCTCTGGTGAATTCTCTCACCCTCCCGCGCTTCTGACTGTACCCAGTGCATGTGTAAACAAAACAAACAAACAAGCAAACAAATAAAGAAAAACATGCCTCTAAAAAAAAAAAAAATAGCTTTCAGGCAGAATTTACCTTTAGCACACCTAATTTTTAATTTTCAAAGAAACAGAATTTACTTAAGAAGTGTCCCAAAAAATGAAAACCAACTTAAAGAGCCATTAAGAACAGATCAGATCTATACCTCTGAATCATACATGGTGCTAAATACCAACATTACTACAATAGGAAAATAACTTTAAATAAACAGACCAGATACCAAGGCAATGGGAAATTGTTACCTCAAATCCCCACCTCCACCACCAACCCCTTAACTCATTCCTGCTGTCCTTGTAACACTGGGAATAACATTAGAAATCTCTCCAAGACAATGCTGTGGTGAAGGATGGAATTGGACTTTTAGAGATGACCGTAATGTATTATAGACACAAGCGGATTTTTAATCATGTCCACCTAAAACTTACATAATCTTTTTAAAAAGATTTATTTTTGCGTAGAAGAACTGGGGTGTAGGCCAGAGATGCGAGGGGTGAGAGGATTCACCAGTGACAGAATGGGGAACAGAACAGGCAGATCCACTGCTGAGGGGAGCAGCCAGCGAGACAGGTGAGATCTACTGAGCTATGTGGGTTAGCTCCCTGGTCAGGGATCAAACTCAGGCCTTCCAGTTTGTAGATCTGAGACTTAACCCCCAGGCCACCAGAGAGGCCTGAAACTTACATAATCTCATAATGCCATACTACTTCAATTAAAAAAAAAAAGGGGGGGGGCCTGCCTGATGGCGAAAGGGGTTAAGATGCAGCACTATAAAGCAATCCGCAGCCACTGCAGCACAAGTTCGAGTTTGATCCCTGGCCAGAGAGCTACCCACATGGCACAGCAGACCTCTCCTTACTCGCCCGCTGCTCGCCTCATCAGTGGATTTCAGTCAATCTGCCTGTTCTGTTCTCCATTCTGTCTCTGGTGAATCCTCTCACACATACCACCCCTGCCCTCGGCCTATACCCCAGTTTGTATGCATAAATAAATAAATCTTTTTAAAAAAGAAAAATCTGGTCTCCAAACTAAAACTTATTTTACTTCTCTCCAAGTTCCCTCAATCAAGAGTAAAGATTATATATATGTTCCATAGCTTCTTTCTGCAAATAAGGAAAAAGAAACTGACATCTTAATGTTGTGATAAAATTCAACTAGGGAAAAAAAAATGCTTATATACATGCTAAACAGTTCTAGATGGTATAAACTAAGAGAGATTCAATGTTTTGATTATCTTCCAACCACATAAGATGAAAAATAACAGAGAACTGTTCATAGTCACCAGCATCCACCTCTGAAATTAATGAGTTAAGAATATAGTCTAGGAAGTGCAGTGACCTAAAAAGCAAGAAAGATAATATTTTTGAATATCATGTGCTAAATTCATGCTACTATTTATTGCTGATGAGCTGTATGGATTAGCAAGCAAGCCACATGGAAAATTCACGTCCTCCTCACTTTCTTTTAGATTTTGCCCAAAAGGTATAGTGAACATTCTCAAATATGCATAGACTATTTAATATTTAATAAACTGTCACCAAATTTGCCTCACTTATTTAACAGTAACAAATAGGAAATAATCATAGGGGATGAGGAAGAGAAAGAAAAGCCCGCCATAATGAAATGTTCTTTATGGATACAGTTCTATACAACTCTTTTAGGGAAAATGACACCTAAGATTTGACAAATACCTGGATCTATTAATGGTTCTGAATTTCTTTGGAAATTAGATAATTATGGAAATACTTTTCTCAAAATCTTTGGTGGTCTAGACCAACTCAAAAAAAAAAATTAGAAATGATGCATATTCATTAAAATCAAAGCTTAAGATTGTGGCATCCTATAAAATGATATCATGTAAAAATCTACTTAACTTTGAATTCTCAACACCTACCTTAATTTTGGGTTCATCTTGTGATGTCCTAAATCACAGCTAAACAATTTGGAGCAGCCCTGGAAGGATTCTACTCACTGCTATGCTTTACTCTTCGTTGTGAGCATAGACTGTTGGAAAAATTTTAGACCAGAGACACCTGCTTGAAATATACAGAGATAATTTGACAGGTTTTTTTTTTTTTTTCTTTTTAGGTAAACCTAGTTTACTCCAGCTTCACAGAGCACAAGGATAATATTTACAGTCTAGAAAAAGTAAAATACACACAGGGATAAGATACCTAAGAACATGTTAACATGTAGCTATTTCAGCTTCTCAACTCTAAGACAACATGGATTGAAGATGCACCACTAACTTCATCACTTTGGGGAAAAAAAAACAATTACATTAAGTGGACATATTTATGAGATTCAAAAACAAAGTTAAAAATACACATGTAAGGTTTGAGGATAGATGGCAGCGAAACAGTAATTTTGTTTTGCTAAAATTTCCTTATGATTAAAATTTTAGTAATATCATTTATCATTCATAGCTTATCTAAAGATAGAAATAAAATTTTTCCCATTTGTAATAAATTTCAAGTATTGTATTATCTCACTTTTCCTCTATATCTTCTCTATTCCAAACTCTGAATTCAAGTAAATTAAACAAATATTTCCTTAATTTCTACTGCAAATAAATAGTACATGATACAAGAGATGACTAAACATGACTAAACATGACGTATGTCCCCTTTCAATGGGGAAAATAAAGATTATCTTTAATCTGTAGTCGTCTCCCTCTATAAGTCAACCAATTTTTCTGACAGTTAAATTGGAGAAATAAAATGAATCAAGAACAAACTTTATAGGGTAGATATTTGCTGATTCGAGTCTGAATATTATACATCCAGTTAAGACCTAACCTACAACCTTTCTTTCTCAGAGCAAAAGCAGTAGTAAAGTCCCCCAGATTCAGAACATATTTGCTTCAAAAACTTAAATTTAAGGACTCATCCTTCATATATCTTACTATAATGAGCCAGGGTTATATGAATGTCACTTTCACCAGCAATAGAACATAAAGTATTTCAAAACCTTCCCTTCTTGATTTTAACAGCATCCAAAAATAAGTCTGAAGACAGTGTGTTCATTCACTTGCTTATAGAAAATACCAATCCATACTTCATATGGTTCCAAAAAGTAATCGTTCAAGTCAAGACTGCCAGCTGGCATCAGGAAGACACCCGCCTATGACGGAATTCTTCTAGAAGTTACCTAGCCACAGGCCTAAAATAATGCATGCTCAGAATTCTGGCCTTTGGAGAATAGTTGATGAACATTCTGCTTGGAATGTGAAGCTTTTAAAACAAAAATCTACTACAACAGCCCCACTAATAAGGCCTCAAACCATAAGGTCTAGAGATGAGCTCTGTCTCTCTGGCCTGAGACACATTACCACAATGAGCAAGGCTGCCAGAAGTAAAAAGAACATCATTCTGGAGATCAGAAGAAAAGACACTGAAGTGGGATCACAGACCTAGGACTTACTTTCCCGCTCAGTAGGGTGAATACTTGGACAAACCATGTGATCACTGAGCCTCCTATCTTCATCTATAGTGATTATCCAGGGAGGTCTTGGGAGGTCTAGAACAGAAACAATGGGTATCATCACTGTTTCCAGAGTATATGCTCAGTGTCTCCTGTTGGTACACCGCCTTCAATCACTGATCCCACTTGTGTCTCTGTCCTAATAGCCAAGCTATTAGCAACTAAAACAGGCAGCTCCCTGCTGGCACCCCTCCCAATTTGACAGTCCAAAACAAAATTTCATTGCATTAGGAAGCAATAATTTATAAGGTAGTTAGAAGCTGTACAAAAGGTGGAGGAGGGAGGATTCATCATTTTTCTTCACTAGGTCACAAACTATGTTGTTCACCATAAATCTACATTTTGCCCACTACTGTTCATAAACACCACCTACTGTTTTATGCAAGAATACATATTATCCCCAAATGGCCAGTTCCAACTGAGGGAATAAGCCTTTCCAGCAAGTCAAGGAAATGAAGTATTATGTAGGATATAGAAAGGGAAAAAAAAGTTATATTAATAAAATTAACGCAGAAAAGCAAACAGGCAGACCTAAGAACACCAAGAACTGGCATGAAAAAGCCGTACTCTGGTGGATGTGATGTTAGGCATGAGGAAGACCCAGGGGAAAGTATGGATTAGTGCTCTTAAAAACATCACAGTTTCTGGCCTGTTATGTGCCACCTGCTATTGGAACTACACTAAAAAAGAAGCCAAAGAAACACTATAATCTTTATGACATTTTCCTAAATGTTTTGAAAAACAAATGTTATACCCAAAGGAGGTGCTGGCACATTATGCTGTCAAGAGAATAAAAGTATGCAGGGAAAGTTTGAAGGCTTCATGTAGTTCCACACACAAGCCTGGGAACCATTCTTCCTGGGACAACAGCAGGATTAAGACAGTCACAGTGGCATCTCTCTCCAGCCACAACATAAACTTGGCAGGTTCTGCATTGCATAAGTATTCTTCACCTATGAATGGACTCTGGCAAACCAGCAAATAGTTACGCATACCATAAAAGAGAATCAAAAGGAACAAAAATGACATGGCAAGAAAGAAGGGAAGGAAAGAAGAGACACGAGTCAAGCGAAGCAAAATAAAAATATACACAAACTGATAAAGGAAAGTCATACACTCCTCTTTCCAAAACAAAATGCAGCAACCTGCCACCATTCCTAAAGTCTAGAGTACAGAGATATGTCCCTTTCTCAATTCCTCAGACCCTATTAAACTTGGTGGGAGAGAGATTGACACCTTTGAAATCATCGTGTTCAGTCTCATCTCCTTAAGACCAAGGAATGAGGACAAGGATGCTTTAATAAATTTCTCTAAAGCTCTCTCAGTATCTAGCACTTAGTAATAATGTGTGATAAAATGGTATTATACAATCTTCCTGGCTTCTGAGTATAGTCCCAATACAAACATCTAAAAGGATCTGAAAAACTGTTTGCAACAAAACCAAAGAGAAAACTTTAGATGAATTTAAAAAGGTCTAAACTCCAAGTTCACCTACCTGCCCACATATACCAAAGCCTTATTTTGCTACACAGAAGCTCCGGGGCAATGATTCTCAATTTTAGGGAGCAAAAACACACTAGTTTTTACCCATTCTCAATTCCCTGCCCCTACCTCCAACAATGATGAAAACACCCTGGAAGGTTCTCAAATAGATGCCCCAGGGCACATCAAAATAGGCAATATATTCATCTAAAAGAATCATGTAGTCATGATTCTTGGTACTCTAAGTACCAAGAGTTCCTTTTAAGTGTCTCTTAAAGTTTAGACTGTATCTACATTAACAATTACAATTTGCAATTGATTCAAAAATCATATTTTAATAGCATACACTTTTACTCAAACCCCAAATATTTGACGGAAAGAAAAAACCACACCTTGGCTGATTGGAGAGTGCACCAATTTTTAAAACTGCCAGCATTAAGCCCCTATTATTCTAAAGGATTTTGCTAAGATATTCGATACAGGGACATAGTCTAATTCCTCGTTATGACTGTCCTAGCTCAAGTGGCTGCCAGGAGAGCAGAGCTTTACAGGCATTGTTCTGTCCTCAGAAGCTACATTAATGCTAGGTTGATAAAAAAGATCTTCATATCTGTTTGCCAGGCTGAACAGAAAGTTAACTAAAAATGTAAGTGTTTAAAATCACCAAAAGGAAGGTTCTATGCTGACATTTTCTACCTACTTAGCATTCATCTGTATTCATCTCACTAGACATTAACACACACGAAAGTTGCTCTCTGCTATTCAAATCATGCTATTATGCTCAGGAGTAGATTAATAATATCCACCCTCCTTATTGTAAAATAAAATTACAGCATTGGTCCAAACATGACATGTGGAGCCTCTTTCTACTTCTGCTGGCGCATCAGCTTGCTTCTACTGCACACATGGGAGAAAGCTTTGCTGAAGCGGCCCTGCTGTTTCTAAGAGAGAAAGAAAAGACTGAAGACTGAAAAAAATAGGGGAAGAGCAAAGGAGCGAGAAACAACACATATAAACCTCACACCCGGTAACCTCTCATATCAGTTCTTTTTTAACAGCAATCTGAGGGGTAAATGTCTTTTCTAAGCTGACACCATCAGCAATGAGGTTAGCAGGTGGGCCACAGGCCTCTTTTAAACAGCTCATAACATCCTATTAGTTTTCACAGCACCAAGCAACTTCTGCTGACCTCAAAGCATCTGAACAAATAGAAGCAGGCAACCAGCAGGAAGAAATCCCTGCTCCCAATGGGGAACAGGTCTAAAATCCCAGGGAGAGGGGGAAACTGTAAGATAAACTGATGGAAGCACATCTTGTAAAGGAAGAAGAAACTGTTTTGCAACTATGGATTAAAAAAGCAGAGATCCAAGACAAGATTTTTCTAACTGACATAAAGGAGACTGAGAGATCTACATTTACAAGGTGCAAAGTAACATAATTCAGACATTATTTGCAAACAGGGAAAGTGAAAAGGATATGAAGTCTTTAGAACTACTGCCTTTATTTTTAATGACCATGACTTAAGGAATTGTAGCATCAGAGTCAAAAATTCAAGTACCCACAAAGCCAAAAAGTAATTTCTTCCCAAATAAATAAAACATGCTTCATCTAAAGAAGGCAGTTGATGAATGCGGACTCAGCGTTGCTCTACCCTTTCAATTCATCAAAAGACATGAAATATGGCCCTCGATATTTATATGACATTTCCTAACACCTGATATCAACAATTCACTTTTCATCACATACAACGTAGGCAAAATATAACAGCTCAAGACTATAAAGAGCCAATGGTCCATCATTTGAAATCTCTGCCAGAAACTATTCACTAATACCCATTTCTCCATTTCTTCTTCTGATAGTAGCAATTCAGTTGGTCACAGAACATATTCTTCAGCAAGTTGCTTGTAATAATATAAAAGCCAATGCAAAAGTGCAAGCACAATAAGAAAACAGATGGACAATTGAGCAGGTTGTATCCAACTCAGAATTGCTGGGCTAGAAGTAGAAACTACCTTGAACACAGGGTTCAAAATCATAGGCAGGTAACTAAATGAGAAAGCTTTAATACCAAGCTATCATAAAGAAAAAAAGAAAGGCTGAGGGTAGTTAAAGTTCCTCGCAGAGACAGTGGCAGGGAAGGGGAGAAGGTATGAATGACCTGGTTATTTGGAACATGTCCATGAGTCATGATCAGTAAGGCCAGCAAAGATCCCAAGGGTTTAAATAAAATAAGCCAGCAACCAGTACACAGCACTAGGGATGGGAAAGTGGTGTTGAGTAAACTCACATAGAAATAACTTTCAGCTAGGAATAGGTAATTAACTTGTTCATTCTATAATAAACTTTTTAAATTTAAAATATTCTGGATGGGCCTCCCCGGTGGTGCAGTGAGTTGTACGCCGCCCTATGAAGCTGTCCGCAGCCTCAGCAGTGCTGGTTCAATTCCCGGCCGGCCAGGGAGAAACCCACATGGCCGTGGCAGACCTCTCCTGCCGCGCCCGCTGCTCCCCTCAGCAGTGTATGTCATCCGTCTGCCTGTTCTGCTCCCCGCCCTGTCTCTGGTGAATTCTCTCACCCTCCCACTTCTCTGACATGTACCCCGGTTCTTGTATAAATAAATAAATCTTTAAAAAATAAAATAAAATATTCTGGAAAGCTGCACAATAAAGATGAAATCATGTCTCCAGTAAAGCACCATCGTCATTGAAATAAAAAAAAAATAATAATCTCACTTTTGAAAAGTAGCTCAGAGAAAATTCAAGATCAAGTATAATCAGTTCAGAACTTTTCCCTTTCCTTTCCCAAATCACTGCGTTTATTTTCAAATACACTGATTTATTTAAGAAATAGTTATTGTGTACTTAGGATATACAGAAGTTATGTCTAAAGAGTAAGAATTGTGTTAAATATCCAGTAAGAGGGTCCTCCCTGGTGGCACAAGGGGTTAAGACGCAACCTATGAAGCTAACCGCAGCCTCTGCAACAAAAGTTTGATCCCTGGCCAGGGAGCTACCCACATGGTGCAGCAGACTTCTCCTGACTCACCCGCTGCTCCCCTCAGCAGTGTATTTCAGTCAAACTGCCTGTTCTGTTCCCCTCTGTCTCTGGTGAATCCTCCCACACCCTCACCTCTGGCCTGTACCCGTTCTTGTATGCATAAATAAATAAATCTTTAAAAAAAAATCCGTTAAGAACTGAGCAAGTGAGCAATTTCCAATAACTTACTTGAGAGTCACACCCATCAGTAGCCTAGTGAATGTATTGAAACAAGCAGTGGGAAAAAATGCAGGACTAGATCCTTGATAAGGGATTAAGCAAACTTAAAATGAGAAAAATATGTTCTGATTATTTTAATTTTAATGTGCTTTAACTTAAAAGTTTCATTTCACATTTAAAAAAAGGGAAAATTTAAATTAAGACATTTATTTAATGGAATGCTAATTAGTTCAATTCTCATAATCTCACATGTAATATTCTAGCATTATTTATATTTTTGAGAAAAAAATGCATTTTAAACTTCCCTTCCAAAATCCACCAGAGAGATATTTATATCTATTTCCATATTGAAACGTTCAAAATCACAATTCTCCCCAAACCTCCCTATAGCTTATGAAGTTTTCTATCCCTGGCAGAAATATACATTTATATGAGCACGTGTTGCAAAGAATCACTAAAACCACTGGTTCATGATAACATTAAAGGCCAGATACATAAAACTAATCTGTGGGGTCCATCAATTATACCATTCCAACTCAGTAAACACTGTCATTTCACTGTGAAATATTTCATAATGAAGTATGCTCATCTTCACCCAACCCTTCAGATGGGGAGGTTGAGGTTTTACACTCAAAGAAAGGTTAAAAAAACAAGGACATAAATGAGCCCAAGCCAGATGACAGAAACTTCATACTTCTAGCCTAGTATTTTCCACCTGGCTCGGCTAAATTAAGAATTTCAACCTAAGTGACAAAACCTACTGAGGCAAGACAACTCAGTAGCTAAACTGGCAGCATTGTGTTCACAAGAAGACCTTACATGTGTAATATTTGTTTACAAAAACAGGAAAGACTAAAACAGAGGAGACAAGGAAGCTTAGAGTCTGCCTTCCATGAACACTAAAGGCCCACCCCGCTAACACTACAGCAGACAGGAATTCATCTGAATGACTTAGCTCCCCTCTCACCAATGCAAGCAAACAACTCCAATTTTCAAAGTTCCATGTTGCATATAGAATCTCATATCAACAATCTTGAGTCCAGAGAGCAAGACGGTAAAAACTGCACAGAGTGTATATTTCTCTAGGGAGAAAAGGCCCACAGCTTTCTTAGGATGCTCAAAGAGATTCAGAATGCCACGGTATTAACAAGAAATCCCAATTTTACCCTCAAGCACAATAAAAAAATACAGGGCAGCTAAGAATTCTAAAATCACCGTTGTCTTTATTCTCACAAAGAGATAAAATTAGTCTAGTGTCTACTAAAGCTTAAAGTGAATTTGACCACTGCTAAAAAGTGACAAGAAAAAAAAAAAAAATGAAAACCCATCCTGAAAGGATCATTAATCTGTTTGATACTGTTAAAAAAAAAAAATAGGGATTTTGTGGTATCCCATTAACAGTGTCTTCAAGTTGCTGAGATAATCTGCAGTAATGAATAACCTACAACAACAAAAAGGCCAGAAGAAAAGCTAGTCATGCAGAATATAAATTTCCTTTTTTTGAAACCTGTATCACATATTCCCAGGACCTTCTTAGTTCTTTTCTTCCACTCCTTCCCGAAGCACTGTTCTCTTCTATATGAAGACTGCTTACAAGGAATATCGTTAATTGTCATCACACAAAACTATTAAACATTCAAAAGGGAAACCTAAGAATATCATTGAAACTGACACATTCAAAGCTATGCGAAAATAATACCTTTACCAAAAAAATAGAAAATTTTAGATAGACTCTCTCTGGTAATTATCATCAGTATCAAAAAGGATGCCTCTGGAAAGGCACCTACCTAGCTTAATGCTACTCACACAGGAGTCTCATTCTGTTGTTTTATACAATGGATTATAAGACTGGAGATAAAGTGATCTTCATTTAAAAAAAAATATTCTGTGACCTTACTAAAATTAATGATACAGATCACGCAAGCTAAAAAAGTGAAATCTGTTCATTGTTAGTAAAAAAATTTCCTAAATATGCCATAAAACCTCTATAGGATTTTATTGAACTAATTCCTACTTTCAGTCCAGATTCCAAAAGTTACCAGTCCTATTTAAGCCATAATGAAATGTGTGTCTTTTAATATACCAGTCTTAAAGCAAATTACTGCCTTTCTGTTTCTGCACAGTAGATTTACATTACTTGAAATCAAAGAAAAATCAACTGCTGCAAACCACCTCATAACGAGAATCAAATAAACAATCTTGCCAAATAAGAAACATAAAACAAATAAGAAAAATAAAACAATGGATATGGCATTAAAGTACAACATGCGGGATCTAAGAATAAGCAAAACCAGTGAAGATTTTCACACCTGTATAATGAAAACTGGTCAAAGTGAACATTTCATGCATCTTATGTCCTCCATAGTGTTAACTGAAGAGTTGGGTGTGGCATCACCAGTGCATAAAACCTTCGATTTCAGTTCTATAATACATCAGCACAAAGCAGTAACACCGGCAGGTAAACATTAGCAACTGAGAAAGCCTTTAAAACCAGGATAAACTACATAATCTGTGGGCTCCAGAACAAACATAAGTACAGGGTTCCACTGTTAGAGAAGGGGCTGTGACTGCACAAGTCACATGCCCATAAAGGGACCCTAATGATAACCAAGCACCCATGCTATAAATAAATAAACCACAAATGGGGTAACTTACTATGATTATCAGTCTGGTCAACCGAGCATATGCAAGGAATCAGAGCTGGGGTGGACTGCTATGGGCAGGTTTTCCACAGGGTGGCACACCATCCAGGCCCCATGCCACCTCTCCTACATAGTATCCCACCAAGGCCATCAAAAAAATAACCAGGCTAAGTACCACAGATCTCTCGATGCCTTAACTTCCAAATAAAGACTAGTGATAAAGGGAGCAATAAGAATGTGATGAGGCATTAGATTTAATTAAGAATTCAAATGACAACAATAGAAATGACCCTACCCAAGTGATCAAAAAGGTGAACAGCAAAGTCAGTCTTGATAAGATGCTATTTTGCAGTATCCAGTCCTTTGGGTAAAAAGAACATGAAGGATAACATGCCACTGTGGGGCTCCTGTGCCATGATAACACCAGAAAAAGCATCACAGGTTTTAAAAAGAAAAAAAATTCATCAAAGAAAGAATGTTGATGCCAGGTGAGAAAATCAGGATGACCGTTAGTTCCTTAAAAAGAACTTGGACCTGTGTCTAGAAGAGGAAAAAAAATGTGGGGGAGAAAAAGCAGTTCTGTTTTGTTTTTTTTTTTTTTAATTTTAATCATATTAACAGAAAAGCCCAGAGGGGTAGACTGCCTGAAAGTGGTGAACATCTGTCTGTATACAAAGAACCAAAAGGCTGGAATAAGGAATGGGTAATAGCAATGCACTGTTCTATAATCCATGAAGAGGTAAAGAAACCCAAACAGAAGAGTACCTTGTTTCTGTGGTGAAGACGCATTAATAAAAACTAACCAACTGAAAAATGAACTCTCTCAAAGAATATCACATCCCCAACCTAGAAAAAGAAATGGTTTGGTATTAAATAAAAGAGGCCTTGCCAATGCGAGGTAGTACTGGGTACCTGTTCCATTCTAGGAGTGTATCCTAATATCTAAAATTTTTTTGAACCATGGGGAAAGTGTGTGTGCAGCTTAAAACAGCTTACCTGACGTGATTCTTAAAAGCAAACACTACCCAGTTGAGGAAACACCTAAAGATGGTGGGGAAAATTCTTAAATGCCTAGGGTTCTGTTTTGAAGGGGAAATAAAAAAAAAAAATTCTCCGAAAGGTGGCAGCACAAAGTTACCCAAATGGGCAACAAGGGGCAAATTTAATCACACAAACACCTTATTTCAAGAAGGAAAAGGAAAACAGGGGACTCACAGAAAACTGGATGTCATGTGTTTCTTCATAATCAAATTTTTCCTCCTCCACCCAAGTCATTATCTTCCAGAAATGTTTTCTCTTGCCCCTCCTCATCCGCGCTCCCACATTTCCAAGGAAACTTAGGCTCTAAGTATGCCCCCCAACCTGAGCAGTGTCAACATTTCTACAAACCTCTTGTAAAGAACCCCAAACAACTGCAGTCAAATTCCAGTCCATCCAGCAAAACAGTCAATGCTGCTAGACCAGAAGTTGTGCACGAGAGCGTAGATCCAAGAAACCTTTTCCACCTGCTCACCAAAATGGAGACTCAAGACCAGCTTCCAAAAGGAAAGAAGACCTTAGCACCCATGAAAAATTCAAGCCACTCTGGGAAATTATTTCTTGAGGAAACTGTCTTCCAAGGCAACTAAACAGTATTTCAAACAAAATTACACCCCAACAGGTATTCTAGTGGTTCTAAATGGACTTCTTTGCTGTAAGGTTGGGAGGTGACTTACATTTTTAGGAAGACAGATTATAGGTAGAACCACAAAAAAAAAAAATAAGTTTTAAAACGCTCTTTCTTGTAGCCGAAGGTATTTCATTTGGCATGGTTAAATACCATTCCTTAGGGGAGAGAATAAAAGACAGTGATAACCTGTAACAAATCCTCCTTTTCTCACATTTCCAGAAAAACGTTGAGAAGATGGGAGAGAAAAAATGTTATCACAACCATCTTTTAAAACGCACACTATTTTAAATGACCATCTGGACAGCTACAACTCCATGTTTGTTTCAACCTAACATCTCCAGGCAAGGTCTTGCACTCAGGCCCTCCTGAGCAACTAGGCTTTTAAGGAATCGCCGTGCAAAGACTTTGCTGGTCATTGTCACGACCACAGGAGGAGCACCTGCTGGTGAACCGATGCTCGTCCTCGCTCGACTCCACCAATCTCACAAGTGCACGCACACACACCCGTGCACGGGGCCGCGGCTGGTCAGTGCCCCCAGCCGATCCGGCGGCGCAGCTGGCACAACTACCGCAATCCAGCCCAAGCCCAGAGCGTGCCTCGCCCGGCTGCGCGCCCCGAGATTCCCGCCCAGCGCACCGCTCGCGTCCAAACCCGGGACGCGACCTCGCGCGACTGCGCCCGGCCTCACCCAACCGCGCGCTCGGGCAAAAGCGGCCCCGAGCATCACCTTGACTCTGCCCGGGCGCCCACAGCCCCAGGCCACGTCCCACACCGCGTGGCCGCTGCAAGTCTCCAGAGCCCGGGAGCTCCCGGGACCGCGCGGGAGGAGGCGCCTCGCCCAGTGGGCACGCCGGCGGGCACCACCCCGCACGCCGGGCTCGGGAGCTCGGGGCACGCCGCCTCCCACCGGAGGAGGGGGGATGGGGGGCCGTGCACCCCAGGAATCCTGCCCCTTTTCTAGCAAAGCCTCCTCCCCCACTTTCCCTCCAATACACTCACCTGCGTCTCGGCGCAGTTCTGCTCGCGCTACACGCGGCCGTCCCCGGGCACGTCCACGCCCGTGCACGCCGCCCGCCGCCCCCAGCCCGCTCGTGCCCACCGGAGGGGCGGTGCCACCTCCCAGGGCGCCCAATTCCCCGCGCTCGCGCCGCCGCGGACCGAGCTCTAGGAACTTCGCGTGCACAACCTCACCGCCCCCACCGGCGTTCCCGCCCCGAGCCCGGACCAGGGCTCCCGCCGCCCCGGGGCCGGACTCCGGGCTGCGCGCAGCGCCGCGCTCCGCCTCGGCGTCCACGACCCACCCGGGCCCGGCGCGGCGAGCCCCTCTCCCCGCGCGCCCCCACCCCACGCCCCCCGCACCCCCTGCACCCCCCGCACTTGCCTGCTGCGGCGCGGAGCTGCAGCCCCCGAGGCTCGGCCGCCGGCCGTCAGCGCTGCCGCGGAGGAGGCGCTCCGAGCGGGCTCCGCGGAGAGGCGGCCGCGGCGTGCCCGGTCCCGGCGGTGGCGCGAGGCGCACTGGAACCCGCTGGAACCCCCCGCCCCGCCCGCGCCGCGCCGGCGACCGGCCTGCTCCCCGGCCGGCAGCTGCCTCAGTGACGCCCGGACGCCGCGGTCCCGCCGTTTGTAGCGGGCGGGGAGGAGGGGCCTGGCGGGCGGAGCGCCAGGAGGCGGGGCCGGCGCCGAGTTCGCGGCGCCGCGGCTGCCCGCGCGCGCCCCGCCGATCGCCCCGCGGGCCGGTGCCTGCGGGGAGGCGCCCGCGGCGGCCGCTCGGCCCCGCGCCCCCGGGTTGCCGAGCTCCGCGAGCAGCTCCCCGAGCAGCTCCCCCAGGCCGCGCAGAGAGCGCCGCGCCCCCGGAGGCGGCAGGTTTCAGGTGCAACTTTGCAAATCCCGAGGCTCCGGGCGCTCACCCGGAGCCAGAGCTTTACGCGCGGGGGTTACTTTGTTATCAATATGTATGTGTGTGTGTGTCAAATATATGTGTGCATACTCATGTGCACATACTGCAAGCAGAGCTAAAGGTGCTCTTTTGCCTTTCTTCTCAGCCAAAGGGTCCTGCCCCTCCGCGAAAACTGAGGACGTGTTCCCTGCTGGCCCCCTCTCTACCTTTCCAGCTGACGGTCAAGGAAGCCCCGAGGACCTGTGCGGGGTGCTAGACTCTGCTTCCAACGCAAAGTGGGAAATCCTGCACTCCACTGTGCAAGCGCCTGCCGCTCGCCACCTTCCCCCAGTGCGCCCCACACGAGCCCCGAAATGGCCAACTCTTCACGGAGGGGGGCGTCCCGTTACTACCTCGTCCTGGCCCGCCCCTTCGCCCGGCTCAATCGCTTTTGCTCAGAAAAACCTGTGTCTGTCTTCAGACCCAGCCCCACCACTCGGAGTCCAAGCCGACCCCGAGCCACGCGGCAGGAGCACGTTTTTACACCTGCTGAGCCGCTTAATTACGAGAGCACCTGTCGTGTTGGGGTTGGTTTTTTTTTTTTTTTTTCATTGCAAAGGCTTGCGTTTTAACTCTTGCTCCCCCGCCCCCCCCAAAAAAAAACTACATTTAAAAATAACACCTGTCATACCTACCTGAAATCGCAGGGAGTGAAAGGAATTGAGCAATGGACGACAGAGTCGCCGCAAGAACGTGACCGAGGTTACAGCTTCAAGGGCATGATGCGGGTTTGATGCAGCAAGGTCCGCTAAGGGCGCTCGAGGCTCCCCGCCCCCACACGACGGGCGGGGCTGGGGGGAGGGGGGAAAGGGAGGGCGCCTCTAACCAGGGAGCGGGTGGAGGAGGCAAATTGCCCTCATGGACGAAGTCAAATAAGGCATAGTGAGGGAGGGGGTTCAACCACGATGGAACTGGAGAAAGTTCATTCCTCCATTTGGGGAACCCAGACTGCGGCCACCAGAAATAGTTAATTGATTCTATATCAGCATTTCTCTTAACACCCCAAATCCGATTTGCAATTAAATGACCTTAATTGACTTTGTATGGATTCCTGGGAAAACCGCTCAGAGCGCCTGCGCTTCTTTTCTTTGCCCTCTCCCTAAAACAGTTAATAATAATAGTTCCATCCCAAGCACGCGGGACTAAGAAGGTCTGTTTCCAAACCTTAGGCGAAAATGGGCCTACCAAAATTGCCAAGCCTTCCCTAAAACTCTTCGAATGTCTTATGCCCTACTTCCGAAAATAGACTTCTTGAAGTTATGGGAGACTCCTCTCTCTTTAGTAGAGTTCCCCCAAGTCTTCCAAACCACTTCTGCCTGTAAAGGTTGCATTTTCGTGGTGCACACCCAAACAGGTTAGCTTTATAAAGTGGGATGGCGAAGTATTTGGTTCAAAGAGGGAAGGAGGACCCAGGTGTTGCTGATTTAAGACAGAAGGAAGGAATGAGAGGTATAACTAAGATAATTTATTTTAATACCCCCCCATCGACTTTGAAATACTCAACATTTTCTCTTTTTTTTTTTTTTCAGACTTATTCAGATTCTGAAAAATCTTTTAGATGTCCCGTTTAAGAAACATTTTACAAGGAAGTCTTACAGGCCCAAACAAATCTCCTGCCATCCTGTTCCCAAAACACACTCCTTTTATTCCCACCTATAGGAAATGGTTTTCAATTAGGAAAATTATTTCTTTGGCTATTATTGTCTTCTTGGACACCCCTCCCCTCTCATTTTAAGCAGGCATTTTGTAGGTGACAGTGTAGGCCCAAGAAACAAACCTTCATCTCCCTCCCACTTCTACCATCCAGAGGATGGGTATAACAGATAGGTGTGGGGAAGGGCTGAAGGTTGAGAATCTTAACCAAGTATATGTACATGGTGGGGGTGGGGGGTGACAGGGAGAGAATCCAGGCATGTCAGGGAGAAAGTACAGAAACACCCATTCCTGTCCAGCAGTGTTAAGAGTAAATACTAAATGGTTGGCTATTTCTCTCACCCTTGCCACAATGAAGCCAGACCTGCAGCTGGTAATTACGAGAGAAAATACCCAGTCTCGACAGCAGTTTCACTAACCCCTACTTGAAAATGGAAAACGGGGAACGTGTCCAACCTCCAATTTGCCACAGTTGTATAGCTCTCATATTAATTCTTTACAGACGTGAAATAGGTGGATACGTAGCAACGTGCTGGGCATAAATTAAGCAACAATGGCCACGCGAGGTCCTGTTCTCTGCAGAGCTTCCGTGGTGGGCACTGCCACCTTGCCATCCCCAGCCCCCACCGCCCCGAGACGGCAGAGTCGTGTCCCAAGGAGGTGGCCACACGTTGGCTTTAGAACCTGGAGGGTGGGTGGAGTGGAGAGCAGCGAGGAAATGAACCCCAGCCGGCTTTGTACCTTTTCCCCAATGCTCTCAGCCTGCACCACACACGGGCGCTCTCACGCACACACTCACCCACACCCCTCCTCGTGCCAATAATTTAAACTTCTCGTAGGCAAAGACAGCACCTCATTCACTGCCACCACCCCTCCACCCTCCCAGCCCCGTGAACCTCCTCCCCCTTTGCCACATCTACCCTGGATTATCTTTTTCGCAGGAGAAAGTCAGCTGGTCTCTCCTAAACCCTGAGAAATCACAAAAGTTAATGTAAAGCATGTGTTTGACCAGCGTCGCATCCCCAACCATCTTTCTCCAGGCGTCAGTTTAACAATAGCTATTCCAGAAAGGGGGGGGTGGTGATGGGGGAGGGCGGTAAGGCAGGGGTACGTGGCCGAGTTGGCTGCTGGGGTGGGCTGCGAAGCCTCTTGGCAGCTAAGGGCTTCCCCTCTCCCCGAAGGTGAAGTCAGCAGCGTAGGACCAAGGACAGGGCTTGGAATCCACTCCCAGAGCCCGGCACAGTGAGAATCCCAGGCAGCCACCACTCCACAGACACGGCTCCAAGGATCCTATTTACGCTTTTCTGAACAAAGGGAACCTCATACCCGGTACAGGCTTAAGAATTCGGCTCCAAATTGGCTATCTTCTTTAAAAACAAAATCACGGTCATTGGCGCCAGGGAATTAGAGCCTGCACATCTAGCAAGGATGAGTTTTGACAGCTTCAACCCACCCCAGACCCAGCTCAGACCCAGCCCTCAGGCAGCATGTACTTTTTTCAGTCAACTATACAACTCGCTGCCTGCTTCAGCATCTAAATTCCATCTGGCAATTCCATCTCCCCAGCACATGTTATCTGGTTAGTGCAATTAAGTCGGGGGTGGGGGTGTTGGGGGGGTGGCCTCGCTGGTCTAATCTGTAAGTCCAGGCTTCTGATTTTCCTTCATGGTATTAAAGCCTCTCCGATCCTTCGGTTGCTTTCTAAAGTAGAGGCATGCATCTCCCCCCACACCCCCAAACCCAAGTTACCCCTCTTTTCCCACGAAATGAACTTCCAACCTCAATCCCAAAGCTCACTCGACATCTAGGATCCCATTGTACCCTTGTCCCATCCTGGCCACATTTACCACTTAAGTTTCTGCCATTGACATCTGCGAATATTCAGTACGTCAAGCATGCGTCCACTGTCTTTTAGTCTAGCTCTCTAGCATTAAAAAGCAGAGCAGTAGCTTTGAAATGAGACAAACATGTGCAATTAACTTCATATTCTGTATTCCACTCACTTACAGGTTTTCAGGTTTGCCAGCGCATCGCTGCAACTAATGATTAAAGAAACCAAACCGAAACTTACCTTTCTCCCTCAAGGTTTTTGTGTATGTGTGTTTTTAAAGTAACGGTGCAGTTCTCCCAATAAGGATGAGCAAGAAGCTGCTGGATAGTTCTCTTAAGACAGCACGAAACCTAAACTGTGCTCGGCTTAAAAGAAGCAAATAAAAAGAAATGCTTTCGACCCCAAAGTCCAACGCTACAAGAAATGGCGAAAAAAAAAAAAAAATAGGAAAGGGGAGGGGAAACTTAAAAAACAGAGTTTAAAAAGACGGAGAGACTACCCTCCTCCTGCTGCCGTTCAACTAAACAAAAAGGGGCAAGAAAAACAAACGAAGGAACAAAGAAAAGAGACGAAGAACGTTTTTGCAAAAAGACGTTGTCTTTCTCCTTGTTGCTTTTTAGTAGGTCGCTACAGGAGTAAGCTGCTGCATCTCTAACTGAGAACAGAAATAAGAGGGGAAGACGTCTTAAAAGGGAGGTGGACTGGACCACAGATTTATAGCACCGTATCACCAACCCCTGCTCTGCCTCCGCACTGCCGTGTGTGCAGCTGCTCTGCCAGCTCCTATCCCGGGCAGCACGCGCGGAAGTATACGCTGACTCGTGCCACAACGCAGCTTGCTCATCTCCCCAGGATGCTCATTGGCCCAAACGCTCCCGTTGAAAACGCCCAGGCGATGCTGGGTGATGTGATTGGGGAAGGGCTGGTGTCACTCTCAAGAGCTCAATGGAGTCCCGTTTCAAGGTAAGTTGTGCGGGGAGGTACACGCTTCACACTGGCGGCGAAGGGAAATGCAAGAAGCAAAAAGAGATGGGGAGAGAGAGCAACGTGGGAGGGTTGGCACTGTACTATCAGAGTTTGCGAAATGGCACGCTATCGTCTTCTCTTAAATCTTTCTGCTTGCAAAAGACTCATTTTCTTTGCCATCACTGCCGCATCGATGGCACGTTTCTTTATAATGTTTAACTCAGTCCGGTATGTATGAGTCAGAGAGAGCTCCTGTCTTTGATGTGAGTGAAAGGGATGGATGTACATCCATGACTTGCCCGCATGCCTTTTCCGATTTGTGTGCCAGTGTTCTCTGTGTTGGATGTTGAACAGTTTCTTGTCTTGCAGTATTTCAACATAGGCATTTTGCAACTCTCTTGTTTTTTTTTTTCTTTTCTTTTTTTTTAAGCTTTCTTTTAGGATAAGGTGAAGTCAGAGATGCTTTCAAATAAAGCTGTACGGTTTGAATGGGCTTTCGTTTCATGTTGGAATAGAAAAGTGAAGGATAAGCATCGCCTCTAGGAAAAGAGGTACTGAGCAGAATTAAGGTCCTTCACTTTGAGGTGTATGATGACTCTCAAAAAGAGCAGCTGTATATAAAATTAGAACAAGCCACTCCTCTGCATCTGCTGGCGGTACAGTTCTTGGATCACACATGTATTGCTGACAGTAAAGATAGTCGAGTTTCTTATCAGGGCTCTTTCTCTGAGGGCTATAAAATTTAACAAGATGCTACCAATGCTTTTACTTCACAGATAAAGGCTACTTTTAAGACCCCATATTTTAAGAACATTCAAGAGACTGAAATATAGTTTTATTCATGGTGTTGTGTCTTCCTCTAAGTGAAGTGTGGTCCTCGGGATCAACTCCAGTATAAACAGAGACAACATTCATTGACCTAGGTTCTTTTCCAGCATAAATCTCTTTTTTTAATGTTGAATGATAGCTCCAAGTTCCTAGACAGTACATTACATTTCTTACACAGTGTGACATGTCTTCTCTAGGGTTTCCTGCCTTTCGAAAAGAAATTCCTTTACCCGTTTACTATTAGTCGCTATCTTTGAAAATATGCATTAAGAGGAGGCCCATGTAAGAGAAAATTGCAAGAGGGTGGAGTGGGGTGCGGGGAAAAGAGACAGGGTCACTAAGCAAAATCACTAGAAAGTGAAGGGTGAAGTTTCTCAGAGTTCCTTGAGAGTGTCCTTGAGTGATGATAAATGATTAATGGCAGAGACTTGTTTATCTCTGGTATAGCTGGTATAATGTTTGAATTTTATTACTTTGCATGACAATAACCAGGGGTTGGGAAAGAAGGCCCCAATCTATATGTATCTTAAAATTTGCATTTGTAATTATCATGTTCGGATCCCTACCCCCACCTTTTATATAACAACAGGCCTGGGGTCCTAATTTCAACTTAAAAATGTATTCTAGTCTCCTGGAACTCATAGGAAGAAGAAAAAGCAGTTTGAAAATGTAGTCTAGGGACAGAGGGAAGAACAAGGGAAAAGACAGAACATTCCACCTCATCTAGAATAGATTAATCACTGTATGACTAAACAGTTGGAAGATTGGATGTATTGTCATTCTCCTTTATTCTCTTCACCTCACTACAGAGAAATAACACTTAGAGTAATAAATACAATTTGGGTAAAAGTATGACAATGTGTAATTCGATGTATCTTATTGTCTTTTCTCCTTGTTAATATGTGTTCTTAAGTTAATATTGAATTACTTACATGTGTTTGTGTAATATTCTTAGCACTTTGAAGAAGATCTTTACCACTAACTTAATTACTTAAGTGTCATCTAACTGTGTGGAAATTAATACTTAGCTTTACTTTTTTGGCATGTGTTTGTATCTATAATAAAGATTTTGTAAATACAGTGGTATATCTCCCAAAAAGATTATAAAAGGGTAAACATGGGAAACTGGGTGAGGTGTGAAGTGATAAAAATCTAGCATGTGTGTTATGTAGTTAAAAGAAATTACATGGAAAGTGGTAAACTTGTCTATTCAAGTGCAAATGCTAAATTCTATGGATTCAGTATATATCCTTTTTTCAGTTTGAGCAGAGGAGCAAATTTTTTTAACATGTTGCCATCTTCACTGTATTGTATGTTCTGTGTAGGTAAAGTGGTGTTATATTACTTAATATATTGAAAATGTTTTAAATTGTAATTTACTTTCCCAATAAAAGCAATGTTTTTAAATTTTTAGACCTTTAAATGGACATACCATGGTAGCATGTAATTTTCCAACTTTAAAAAAATAGAAACTGAATCCAGTTACTTCAAAACAAATGATATCTGTAGATTCCATTTTGAAATTCATGTTTCATAGCCTGAAATATTAACTTATTCTATCTTGAGCTTAATAAAGACTGTGTGTAAATATCACATTTCACTTTAAGCAGTTGTTGCTAACCCTTCTTCAGTTATAGTTAAGTAAAGAATTATCCACAGCCCCTGAACTTGCATTAGAGAAACATCTTTAAAATATTTGACATAAAATTTTCATGTTAGCTCTGATAAATGTTCAAATTCCTGGGCATTTTCTTTAAATTGCAGCAGAGAAGGAAGAGGTCTAGGTTGTCACTGAGAGCTTGGAGGAAAGTTTGATGTGGAAAAAGTTGCAAAAAAAAAAAAAAAAGATTCTTACAGCTGAAAAAGTCATGAATTCAACTGATTATTTTACTAAAGTTTCTTTATAAAGGAAGAATCATTGACAGGAATATTCAAACACTTTTGCTGGCAATGTCTTTTAGTTCTGTGTATGGGGAAGATTTCAGCACTGCATAATAAAGGGCAATACTAATACTTTTTTTCAAAAAGCAAAAAAAAAACAGTTAAGATATTTAAATGAGTTTACAATATTTAGCTCAGAACGATAGTCCCAAACATTATACCCTCTCAGATAAATAAGAAATACTAGTGTGTTGTTTGTTGGGCAGTTTGGAGGGTCTAGGGTTCATAATGTTGGAAATATGACAGTTTAATGCCTTCGTGAAGAATATAGACATTACATAGCTTGATGATTACTCTTTTATTTGTTATTCTCAAAGAAGTATGTCAATTTTCCTTCTACAGTTTAGAAAACAGAAAAAAAAGTTGTCCAGAAAATTGACACCAATGTGAATTTAGAACACGACAATCGGGCTAGAGAATGAGGCAGGAATTAGCACCATGGACAGAGACACCCCGACCCTGAATGAAGCCTCTTAGTGTTTCCTGTCACTCCCTAAAAAGACAAGGAAACTGCAATTCTTGGGACCGTTTCATTTCACAGACTAAGGAAGTTATAGTCTCTAGACACACGTTTATTTTATATTAGACTGATTTTCACTAGGATGCGACCATCGTGTCAAATTGCCAGGAGGGTTAGAACCTTGACCTCGCAGCGTAACTACCACTGTCCTCATTTCATACACTCCCTTGCCCTGGCGAGTCGGCCTTTCATCAAAGTGATCATGAAAAAGTAAATGCAAATCCAGGTAGTCATCGAAAAGTCCGCTAAACCTACTCCAGAGTTTCTAATCCTCGAAATTCCCAGCGGGAATCGCAACAACAAAAAACGCCTATCCGCTCCCCCTAGGTCCCCGCCCCCAACTCTTTTCCATGCTCTCTCCACCTCTAGCAAAGAGGCAAGTCTTTTATTCGAAGGTGAGTGACCTCTGAGACTATTTTGCAAAGGACCCTTTATATTGCAAACACTTTCCATTAGGGACAGTGCCAGGAGCAGCAGGGAGCAGGATCCCAAACATCCTTTACTTTCTCTTTACATTTTGTCTTTAAACTCCTATTCTAGGGAAAAGACTGTACACAGAACACACTCATGACATCTCTCCCTAAATCCTGAGGCTACTGTTTACACAGTAACCAGTGGTGTTGTTTAAATGCTTTAAAAAAATTGATTGTAATCTAACGTCGCGGTGAATCTTTGAGACCACCCCAGATTTTTCTACCCACCACCAGCACCTTCTTTGCCGGGCAAAGTTGGTATGGGGTTCATTCTCTTTCAGGTGATTTGCCTGAAGATATCCAGACTAAGATCTGTTGCACGTGTCCCGGAGTGTCTGGGGAAAAATATTTGCAGCTTTGAGTCAACGATCATTTATGGAAACGCTCTCACAAAAGTCTTTTCCGCCCTTCTTTTACTCAGTAGCAACTTTTAGCAGCATAAAAGCATGCAAAGGGAGGTATAGGCGAGCAGGAGGGAAGAGGGGAAAAAAAACTGGAGGTGAGGAAGGGCAAATCAGAGCTTTGTGTCCGTTTCTTTCGGTAATACTAACAGCCTTCTCTAAGCTTCCCTCTGCAGCTGATACTTCTCATGCAAAATTAATACAAGTAATTAAAAATAGCAGTTTCCAAAGTTAAAAGAAACCATCTGTCTCAGCTGGTGGCAATCAGCCTTTTCGCCGACCCCTTTGCAGAGGACCTGGGAAGAAACGGTTTTTCTGTTTCCGATGTTCGGGGCTTCTTTCTTACAGTGAAGATTTATGTTTCCACTGGTGTGCGATGCACGTCTAATTTGAAATAATAAAGCCGGGCTGAGCAACCAGTCAATCAGAGCTATCAACTGCTCGACACGCAGCCCTGCCCCCACCTCCCTCCGGTCTCTAATTCTTTTCTCTCTTCCCCCTGCACCTCTTTGCCCTCACGCCTCCTCTGTCTTCCCTCCTCTGCTCTCTCACACTCTCACACTTTTCCCCCACGTGTGTTCAGATCAAACCCTTGCCCCGTGGAGCAAGTGACTGCACCGGGGCACGGTGACAAAGGCGGAGTTTGTATCACAAGAAGACTGAGGCCCGGGGAGACACGGCGGCTAGAGAAACAGCTGTCTTATCAGCCCGCTGCAGAGAAGAGATGGCTCGAGAGGTCCTCAACAGATAATCACTTGAATAGGTTTGCAATGCGCCAAACTTCACGCTTGATAAGGCCAACCCAATGTAGAGAGCAGCCCGGATCCTGCTCCATTCTGTTTTATCTGGGCTGTAAATTAAGAAATTGAAATTCAGGTGGCAGAGGCAGCAGTCTGCTGATAGACCGCTAAAGTAAACTGTCATTAAAATGCTTTCGGCAGGCAGAGAGGGGGCGCCTGGAATGGGACTTTGTTGGCGGGGTTGGGAGGGAAGGGGAGCAGTAAGAGAAAAAAAAGTCCACCGGTTTTAAAAAAAAATTATTAGGGCAGAGGAAACGCTAAGGAGGAGTTGCAGAGGGACACAGCTTCTTGGTCATGATTCCTAGTCATAGCTACGATGTAAAAATAATTTAAAAAGTATAAAGGTGTGTGAAGTTGGGTGTAAGGAAACATTAAGGAACAATTTAAACCTATCTGATATATATAAAAAAAGAATTGTCTTTATCAGAGCACAGGGCATAGGAAGCTCTCTGAATGAATACTAAAGTATTCCAAGTGAACACTAAAGTTTTCCTTTTATTGTAAGAGCAGAGGAGTTACCATAACCTGAAGTTACTTTGACCTTTTTGTTGAAGTGATAGGGCCACCGGAGAGATTCCACAGTGGTTTTAATACAGCCCAAGAAGTTGTCAACCACAGAAAAGAATCTGCTTAGCTACTAGAAAGAGAGTTATATCTCACCCCTTCCTCTTTGCCCACAATATATTTATGCGCTAATTCTGGAAACTCGGGCTATTTCCACCTGTGTTCCTACAATCCACTTTATAGCTACACTTTTCTGTCTGCTTTTATGGATATGAGGCTTAAAATTCTATGCATTATTTGAATAATTGTTTCACAAAGAGTTTAGATATACAATCACCAAAATACAGCCAGTCATCTTGTTGATTAATAACTTTGCACTGTATCTTGTGTTTGAATGGGTTATAAATTCACTCGTGTGCATTTATGAGTATACAAGAGGATGCATTGCATTTTCCACAATAACATTTATATTTAAAGTTTTAGCAACATTTCTAAAGAGTACTTTTAGCTGATAACACAATTAATATAGCTTTAGAAAATAAATCAGTTTCACTCTGTTTAACCCCAAAACTTTGACCAATGTCAGAGTGCACTTAACTGACAATATAAAGGCTGCTTAAGTCACAGTGGATTGAAGAAAAATTGAAAATGAATTTGTTGGGGAAAGGGATGAGAAAAAAATTAAGATTTTTGATACACCTCAGTGGTTATTCAACTATTTAGATATATTATAAACAATTCTTTTAAACTTTTAAGTTATCTGGTTACCCATAGAGTGATCAACAAATATGTCGTAGAATCTGAAACACATTTCTGTTGGAGTCTATGCAAAAATCCTTCATATCTTATAACATAGGAAACTAGTGTTTTTTATTTTATTCAGAATTAAAGACAATAATTGCTTAAAAGAAATCAGATTACTTTTTAGGAATGGGTTCTGTATTTATTCTTTAATGAGAAAGAATTTTAAGTAAGTTAAACTTTCCTTTCCATATCACTATTCCTCATAAAATTGTCATACTGGTTTAAATAATGACCACTACATAGGCTTTTCATGAAGTACTTTAAATAAAATTCCAGACTTTCAGGAATTATTACATTATCTCCAGATAATCAAGCAATATTTTTCTGTTTGTTATAAATACACAAGTCTGAATTGCCAGCTTTAATGAGTCTCTTAAGCTATAGTTTTTACTTTTGTTTTTCTTAATTAAGTTGAACATTTATGCACAATGGACAACTTAAACTGTTTTTTATCACTATAGGGAGGACATTTTAAAGATGCTTATTTCCATAAGGATTAAAAGATATAATACTCTCTAAGTTTGAAATATGAGAAATGAGAAAAAGCAATTGAAATTGTTACAACATTCAAAATGAAGTAATTTTAAGAAGAAACTTTTGTTATTGAACAGAAAAATGTTTTAGCATGGAATTGTTATAAAGACCTCTCCTGTCTATTTTTTACTGGTCACAAATGATATGTATGGTTTCTAAAGTGATAACAATTCATATGCATGATGAAACATAATTTAAAAAAAAAATTATTCCTCTTTGGGAAATGGGATAGTACAATTTAAAAGTAAACACTCTATGATACATAAAGGCAAAAATATTGAAAGCTCCTATCATTGTGATATTTTTGTTTAAAAAGGATTATAATTATATTACCAAAAAAAAAAATCAGAGAACAAATTGTGTCTGTCCAGATATAACATTTATCATCCAGTGAGAGTCAAGTGAAGGATCAGTTCCTATTTCTAAATATTTATTTCTGATCTTGACAAAACATTCATTTCAGTCTGATGTAAGCATCTTCCGAGTGCCCATCATGTACCAGAATAACAAAATCTGATTATAAACAATAAATGCTTAAAGGAAATCAGATTAACTTTTAGGAAATTCTAGTCAAAATTTGGGAGGTTCAAATGACTCAGTTAATGTGTCGTAAAAAAAAATTCAAAATGTACTTGGAAATTCCCAAATTTTGTACCATACCTGTTTATGGTTTTTTGATAGTATAGCTTGTCCAAAAAATGGTCCTTTTTAAGTAGAAAATTTTACTCTTCTGGAAGCTGCAATTTTGTGAATTGTTAAGAGCTTGGGTTTTTACTTCAGGCACATCCAGGTCTGAATCTGAATCCATCACTATGGGGCCTTGGGCAAGTTACTTTATCTTTTCTGAATCTTGATGTCCTAACCTCTAAAATAGTGGTAATAATAACTAATTTGGAGGGGCCTCCCCGGTGGCTCAGCGGTTGAGCGCTGGGTTGCGAAGCTGCCCGCGGCCTCTGCGGCGCCGGTTCGATCCCTGGCTGCTCCCCGGCCACCAGAGGAGGGTCCCACATGGCGCGCAGACCTCTCCTGCCGCCCGCTGCTCCCCTCAGCAGTGTACTTCGGTCCTTCTGCCTGCTCTGCTCCCTGCTCTGGCTCTGGTGAATTCTCTCACCCTCCCGCGCTTCTGACTGTACCCAGTGCATGTGTAAACAAAACAAACAAACAAATAAATAAAATAAAACATGCCTCTATAAAAAAAAAAATAACTAATTTGGAATCCCCATGAGGTTAAATGTCATCACCAGTGTAAGGTATTCAAACTTTCTGGCATGGAAGAAGCAGTCCATACATGGTAACTGCGACTATGAGAACAAAAATGGTGACTTAGTTTGCACTATATTTAATGAAACCAGAATTAGAATTTTTGCTTTTACATACTGTCTCTTACATATTTTCATTTGCTCTTATTAATGTCCTAGCTGATATGTCCTATGATAAATATTTTCAGATTTCTTTTTTTTAAAGATTTAGTTTTATTTATTTATACATACAAGAACTGGAAAGTAGGCCAGAGGTGCGGGGATGAGAGGATTCACCAGAGACAGAGTGGGGAGCAGAACAGGCAGATCTACTGAAATACATTGCCCAGAGGAGCAGCAGGTGAGACAGGAGAGGTGTGCTGTTCCATGTGGGTTATCTCCCTGGCCAGGAATCGAACTTGTGCTGCAGTGGCTGACTATAGCTTGATAGTACTGAGGCTTAACTCCTTGCACCACCAGGAAGGCCCCATCTTTTCCAATTTCTAATTGTAACCAAGTTTAAAGGCCCCCAAATGCACAAAATGTGGTCTGCCCTGTGATGTAGCTTCAATATATTTCCCAATATAGTTTCCTTATTCACCCCATAAAAAGTTGTGGATCTTCAAAAAGGAACCTAGTCTGAGATCCCATTTGATTAATATAATAGTAAAAACACCTTAGATCTTTATAGTACTTGTTACCACTAAAAGCTTAACGTACTTTACATATCCGTCATTGCAACCAGGGACATAAGGAAGGACATTTCTCATTATTAGCGGCAAACGAGGCATTAGGAATTTAAGTAACACTTCTAAGACTAATAAGAATAGAGAACAAATTTCTTGAATATCATTCTTTCTATAATATATTACTTTCTCTGGTATTAACTATGACCATTGTTATTTTAGTTAGGCTCAAAATGTTAGTGTTTAGCATTAAGTATAGGTTATAACTGAGTTAATTACTCACTGAAATCAAGGTAAATCAAATATATACCACTACAATCTAATCAAATGAAAAACATTTTTCTGCAGAGATACTTTTCATTATTCAATTATATATTTACATATATCTATAATTGCATATATTATCCATTCTTACTTACCATTCTGTTTTAACACTATGGTGAAATTTTAAATGTTACTAGTCATTTATGGCCTTGAAAGAAATCAGTTTCAATCTCCTTATCACTTACCTCTCCCCAGGCTCATTCTCTCTCTCCACATGTATTTTTATAGGCTATTATATTTATCCATTTACATAAACTCATACATGGTTTTCTATTTCTTAGTTTGTCTGTGCCTGAAAAATCTATCAAAATAAATATCCAAAGGAATATAAAGGCAGATTATATAAAGGGCACAAAAGAATATATGTTTTATAATAATTTTTTTTGTTTTGAATAAAACAAAATGGAGAAATAATGTCCATTAGACATTGTAAAACACAATATATAAAAAAGTACTAAAACTTGCTTATGGCTTATAGTTTTAGAGTTCCTGCCTGGATTTGCTCTGCTGTGGATTAATACATATGCAACTCCAGAAGTAGAATTCAATGAGTAAGTGAAATGGAACAAACTGTAAACTTCCGGATGTCTAAATTTATAGGTTACAATGGAAAAACACAATGTTTTTATTTTAAGTTTCAATTGTCATCTATCTGTACCCTAAATTATCAGATAACCTAATAATATCAAACTACTCAAAGTCAAACCCAGTCATGTGACTGTCAGATTTCTATGAGGAAGTGTAGTTGTCACCAAGAAGAAACATACATGCGCATACACAGAACAGTCTGAGCTGTTCTTTATGACCATTTCATATCAACTTCTCTTAATCCTTCATATTGATTTGACTAATTGGAAAATGTATATTTCTGATTGAGTTTATGTACATTTTAAGGCTGAAAATACTGTTGTAATAGAAATAATGTAATACTATTGTAATAAAAATAATGTATTCCTTTGGTCACTGTCATTCTGGTATGAGAAATTAGAGACTATGGTTGTTTGAAATGTCAGCTTTTGTAAACATGAGTTGGAACATGTTACATAAATGAATGGTGTTACAGACTGTTTAAGCTGTTTGAGAAACAACTAGACATTTCCTTGAATTATTTTGACACAATTTACTGTGAAATTTCTTTTTTCCTTTTACTGATATTTCTAGATTCCTTATGCAGACAATAAAAAGCCTTTCTTTTATGTTAGTGCTCATTATTTAACTCATAGACCACTGATGTTTTCTAGAATACTAATATTTCCCAGATGCAAAATGAATGCTAAAAGAGAACACCTCCATATTAGTCGTATCAAAAGGATACATGAAAATTTGATACTTTTTTTTTTAAGATTTATTTATTTATACAAGAACTGTGGTACAGGCCAGATGCGCAGAAGGGTGAGAGGATTCACCAGAGACAGAGTGGGGAACAGAATAGGCAGACTGACAAAATACATTGCTGAGGGGAGCAGCAGGCCAGACAGGAGAGGTCTGCTTCGCCATGTGGGATTCTCGCCGGCTAGCCGGATCGAACCCGCACTGCAGAGGCTGCGAACAGCTTCACAGTGTGGAGCTCAATTGCCTGAGCCACCAGGGAGGCCCGAAAATTTGAGACTCTTTACAAGGCTTTTATTAAAGAGGAAAATATAAATACCATGGTGTTTATTCTTTAGTTTTATTTTTTATTTTATTTTTTAAAAGATTTATTTATTTATACAAGAACTGTTTACAGGTCAGAGGCGCTGGAGGGTGAGAGGATCCACCAAAGACATAGTAGGGAACAGAACAGGTAGACGGACTGAAAGCACTGCTGAAGGGAGCAGTGGGCAAGACAGGAGAGGTCTGCTGCACCATGTGGGTTTCTCCCTGGCCGGCCGGGAATCTAACCCGCGCTGCAGAGGATGAGGACAGCTTCACAGTGCGGCGCTCAACCCACTGCGCCACCGAGGAGGCCCTATTCTTTAGTTTTAATAAGATCATTATATAAATCTATTTTATTGGTGTGTGTGTGTGTGTGTGTGTGTTCAGGGTTCAGGGCAAACAAAATATGATTCAGGGGTGAAAATTATAAAACTTTGGTGTAGGAGAATAGAGGAACAGTAGTAGAAGTAGTAGGCTGGAGAACAATAGGATATCAGATTGTTTAGATATTGTGGAGTCACATTATAGGGGCTGATTGTGTTGGGAGAGCCAGCAGAGGGAAGCACAGATACAAAACTACTTGATACAGGATATACCTGCTGACAAGTGTAAATTTTGGACTTGCTAAGCTGGAAAAGTATAGAAGGAAAGACATGTCCTCCGTGGTGGCGCAAGGGGTTAAGACACAACCTATGAAGCTTCCGCAGCCACTGCAGCACGAGTTAGATCCCCAGCCAGGGAGCTACCCACATGGCGCAGCAGACCTCTCCTGACACCCACTGGTCCTCTCAGCAGTGTATTTTAGTCACTCCACCTGTTCTGTTCCCCACTGTCTCTGGTGAATACTCTCATCCCCCACACCTCTGGCTTGTACTCCATAAATAAATAAATCTTAAAAAAATAAAAAGAAGACATAAGAACGGTTAAAAAGATTTTCATCTAAAACTCTTAGACTCCTTGGAATGAGGTGGCAAGGTGTGGCTATAGCAGAAAAGGTGGAAGACTGATACATATAGAAGAGGGGTTCACAGGGAAAATAATGAACGTGTTTTTGATAGTTAAAATATTTATAAGTCACTGGGGAAATGACAGAGTTGTGAACATTTTTTGCTTTTGAGCCAAAAACCCCAGGAAAGCTGTGGGGGAAAGAAAACAGAAAACAGGAGCCAAACTTATCAGGCTGCACCCTGCTCAGCCAAAGGTTCCTCTAAGACACCTCTGTGTCAAGGAATTTAAAGCCCTGTGTCAAGGGCTTTAAAAGTACTACTGGGAGGGCCTCCTTGGTCGTGCAAGGGGTTAAAATGCAACCTATAAAGCTAACCGCAGCCTCTGCAGCACAAGTTCGATCCCCAGCCAGAGAGTAACCCACATGGCGCAGCAGACCTCTCCTGACTCGCCCGCTGCTCCCCTCAGCAGTGTATTTCAGTCAATCTGCCTGTTCTGTTCCCTGCTCTGTCTGGTGAATCCTGTCACCGCCCTCCACCCCAGCACCTCTGGCCTGTACCCCAGCTCTTGTATGCATAAAAATAAAATAAATCTTAAAAAAAAAAAGTATTACTTGGAAAGGACATTTTGTACCACTGAGTTAAGATTCCCAGCCTTGGAGAAAGGAGACTTGAGTACTAGTATTACTTCTCCCACTAACTAGCTGGTAACTTCAGCACAGCACTCTTGACTGAACCACATGATTTCCAGATTAGATTAGTAATAGTAAGGTAAAGTAATATTGGAGTTGGTGAGTAACAACTATTGTGCGTGTGCTATGTGCTGGAGAGCAATTTAATGTCATAAATCACTTAGTCCCCATAATAATCCTATCATTTTAAAGAGGAGGAAACTGCAAACCTAGGAAGTCAAAGTCATAAAACTAGTAATTTACAGAACTGGGATTTGGCCTCAAGGACTCTATTTTCAGGGTCCAAGTCTTTAATCACTAATTATTAGATACTAACAAGGTATGCTCTAATGTATTTTCCAGATCTTGAATTAGTAATCATAAAGAAATACAGCAGAAATTAAAGATAACACAATACTTGCAAGAGAACTAAAGCATACAGAAAATAGGTATTATAATAAACATAAACAGAGAAAATTCTAGTTTTTGTAATGGAAATGATTATATTCATGTCTTATACTATCTGTTGCTGAGAAGTGGAAAGAGATAAAAGAGATAGTTGGAATCACTTTTTTCTCTAAAAATATTCAGTCAAATACAATAGGATTTTGATAATATAAATGTCCAAGTAGCTTCTAAACACTAGATAGTGTGTTGAGGTTTGAGGAAATTTCAATTATTTTCATGTATTTTAATTTTTAGATATCTACTCCATAATGTAGTAGTAAACAGTTATAAACTTATTTAAAAGGATAGTGTATATGTAATTTAATGACATGTGAAGACTTTTATGAAACATTATTGAGAGAACCATCATATAAGGATGTTCATTAGAACATGGAATAGGGGCAATAGGAATATAGGTAATAAGAATTGGACTTCATAGTTACTTTTTTCTTTATGTTTTCTGCAGTATTGGGTTTGTAAAAATTATAAGCATGCATTATTTTTCATAAATCAGAAAAACAGGTAGTTTTGTTTTTTGGGAAGGAAAACAACTCCACAGTTCATTAGCTCAAGCTTCAGCCCTGTAGCTAACAGGTGGGAGCAGGTAGTAGATACTGAGTGGTAAAGACCAGTGACCTCTCAAAAGACAACTTAGATTCACAAAGAGGACAGATTAAAGGCTCAGGAGCTTTATAATTTAGAAACAAAATAATATTCACTTACAAACGCAAATCTTGAGATTTACTACATAGGAAAAATAAAATAATAGAAAGAGTAAATTGATGAAAGTATCAGAAATTGCTCTACTTGCTTCTTAGAAGATTGCAATATCACCTATAACTATCTTGTCCAATTAGGATTGCCTTATATTAATTATATATAAAAACATCAACTATTTCATTCATTTACTGACTATACTCTGGCTAAGAGATGTACTTCTTTTTATTTATTTCTCCCATTATATCTTTTTATTAATAATATTTAATATTTCTCCCATTAATCTTTTTATTAATATTAATATCTATAACATTGAGTATTACTGCTCAGTAATTATGAGGTAAGTTCTAAGCACACATGTTTATGAAACCCTCACTTGCTGGAGAATCTGATAAAATGAACCTTTACTCTTAACTAGCAAAGCCTTAAAGAAGTAATTTGCTTATAGTTCTATGGTATATAAATAAATGAAAACCATAATATGGTAAATAATTATAGTAGAATCAAACAAAATCTGGTTCCCTGACAAGCACCATTTAGTGAATTGCTATTTCAGTGCCCTAAACAGTCACCTGAGTTAATTTAATTTTCATATTGTTTAATGTCACTGTAGAAAATGGGAAACTGTTTCAAATCTATAGGACAGTACAGTCTGAACACCGTCACTTAACTTTGCCACTTGAAACATACTCTCATATTATGACCAAAAATCTAACAAGAGCCACATATAGGTATTATTTATTTTTAAAGGAATAGTATAATTAAATTTGTATGTGTGTAGAACTGGAGAAGAAGATACCAAGAAGCAGTATCAAAATAAGAGAAATTTATTTTTTCACATGATGTGTTTTAACGTGGCTCTGTTCTCTTTTAAGCTTTATAAATTGCAGACACATATTAACACTTAGATATGAATTATGACCATTTTGGAAAAATGTTATTTGTCATAAACAGAGGACATAAAGTGCCGCTGCCCTTGCTCGTGCACTCATTTGACTCATGGTGCAGTCTTGAATAATTTTAAACCAAACATGACTGCGGCAATCAATTTTCATCCAATTTATTGGGCATGAGTTAAAGCCAATTAAAAAACCATTTTTGGTGCAATTCAAGGGGAAAAATGAATAAACCCATGAAAAACAGATTTCAGTCCTAGACATGAGTCATCACTATTCTAAATAATGGTGTCAGCCCCAAATCAGAAAAAAAAAAAAAAAATCCTAAAATTGTGTACTCCACACTGGAAATTGCATTTATCAGCAATGACTTTATACAATTGTTAATACTTTTTATCATAAATTGACCTGAAAAGATAATCATGCTCTTCTAGCATTCTGAATACTTTTTAGTATGAATTTAAAGGGCAGTTTGCAGTAGCTTCTAAGTTTCTAAATTAAGAACTAAAGGAGATAGTCATCTGTGACCTTTATACAAAGAAAGCAAAATATTTTACCTATAATGTTCAAGTATCTTTTACCTATTAGGCCATATGTCCTTTCATATGATTACCTTGGCTTTTTTTTAGGGCCATAAAATGAAACAATCCCAGTATGCTCCACATAATCTTAGGGTCATTGAAGCAGCAAAATGGAAGTTTCTGGGATGGAAATTACAGCCATAACACACAGCCACACAGTTCCAACTATATATTGAAAGGGCCTTTTCAAGTTCAGTGTTGTGGTGGTTCAGTCTATTCAAGCACACCTGGATTCTAGTTCTGCCCCTCCTGTGGCCTCAGTATATGACTTCACACTCGTTGCGGACCCTCTCCAAGCCTCAGCTTTCTCTTTGGCAGATGAGTATAAATGTAACTGCCACGTCTTTGGGATATTGTGAGCATTAAGTGGAAAAATATTTGTCAAGTGCTTAGGAGAATGCCTGGCACGGAAAGAAACTTCAGTGGATGACAGAACTGGTCAGATGAAAGCCCACTTCTTCTCACTTATAGTAGTACATCAAAGCTTCATCTACCCATGGAATTTTTTTTCTTTTAGGCTACAGAATGCCTGGTCTCTACCCTGGCAGAGTCTATTCAGTAATTATGAGGTAAGTTCTAAGCACATGTGTTTATAAAAACCTCCATGGGTGATTCTGATGAACCACTGATTTAAAGCAAAAAATAGTAGAGATTTTCTGTTACTCAGTTAACATGGAGTTAAAGTAAACTCTGACTTGAACTACTTAGGTGCGTCTGTCTCTGTTGAGCAGACTCACTGGAATAATTGCCAGATTTTTACACTGTATTGTGCTGAAAGAGATTTAACTGGGAGACTTTCAAAAGATTTTGTTTACATTTATATGCCTCTGAGGTCACAGAGTAAGCATGGTTTTCCAGAATTTTCTGCTAGTAAAATGAAAGAACAGATGTGTAAGAGATAATCCTGGGAAATTACAGAGTCATTCTATTAGCATGGATATATTTTCGTGTTTATTATTTCCGTAGTTTTTACTTCCATTTAATAAACATAGGCAGATAGCCAGTACTACCAAATCAATTTTTTCAGTTATATTTTCCTGTTGAGTTACTTCATTTCTAAGTATCTTATTTTAAATAAGCAGTATCCTAAGTTATAAGAGATTAAAGCATGCCACACAGTTAAGGAAAGCAATGACAAGAAAAACATTCATTTAAGCCAGACATGATGACTCTACAAGTTATGCACCATGATTGTTTAACAAAAATAATGGTATTTTCCATGACAGAAACTTTTAAATAGTAACTGAAACTAGCACTGCCTTTTATATTTTCCCATTAGTGAAGACTAATTTTTATAATAATAACCTGCCTGTCATCTTGGAAGGGAAAGAAATATTGCCTTAGAAGACCCTGGATTGGGCCTCCCCTGGTGGCGCAGTGGTTGAGCGCTGGGCTGCGAAGCTGCCTGCAGCCTCTGCAGCTCTGGTTCAATCCCCAGCCGCTGGCCAGGGTCCCACAGGGCGCGCAGACCTCTCCTGCCGCCCGCTGCTCCCCTCAGCATGTATTTCGCCCACCTGCCTGCTCTGCTCCCCGCTCTGGCTCTGGTGAATTCTCTCAGCCTCCCGCGCTTCTGACTGTACCCAGTGCTTGTATAAATAAATAAATAAATCTTAAAAAAAAAAAAGAAGACCCTGGAATTCAGCAATATTAGTGAAGGAGCCAGTACAAGGCTAGAGGAACAAAGGATAGCCAGGTCCTATAGGTATCAAGAAAAGGTGACAGGGAGGTCAGAAAACCAAACATAAGCCCTCCCTGGTGGTGCAGGGGTTAAAGATACAGTGCTATCAAGGTATTGCCAGCCACTGTAGCACTAGTTCCATCCCTGGTGGCCAGGGAGCAAACCCATAGGGCACAGCAGACCTCTCATGGACCCACTGTTCCCCTCAGCGGTGTACTTCAGTAGATCTGCCTGTTCCGCTCCCCAACTATGCCTCTGGTGAATCTTCTGCCTCCCCCGCACCTCTGGCCTACACCCCAGTTCTTGTGTGCATAAATAAATAAATCTTAAGAAAAAAAGAAAACCAAACATAATATTTTCACCATTTTTGCCTAGGAGAGGTCTAAGTCTTACTGGTATAGGAAATCAGAGTTAAATATACCTTGGCACTTCCCTACATAAAAGTTCAAGAAAATTTCAATACTGTCACACCACCAGACAGAATTTTTAATTTAGAGGGCTTTTAGAGAACCGGGGATTGATATACCCGCTTCCTGGATCTAAGAATACAAATTGTATAGATTATCTAAGAGCTCACTGAGAAAATACTTATCCTCTGGTTTAGAAATGATGCCAGAGTCTAGATATAGTTTCACATTATGTATTGGCAAGCTATTGGTGGATCAAGGAGAGGTTGATTAAGATATTGATTAAGAACTGGTATTCCAAGATTCTGAACTAAAACTATAATCTTTCCATTTCTATATATGAAATGATAATTGCTTTTATATAATTTTTATAATTACATCTATAAGAACTGGCATAGTTCTTATTGTTGAGCCTAGGAATTGAGAAGAAAATAATTTTTTAATGTACACAGTTTTCTAGTAAATTATCCAAAAGCCTTTCAGGAACATACTTCCTTTTTCTTATTAAGCAAACTTTTATTCCCTTTTTGATGATTCCCCAAAAGTTTCAAAATCAGGTTGTAAGATAACTACTCTATGTTAGAACTTCAAGATATAAAATGGCCTGAAATTACCTTGGAACATAAAAATGAAAAAGGAAAAGTGAAACCTTCCGCTGTTTTTGTTTATAAATGTAATATTTTATCTAAATATAGCCTCAGATGATTAGTTTCTAAAGCATAGCTCTTTGAAATTTTAGGGAGAGAGCCCTTTCAGGAATTTTCTCTTTTTTTACCAGCAGAGAATTGCTTTTTCACAGCTGGGAGCTTGAACAGCTGTTGACTTTGGAACTTCTCTATTTCCCTAGGTGAGAGTTCAAGGAACCTCACTGTGCCATCCAAAAAAACAGTCAGCAGTGTATAGAGTCAGAAACATGTCCCAATGCAAACTAATTCTAAGGCCACCCTTGCACACGCCTCGTAGGACTAGGGAACAGATAAGTCAGAGCCCCTGTGTCACTGGAATGGGGGAGATCTTCTCAGTTGAGGAAACCCAAACTCTAAAAGAATCTGCTTTCCAATCTGTAGTCAGATCACAAGTCCAGTGATGATAAGGATTCCTTGAAGAATTTTTGATATCAGTGAGTCTCAGAATTTGTTGTCCTTTAAGAATCTATCAGTTACACCTATCCTTTTTTAAACATTATGTAGGAAATTCCATTTCATTTAGAGTGCATTTCTGAGCCTGTATTAGTGCACACTAGACAGTTAACTCCATTCAGAACTTTCAGAAAGCACAAGCAAAAAGACTATTTCAGAATAGCTGCCACTGCAGTACTATTTCTTGTATCCACTAGAGGACTCCTCTCAGAATGTTGAAAATCTCTCCCCTCTCATTCCCTGTGGCCTCTGGCATTTGATGCTCAACTAACTCTTGAGTTGGGCCACTGGCTACATATCAGTGTTAGAATGAAAACATTCCCCCTACTTTAACACCTCCTGCTAGTTCAATAAAGCTATGTTTAAATAACTGAACTGGCTTCAATGAACTGTACTTGCCATTTTTTCCTGCTTCTTAGCTAGATAAAATGGAGATAATTATGAAGTGGATGAGCAGGTTTAATGAAAGCCAGTTTCTTTTGGTATACTCCTGAAGCAGCAATCATCATCTGTTTGGCTTTTGAAGAGCAACAATTATAATCACTTAAACCCCCAAGGGGAACAAAAATAGAATTTACATTAGCATATAAAATATACAGCTGGATTGGGCAAGCCTATGAAATTCTGGGGAAATCATTCTAATCTGAATGCTATTCAAACTCACAAGTAAAATGAGTTCAAGAGTATTTTACATGCTTCCTTCCTATAAAATAATACATATAACAATGTTGAGAGGATTTTCCTAAAAATGAACACAAGGAAATACAAAAATGTTGCCAGGAGAGAATCCCAGCAGGAATGGGCTAAACTGTATTGTCATGATATCAGAGTACAAAATGCATAATGATATGCACATGAAGTACTAATCACTCTGAAGTGAAGCTTTTTCACGCATTCAGGAATTTAAGTAAGAAAATAGGGTGGCATTAGTCTCATCTATGATGAAACCTAATCATAAATAAGAAAAATTTCAGATTAATTTTACCTACCTCCTCCACTGTAAATGTGAAAGCGGTACAAAGGAAAGTGGAATCACTTAAGTTGATACCCTATTGTTATGAAGCAGACTCTTTCTCCTATTTTAAAACATTTTCATATCATTTCCTTTCAAATAACTTCTTTCTTATACCTCCCCTTCTAATTCTAGCCCAGATCACAGGCAATCTCCTTCACCATTTATGTTATTTAATTACTTTTGCTTTTGTGTGCCTTTCAATGTTTGCAAGATACTTTTTTTTTTTTTGGTAGAGCATAAAAGAATAAAAATGGAGCTTTGGCTTTATCCATTATGCTACTAGCAACAAAACACTAACACAATCAATATATTAAAGCCTTTCCTGGCTGTGCACATTTGTCAAAGGCAATGTATCTGAGAAATTACACTAATGAATTGTGAAAAATATAGTAATCCATACAGGAAACTTGCTCTCTCTCATCATAAGTACATATCAATATATAAAAACTAGAAATATATATGTATATTTCATCTAGATATTTTTGCAGATCCATTATTACTTTGTTTTAAATGCCAAAAATAAAAAATCAGCATGCAAAACTTCACCTATACTGAGAACCTTCCTGAATACCCACACCGAAGCCAACTGCAGGCCTATTAGTGTGAGTTTCTTCTGGGCACTTTACACATACCTCTGATGGCAATTATCTCACTGCCTTAGAACCATTTGTTGACATGTCTTTCTCCTACATAGACTTTGAATTATCTGACAGCAAAGCCATTTTTCCAGTGAGCTAATCTTGGGTTCTAGAACTGTACCTAGAACCTAGGAAGCACTCAGCAATAATGTTTGTTGAGTGAAGTATATCATTAATATGGATTCCAAAACATATCAACATGTTATGATAAGAATCAGACAGACATTAAATACCATCTCTGCCTCAATATCAAATTGAGAAGTGATAAATCAGCAATGAGAAATTAGATATTCAGTCTAGATTTCTATAATAATTTAATTCTCATTGTCCTAAACAAGGGATAGTGGTTATTTTTAAGATTTTACTAAATACTTATGTGTCCTGTGACTTATTTCTATTGGAAATACTAAAAAAAACTGAGTTCTCGGTTTCTAATGGTAATAATCTCAGGTCTCATTAACTTAATATTTGTTGTTTTTTTTTTTAATTAAAACCATTAACACAGCCTTCTAAGTCTTTGGGACTATCTGTCAGGTGTGGCAGTATCCATCTTGTATTGTTTGCCCTTTCCTGTAAACTCTCATGTTCTGAGAAAGTCTAGAACACACAAACTTTACTTTGAACATAATATGTAATGATCTTATGTTTAAAAGAATTTAAAGGGCAAATTGAAGTAAATAGCTTGAAGGATTCCAGAACCTCTGCAGGAACTAAAAGTGTTTTCATTCTTTTCCTTATGTAAACATAATCCACATATTTCTACTAAATTTCCAAGTGATGTCATCATTTTGTATGAAGTTATAGGGAAGCAATAGTGGAGAGTTAGAAGAAAAAGGATTCTATAGACTAAATCTAAAAGGTTTTTAGATTTTTATTTAATAATAAATGTTATTATAGTTATCATTAGAAAAATTCAGTTTTGTGGCATTAATTATCCCATAAGTTTAACATGGAAAAACTGCTTTAATAATGTTTTTGCTGTAACTTTCTCCATATATTTATTATTACATATTTATCATTTATATATATAGGCCTGTGCACTTTTATGAATTTGAAGGGAAAGAAAATTGTCTAGATACAACCCTATGATTTTAGTATGTAATAATGTAATATAAATTTCCAAACCAAGAATAAAATGGAAAATTATGCCAATATTTAATTAACTATGATAAAAACAGATCCTCAATTTTATTTGAAATGAGGCAAGTAACTAATATCAGTTCTTGAGGGATAAAAATTCTAAAGTCTTTCAAGTTCAGAGTGAAGTAGAGTTGAGTTATATGTGACTGCTAAAATATTGTGGGGTTGAAATTTTCAGTCCTCACAATTCTCCCCCTTTGTAACATGGCCCTTAAAAGCCCAAAATTATCAGACTTTTAAGAAAGTTATTGACACTTTGTAGTAATAGGGTTTAAACATGACATATGAAACTTACAAAATAGATGAATCATATTTTTTAAAGATTTTCACTTAACAAGAGCCTTAATTTAAACACTCTTTTAACATGTGAGCTCTCTGCATCTTTAAAAAGTAAACTAACAAACAAAAGTCTTAAAGAGAAAAACTCAGTAGCTCATTTATTGCATTAAGTGCAGATGGAGTTATTCTGACTGTTTTCATTTCTTCTCAGTGAAAGAGAAAAGTTGGACAGTTTTCAGTTAATGTAAATGATGTTATTCAACATTTTTTGCATTGGTGCTTAGGGGAATTGAGTTGATTAGCTTGATAAAGTCATATAATCTACATTATTGCAGATCCAAGTTAATAAATAAATTAACCCAAGCAGATACAATATCTATGTCCCAATCTCTTAGGCTCAAAGATTTTGTAAATTAAATAAGAGCAAAATTAAAAGGAAAAAAACTCAAAGTTTTCCCCAGTATTAGAAAAATATTTAATATTTAAAAAGGAGTCACAAAATAGGGCCCTACTTGAATTTTTAAATTTTCTATATCAATTTCTATCTTTATGTTTCTGTAGTTCACTAAATGAGGGCAGTTTATAAAATAGAGAACCCCTTATCACTGAATAATTATAGTAGAAGTTAAGTGAATGTAAGTATACTAAGGTAAACTATACTTAAAAAATAAATATATGGCAAAAAAATCATCAAATGATTTGCTAACTATAATATTGTGTAACATTTCACTACTTTAGCAATTATTGTAATCAAATTTTAAAAGTCTTTAAAATGAAAGATTAAATTTAATATGGATTGGTAAAATTAGAAAATCAGTCTGCTTTTTTAATTTAAAGTCCCTTTTAAGGAAAATTGGGTTTGCAGTTAGGATTTCCTTTTACATGTAGGCATTATTGGTACTTATTTCAACTTGATTATTTGAAATAAGTTATAAATAAATTTTGATAGTCTTCCTTTCCTTTTGTTTATTTTTGGGGTAGTATGGATAAAGCAATAAATTCTCCATTATTAATGACTCCCAAAGAGAAACAACCAGTCAAACCAGCCTATATTATCCAAATCCAATCTGGGAATAAACTTAGGAATATTTCAGTACATTTTTTTTTCTGCAAAAATGTTTTACCAAAGAAAGTAGCTTGATAAATAGGCATGATAAATAAGCATGCCTATCTTTGGAAACTGTGGAGGTTATATAGATTGTATATAGAGGGTCTCTTTAAATTCAGTGAATTATTTCATATTTTCTTCTACTGAATTCTCATTTTGTTTGAATTCTTTGGACCCAAGTTTTTAGTCAGATAGACTTTGATTCAAATCCTTCCTAACTATCTAAACTTACTTAATTTATAGACACCATAAAAGTACCACCTAGAGTGACTGAAGATTAATCATTTTATGTTAATTAATATATTAAGCACTACATAGATAACTGGATTCATGGTTAGTTTATGGCAGGTAACAAATCTTAACTATTAAAATCAGTATCTTACTTACTTCAGATTATGTATTGGATGTAAAATACGCAGTAAGTATAATCTAACTAGAAGTAATACATGAAGTTGTTTTTGGAATTTTAAAAATCATAGCATCATTTCAGTCGTTCCTTACATGCTTTTTTGCTCATAGGCACATCTCAGTCCTAGATAAGATACAAATGTCACATCAGACGACCCTGGCTACCACCTACCCCCACTACATTTCATTCATTTTCTCCTATAATCATGACACCTATTTACTTAAAATGAGTCAATATTATAGGCAGCAATGACTATTTCTATAAGAATATTGTTTAATTGAAAATGCTTAGAATTTAGTTCTTCTGAACATTATAAGTTTTCTGCTATTTACAACATCTTTCTAAGGGACTGAGGTTTAGGGAAAATATCAAAACATGATCACTATATTTCCAATGTGCCAATAACATGTAATTAGAACACATGAAAGAAATTACCTTATGGTATAAAAAAATGTCCATTATGAAATGTTTAGCAAAAGTAAAATTGTCACAAAATTATGATATTTAGAAGACAGTTTTCATTTACCCAAATTATTTTAAACCACAAATTTTTATAAATGACTTCAGCTGCAACAGTTCTTCAATGTGTAGGTGGAAAGTTACAGTAAAGTTGGGGGCTTATTTGAGATTATGAGTATGATAGCATAACTCCAGTGAAAAGTATTTTTCTCCAAGTATCAAAATAGTCCATTTTTACATATTAGTATAGGCCATTAAGTTACTTGCAAATATCTGTACAACAGTAGCAGATCATGAAATCTTACTTTGTTTATACGGTGTCAATGCAGATTAAGATGTTACTCTAGTATAGTTCAAGATTAAGTATAAAACTATATAGGTATGAATGTTCAGTAGTATGGTCCAAAATAAGTTACAGCTTTAAAAATATTGTTAGTAAACTATCTGTATTCTAAGAATATTAGCATAAAAACCAACTTCCCAACAGATTCTTGCTGCTACAAGTATATAAAGTACTGTATTTAAAACTAAACTCTTCCCAAGTATTTTTTTCAAAGTTTTGCTAAGTTGATTTCTCTTATACCAACAGGTTAGTAGTTTAGTTAGTCATTTTGTGCATAAGCTGTCAAACAAAAAATGTTTTAAGGATAGTGATTGCAAAAAGCAAGATTGAAAGTCACAGTGATGACTTGGTATAACTTCCTGAATAGTTACTGATAAATTATAGTGACTTCAGGCAGAACAGACTAAACATAAGTGAGTTGTCAAAATAAGCTATTGTGATATATGCCCAATAAAATGTATGTATCTTTATTGCAATACCGCCAATTAAAGAATTATTTTCTATGTTTACCATGATAAGATGAAATCTATAATAGCTGAAAAGAAATCTTTATTTCAGAACAGATCTTAAGAAATGTAAGTACATGGAATTCATGTCTACAAACTTATAAATGAAAGTTAAGAATCATCACAAGAAAACAATTCTTTTTAAGGGGATTTTTGTGTTTCCATCCCATCCTCCACATGAGAAAACAGAGATGGCCTTGCCTCATCAGAGGATGTGCAGGTCCGTTCCAATAAAGGACTGTTGTCATCTCCATGGCAACAGCCCCTAACAAATTAAAAGGCTACTAGAGGCACAAACAGAAAAAGTTAAGACTAAAAGTTAAGAGCGTTGTTGTTTTAAAAGTTGAGTCTTTTATGAAACTTGGAATTGTTAACTTTATCAAAATATTGAACCGACCAACTATTTCCAGTAAGGGAATGAAATAATGGGGGGAAAGTTAGAAATTCTTCCCTGAAATATACCTCCTATTTTAAAACAAATAAAAGGGACGAAGAGAGGAGGTTGAGGAAAGACTTTTGAAAGAATCTCTACACTTTAGTTTTAAATGGTAGCTGGGGGTGGGGGTGGTGAGGAGGGAGAAGCAGGAAGGCGAGTAGTAAGCAATTCATTTTTCCAGTCTCATACCTTTTAAAATGTATTCCAAATGTATTATTTGATTACTTACAGCATTTACAATCTGCCTAAGAATGATGGCTCCTAAGGTTGCTACCTGAGGAAGTGCAAGGAGAGGTAGCAGTCTGATAGGGCAGGCGAGGTCACACAGATGTTGCAATGACTAAAGGTGACCCCACTCCACTGTTGCATTTCTTTTTACGGAGTTTTGATCCTGAATGACCTGGCTACTGCATCCAGTTCGTGAGTTCAGGAAGTCAGAGCTGTCCGGTTCTTTGGAAGCCAAACAATAACCCAGTTCCTTTGCCTCCCTCCCTGCACCTCGACTCTGCTGATTGTCAACTCTCATCCATCCTATTACCATCCCAAGAGCATCAAGCAGATAAACATGGAACTTGTTTACTGACCATAGTAAAGAGTAAAACAAAATCAGAACTACTGTTTTTTTGTTTGTTTGTTTGTTTGTCCGCTTCACCGCCCCCTCCTCTCAGCCCGTCCTTTGTGTGTGATGATTCCCCTTCCAACCACCCGCAGACCAAGCATACGAGAAGAAATGGTAATTTTTGGTTTAAAAGTTCACTTACCACGGCAACCTCATATTGCTTTGTCATGCTTTTTGCACTTAATTTTTCAAAACTGCTTGTGCAGGGCGCAGAACTGGGAAGGCAGGACTAAAGTATCTCTAGTAATCACAACAAAAAGGAGAGAACATTCACCAATCAGAATTACATTTAAATGCACAAGCCCCAGAGCAAGACGCACGGTTCAGACCATACCAGGGAGGGGGTGGGGGTGGAAAAGCTTAGCTAACAAAACAAAAGGTTAAGGGGGAGAGTTGAGTGGTTGGAGGGGAAATTGATCCAAGCCGCCTTTTGACTGAGGACTGGCTTAAAACCACCACCACCCTCACACCCCACCCCAACCCGCCCCCGGGCACCCCCGCGATTACCCGAGCGACTGCACTTGCCTCCAGCCAGCTCAACAGCAGGAGAGGAATGCCCCATCTAAGTTCACTCGCCCTGCCACTGTCTTCCTCTCTCTGCCTGACGGGTTCGTTCAGGAAAATGCTTCCAGAGGCATCCATCCACTTGAGGTCTGGGCTTGGCTGCTGCTGCTGGGCTGCCGCAAGCAGCTGCTAGGATCGTTGCCTTCTCGTTCCTGCCTCTTTCGCGCTGCACAATAGCCCCGGCTGGGTGCACCTCATTAAGCCAGCCCGAGCGCCCCAGGAGCAGGGCAAGCAATGTGACAGCGCTGCCCCTTTGTAATGACTGTGTGATGGATGCAACCGAAGGGTGGGGTCTGGGTGGGTCAAAACTGTTAATGACAGTATGTATCATTCTGTCTGTCTTCCAAGAGAGGGACCCCCCGCCCCCTCTCCGCGTCCGCCCCCATCTCTCTGTCTCTCTCTCTCTCTCTGTCACGCACACACACTTTCCTTCCTCTTTCACCATCTTTCCATGGCGTTTTCTGCAGCCAGCGTTCAAACAAAGTGTGAACATCAAGGGGTCATTTCCAACTCAACATAGTACGGATGGCGAAATTATCCAAGCATTTAAAGAGACGATCCTAAAATGAGATCACACAAGGTGGAAGGGGGTGAGGAAACCTCGGGGGAGAGAGCGCGCGACATGAACTCGCCAATAGTTTGCTACAGTCGATCCACGCGCACCACCAACTCTGCGCGGCTCCCAGAGGCGCGGGACAGCGCTGCCCGGCGCGCGAAGCTCCTCCAAAGGCCGGGACCCTTTGGGGGGCTGGCAGCAGGATGAGGAGGGAAAATAAAAACCACCAGAGAGGCTCTGGACCTGGAGTAGCATTGCAGAAAGGGCGCCAGCACCCTGGTAGTGCGCAAGGTTGTTGGGGAGAGACCCCCCCCCCAATCCAGATCAAAACCCGGAGAGGCCGGGAGGGGCGCGCAGGTAGCTGCTGGAGCTCCGCGGTGCGCGAGCGCCGGGTCAGGCGAGGTGTTCTGCTTCGGCACGTTGGTTACCCCTCGGGCCGAGCGCGCTGTCCCACTTCTTAGAGTTAGTTCAGTGTTGCTCTCTCCTGCCCGGGAGCCCCTCTCTGCAGGTGTGCCGCCAAATCACCAAGTTCGGGACTCTACCTGCGCCTCTTCTCTCTTGGCTGCAAACCTCTCCCCCCTTTCGGGTTTCATTGCGCAGTTCGTCTGCGCCTGGGCTGCGCTCAGAAGGCAGAAAGCACATAAAAAAATCTCTCCTTTAGTCTCTTTTGTGGAGAGTCTTGGATCTTTGCTTCGCTGCTTCTTCATTGCCCGTTTGAAATCCGCTAGTACTCTCTCTCTCTCTCTCTTTTTTCCCCATTTTATAAATGGTCAGAAGAATCCATTTCACTGTTTTTCAAGTAGAGGAAAGCCTTGCAGAATACTTTATTTCAATATTTGGACAAACAGAACGTTATTTTCACACTCAAGTGCCCATTTCCAACTTGCTGGGATGCTGTATGCGCTTGAAGTGGCTGCAAAGCACCTTTTACCCATCCCCCCCATGATATTTATTTACGTTTATTAGAGTTTATGGATCACTTCTCTACACTATGTGATCCACTTCTACATTTTCATCGTATTGCAAAGGGCAGATAAGAGAAAGCAAAAACAGAAAGCAGGACGTTTTTGTCTAATGAAGCTATTAATTTATTAATCACTTAAAACGTGTACATATAGGTGTGCAGCCTGTTCTGAGCTTTCCGAGAGCACTACAGACTTTTTTGCCACTTCCCCAAAAGGCTTCTGATCCATGAGGAAGATAAAAGAATCCCAAGCTCTTAATTGCTTCTATAAGAAAACACTTCCAGTAGATGGGAAGGAAAGATCTTGGCAGTAGGCTTTCAGGCTAAGGAAAAACAGGGTGTGGTGTTGGCTTTACCTGATTTCTTCTGACTTATTAAGCTTTGAAGGAAACAGAAGACTTCTTGTTTTTATTAAGCAGTTATGCTTCACAACTTCTTATAATTTGAAGTTGTAAGGTACTATGATTTGAAGGTATACCAGGTTTATGTTCACATCTTCTCTATAATTAAATGAAAGGGAGGGGGGGCAGCAAAGGAAGGCCAGTTGGAATTCAGCTACAAACTAAATTAATTTACTAATTTATTGACTATAGTAACACCAACTAATAAAGCACGCTTAGAAGAAATCTTTAGAGATATACCTTAGTGAGTATGAATAAAATCTATATCTAATTATATGTTATTAATAATTGTTTCTATGTGAAGAGCTCTTTTAAGGGCATCTGAAACTGTTTTTTTAAAAAACATTTCCTCTTATGTTGTTTTACTAGTAATTTGGATAATGGGAAAAGAGGTTAGTTCATAAAATACTTTGAGTAGAGACAGTGAATGGCTCTTGTAGTATGTTATTGATGAAGCATAATAATAAACCATAAAAGTTTATGTTGCTATTAAAGCTCCCATTTCCTCAGGACCTAGACAAGCAAGAGTCTAAATACTTTTCTTTTAAAATTGTCTCCCGGTTGAAAACTACTAGAACATTTCTTAAAGAATAGTTCATTACCTGGCTGAATAAGTCTCCCCTCTACTTCCAAATGACTTTTCAACACTTTTGAAGGCATTCAAAAAATACATTTCACTAAGTTCTCTTCTCTTTGATCTTTGTTTCTGCTCCCTCAACCTAGAACTATATCTATTAGGAGAGAGAAAAATGGAAGAAATGGGAATATGAACTAATGCAATATAAGAATTTTCCTCACATTTTGAAAAACAGACTAAAGAAATGAACAATAGATTTGGACACTGGGTCTATTAACAAATGAAAATTTTAAGATGTAATAAAAACAGCTCCAGTAAATGTATGCATTAAATGTATTAACCTTGTGAAAATAAGATTGCACCTGGGAGAAGTTAACACAGTTGGAGATTATTAAGACACATCAACTCACTCAGCATTAATGAGGAGAACCTGAGCCTAGTATGGAACACAGTTGTACTAAATTGGCAAGAATCATACACTTGAATGAAAATTGAAATTTTTCTAGGAGGAAAGGCTCTATCAAGTCTAAAGAAAATCTATAGATATGTTTTTGTATTTATTTATTTATTTTTCACAAAAGCAATCATATTATTACACTGTTTCTATAGCTTGCTTTTTCATGCTACAATAGACCTTGGTCACCATTCTGATTGTAATAGGGTGGTCCCCAGGAAAAGGGGAGGTTCCAGGTCCCCTGCCCCACCCAAAGAAGGGTGGAGCTGAGCAAGGAGAAGAAGCTGGAGAAGGGAAGGCAGGAGAAGGAAGGAAGCAGCATGGACAGCCAGAAGGAGACCTGGAGGAGGCACATGGAGTAGAGAGAAACGTGAAGAAACTGCTTGCCTTTTGGTGATCATGGGGTTTGTAGTTCCCAGTGTCCTGATGGAGTGGGGGTGGAGTCCACAAAGCCTGTCTGGAGTTTGCTCAGGACATCCTTTCCCCCTCATAATTCCTCCCTTTCACTTTTTGCAATCATTTCCATGATGATGAAGATCAAATATATGGATGCTGGGGTACAGTCTCAGATGAAAAATTTTCAGGGCTCCAGTGTGAAAGAAAACCAGTCTCTCCAGGTAGTGTCCATTGTGGAAAGCAAAAGTCCTCCATTCCTGGAAAAACAGTCAATCAAAGGATGTCCTGAGCAAACACCATGCAGGCTTTGTGGACTCCAGCCCCCACGCCATCAAGACACTGGGAACTACAAATCCCATGATCACCAAAAGACAAGCAGTTTCTTCACGTGTCTCTCTGCTCCAGGTGCCTCTTCCAGGTCTCCTTCTGGCTCTCCATCCTGCGTCCTTCCTCCCCTGTCTCCTATGCAGCTTCTTCTTCTCCCTAATCAGCTCCACCCTCCATTGGGTAGGGCAGGAAACCTGGAACCTCCCCCTTTCCTGGAGACCCTCTGTTACAATATCTGACTTGTCAAGAATGAATCCCAATCTTTTTCCCCTCTCCACCACCATCCCTTATACCCCCCAGCCCTTTCTTCCTCTAGGTTCCCTCTTAATCTCTAGCTTCCTCTTAATCTCTAGCTTTCCCTCTTAATCCCAGAAACCTCATTTCCTTTATTAGTGTGATATATTTTTTTTAATTTATTTTTTATTTATAAAATAGCTGGGGTACAGGCCAGAGGCGCGGGAGGGTGAAAGGATTCACCAGAGACAGAGTGGGGAGCAGAACAGGCAGATGGACGGAAAGCACTTTTGAGGGGAGCAGCAGGCGAGACAGCAGACGTCTGCAGCACCAAGTGGGAATCCCCTTGGCTGGCAATTGAACCCGCACTGCAGAGGCTGCAGACAGTTGCACATCGCTGCGCTCAACCCGCTGCGCTAACCGGAAGGCCCGGTGTGTGATAGTTTTTATAAGTATTTTGCTTTTGTCAGATTGCCTCCTATGTAAATATCTGATATTTGTCTTTGTCATTCTGACTTGCTTTACCACACTTAGTTCCCTCAAACTCCTTCCATTTTGCTGTAAATGGAAACTTTTCGTCTTTTGGCTGAATAATATTCTCTTGTATGGATATTTCACATTTTTCAAATCCCATCCTCAATCCTGTGAGAACACTTAGTTTCCATAGTCTAGTTGTTGTAAATAATACTGCAATAAACATTATACAGCATATAATTTTTTGAGTTGATAGTTCATTTTCTTCAGATAGATGCACAAAAGTGGGATTTTTGGGTCATATGATATTTTCATTTTATTTTGTTAAGGGTAAATCCAGATTGCTAGTGTTAAATACCTGCAGAAGTTAGTATATTCTGTTTTCTATTTTTATTGCTATTATTATAGGCCTGATTTATTTCAAGTTTTGCTCTATGTAGCAGGGAAAGTAGAGGACAAATAGTTTCTTTGGCATACATCAAGGATACATTAAAATCAATAAAAACAGGCCAAATCTGGAAAATAAAAATTAGGTATTAAATGAGTAATTCACCTACCATCTGGACATCTCCTGTCAGTGGGTGAATGTTAAGAGTCATGCTAAAATTCTAGTGACTAATGGAACACAGTGGTTGATTCCAAGTGACCTTGGCTCTCTCTTTTAAGTGACTTTCAACAAGTTTTGTTATAGATAAGAACAAGTTTATTGTGTAAGAACTTGATATAGATTCTAAAGATTCTTCTGCATGCTGCCTTTTTAAAAAACAAGTTCAATACTCAGTCATTGGGAAAGCATTCTTTTTGTGCTGCTATGATTTCTTTACTCATGTTAGCAGGACTTCTGGAGTAAAATAGAAATTGGTTTTAATACTTATGTTAGATAACTCAGACACCTCTTAGCCACTTTGGACCAATTTCTCTCTTTAGTAAAATTGAAAGAACAAGTACCAGCTCCTACTATTGCAATGATTTAATGATACAAGTGTAAAAACACACTGTCTAGTAAAATATAAGCCTTATTGAGAATTACTGGGCTCACTTGACAGGATTCTTCAATCTCTTCCCCTTGTCTTATTCTAATTCTGGAGACATGAAAGTTAATATTTGAGTTCCCAATCTTCCTTGTAGCTAATTTGACACAGCTCTGGCAACTTACATATAAATAAATATTCACTGAGGGGTCTTCTGGAGAACTTGCTTCTCTTGATAAAAGAGAACAGATACAGCTTCCACCTTTTTTATCCCTTTGTCTTATCTTACCTGATATTGGGTAATGTCTCAAGGTGCAGCAACCACCTTACAATTATGAAGCGATAAGTTGAAGGCCAATAACTGAATGATGGTGGAGAAGAAAGGCAAAAAACCTGGGTACCACATGGTATTTTTGAACTGCTTATTTTGGACTGTGCACCTTTGAATATCTTGTCTTATGAAAAAAAAAAAAACCTGTTCTTTTTTAAATTTTTTTAAAAGATTTATTTATTTATACATACAAGAATTGGGGTACAGGCCGGAATTCGGGGGTGGTGGTGAGAGGATTCACCAGAGACAGAGTGGGGAACAGAACAGGCAGACTGACTGAAATACACTGCAGAGAGGAGCAGCGGGCGAGACAGGAGAGGTCGGCTACGCTCTGTGAGTAGTTCCCTGGTTGGGGATCGAACTGCAGTGGCTGCGGTGAGCGTCGCAGATTGCGTCTTAACCCCTTGCACCACCAGGGAGGCCCAAAACGTGTTCTTTATTTAAACTAAATTTAACTCAATATTCTGTAATGACATCTGCTACTGTTGCTGTGGTTTTCTGCTTGTAAGTGAAAACTACCTTGATTATTCATAATACCTTGGATAGAAGCCATTTTGAAAAATTCCAGGTCAGACATTTCTTCAAGATTCCAGTCATTACCAGGTCACTGGTACAGTGTGTAACGATCTGCTCAAATTATTGAACCAAGAGTGGATGTATTGCAGACCATTTATTTGAGGACACCCCACAACTGAAAATTCTTTTTGAGGAAGTACTATAATTGTCATGTAATAGATTGAACCTAAAGTTTATATAGTCCAAATATCTTCCCCCCTTCCTTTTATAATAAAATTTTTCTTTGTTTTTGTTTTCAGACATACAGGCAAAGTCACTTAGAAAGTAGTCACATTGACATATCCACATTGGAAGACTATGAATGCTCATTTAATTGATGAGCCTAGTTTGCTGCCACAGTCAAAAGAATGTTGTCCTTTTTAGGAAATATGTTCAGAATCTGAATTACAATTTTAGGGAATGCCACCAATGTCAACAAATATGTTTTATGAAGATTGGATTTGATTTTGGAAATTATCCAAATATTTGTTCCAAGTGAAATCTAAAAAATTATATAATCACTTGCAAAGGGAACAATACATATTTTGTTGCTGTTATAATTAAAAAATAAACAATTAGGTATGTAGACAAAATAATCAGACCTAAAGAAGGTATAAATATGTGTTGTAGCAATGACAATATTGTTCAAATTAACATATGTCTTCCCAAGGTGACTGGTCTGGAAGTCCACATACTTGTAATCTACATTAGCTAAACTCATCTGTTTCATGGCTATATTTAGTTGCAGTTTATTTGAATAAACCAAAAGTTTCATTTTTATCCCTCCTATTCTGTCATAAATTTCTTATTCTAAAATACCCAGTATTTATTTAATTGATTCAAATTCATTTTTGTAATCTATCATTTTACTATATTGAATAAAAACAAGTATCAAAACAAAATAGTGTTATGTATAAAATAATAAGATTTCAAATCAAACAGAATTTCATGTGAGCTCCAACTTTGCCACTTACTAGCTATGTGATTTTAGTGACTAAGCTCTGAAGTCTGTTTTTTTAAAAGATTTATTTATTTATGCATACAAGAATTGGGGTACAGGTCAGAGGTGCCAGGGGGTGACAGGATTCAGCAGAGACACAGTGGGGAACAGAACAGGCGGACTGACTAAAATACAGTGCTGAGGGGAGCAGCGGGCAAGACAGGAGAGGTCTGCTGTACCATGTGGGTCACCTCCCTGGCTAGGGATCAAATTCTAGCTGCAGTAGCTGCAGATAGCTTCATAGTACTGACACTTAACCCCCTGTGCAACCAGGGAGCCCTAAAGTCTATTTTTTTATGTGTAAAAGAAAGATAAAAATTGTACCTATCTTAGAAAATTGTGAATATTAAATAGGCTAATAAATATAGGGTATTCTGTATATTATTTGGCGTATAGAAGTTATCAATAAGCTTCACTTAGATAAGATCATCTTAATCAAATAGTGAAGTCTTGGAAACACTTAAAAATTAAAGAATAGGGCCTCCCTGGTGGCACAAGGGGTTAAGATGCAACCTGTAAAGCTAGCCCACAGTCACTGCAGCATAAGTTCGATCCCTGGCCAGCGAGCTACCCACACAGCACAGCAGACCTATCCTGACTCACCCGCTGCTCCTCTCAGCAGTGTATTTCAGTTAGTACGCCTGTTCTGTCTCTGGTGAATCCTCTTACAGCCCGCACCTCTGGCCTGTACCCCAGTTCTTGTGTGCATAAATTAATAAATCTTTAAAAATATTAAAGAATATTAGGCTGTTTATAGGAATTGCTGCCATAGCTACTGTCTATAATTCTACCTTTTCACAGTTCTGAAGGCATTCTGGAAAATATTCATTGTACTAATTTCCCTTTCTCAGCTCTCCCTTTCTGCTGTTTCAACCTAGAACTATAATTTTTTTTTAAAGATTTATTTATTTATGCATACAGGAGCTGGGGTACAGGCCAGAGATGCAGGGGGGTGAGAGGATTCACCAGTCAGAGTGGGGAACAGAACAGACAGAATGACTGAAATACACTGCTGAGGGGAGTAGCGGTGGGGAGATAGGAGGGGTCTACTTCGCCATGTGGGTTGCTGCCTGGCTGGCTGGGGATTGAACTCGTGCTGCAGAAGCTGGTGATGGCTCATAGTGCTGTGCTTAACCCCTTGGGCCACCAGGAAGGCCCTAGAACTATACCTTTTAAGAGAGGAAAAATGGAAGGATTGGGAATGCTGACTAATGATAACCTTGACACTTTGAAAAATAGAATAAATAAATGAACACTAAATTTATTTGAGTTAATTATGTATAGTTAACATGAACTAATATGGGTATTTATGTATCATTTTGTTTGTTTGTAGAAAGAAAATTGGTCCTGGAAAAGCCAATACTGTTCCAGCGTATGATTTTTAGATAAATCTCTTAACCTATCTGTCTCATTTTCCTTAGTATAATGTATCAAATGCCTGTTTTCCCAGGAAATGTTTTCAAAAAATAAGTAAGAATCATAATTGCTTCTTTCCCCCTTGTTAATGAAGGAAAAAAAATATGGATGCCTTCCTAAAAGCCAGGAAATAACCATTAACTTGGACTTTACAATAGATTTCCAGGGGAGTCTCCCTGGTGGTATACGGGATTAAGTCTCAGCACTATGAAGCTATAGGCAGCCACTGGAGCAGAAGTTCGATCCCTGGCCAGGGAGCTTACCCACAAGGTGTTGCAGACCTTTCCTGTCTCACCCACTGCTCCCCTCAGCAGTGTATTTCAGTCAATCCATCTGTTCTGTTCCCCACTATGTCGCTGGTGAATCCTCTCACCCCCTGTACCTCTGGCCTACACCCTAGCTCTTGTATGCATACATAAATAAAATAAATCCTTAAAAAAAGATTCAGGGGTATTTCATTATTCCATGTTCTAATATGAAAGTAGAAAGTAAATGACTGTTGGTATAAATCAAGTGCATTTATGACATATCAAGCAAAGGTGATTAAACAAAAATTGGTATTTAAGTACTGGTTATTCAACTCCTCTGAGCCTGTTCCTTTATTATTGAATGAGGAAGTAGAGTACGAATGTACTTTACAGCTATTTAATTATCTTCTTCTAGTTAATTTTAACAAACTATAAAATATTCTCATTTCACTCAACTAGATCTTTTCTTCCCTGACCTAACTGTATTTGGCTTGGAGGAGGATAGAACACAGATGGGGTAGAGGGAGACAAGAGGAGAGAGGAAATAAAATCTTTCAATAGTTTTTGAATGACTACAGTTTATTATGTGTTTAGAGTAGATCTCCAAAAGAAAATTGCATTTTTCAGGAAAAAAGAGGGAGAAATCCTCTAAAAGTACTTATGCTTTTTACGTTTTAAACTTTATTAGAAGAGGGGCCTCCCTGGTGGCGCAAGGAGTTAAGCACAGCACTGTGAAGATATCTGCAGCCTCTGCAGCATGAGTTTGATCCCTTGGCGTCCAGAGAGCTACCCACATGGCATAGCAGACCTCTTCTGTCTTGCCCACTGCTAATCCTCAGCAGTGTATTTCAGTCAGTCTGCCTGTTCTGTTTCCCTCTCTGCCTCTGGTGAATCCTCTCACAGCCTGCACCTCTAGCCTGTATCCTAGTTCTTGTATGCAAAAATAAATCTTTTAAAAAAACCAAATTTTATTAGAAGAGAAATAGGTGATGAATAATGTGTACTATGCAAGAAATAGTTTATTTAAAAATAAAATTATATATTAACTTTTAATTATTATTATATTTTTACAGAGAGAAGACTCTAGGCCAACGGTCCTCAAAGTGTAATCAGCAGACAGCTTCATCATAGCCTGTACAATTGTTAGAAATGTCAATTATTAGACCTTACCCCAGATTTACTGAATCAGAAACTCATATGGATCTATCAATCTATGGTTTAACAGCATGCTTTCTGACGCATACTAAAACTTGAGAACTACTGCTGTAGGCTTGAGCAAAGAACTGTGCTTTTTGTAATGTGACTTCACAGCACCTCCCTTTAAGAGTAAAAATCTCTATCACAGCCTTGGAATTTGGATTAGTTTTGTGAAGTGCTTTAACTAACAGAATGTGGCAATCGAGACAGTTGTAACAGTTCTGTACATGGGCCTTTTCGACTCCTTGGTGTATATAGATAGTCTAGTCCCAGAGCAATCTATTAAGACATGAGTGATCACGTGGAAGAACCCAGGTGTCTCTGCTGAGGCCACGTAGACAATTCTATTGTCACAGGACACATGAGCGAGCCCAGACAAAATCAGGACCCACAGTAGTGTGGGTAAGGTCAACCAGAGTGGAACGACCCCACTGAGCGATAAACCCATGTGCAATAATATATATTTATTGCTTTAAGGTTTTTTTGGGTTTGGGGTGATTTATATAGTAGTATATAAATTGATACACCTTAGCCAATATATAGGTTACATACTATTCCAGTTTCTCCATAAGAACATTTACATTGATAATAGTTTGATGAGGTTAAGGTATCAAAGAATGTGTAAGGTGATATTCCTTTATAAAGATCATTTGAATGATTGCCAAGTAATTTACATATACCAGTGCTAATTCTTACAACAACTTTGCAAAGTGGATATTTTTATTATTCTGTTTTATACTCTAAGAAACAGAGAGAAATATAAATTGAATAATTCACCCAATAGCACACAATAAACGGTAAAGCAGACATTGGAACCCATGTCTTTTGTGTCTACAACCTCATCTTTCCACTCTGATGCAATGTAGGAACTAGAAGTGTTACAGGGCAAACCCAAGGTGAAATGAGTTGACCCGACTGTGTGTCCTCACCCACATGCTTAAAAGGAATTTATAATGACTCAATTGCAAGCACACACAAAAAGGGTAATAAAGGGTTTATTTACAAAAAGGGGGAAATGAAAAAAAAGAATAACTCCGGAAGAAAGAGAGAGATAAATTGGTGAATGTGTCCTACCACTTCCACTGATCTGGAACCCAAATAGCACACCGCAAGCCAGCGGAAAAATCAAGGACCCCAAGGCCCACATATCTGGTTATATACCATGCTTGGCTGCTTAACTCCACCCTCAGGTCCGAGCAATCCTCCTTTTGGTGGTGATGACATTATGGGATTTGTAGTCCTTGGTGTTTGGATCTCTTTGGTCTGGGGGGGGGGGGTCGATAAAACCTATTTGTGGAATTTGTTCAGGACATCCTTTCCCCCCAAAAGAAGGGCTTCTAAATACCATCTAGCACAAAACCAAGGAAGTATAGTCATTTGGCTAGAGTGACTCACAATGTAAAGTTTTCCATCTTTATAATGCCAAATACTTATAAATGAAAAAATAGAAATCGTGACCAACAACCTCAGATTTGTTTTGACCTGGGCAGAGGAATCTTCATTTTAAAATGAAATTACTCCGCTGCAGTGGGCCGTGAATTATCTGAGAAAGGCTGAGTCAAACTATTCACGCAGTGGAGATTCAAATTCTGGTTTGAATCTCCCACTGAGATCAGCTTTAAACTACACCAATGATTTTTAAGAGTAAGGAGAAGTATTTCCTCTGGTGTTGCAGTGTACGAGACGCCCCAACCAAAGGGGGTTCTTTCAGACCACCCTTCAATGTATGAAAAATCCACACCCTACTTTCCCCAAGTGGGAAACTTTGCTATAGTGAACAATTGTTATTGATGATTTTATTTTATCCTTAGTCCTCAAGGTCATAGGGGTTAACAATAACAATGGTTGAGAAATATCACTACACTGTGCTATGCTATCTCAATTATTTGATCTGGTTAAATATTTTTTAAGGTTCATCCATTTATGCATACAAGAACTGGGGTACAGGCCTGAGGTGCAGGGGGTGAGAGAACTCACCAGACAGAGCAGGGAACAGAACAGTCAGATTGACCAAAGCACATTGCTGAGGGGAGCAGCAGGCAAGTCAGGAGAGATCTGCTGCGCCATGTGGGTAGCTCCCTGGCTGGCCAGAGTATTGAACTTGAGCTGCTGAGGCTGGAGACCGCTTCATAGTGCTGTGCTCAACCCCTTGCACCACCAGGGAGGCCCTTGATCTAGTTAAATTTACTCTAACCTATTGAAATCTAACAAACAGAAGCTTCAAAATGAAAATGGACATAGAAGTAGTACTATATTTTGATGGCAGAAAATGTATAATGATGAACTGATGGTTGTTTTTTTACCGCTTTCTGATAAGAGCATTAGACTCTAACTCTGGATTTAAATGACACTTTAGCACTGATTCAGTCTAAAGGTTTTTCAACTGTTATAATTTTCTAGTAAAAAATGTCATGCTTTCTTTCCTATGTTCTTTGCTAATAGTTATTATTAGTTCCTTGTGCTATTAACTGCCCATGCACAGATCTTACTCATTATCTGTTCTCATGCTCTATACCTGCCTGTCAACTTCCTTGATATTAAACAACCATCTGCCTGCCTGGGTATCTTATTTTTTTGCTACAGGATTTACTTGCCAATTGTGCCTTTGTCCTGTCTGCCCTTCTCCCCTATACCCTTTATATTTTCTCCAAAAAGAAAGAAGATGGAAACCTTTCCTTGGGATTCCTTGGGATCTTTGGATCTTTTGGAAACTCTTGCCTTATTTCTGTGTTTGGAGGCAGTCTATTTCATACACTACAGGTTTTCATTGTAACTGTCTCATCCACTGTTCATTTCTTACAAATGAATGGCAGGTAGTGTTTCAGATGTACTGGGTTAAATAAAACCTATTAATAAAACGAGAAAAAAGAAGAAAGGAATGGCAGTGCTTGGAAAGTGACAGAAACACGAGTCACTTTCCTGGCTCTTGCGTGACAGTGACGCATAGTCATCCAGAGAACAGTGTCTTTCACTTGTTAAATTTTATGGTTCCTTTGAGGTAAAGCTACCCAGAAGGAGCAGTATGGAGCAAGGTTCTCAAGATAGCTACTGTACGTTTTGCCCAAGTCCTGACCTGTATCCAGGGACATTCCAGATGCAAGATCCAGGGAGGAAAGTTGTGCCATGATCTCACCCTTCATTTACTGTTTTAGTTGTCTATTGATGCTGTAGTGAATTACTTCAAAAGTGAGTTAAGGGCCTCCCTGGTAGCGCAGCTGTTGAGCCCTGGGTTGCGAAGCTGCCCGCGGCCTCTGCGGCGCCGGTTCGATCCCGGCTGCTCACGGGCCACCGGAGGAGGGTACCACATGGCCCGCAGATCTCTCCTGCCGCCCGCTGCTCCCCTCAGCAGTGTACTTCGGTCCTTCTGCCTGCTCTGCTCTCCGCTCTGGCTCTGGTGAATTCTCTCACCCTCCTGCGCTTCTGACTGTACCCAGTGCATGTATAAACAAAACAAACAAACAAATAAATAAATAAAACATGCCTCTATAAAAACAAACAAACAAACAAACAAAACCAAACAAAAAAAAAAGTGAGTTAAAGCAATACAATAGAACATCACAAACTTTTAAAGGTCACAATCCAAAGTGCATCTTACTGGACTAAAATCAAGGTTTTGAAAGGGTTCTTTCTGGAGGTTTTAAGGAAGAACCATTTTTCTTGCCTTTGCCAGCTTGTAGAAGCTGCACACATTACCTAGCCCCCTTGCATCTTCAAAACCAGTAAAGGTGAGTTGAGTTTTTCTTCTTCTTCACCCTGACACTTACTCACCTGCCTCCCTTTTCACTTACAAAGACTTTCATAATTACATTGACCCCAAGTACATAATCCAGAACAATTTCCCAATCTCAAGGTCATCTGATTAGCAACCTCAATTCCATCTGCAAGCTTAATTCCTCTTTTTTTTTGACATATGATAGATTTAGGAAGTCCATGGATTAGAACATGAATATTTTAGGGGGGGGGCAATTATTCTGCCTCTTACCTCTCTCTCTATAGTAAAGAAACAAATTTCCCATGGTAAACAAGTCTTTGTAATAACATATATCTTCTAGGATTCATAAAGTCAAATTATAAGTAACAAATTGCCAGATATATTGACTTTATGAAACTCACTTAATGTGCTGAAAATTCTAAGGATAAGGAAATCACTCTTCAGTAGCAGGTGTGAAAGTATATTTTAAAAAGCATATGTGGTTCTGTAGTTCATGTTCTGTAAGTATTATTTTTAACCTGAAAGTATCAAATCTCTGTATATGAGGAATGAATTTGTATAAACCAGCCTTTCCCCCAAAGAAATGAGTATTAATTCCCCTGAAATGGGTATAGGTATAAGCAGAAGGAACAGAACAAAAGATGGCTTTATAAAAATAGAAGCATATTTTTGGGTGCATTTTTATTATAATGTAATAATTTCTCTCACATCTTTATCATATCCTCTGACTCCAACCCTGGATTCATCCATGCTGATGATTTTCCAGCCAACTCAGTAATTTAAGTGCTGGGACTTATTCTGCATGCTAAATTCTGTTTACAGAATCAAAGGATTTTCAAATGAAAGTGCTTATCTGGAATTTGGAGATGAGATCTATCCAAGTACAGACAAACTTAAGTCTGAAAAATAATTAAATGACAACAATATTTTTATTGAGCTCAGCATCAGTAGGCTAAAACAAAATTGACTGTTTCCCTGTTTTTATCTTTTCTGTTCATTTTTAAAGAAAAATTACTTTATTGACTTTGTAAATATAACACTTGCTCATTATAATGAGTTCAAGTCACGCAGAGCAGTAAAAAGTGGCTTTTAAAAAAATCATCATAAATCCCTTTTTAGCCATTATTAATTAATTTATATTAATATTAAATATAGCCATTATTAATACTAGCAATATTATGAATAATTAATGAATTAGAAAGAAGTCAGGATGAAGTTGAAATGAATTGGAATGAATTGCTAAACTTCAAATAAATGTATCCAGTATAAGATATATTATTTCTTAAGAGAGCCTGTAAAGTTAAGAAGAGATTATTTAAAACATCAAAATGTTGAAAATTACAGCTTTAAAACCTACACATTTCAATTGTAGGTGGCATCAGCAGTTCTGTAGATGAAGATGTTAACTTCTTCCATTTTCCCTCTCCTACCTCTTGATCTTGCTACTTACATTGTTATTTATATGTTCCTAAGGTTTATGCATTTAGATATATTTAGATATATTTTAAATTGATTGAACATCCACACAAGACATTTTATGTGTTTTTAATTTCCTTTATTCGTTAGTCATCTCCTATGTGATAGGATATAGATTTCATCATCAAGTAAGGCATATTTACCTGTTCTCTAGTTTTGGTTTTGGTGAGGAAGGGTGTTGGGGTATTTTATTCAGACCTCCATCATGTTCGAAAACATCTGCCTATTCACCTTATTGCTATTGTATAAATTGTATACATGCAAAATGCATGTATCTTCGAAGTTTATATTATTATTTAAAAATTTTTTTTAGATTTATTTATTTATTTGTTTGTTTGTTTATTTATTTATACAAGCACTGGGTACAGTCAGAAGTGCGAGAGGGTGAGAGAATTCACCAGAGCCAGAGCGGGGAGCAGAGCAGGCAGAAGGACCGAAGTACACTGCTGAGGGGAGCAGCGGGCGGCAGGAGAGGTCTGCGCGCCATGTGGGACCCTCCTCTGGTGGCCAGGGAGCAGCCGGGGATCGAACCAGTGCTGCAGAGGCTGCGGGCCGCTTCACAACCCAACGCTCAACGGTTGCGCCACTGGGGAGGCCCAGTTTATATTATTTTTAATGCATATTTCTTCCCTGCAATTTTCTTTGATATTTTCCAATGATTCTGTTGTTCAATGTTATCATGGAATAATATGACACATGCTTGCATATTTTCCTTGGATGGAGACTTACTTTGCTTTTCTGAGCACCTAAAGAATTCTTCCTTGAAAGATGTGGTATGTATACAATGGAATATTATTCAACAATCAAAAAAGATAAACTCATGCCATTTGCAGCAATGTGGATGGAACTAGAAGGAATTATGCTCAGTGAAATAAGTGAGAAGGAAAAAGAAAAATATCTGATGGTTTCCCTCATAGCAGGAAAACAAGGGACCCAAATAAGACATCAGTGTAAAAAATAACAATAGTACAAAATGCAACAAAGCAAAACAGACAATTATAAAATAGAGACATCCTGTGGGGAGGGGAGGGAGAGGGATCAGAGGGAGGGAGAGAGGAGCACAGGGGACTGAGGTGATGGTGCACAGGTGCACTGGGGAAGGAAATTCTATGGGAACTACACCTGAAGGGGTGGGGGGAAGCAAATATTGTTTAAAAATGAACAATGATGTAAAAAACTTTTATTATTAAAAACTTAAAAAATAAAGCATAAGGATTAAATTGAAAAAAAAATATTGATGAAATAAAAAAAAAAAGAATTCTTCCTTTACTTGAGTATTGTTACTTTAACTAATGAATTATCTCAGCATGGTTTTGGAACATATGTTACCTTTCAGTGAATTTCCACTTCATTTTAGAGAAAATTTCTTCTTCATTAAAAAAAAAAAAAAGAAGATATATCTTTGGATACTGTGGTCTTCCAGGTTTTCTATTTAAGAGATACTGATATGTTGCATGGAATTTTTCAGTCCTTCATTCAATGAACTTCTTTCCAATTGCTTAATTCCCTCATTTTTCATCTGTATTTACCATGATAATCTCAGGCCTCACCCTTCTTTTATGCTTTGAAATTTATTATGTCCTTTAATGAAATTATTTCTATCCTTTCCTGAGGTTTGCAATTCCTCTTCATTCTGTTGCTCTTAAACTCATTTTCCAAATTCTTCATAAATTATTCCAAATATCTAAGCCTTTACAAAGAAATTATATCACTTTCTTGTATTATATATATATTTTTCTTGCATGATGATTCACTGTTGGTCTTTGTACACCCTTTCTGCCTTCCTATTTTTTTTTTTTTGAGGCATGTTTTATTTTATTTATTTGTTTGTTTGTTTGTTTTGTTTATACAAGCACTGGGTACAGTCAGAAGCACGGGAGGGTGAGAGAATTCACCAGAGCCAGAGCAGGGAGCAGAGCAGGCAGAAGGACCGAAGTACACTGCTGAGGGGAACAGCGGGCGGCAGGAGAGGTCTGCGCGCCATGTGGAACCCTCCTCCAGTGGCCGGGGAGCAGCCGGGGATCGAACCGGCGCCGAAGAGGCTGCGGGCAGCTTCGAAACCCAGCATTCAACCGCTGCGCCACCGGGGAGGCCCCCTAGTGTTTTGTTGTTTTTTTTTTTTTATATTGTTTCCTTGCTTTTCTCTGTGCATATGCCTGGGCATCCATCCAGACCTGTATTTATTTGTTGACAACCTCACCATCTTAGTTAGCTAAGGCCAGTTTGCTCTCTCCTTTTACTTAGAGTTTGATAATGGCTGAGAATTTAGTGGCTGGACCATGAGAGCAATGTGGGGAGTGGGGAAAACTCAAGATTATGTGAACATCTGGATTCTGCTATCACTTCACACTGTTTAAGTCTTCTACCTGGGTTCATGGCAGGGTTCTTGTGCAGTGGTGGTGTTTGTCACCACCATTGGGGAATACACTTGGAATAGAGTTGATTTCTTAATTCTGAGTGTAATTTCACTTCTTTCAAAGAGCAACTCAAAGATATTGTTCACTTGCTTTGTTTCATCTCCTTTTCCTTGTTGACCACTTCTAGTATTCCTCAGTCAGAAGGGAAAGATAAAGTTACCCCAGCTGGTCGTTTCCTATGCAAGAAATCCATCAGCATTGTGTCTGGTCTTCCCTTAATTTGCTTAATGCCATTTGAGATGGAGTTACTTTTCTGATGGATAATGATACTTCTGACCTGGTAGATAAATCTGTCCAATTCTGGCCCATTTTGCTCTTACCTTGAACTTTGTCATTTTTCAGTTAAAAACATAATATTTATACCTCCCATCTTCCTATGTTGTGTGTTATTTCTGGCAGGTCAGAAAGCTTCCCCTCACCCCAGGCTTCAACAAGACAGTTTGGTTGATGTTGGAATGGGTTGGGCGTTCATATTGGGACACTCACCGTATTTCTTCAAGAATCCTCTTCTTATTTCTTTAATTATGTGATTTTTTTGATCCCCAATTTGACAATTTTTTACAGTCAATTCTGTAATTTTCTTTCATTTGGTCATCTTTATGTTAAGTTTGAAGTACTTTTTAAAAATTAACTTACCTAATATTTTTGAATGTGCAATATGCAGTATGAAATGCAAAAGACACAAATGTGTGTTTAGGGAAAAGTATCCTAGCTACTCCTTATTCCCACCTATGGAGCCTTTCCCTAGAGGTAATTGCTGTTATCAATTTCTAATATCAATCTCCAGAAATGGTTTCTTTGTACAGAGAATGTATACATTAGGCATATCTATGTCCTTTTAGTTTTTTGAAATAAAAATAATAGCATGTAACCTACACAGTTTTATGCTTTCAAAGAACTTATAGCTTGAAGGCAGTTCCATATAAAAAATATGAACAACCATTGCATTATTTTTTTTAAAAGATTTATTTATTTATGCATACAAGAACTGGGGTGTAAGCCAGAAGTGTGAGGGGTGGGGGTGAGAGGATTCACCAGAGACAGAGTGGGGAGCAAAATAGCCAGATCCACAGAAATACACTGCTGAGGAGAGTAGTGGGCGAGAGGAGAGCTCTGCTGCGCCCTGGGTTGTTCCCTGGCCCACTGGGGATTGAACTGGTGCTATAGCCTTTGGCAATAGCTTGATAGAGCTATCTTTAACCCCTGTGCCACCAGGGAGGCCCTGTTGCATTATTTTTAATTGGACATAATATTTCATCCATATCACACATAATTATGCAATTTATACTCACAAGATAAAATTAAAAACAAACTTTTCCCCCTATCTACTCTATTAAAATCTATTTAATGTTCTCCTGCCCCCAGGTGGACAATTGGGAAGGTCCCCATGACTTTAATGTTCCTTCTAAGGAAATGATATTCCCATAGTCATATTGTCACACGGACTGCATTAAAAGATCAGAATGTACTGTCCCAGAGATAAGTCAAAATTCAGAGACAGAAGAACAAAGAAAAGAGCTCTATTTCTTGTGACCTGATTTGCACCTGGCACTGCTGGGAAGGAGCCATTTGGAAGAGACATGTGGGACTTCTGGCAAGATGGCAACAGAGTGAGGATGAAGATTTGCCTCCTCTGTTTATCCTTGGCTCCTGTGCTGCAGTGAAAAGCTGGAGATGCCCAAAGTCAAGATGGTGTTGGGAATATACCTGAAATAGCATTCATAGGAGGAGAACCGTTGCCGGGCTGATATCCACATGGGAGGACAGACTGTCCGCATATCTGAACCTAGTGGCCAACCAAGGATGGTGGGGGTGGGGTTTGGACCATGTCCAGACTGTAAGCTGAGAAAGTCAAACTTTCACCTCCCCAACCAAAAGACATTGAGCCTCAGCCCCTAGGTCCCACTACCACTTATCAGAAATGGGAGTGTGACTACCCCAGGAGCCCAGCTCAGCCCCTGGCCATCAGAGAGGAAACACCCCATCTTGTTGGTCATTGTGGGAGAAAGAGAACCCAGCCCAATTTGGGACATGGTAACAGCAACTCCCCACCTTCAGAGGCCATTGTCAGAGCCCTGGTGCCCAAACCATTCCATGACATAGGTGCAGTGAGTCTCCACCCAGCCTGAGATTCAATGCAATCCCAATAAAAATATCAGTGGCAGGCCTCCCTGGTGGTGCAAGGAGTTAAGCACAGCACTATGAAGCAATCCGCAGCCTCTGCAGCACGAATTCAATCCCAGGCCAACCAGGGAGCAACCTGCATGGCGAAGCAGACCTCTCCTGTCTTGCCCACTGCTCCCCTCAGCAGTGTATTTCAGTCCATTTGCCTCTTCTGCTCCCTGCTCTGTCCCTGGTGAATCCTCTCACCCCCTGTATCTCTGGCCTGCATCCCAGCTCTTTATACACAAATAAATAAATCTTTAAACAACAAAAAATGAAAGAACTAGAAAAATTCTACAACAGAATTAAAAAAAAAAATCAGTGGCGTTTTTCAAAGAACTGGGACAAACACTACTGAAATTCATCTGAAAGCATCCAGAATAGCCAAAGTAAGAAGAAAGAGAATTGAGGTATCACACTTACAGACTTCAAATTATATTAAAAAGCCACAATAATTAAAATAGACTGATACTATAACAAAAACAGATACAGACTAAGGGAACAAAATTGAGAGCCCAGAAATAAATCGACATCTATATGGACAGAAACAATGACAAAAAGGCCAAGAACAAACATTGAAAAAATAGTATCTGAATATATTTTAATTTGCATTTCTTTTACTAAAAAAAGGAGAATAAAATTTCTATGAAATGTCTATATTTGTTGCCCACTTGGGCAGACTTTAAAAATATATATTAAGATATCAAATGAAAAAAAAGGATATCAAGTGATTGTAATATGAGTGGGAAATTTGCATATCTTTGACTTAGTTTATGCTTTTTTTGTTATGTAGTACAATATGAATTTATAGTTAATTCACATTAAAAATTCATACTTTGAAAGGTATTTCCCACTTTGAAAAACTTTATGGCTTCCTTTTTTCCCCAAAGTACATTTTTTTAAAGATTAATTTTTATTTATTTATACATACAATAACTGAGTGTAGGCCAGAGATGCAGGGGTTGAGAGGATTCACCAGAGACAGAGTGGGGAGCAGAACCTGCAGATACTGAAATACACTGCTGAGGGGAGCAGGGGGTGAGACAGGAGAGGTCTGCCACTCTTTGTAGGTTAGCTCCCTGGCAGGGGATCCAGCTTATGCCACAGTGCCTGGTGACAGCTTGATAGCACTGAAACTTAACCCCTTGTGCCATCAGGGAGGCCCTACCTTCTTATTGTTTTCAATTTGATGTAATTTTAATTGTTTTCTAAATAGTAGTTTGAATATATAAAGACTGCGATCAAACCTGGTTGTCTTTCCTGAGGGAATTATGCCAGGTGATTTAAGTCAAAGAGAGGAAGATAAACACTGTATGACTTGGTATGTGAAAGATAAAACATTAAAACAAATGAACATACAAAATTAACAAACTCAGGCTATAGAAACCAGAAAGGAAGGTGAAAGGGGTCGAGTGGGTAACTGTGGAAAAAGTTTTGAATCGTATGGTGGAGGATGGAAACTAGACTTTTGGTGGTGGTCATATGTAGTATATACAGGTGTTGGATTTTAATGCTGTATATCTGAACCTATATAGTTTTAAAAACCAATGCTTCTTCAATTGAAAAAAAAATAATGTACTTATCTCTGATTTAATGGGAATACTTTTTTTGTTTCCCAATGTAGTTGATATTTAAAGTTTATTTAAAATTTGTTTTAACTCAGTAAAAAGATTTTTAAAAATTGACCTTTATTTCCTGTTCACTGGTTTAAGTTTTTAATTAATTACTTTTTTCTTGGCAGTTAGTCCCATTTTTATAGAATAATATTAGTATTTGTGTCTTAATACACAATTTTAATATTTGCCTCTGTATCTTGTCACTAACTTATTGCCTTTGTAACTTGACATTTTTTCGAAACACTTTTTTTGTTTTGCTCTGCTTTGAATGTAAGACCTATAAAGAAAAGTGCATAAAATACAATCACATGGCTTAACAACCTCATACAAAGTAAAATCAATGAAAGCATTATCCAGGTTAAAAAAAAAAAAAAAGACATCACCAAAAATCCGTTTGTATGGAGTATGTCTTTTCCCAATCATTAATGCCTCTATCCCTTATCCTGACTTTTAATAATATAATATAGTGGTTTTTGTTTTTGACTTTATGTATATGAAATACCATATGTATTCTTGTGCCTGTATTTTTTGTTCTACATTACAAAATTCACCCAACTAGTTATTTATAGATGTGCTTGTCCACTTTTGTTGTTGTGTTGTGATATTTCATTGTGAGAACATGTTACTGCTTCCAGAATTTTCCATATCCTCTCTCAGCAATTCAAATCAGAGATAATTGTAATGTGCTATTTTCTCCTTTCTCCCCTTCCCCATAGAGAGTTTTCTGGCTTTTTCTCTATTGCTAAACATAATTATTTTCTATCTTCTTTTATTCTTGACTTTTCAAAGCCTCTATTTTCCCTTAACCTCTCTGCTCTTAATCACCCTGCCCCGTTCCATTTTTTTTCTCTATAAAACCATTTCCCCCACCATGAATTTAATCAGAATACTATGACAAAGGAGAATATACAGCAATCACAAACTAAACTGGTAATTTTTATTTTTTAATTTGCTGGAAATTCATTATTCATAGAAATATATTTGATTTGGAATATTGTTTCTTATACAGAATTGTTTTTAAGAAACATAGGCTAGGGGTCTCCCTGGTTGTGCAGGGGTTAAAGTCTCAGAGCTATCAAGCTATAGCCAGCCACTGTGGCATGAGTTCCATCCCTGGCCTGGGAGCTAACCACATGGCACAGTAGACCTCTCCTGTCTTGCCTCTTCCTCCCCTCAGCAGTGTATTTCAGTAGATCTGCCTGCTCTGCTCCCCACACTGTTTCTGGTGAATCCTCTCACCCCCTGTACCTCTGACCCAGTTCTTGTATGTATAAATAAAAATAAATCTTAAAAAAAAAATAGCTTCTGTGTTATTAAAAAAAATTTCAAAAAAGGCAGTTCTTTTTAGACTGATTCTTCAGAACTGTTAAGTGTGCCTATCAAACTATTTAATTAAAATGATTTTTTATCATGTAGGAGAATCAAAGCAAATTAGAAAATAAATGTAATTTATTATACAAAAATAATAGATATTTAATGACACAATAAATTGGATTATTCCTTTAAAGGGTTAGCTTGAACTATCATTTATTTATTTATTTATTTATTTTGAAAGATTTATTTCTTTTTTTTTCCATTTGAACTTATTTTATTTTTTTAAATTTTTTTGTAATAAATTTTATTTTTATATTCCCCATACAATTTCAACCCCCCCATTTTTTTTTTTATAGAGGCATGTTTTTATTTATTTATTATATTTGTTTGTTTGTTTTGTTTATACATGCGCTGGGTACAGTCAGAAGCGCGGGAGGGTGAGAGAATTCACCAGAGCCAGAGTGGGGAGCAGAGCAGGCAGAGGGACTGAAGTACACTGCTGAGGGGAGCAGCGGGTGGCAGGAGAGGTCTGCGCACCATGTGGGATCCTCCTCCGGTGGCCGGGGAGCAGCCGGGGATCGAACCGGCGCCGCAGAGGCCGCAGGCAGCTTCGCAACCCAGCGCTCAACCGCTGCGCCACCGGGGAGGCCCTCAACCCCCCCATTTTGACCCCAATCCCTCCCCTCCCTCCACCCACCCCCCCCAAAAGTGTCTCTGGTTCATAGATTTTTGTTGATTTTGATTTTCACTTTCTTATAGTTATTCATTTTCCTGGTCCCTTATTTAAGTTTTCTAGATTCCTGCTATGAGTGAGACCATCCGGCATTTTTCTTTTTTTTTTCTGGCTTATTTCGCTGAGCATGATCCCTTCCAGCACCATCCATGTTGCTGCAAATTGCATGTGTTTAGAAAGATTTATTTCTTTATACATACAAGAACTGGGGTACAGGCCAGAGTTGTGGGAGGTGAGAGGATCCACCAGAGACAGAGTGGGAAGCAGAACAGGCAGACTGACTGAAACACACTGCTCAGGGGAGCAGCGGGTGAGACAGGAGAGGTCTGCTGCACCATGTGGGTAGCTCCCTGGCCGGAGATCGAACTTGTGCTGCAGTGGCTGTGGCGAGCTTCATAGGTTGCGTTTTAACCCTTGGAGCTACCAGGGACGGCCCTGACCTATTTTTAAATTAAAAGATAATCTGAACACAAAAATTCAAAAGAATTTGGTTACTTTTTTTTTTTTTTTTTGTGGGACCCTTGCCAGTGATTGAACTGGCGCTGCAGAGGCTGCAGACAGCCTTGCAACCCAGTGCTCAACTGCTGCACCACCAGGGGAGGCCCAAGAATTTTGTTACTTTTTGAGTGATGTTAACTTTTAGTATTCTGTCTAATTTTTAGATAAATTTTGGTATTGTTATCTGATGCTAACATTGGGAATAACTTGTAGTATTAATTTTAATTTTAAATACAAAGATAATAAAAAGATTATATTACCCACAACAAACATCTTAATTAACCTGCTGGTGCTATTATTTGCATTGCTCACTTTTGCTTAAAAATGAGTTTTGCTGTCCAATGAAAATTTGTTCAAACCATTTTCTGTACTAAGTAGAGAAGAGACTATTGATCTTTTTCGATTGGTTCAAGGTTTTGAAATAATTTAATTGAACTCTTTTCAAATTTAACCTGTTGAGAGTTTGGAATGAAGATGCTTCAATATCTCAAATGAATAAATATGAGAAAAATCAGTAATTTCTTGAATATGAAGTGGATGAACGGAGCAGTAACAATAATATTCATCTACAACTTAAGAGTTGTGAAGTGTGTTTCAAAATAAATAAAAACAAAGTTATATGTAGGTGAGAACACACCTACAGAATCCTTAGAAGTAAATAACAAATCAACCACTTATTATCATAATATTTATTTTAAACCATGAAAACAAATTGTTTAAAGGAAGTCTTTCAGATGTTACTGCTATTAGTTGATTTATTTTGACATTAGAAAATGGGCTAAATGACTAATTTTTTTTCTTATAAAGTCATAATATTAATCTATAAACCAAGTTAATTCATGTTAAATGTATACATAAATTTATGGTTATTTTTCCTTCTAATTAGTTATTCTCAAAATAAAAATCTCTACTCCACAGTAAAATGAAGTAATATAATTGTGTGTAAATCTATGCTTGTATGGAGATATACTTGAGTATTTTAGAAGGAACCTAGTTATGAAATATTTAATATACAAAACGTATACACTAAAGCCATCCTAGTTAAAATTCCTGAGAGAGAATAAATCACAAGAGAACTTTTTTTTTAAAGATTTATTTTTTTATGCATACAAGAGCTGGGGTACAGGCCCGAGGTGTGGGGGGTGAGACAATTCACCAGAGACAGAGCAGGGAACAGAACTGGCAGATTGACCAAAGTACACTGCTAAGGGGAGTGCTGGGTGAGTCAGGAGAGGTCTGCTGCACCATGTGGGTTGCTCCCTGGCCGGCTGGGGATCAAACTCGTGCTGCAGAAGTTGTGGATTGCTTCATAGCATGGTGCTTAACCCCTTGCACCATCAGGAAGGCCCCACAAGAAAACTTTTTTGAAACAGCTACAGTGGTGAAAATTTTTGAAGAACTTTCTACTTAAACTGATTGAAAACATGTTTATTTGTCTATGCTCCTTCCTGAAATTTTATTCAAGGCTTTTAAGAGAGAAATACTCAAGACAAGTAGAAGGGAGACAATACTTTATAATGTTGCAGTTGTTATTCTGATAGATTCTTTATTTAAAAAAAATTATTTATGAATACAAGAACTGGGGTACAGGCCAGAGGTGAGGAGGGGTGAGAGGATTCACCAGAGACAGAGTGGGGAACAGAACAGGCAGATGAACCAAAATACACTGCTGAGGGGAGCAGCAAGCAAGACAGGAGAGGTCTGCTGTGCCATGTGTGATGCTCCCTGACCTGCCAGGGATTGACCTAGTACTGCAGAGGCTGCTGATAGCTTCACAGTGCTGTGCTTAACCCCTTGCACCACAAGGGAGGCCCTTTGATTAGTTATTTTCAATTTCAGTAGCATAATGTGATCTGGGATAAGCATTATTTATTTTTTGGAACTTGAAATTTTTTTAAAAAATTATGTTTTTTTTTTTTATATCATTGCTCATTTTGTACATATGATTTCTCCTCTCAGGTGTAATCTCCATAAAATTACCACCACCAAGACACCTGTGATCAGTCACCATAGACTCTGGTGCTCTTGCCTCCCCTGTTTTGATCGCTCACCCATCCTCTCCCCAGCTGAATATCTCCAATTTAGTTTGCCTGCTAGTTTTCCTTTTTTCTTTCTGATCCCTTTTATGGTTTCCCTATGTTCTTCCTATAAATTATAATAGCTAAGATATGGAAACAACCTCAGTGCCTAAAACAGATGACTGGATTAAAAAGATGTTGCATATATCAGCATTAATTTTTGAGGAACTGAAGCAATTGAAGCAACTTGAAAAATGGGATAAACTTCCTCATAAGAAAGTTTCTCATCACTGATGAGCAATTAAACAGAGATGGAATCTCCAGTTGTGGTAATGCTATGAGAGATACTGAAGCATCTCATGAATGTGTGTGTTTGGTGTGTGTGTATGATATGATGAGTGGTTTGGAGCTGGTGGTGGTGTACCAGCAGGGTGCCAGATGATTCCTATAGATTTTTACTCCATAAAATATCTGTAATTTAAATAATGTAAAATCCTTATTTATAAACCTATTCCATTTCTGTATCAATAACTTAAAAATCTTGGGACCTCACCTGGTGGCACAAGGGGTTAAGCACAGAACTATGAAGCTATCTGCACCTACTGCAATATGAGTTTGATCCCCACCCAGGGAGGTAATCCACATGGTGCACCAAACTTCGCCAGCCTTGCCCGCTGCTCCCCTCAGCAGTGTATTTCAGTAGATCTGCCTGTTCTGCTCCCCACTCAGTCTCTGGTGACTCCCCTCACTACCCCCAGCATCTCTGGCCTACACCCCAGTTCTTGTATGCATAAATATATAAATTTAAAAAAAACTTAAAAATCTCAACTGTTTTCTCTATAATAGCAATTAATAAATTATGTTAAAAAAATTGGGGGGGCCTCCCCACTGGTGCAGCAGGTTGAGTGTAGCGCTGTGAAGCTGTCCGCAGCCTCTGCAGTGCCGGTTCGATTCCCAGCTGGCCAGGGAGATTCCCACATGGCGCGGCAGACATTGCCTGTCTCGCCCAATACGTCCCTCAGCAGTGTATTTCAGTCCTTCTGCCTGTTCTGTTCCCTGCTCTGACTCTGGTGAATTCTCTCACCCTAATGTGCCTCTGGCTTTTTCCCCAGTGCTTGTATAAATAAATAAATCTTTAAAAAAATTTTTTTTGAGGGCCTCCCTGGTGGTGCAAGGGGTTAAGATGCAACCTATGAAGCTCTCTGCAGCCTCTGCAGCACAAGTTCAATCCCTGGCTGGCCAGGTAGCAACCCACATGGCGCAGCTGATCTCTCCTGACTCACCTGCTGCTCCCCTCAGCAGTGTACTTCAGTCAATCTGTCTGTTCTGTTCCCCACTCTATCTCTGGTAAATCCTCTCACTCCCCACACCTCTGGATTGTACCCCAGCTCTTGTATGCATAAATAAATACATCTTTTTTTTTTAAATAAAAAAGAAGATGCAGCACTATGAAGCTATCTGTAGCCACTGCAGCACAAGTTTGATCCCTGGCCAGGGAAATGACCCACATGGCACAGCAGACCTTTCCTGTCTTGCCCCCTGCTCCCCTCAGCAGTGTATTTCAGTAGATCTGCCTGTTTGGTTCCCCACTCTGTCTCTGGTGGATCCTCACTCCCCACAACTCTAGCCTGTACCTTAGTTCTTGTATGCATAAATAAACAAATCTTTAGTATATGTGCTGCCGAAGCGAGCAATAAACAAATCTTTAAAAAATTATTTTTGAGTATCTACCACCAATTTTTAAATTATTTTATCTCTTATGGAAGCATCAGAATTTTATAGTTGTTTAAAATAAAGAAAATACATCATTTGTTTGCTAATAACTTGTATAGGTGTTTGAATTGTGTTGGAGTTAGTATCAAAGTTTTCATTGTACATACAAATACCGGGCCTTTAGTTTTCCAGAAAAATAAGAAGGCAAAAAGTAAGAAAAAAAAAAAAAGTCATATAAAAAAGCTAAAAAGTTACTTTTTGTTTAGAGTCAGATAGACTGATTTTGAATTCTGAATGTAATTGTTAGCACATTGCTTATCTCTTGATTTTCAGGTTCTTTCTCTGTGAAATGGGGAATTAAAAATGGGGAACTGGAATCTACCATTGCACTTGCTTTTCTGAGTATTAAATGATATTAAACATGTGAAGGATTTAACCCATTGCCTTGTGCATGCTTGATAATTGTTGGCTGTTAATGACAGAATGATGTTAACTTTGTAGATTTTAACCCTCATGCATAATAGGCTTAACCCTTTATAACTCATAAGACATACCATAATAAGCTCTACAGCTAAGAACAATCTCCTGGAAAATCTTATTTGGTTGAATTTCCATGTAGTTCTGTGAAAGGCTGTAGATAAGTCAATTTCTCACTCTTTCCAGAAAAATACTAAATGGAGATTGAACATATACAGATAATGATCACTATTTTGACATTGTCAGAGAGAAGAGAGAGAGAGAGAGAGAGAGAGAGAGAGAGAGAGAGAGAGAGAGAGAGAGAGAGACTAGATAAGAGGCAGCATCTGTGCTGGAAAATCTGGTCTCCTATATTCATTTGGTTATGTAAGTAGCTATTGTTAGGTTACATCACTGTGTAGGGGTTCAGCTGGCATAACAACATGCTGAAGTGTTTTAAATGTATGAGCCTGGTATTCCTATGTGACTAAACGCTTTGTTTACTAATGACATTAAGTGTAGGGTAGCTCATTTAAAAAATTGGCCTATTGTATAAAATGAGCCTGCTTTAAAATAAGACCATGCATTTTATTTAATCCGAAAATTAATGTTCCTGAAGAAAATGCAAACCCATTTTAATGGTTGCCATGCAATTCTAATAAAAATATCTGGCAAAAATGATCAGCAATTACTTACTGTTAAGCCTATTTTACTTGTACTGAATGGAGAGAGATTTTTTTTTAAATTTTGACTTAAGAAATATATAATAGTAGGAACCAGAATCATAATGTTCACAGAGAGTAATGGTTTATTAACTACAATTCATATACCCTATGACTAGATGTGAATTCCTTGTGAGTTTTAACATAAAAAAGCAACAAGCAGTGCTAGTTTGCTTAAAAAGAAACTGACATCTGTTGTAACTGACTGCTATAAAACATTTCTTCAAGTTAGCCAAAAAAAAGTTGGAATCAGCTAGGAAATGGTTATAAGATAAAAAACAAATCAGTCAGTACTTAAGAGGTTGTTAATTTCCAGTCTCATCTCAGACATTAAGCTTTCTTATTATCTATAATGTAAATAGCAAATTCATATAATAAAACAAATTGGAGGGAGGAATCATTTATTTTTTCATGTGCCATGAGAATACCTTTTTACAGTTTGCAAAGTTTAACTGATAACACACGCAGAAAGCATACTCTTCATAGTGGGTATAAAAATGGCCTAATTTGAAAGACAATGTGTTGGCCACGCATATCCTGTAGGTTCTATTCAGCAAACTCTTGAGATTTCATGCTAACATAATGAAATACTGTACTATTCCTTGTAGGCTAAATTTTCCTCTATCTTCTTAATAGTCTATTGGTGTTTTGTCTAATTCTGCCTGCATCCAAATTTGTAGTTCCTTTGCTGAAAATTACAAGCAGACTGTTCTCAGCGTACTTACCTTCTTTTTTTCTTCCCTAACCACCTCATCAAAATATCTTTTAGAATTATAGGAAAAACATACTAAACATTAGTGAAAATCACGACAACATAGCTCGGATGCCAGGAAAGAGGTCTATCTTTCTTACAATATTAGCAAATGTTATCATTGCTTTAAGCTCTATAAGGAAATGTTGGAATCAATGTGATTACACTTACACTATTCAAATAATTTCACTAGGGTGGGTGACTTGATTTAACAAATTGTTATGTGACTAGGGGAAGGGCATTTTGGAAAGATTATTCATTATTTTTCCACATGATTCAATTGCTATATATTTATTAACATCCATCTTTAAGTTCTACTGGAATTTGTATTTCTGAAGACTTTATTTTTACTTTTTAGGTTCCCATCTAATGATATAGTAGTTGTTTAGATTACATTTAAATTTTTTATATGAAAAATTTTGAGCAGATGCAAAAGTGGAAAAGCAAAATGAATCCCTTTAAACTCATCTCCCTCCTTCAACAGTTATCAAGACTTTACCATGAACGCTTCATAAATTTTACTCTGCAGGAATATTTTGAATAACAAATGACAGAAAAGTGCACAAAGCATAAGAACTCTATAAACTTCCCTATTAAGAAGCAGAACATCAGTAGAAAGTCAACAGTCTCCTCACACCCCCTTCTACTCCCTACTCCCAATTTCTACAGTGGCAGATTTTATGACCTCTGTCAACATAGATCAATTTTGCCTAGTTTTCAAATGAAACCATATAGTATGAGATCCTTTGTATCTATCTTCATTTGTTATACATTATGTTTATGAGATTGGAGGCTACGAACATAGTATCATATGAAAGAGCTGACCTTTTTTACTTAGGATATATAGAAATAAAACAAGTAATTTGAAATACTTTTGAGGATATATTCTTTTTTATTTATTTTTATTTAGTTATGCATACAAGAACTGGGGTGTAGGCCAGAGGTGGGGGGGAGGGTACACCATAGCTTGATAGTGTTGAGACTTAACCCCTTGTGCCACTAGGGAGGTCCTGATGATATACTCTTGGTTCATGTTTTCAGATTCGACCACTCCTGTTTTATGGAAAATAGTTTTTTTTTTTAAATAATTTTTAATCAATGCTAGTTCTTTATTTTTTTTTTTTTAAAGATTTATTTATTTATTTATACAAGCACTGGGTACAATCAGAAGCACGGAAGGGTGAGAGAATTCACCAGAGCCGGAGCGGGGAACAGAACAGGCAGAAGGACCGAAATACACTGCTGAGGGGAGCAGCGGGCGCAGCAGGGGAGGTCTGCGCGCTATGTGCGACCCTCCTCCGGTGGCCTGGGAGTAGCAGGGAATCGAACCGGCGTTGCAGAGGTTGCGGGCAGCTTTGCAGCCCAGCGCTAAATTGCTGCGCCACCAGGGGGGGCCCTATGGAAAATAGATTTTTGAGCTTTGACTTTTCTTGTCAGAATTTTATCATTCTACACAGTGAAATTTTTTCAGAAATTGTTTCAGCTTCTAATCTTCAGTGCCCTAGCTATGTGGCCTTGATCAAGCAGTGGCTTTTTTGAGGCCCAGTTTTCTTATTTACGTTATATGGAGATACTTTCAAACCTCTATGAATATAATTTAAAAATAATTGTAGGGCTTCCCAGGTAGCACAGATGTTAAAGTCTCAGGCTATCAAGGTATCACCAGCCACTGCTCCATGAGCTCTATCCCCTGCCAGGGTGCTAACCCATATGGTGCAGTATATTTCATTACCACAGAAACACTTAATTAATAAAACATAGCCTAATTAAAAAAATAAATATATAGGAACTGAATGTCAAGTACTACTTGATATAGACCCCCAAAATTAAGAAGTTGAGGGGCCTCCCTCGTGGTGCAAGGGGTTAAGTGTCAGCGCTATGAAACTATCGGCAGCTACTGCAGCATGAGTTCGATCCCTGGCCAGGGAGGTGACCCATATGGAGCAACAGACCTCTCCTGTCTCACCTGCCTCTCCCCTCAGCAGTGTGTTTCAGTCAGTCTGCCTGATCTGCTCCCCACTCTGTCTCTGGTGAATCCTCTCACTCCCTGCACTTCTGGCCTGTACCCCAGTATGCACAAATAAAAATAAATCTTTAAAAAAATTGTAATATTTATCATGAAAGGTTTTCCTACAAACTTACACTATATATAAGAATACTTATGTAGGTATGATATTTCAAGAACTATAGCTTATAAAATCAATAGATTGATATAAACACAATGGAAACTACTTAAACTTTCTGTTTTTGTTTTGAGTCTTTTTCTTTCACTTTTGGTCACTCAAAACAATACTGACAGCAGCTTTGATTTACTGTTTCCCTCTACGCCAAGTAGTATGTTTATTATTTCACCTAAAATGTTTGTGATCGTTACAATGTTTAATAACAATAATGGCTTTTGCCATAATTTGAGACTGAAGCTCAAATTTAAATAGTTTTCCAATGTCACATAGCTTGTAAGTAACAGAGGCAGGATTCCAAAGCACTTTTTTTTTTCTTCTTCTGGGTCAAGATTTCTGTTACACAATGTAAACCTACTTTATAATGCTGTGGCACCTGTCTAAAATAGAATTGTGAGCTCTATGATGTAGTTTTGTTCATTTTCCATAAAATTTTAAAGAAATGTCAGTAAATAATGTGATTTTTACCAACTTTGTAGTTTATTGAGTTATAAAAAACCAAATATTTATATCCTTTCTATTAATGTTTATTAATAAAGCCCTAAACAATTTAGGAAAGAAAATAGATGACTGGATCAAGAAGATGTGGTATATATACACAATGGAATATTACTCAGCAATCAAAAAAGATAAACTCCTGCCATTCTCAGCAATGTAGATGGAGAAGGAATCATGCTCAGTGAAATAAATCAGAAGGAAAAAGAAAAATACCAGATGGTTTCACTTTTAGCAGGAATACAGGGGAACCAAATAAGACATCAGTGTGAAAAAAATAATAATAGAAAACACAACAAAACAAAAATGGACAATTATAAATCAGAGACATCCTGCAGGGGAGGAGGAGGGAGAGGGATCAGAGGGAGGGAGGGAGGAGCACAGGGGACTGAGGTGATGGTGCATGGGTGCATTGGTGAAGGAAACTCTATGGGGCCTACACCTGCAGGGTGGGGGAAGCAAATATTGTTTGTAAATGAATAATGTTGTAGAAAAAAGATATCCATTAGATGTGTAATGAATATCTTGACTAAGTGCCAGGTCACATTTTTTTCAGGGAACTAACAATGTACAGCATCCGAGTGTTCATTTTAAAGAAAAATATCATTAATGGTTCTGTTGCAAAATACACACAACATGAAATATGAAATCATATTTCATCCTTTCTATTCTCCTAGAGGTTTCAATATAAAGAATGAAGTCAAACAATTTTGGAGGAAACAATTCATAATGCTAAGAACATTTGCCTTATATAATTATACCTCTAATCTCTTTTCTGATTAAAGATTAAGATTACTAATAAGGTGAAGGTCACTTACTTGCTACATGTTATATAAAATATTAATAAACATATGTCGTGAGGAATCCATATTATTCCTCAGGGAAATCAGAATTATTTTCTAGTCCTGTTTCTCTGCTTCCATGTCACCTTCAATGTTTTTGGAGGTCCCCAGGAAATTGGAGTGTGTGTGTGTGTGTGTGTGTGTGTGTGTGTGTGACTATTTCTGTTAGTGGGGAGGTAAGGAGTAGATGGAGTGGGAAGTGAGGGATGCTGTGGGAAAGTAGGGAGACAAAATATATCAAAGAGAGGAACTTTCAAATTAACGTACACGAGGTAATACTTTCTCATTTTCAGAAGTTTTTGAAGAGAAGTTGGAAAGCCTTTGACCAAAATCTTACGTAAGGGCTTTGGATGTTTGGATTTAATATCAAACCCACTTATAAATAAGAGATTCTAGAAATCCATGATTTTAAATAATAGGAAACTGGTTAGAGGTCTCTGAATGGGAACTATGAATTAAATCAAGTTCAAAGGGGAAGAGGTTTTTAGTTTTCTACTTGCATGGCTCAGAGAATGATTTCAAAGCCATGATGATAATAATGCCTTGTCTTCTAAGATGAAAGTTTGATTCCACTTTCCATTCTCTATTACCAACAGTAATCCAATTATAATTTTATTTCAAGCTCATCTTCTATCAGAAGCTTTGTTTTTGGTATGCGTGATTCTAATATACCCTATGTAAGTCATTCAAACTGGTGAACATCTCATTTGGCAGAAGGAAGGCAGTTGTTTTTTCAAAAACAGCAGTTTGGAAAACTGAGTACAGAGAACAAACTGTTCACTTAGCATTGCAGTTACTTTGTTCTATTTCTCTGTGATATGCTCTAATTTTATTACGACAAACAATTGAAAGGCACAGGGATAAGAAGTAGGGTACAGGCCATATCCTGAATTGGCTTTCAATTGTGACTTGTTCTGATTCCATTTGTACATTCAAACATGGCTATTCTGAAATTAAATTTGCTTGGCATATCTAGGCTATCATTTCCTTTTGTTTTACAGAGTGTATCTTCATTCTTTGGGATGATAGGATGCAGGTTTAGCTGGTCATTCTATCGTTTCAGTGGGTGAGGCTTGTCCTCGCTGAGACTGTATTGTTTGGAATTCACTTTCTCTTTAGTCACTATGAATGTCTTTATTAACTGAATTTTTCTCAATTGTTATCTTTGTGTGACCTTGCATGATTAATAATAATCACCTAGGCTGTTTTTTAAAATCTGGCTTCCAGGACAAATTTGCAAAATAAAAAATGCAGGCATCTGTGTTTTTAGCAAATTTTCCAGGTGATTTGTATTTAACCTAACATTTAAAAACTATGATCTTCAAAGTTATTCTGTATTGCTTTCCTTTTCACTGGCATCTTAAAGAAACTGCCTCTATTCTCACACTGGTCTGTTTCTCTTATCTCTGTTGAGGACTTTTTGACTGAGGCAAATTCCCCATGTTTACCCATAAATTTTCCCCCTAGTAACCAGATTTAAAATCTAATGTCTCAAAATGTTCATAATAATGACTACATTTTATGCGTCTGTTTGGACAGACTGTGATGACTAGCTGCTTGGTTAAACATTGATCTAGATGTTGCGGAAGTTATCTTGAAGATATAGTTAATATCTACAATCCACTCAGTTGTTTAAGACCCAAAACTGATGTTTTCCATGGAAGAAGGAACTGTCTAAAGATTGTGTCATAAAAATCCTGCCTGAGCTTCCAGTCTGGGGGCAACTTTCAAATTTCAGCCCCCACAATTACATAAAGGCATTTTTCTTAAAATCTCTCTCTCAGTACATGCATTGGGATAACATAAACTCTACCTACCTACTTACCTATCATCCATCTATCTAACCTCCTATGGGTTTTGTTTCTTTGGAGAAACTGACAGGTACAAATACCTCCAGATGCCCATGTGACTCTCATGTTCTGGGCCTAAAATGCTCAGAACCTCCTCTGTAGCCCTGCCATTGTGTTTTTGTAGTCAGTATGTTATATGGCACAAAGGAAACTTCGACTCCAGGGCTAACAAGAAGCAAGTTTAATTGCACAGGTGCTGACTTAGTGGATCCGCATCCAAAGGCTGAGAACTTTGTAGGAAGTCAGGGGCTTATATTTGTTCTATTTCTTTATGTTTCTACTAGAAATTCAGGGTCTTATATATACTTTTAGTTTCTACAAGGCTCTGGGTGGGTTTGCACTGGCAGCTGTGCATGGTCAGATATGATGTGGCTACATACCAAGAGGTGAGTTGTGTAGTTGCATACCAAGGAGTGAGTAAAGGCATGAGTAAAGGGTCAGAAGTCATGGGACACCCCCACCCTCCTCCACCCCCCGGATCCATTCTGCCTCAAGGTTAACCTCTGACAAGATTCCTACCAGAATCTAAGTTGAATACCAGGAACTGAGCAAAAGGTCATTACTAAGACCCTCAGGCTGCTTATCTCAGGTTACTATGCTTCAAATACAGCTAACTTCTTGAATATTATATTGCTGGTTGCCTGCCCTCAGGTGGCCCTTAGGATATGACCTTATACTGAACAATGGATACCTTATCTTTCTACCTTCCAGTTTACCTAATTTCTAATTAATGTTTGTTCCCAGTATTTCCTGACTGTGATCTCCATTTAAATGGCCAAGCACTTAAGTTATGCATATAGTAAACACTGCATTATTTACATGGTTCTAGCTATGATTCAGGGCAATTTTCCCAGAAGTGGGGACTTGTTCCAGGTTGCAGGTGTCATTTCAAATACATTTTGCCTCTGCTCCTTACCCTTCCCCCCCATTTTTAAAAAAGATTTATTTATCTGTGCATACAAAAACTAGGGTGGGGGGGGGGAGGTGAGAGGATTCACCAGAGACAGAGTGAGGAACAGAACAGGCAGACTGACTGAAATACACTGCTGAGGGGAGCAGCAGGTGAGTCAGGAAAGTTCTGCTGCACCATGTGGGTTGCTCCCTGGCGAGGGATCGAACTCGTACAGCAGAGAATGCAGATAGCTTCACAGTGCTGTGCTTAACCCATTGTGCCACTGTTGTAGAGTAACCCCAATACAAAATGGGGTGCCTGACTGTGGGTCCTCACCCGCGCGCTTATAAGGACTTATTAATGTTTTACTGCAGGCACACGCGAAAGGTTAATAAAAGGTTTATTTACAAGGGAAGGGGAAATGAGGAAATGTACAGCTGTGGGAGAAAAGTGGGAGACAAAGTTTTAAATGCGTCCTACCCAATCTGCCGATCAGGAATTCCAAAATGGCGCTCTCAGAGTTGGCCGCCAGCTAGGAGCCGTGAAGCCAGGAGGTGAGCGATCGTGATCCAGCGAGAGAGCCCAAGGCCCACGTGTTTGGTTTTTATATCCAACCTGGCTGCCCAACTACACCCTCAGGTCCCAGCCACCCTTCCTTGGTGGTGATGGGATTTGTCTTTCCCAATGTCTTGATGGCTTTAGTCTGGAGTGGGGGTGGGGTCCACAAAGCCTGTATGGGATTAACTCAGGACATTATTTTCCCCTAACACCACCAGGGAGGCCCCTCACCCTCTTCTCTTGTCTTCTCTTTCCCCACACAGGCCTTGACTCTGAATATTGCTTTGTCAATAGAAATATCCTAGTGTGATCAAATAATAATGCCTAGTGTTAACTTGTTTATGACAAATTTTTTTCTCAGCTTTAGAAATGTAAGTGTAATGAGGGCCTCCCCGGTGGCGCAGCGGTTGAGCGCTGGGTTGCGAAGCTGCCGGCGACCTCTGCGGCGCCGGTTCGATCCCCGGCTGCTCCCCGGCCACCAGAGGAGGGTCCCACATGGTGCGCAGACCTCTCCTGCCGCCCGCTGCTCCCCTCAGCAGTGTACTTCGGTCCTTCTGCCTACTCTGCTCCCCGCTCTGGCTCTGGTGAATTCTCTCACCCTCCCGCACTTCTGACTGTACCCAGTGCATGTAGAAACAAAGAAACAAAGAAACAAATAAATAAAACATGCCTCTATAAAAAAAAAAAAAAGAAATGTAAGTGTAATGAATGAATAATAGTTTAGCAATTGGCCTAGGAATTTCTCTCATGGTGAGAAGGGTTTACACGGGATCAGTTGTAAATTGTTGCAAGGGTTTTGTAGTTTCCAAAGTCATATATTATAATTGGAGATAATAAAGTATAATGGTGAAAAGATCAGGCCGTAGAATTAGACTATTTTGGATCAAATCCTAGCTCTTCTACTAATTAACTAGGTGAATTTGGAAAATTCACCTTTTGGTTTCTTTGTCTTTGTAAATGATATTAGTAGTTACCTCCTACGATTGTTGTGAGGAATAAATAGATTACTACATTAAAATACTTAGCATAGTGTCTGAAACATATGAAGTACTTCTTTAATTGTTAGTTATTATTTCTATCATCCTACGATGGAAAGTTGCTGTACCTGAGACAAGCAGAAAGACAAAGGGGGAGTGTAACAGGGTGGTCCCCAAGAAAGGGGAGGTTCCAGGTTTCCTGCCCCACCCAAGCGAGGGTGGAGCTGAGCAGGGAGAGAAGAAGCTGCAGAGGAGACTGAGGAAGGAAGGAAGCAGGATGGAGCCAGAAGGAGAGCCCGAGGAGGCACATGGAGCAGAGAGACACCTGAAGAAACTGCACTTCAGAGAGGAGGAAAACAACAAACCAAAACGGCCACCAAGAACAAACGACGCAGCAAGCGGGACTGTGAGTGGAAAGGAACTATTGCAGCCACCACACCCCTTGAACGGGAGCTGAGGCGAACCCTGCAGGATTCGCCACGGCGGTGAGCGAACGGCTCCGGGCGCCATTAGAGAAGAACAAAGACCCGGGAGACGCGCACACAGCCCGGGCTGCCGGTAAGCTTGCACGGATAGCGGCGCGCTCGGCGCGCTTGAAAAGCAAGTGCAGACCAGGATCGCGGCTGCCCAGGTCCCCGCGCCTGCGACCTAAGCTTGGGAGACAACCTAGGCTTGCGGGGAGACGCGCGGAGGTCCTCACTGAGGTGAAGGTCCCTCCCTGAGTAAGCAGGAACCAGGCGCCCAGGCACGGGAGCGGTGCAAAAGGCACCATTCCCGCGCCACTGAACTGGGCTACAGCCCGCGTCCTGGAACTGAGGGCTTTGGAACTGAGACCCGGGGCACGAAATTAGGGGCGTGGGTTCCCCACGACGGTGGGGCACAAGGCAGACACAGCACCCCAAAGCCGTTGAGGTGTACCCTACCATCCCCGCTTTGCTCCCTGTCCCACGGGGTGGAAAATCAGCTGCCCAAGGGCTCTAGGAGAGATCTTTGGTGCCACCTAGCGACTTGTAGCCAGCAGAGGCTCCTGAAGGAGCTAGTGGCCAGCTGGGGAGTTAGCCCACACCCGGCCCCTTCCGAACAAGTAGTCTGAACCCACAGGGAGAGCGAGCACCCACAGCCAGGGCAGACCAGGCACGCAGAAGAGTGTGCCTGACACCGGACGCGCAGAGAGTGTGTCCCACATCACCATTTTAGAACAGGGACATTTCTTCAGTAAAGACTACCTGCAGAATGCTTCCTCAGGAGCCAGAGGTGAGAGGGGGAAGTTCACCCACGCCAGACCCCCTCTGGCCTGCAGTCCAAGCCCAGAGGGGGAGCAGGAACCCACCGCCGGGGCAGACCAGGCGCACAGGGGAGTGTGTCTCCACATCGACATTTTAGGACAGGGACCTTTCTCCAATAAAGACTGCTTGAAACTGACAGATGACTCCTGGAGGAACCAGAGGGGAGAAGAGAAGCCCACCCAAGATGCCGGCCAGTCCCAACAACACAGTGTCCCAACGCATACGGCAAATTAGAAAACAGACAGTAGGGAGGAGAAGAACCACACGCAACCTAGCAACTCTCCAGAGAAAAAGCACACCACAAAAAGAAAACCAGCCCCCAGATTGCAACGACAGTAACTTGGAAGAACTTCTGAGCCTTCCAGAAAGAGAATTTAAAATTGCCGTGATTAAAAAACTGACAGAAGTCATAAAGGAAAACAATGATAAGGGGAAAATAATCAATGATCAGAAGAATGAAATTGAGTCCCTAAAGAGGGAAGTAAAAGAAATGCAGGAGATCAAAGAATTAGTGGAAGAACTAAAGAATTCTGGGAAAAGCAATGAAAGCAGAATTGATGAAATGGAAGAACGAATAAGTGCTCTTGAAGACACAGAAATAAAAAGAACCAAAACAGAAAAGGAAAGAGAAGTACGAAGGAAAAAGAATGAAGAAAGACTTCGGGAACTATCTGACTCCATGAGGAAAGGAAATATAAGAGTTATAGGAATACCAGAAGGAGAGGAGAGAGAAGTAGGAACAGAGAAAATATTCAAAGAGATAATTGAAGAGAACTTCCCAAATGTGAAGAAGGAGCTGAAAATTGATATACAAGAAGCAAGAAGAACACCAAACTTCCATGACGAAAGAAAAAATACAGCAAGACACATAATAGTAAAGCTCCCAAGAATCCAGGACAAGGAAAAAATAATGAAGCTGGCAAGAGGGAAGAAACAGATAACATTCAAAGGAAAGCCAATCAGGCTGACATCAGACTTCTCCGAAGAAACACTACGGGCAAGGAGAGAGTGGAGGGACATAGTCAACAGACTCCAAGAAAACAGATGCCAACCAAGAATACTCTATCCCCCAAAGCTCTCCTTCCTCTTTGAAGAAAGAATATGGACCTTCCCAGACAAACAGAAACTCCGGAATTTCATTGCAACTAAACCCTCACTCCAAAAAATACTACAAGGAGTCCTAAAGCCAGAACCTCAGAGGGACGAATAACAATGAAAGAAGGTCAAAAAAAAAAGTTATTAAAAGAATAAATAAATAAAATCAAAGGAAAGACAAACACAATGGCAAATACAGATGTTAACATATCAATATTAACTCTAAATGTAAATGGACTAAACTCTTCAATAAAAAGACACAGAGTTGCAGCCTGGATTAAGAAACAAAACCCAACCTTTTGCTGTCTCCAGGAAACACATTTAGCTACAAAAGATAAAAATAGGCTCAAAGTTAAAGGATGGAAAACAATCCTACAAGCAAATGGACCAAAAAAGAAAGCAGGAACAGCTATACGTATATCAGATAAAACAGATTTCAAACTCAAAAAGATAAAAAGAGACCCCAATGGTCACTACATTATGATCAAGGGGACAATACTTCAAGAAGAAATAACACTCATTAACATATACTCACCAAACGAAGGAGCACCAAAATATATCAGACAACTGTTGTCCTCTCTGAAAACAGACATCAGAGAAAACACATACGTAGTGGGAGACTTCAACACACCACTATCAACAATGGATAGATCAACAAGACAAAAAATAAGTAAAGAAACCAAAGCTCTAAATAAGGACCTAGAGCAATTGGGCTTAACAGACATCTATAGAACACTAAACCCCAAAAAAACGGAGTACACATTTTTCTCAAGCGCACACGGATCATTCTCCAGGATCGATCACATACTGGGGCACAAGACAAACATCAACAGATACACCAAGATTGAAATTATATCAACCATCTTTTCTGACCATGAAGGCATCAAACTAGAAATAAACCATAAAAAGAAGGCAAGGAACTTTCCTACCTCATGGATATTAAAAACCACACTACTGGAAGACCACTGGACTAATGAGGAGATCAAAGAAGAAATTAAAAAATTCTTTGAATTGAACGACAAGGAGGACACCAATATCCTAAATGTATGGGATGCAGCAAAAGCAGTAATAAGAGGAAAATATATAGCAATAGAAGCTCACATCAAGAAACAAGAAAGAACTCAAAGAAACAACCTAATCTCGAAGCTCAAAGATCTAGAAAAAGAACAACAAAAAAACCCCAAAACCAGTAGAAGAAAAGAAATAATAAAAACCAAAGCAGAAATAAATGAAATTGAAACTAAAAAAACAATCCAAAAGATCAATGAAACCAAGAGCTGGTTCTTTGAAAAAATCAATAAAATAGACAAACCCCTAGCCAGGCTCACAAAGGAAAAAAGGGAGAAAGCACAAATAAACAGGATCATCAATGAAAGAGGAGAAATCACAACGGACACAGCAGAAATCAAAAGAATAATCAGTAACTACTATGAACAGTTATATGGAAACAAGTTTAACAATCTAGAGGAGATGGACAAATTCCTACAACTCTACAATCACCCAAAGCTAGATAAAGAAGAAATAGAACACCTAAACAGACCAATTACAATTAGCGAAATTGAAATGGTAATCAAAAACCTCCCCAAAAACAAAAGCCCAGGACCTGATGGATTTACAAATGAATTCTACCAAACATTCAGAGACGAATTAGTGCCTATCCTTCACAAACTCTTCCAAAAAATTGAGAAGGAAGGGACAATACCAAACACGTTCTATGAAGCCAACATTACACTAATACCAAAACCGAACAAGGACAACACAAAAAAGGAAAACTACAGGCCAATCTCCCTAATGAACACTGATGCAAAAATCCTCAATAAAATTTTAGCCATCAGAATCCAACAATGTATCCATAAGATAATTCACCACGACCAAATAGGATTCATTCCAGGGGCACAAGGATGGTTTAACATCCGAAAATCAATCAACGTTATCCAACACATCAACAAAAAGAAATATAAAAACCATATGATAATATCAATAGATGCTGAGAAAGCTTTCGACAAAGTGCAACAACCATTCATGATAAAAGCCCTTGAAATTCTTGGGATACAAGGAACATACCTCAACATCATAAAGGCCATCTATGACAAGCCAACAGCCAGTATCATTCTCAATGGTGAAAAGCTGAAAGCAATTCCATTAAGATCTGGAACAAGACAAGGATGTCCACTCTCACCATTGCTTTTCAATATAATACTGGAAGTCCTAGCCAGGGCAATAAGACAAGAGAAAGACATCCAAGGAATCCAAATAGGAAAAGAAGAAGTCAAACTATCACTATTTGCAGACGATATGATATTATACATAGAGAACCCCAAAAACTCCACAGAAAAGCTAATTCAACTCATCAATCAGTTCAGTAAAGTGGCAGGATACAAAATCAACACGCAAAAGTCAGTAGCCTTCCTATACATAAACAATAAATCTGAAGAAGAAGAAATCAAAAAAACCATCCCTTTTGTTATTGAAACAAAAAAAATCAAATATTTGGGAATAAATCTAACAAAAGAGGTAAAAGACCTATACAAAGAAAACTATAAAACACTGTTAAAAGAAATAGAAGAAGACACAAAGAAATGGAGAGACATCCCCTGCTCGTGGATTGGAAGAATAAACATTATTAAAATGGCCATCCTTCCAAAAGCAATATACAGATTCAATGCTATTCCAATCAAAATTTCAATGTCATTCTTCAAAGAAATAGAACAATTATTGATGAAATTCATATGGAATCACAAAAACCCCCGAATAGCCAAAGCTCTCCTGAAAAAAAAAGAAGGGAATGGAGGCATTACACTCCCAGACTTCAAACTATACTACAAAGCCATAATCATCAAAACTGCATGGTATTGGAACAAGAACAGACATACAGACCAATGGAATCGAATAGAAAATCCAGAAATAAACCCACAGATTTATGGTCAACTAATCTTTGACAAAGGAGCAAAGACTATGCATTGGAGCAAAGAAAGTTTGTTCAATAAATGGTGCTGGGAAAACTGGGTCGCTACATGCAAAAGAATGAAGCTTGACCACTACCTCACACCATACACAAAAATCAACTCAAAATGGATTAAAGAACTAGACATAAGACCTGAAACCATAAAATATATAGAAGGAAATATAGGCGAAACACTACGTGATCTGCACATCAAAGACATCTTTACAGACACATCACCCAAAGCAGTGATAGTGAAGGCAAAGATAAACAGCTGGGACTACATCAAATTAAAGAGCTTCTGCACAGCAAAAGAGACAATAACAAAAACAAAGAGAAACCCCACCAACTGGGAGAACATTTTTGCACCCAACACTAATGATAAAGGACTGATCACAAAAATCTGCAAAGAGCTGATGAGACTCAACAACAACAAAGAAAATAATCCAGTCAAAAAATGGGCAGAAGAGCTAAAAAGAAACTTCTCTGAAGAGGAAATGCAAATGGCCAACAGGCATATGAAAAAATGTTCAACATCACTTGCCATCAGGGAAATGCAAATCAAAACTACCATGAGATACCATCTTACACCAGTGAGAATGGCACATATTAAAAAAACTAGCAACAACAAATGCTGGCGAGGGTGTGGAGAAAAAGGAACTCTTCTGCACTGTTGGTGGGAGTGCAAACTGGTCCAACCACTGTGGAGAGCTGTGTGGAGATTTCTGGACCTACTAAACATAGAGCTTCCATATGATCCAGCAATTCCACTCCTAGGTATTTACCCAAAGGACATAGAAACATCAATTCCAAAGAACACCTGCACCCCTATGTTTATAGCAGCACTGTTTACAATAGCTAAGCTTTGGAAACAACCCAAATGCCCAAAAATAGATGACTGGATCAAGAAGATGTGGTACATATATACCATGGAATATTACTCAGCATTCAAAAAAGATAAACACATGTAATTTGCAGCAACATGGATGGCGCTGGAAGGGATCATGCTCAGCGAAATAAGCCAAAAAGAAAAAGAAAAATACCGGATGGTCTCACTCATAGCAGGAATCTAGAAAACTTAAATAAGGGACCAGGAAAATGAATAACTATAAGAAAGTGAAAATCAAAATCAACAAAAAACTATGAACCAGAGACACTTTTAGGGGGGCGGGGGGGAGGGGAGGGATTGGGGTCAGAATGGGGGGCTGCAATTGTATGGGGAATATAACAATAAAATTTATAAAAAAAAAAAAAAGAAACTGCACTTGCCTTTTGGTCGTGGACTGGGTGACACAGATGTGGATGACAGACCCGCAGGGGAGGCGACAATGGCGGTTTTTGTCTTGATTTTGATTTTGCTCTTTTCCTTCCAGACTTGTCTGGTGGTTTCTGATCCTTTTCTGTGGGTCCCCACTGGAAGATGCTTTAGACTTGTGGCAGGCTTTGGGGCCTTGCTCTGGGCCAATCCCATCTGGATGGAGTTTTACCCACAGGGGGACAGGTAACTTTGGGTGCTTGATTTAGAAACTAGATTCTTTGCCTTTCCTGTATTGTTTCCTAATTGTATTAAAGTTCCTTCCCATTAAAGTCTCATATGTTTTGTGTTGATGCGGCGGATGGCAGAACCCATTTAGAGCAGGCAGGTTTTGGGGGGATCTGGGGTGCCCCTCTCCCTGCCCTGTAACAGGAGGACTACAGAAGGTTCAAAAAGTTGGGGCAAACCTAGGGCTGTATTGCAATAGCAGGATTCAGATTTAATAGTACAAGGGAAATTATTTGAATTGCTGAGCTATAGCCCCCCAGAAAGTCGGTGAAGTTTACCAAATTCATGACTGTATCAGATTGTCAATATTGGTTTTCTCTGTTATAAAGTTGATGGGCCCTCAGACAACAGAAGGGCGTCCTGTGCAGGCCTGGTTCCCACTTAGTGTCCTGAGCCACTGGGATGGTTCACCCGTGACCCTGAAGTGGAATAATTGTTCTATAGCACAAAGGAAACGTGGACACCAGGGCTAACAAGAAGCTGGTTTAATGCACCAGTGCTGAATCAGCGGATTTGTATCCCATGGCTGAGCCCCGTCTGTAGGAAGTCAGAGGCTTATATACACCTTCAGTTTCTACATGGTTCCGGGTGGGTTTGCATTGGCAGCTCCACAGGGTCAGATAGGATGTAGTTACATACCAAGAGGTGAGTTGTATAGTTGCATACCAAGTCAATAAAGAGTCGGTAGTCACGGGACCCCCCCAGGTCCATCCTGCCTCATGGCGGTGTGGTCTACGATTCCTATTAGGGACTAAGTTGCATACCAGGAACTGAGCAAAAGGTTGTTACGAAGGTCCCCAGGCTGCTTATTCCAGGTCACCATGCTTTATAAGCAGTTTGGGAAATGAATACACATTACTGTTCAAAATCAGAAGGTTTTTTTTTTTTTGGTCTTTATTTTGGTGTTTGGTGATGTTTTTGTGATCAGAAACAAGCACTAGGAATTTAAATCTTGTATTTAATCAGTTAATCTATGGGAAAGTTAGTTTCATTTTACATTGTTTTGCTTAAAGTTGCAGTTTCTCAGAACTTGTCCACAAAGTTACGTGAGGACCTACCTTACTTTATGCCATCTGTATAAGTGCACGTTGCAGAGAGGGTTGAGTTTCATATTTATTTTCAAATTATGAATTACAGAGATAATAAACAAGGTAGTGTTGGGGGAAAGGATGTTCTGAGCTAAACCCATACAGGCTTTGTGGACTCCACCCCCACTCCAGACCAAAGCCATCAGGAAATTGGGAGAGACAAATCCCATCACCACCAAAGGGAAGGTGGCTGGTACCTGAGGGTGGAGTTAAGCAGCCAGGTTGTGTATAAAAACCAAACACGTGGGCCTTGGGGGGGGGGGTGCTCACTCTTTCGCTGGCCTCCTGGCTTCACGGCTCCTGGCTCGCAGCCAGCTCTCAGAGTGCCACTTGGGATTCCAGATCGGCGGATTGGGTAGGACGCATTTAAAACTTTGTCTCCCATTTTTCTCCCAGAGCTGTACATTTCCTCATTTCCCCTTCCCTTGTAAATAAACCTTTTATTAACCTTTCGCGTGTGCCTGCAGTAGAGCATTGATAAGTCCTTTTAAGCGCGTGGATGAGGACCCACAGTCAGACACCCCGTTTTGTATTGGAGCTGCCCTATAACAGTTGTAGGAATCATCATGGAGAAAGAGATTCTAAGAAATGAGATTCTTAATAACTTAATAACCTTAGTAACAACCTTTTGCTCAGTTCTTGGTATGCAACTTAGTCCCTAATAGGAATATTAGGTCATATGTTGCCATAAGGCAGGATGGACCTGGGGAGGGGGGCGGGTCCCATGACTACTGACCCTTCACTCATCCTTGGTGTGCAACTCTCCGACTTAACTCTTAGTATGCAGCAAGGTCATATTTGACCATGTATAGCTGCCAATGCAAACCCACCCGGAACCTTGTAGAAACGGACAGTGTACATAAGTCCCTGACTTCCTACAGGCCAGGCTCAGCCTTGGGATGTGAAATCCACTAAGTCAGCACCGAGCTCAAATTTAAACCTGCTTCTTGTTAGCCTGGTGTCCACGTTTCCTTTGTGCCATTAACAGAATCAAACCAAGTTTGTTCAGGTCACAAGCACAGAGAATCCCCAGATAATGTCTGGGTTAAATGAGTAGTCTTTCCACTTACTGTTTTTTGTAAAAATGGAACAGACTCTGTAATAAGGCAAGGTGAGGGGCACCCTAGGACCACCAAACCTGTCTGTTCTAAATGGGTTTTGCCGTCTGCTGCATAAACACAAAAAAGATACTTGGGTGTGTAAGACCTTCAATAGAAAATAGCTTTAGGGCCTCCCCGGTGGCGCAGCGGTTGAGCGCTGGGTTGCAAAGCTGTCAACGGCCTCTGCAGCGCCGGTTCGATCCCCCGCTGCTCCCTGGCCACCGGAGGAGGGTCCCACATGGCGCACAGACCTCTCCTGCAGCGCCCGCTGCTCCCCTCAGCAGTGTACTTCGGTCCTTCTGCCTGCTCTGCTCCCTGCTCTGGCTCTGGTGAATTCTCTCACCCTCCCGTGCTTCTGACTGTACCCAGTGCTTGTATAAACAAAAAACAAACAAACAAATAAAATAAATAAATAAATAAAGCGTGCCTCTATTAAAAAAAAAAAAAAGAAAATAGCTTTAACACAACGTAAAGAATATACCTAAGATAATTTCCAATTAAACACTTTAAGTTACCTATCCCCTAGTGGCTAGCTGCTCAACCAAACAGGATTGACATGAAGTGGGGCCAGTAAGGCCTGAAAGCTTGCCAGAATCTAAGGTACTTTCTGGTGGGAAACTGTTATAGAACAGCCCTGATACAAAACGGGGTGCCCGACTGTGGGTCCTCACCCATGCACTTAAAAGGACTTATCAATACTCTATTGCAGGCACACACGAAAGGTTAATAAAGGTTTATTTACAAGGGAAGGTCAAATGAGGAAATGTACAACTCAGGGAGAAAAGTGGGAGACAAAGTTTTAAATGTGTCCTACTCAATCTGACGATCAGGAATCCCAACTGGCACTTTGAGAGCTGGCCGCGAGCCAGGAGCCGTGAAGCCAGGAGGCCAGTGAGAGAACTCCCAAGGCCCACGTGTTTGGTTTTTTATACCAACCCTGGCTGCTTAACTCCACCCTCAGGTCCCTGCCGCCTTCCCTTTGGTGGTGACAGGATTTGTCTTTCCCAATGTCCTGATGGCTTTGGTCTGGAGTGGGGGTGGAGTCCACAAAGCCTGTATGGGATTAGCTCAGAACATCCTTTTCCCCTAACAAAACCATAGTAAAGGGGCAGAAGGGGCCAGGCAAGTCTGGAAGGAATAGCACAAAATCAAAATCCAAGTCAAGATAAAGGCTGCCATTGCCACCCTGCCCACCAGTCTCTCACTTACGTCTCTGTCTCTTTCAAGTGTCTTCTTCCACGTCCCCCAAGTTCTTGGCACACATACAAGGTGGAGTAGCCGAGCTTGCTTCTCCACATAGCTCTCTGCTCCTTGGGCCTCCTCCAGCCCTCTGGGTTTCTTCCTCCTCTCTGCTTCTTCTTCCTTTTGCCAGATAGTCTTAACTTTCCCTCCCTGCCCAGCTCCACCCTTCCTCATGTTATAGGGCAGCCCCGATATTGAACGGGTTGCCTGGCTGTGGGTTCTCACCCGTGCTCTTACAAGGGACTTATGAATACTCCACTACAGGCACACACAAAAGGTTAATAAAAGGTTTATTTACAAGGGAAAAGGAAATAAGGAAAATGTACAACTCAGGGAGAAAATAGGGAAATAAAGTCTTTAATGCATCCTACCTGATCCGCCGACCTGGAAGCCCAAAGGCACTCTCAGAGCTGGCCGGACGCTGCGAGCTGGCGGAGAGTCAAAATGGGGGAACCCCCAAAGCCCACGTGTCTAGCTTTATACCAACCTGGCTGCTTAACCCCACCCTTAGGTCCCAGCCATCTTCCCTTTGGTGGTGATGGGATTTGGAGTTCCCAGTGTCTTTGGCTTTGGCCTGGGGTGGGGGTGGAGTCCACAAAGCCTGTATGGAATTAGCTTTAGGACAGCCTTTTCCCCCTAACACTCACGGTGGGGCAGGGAAGCTGGAACCTCCCCTTTCCCTGGGGATTACCATGTTACTTTGCTCTACTTCATTTTTTTTTAAAGGTGAAAAAAATAAGCCAAGACTGATACTGTAAGATAGTTAGTACTACATTGGCCACTAGTTAGTTAGTACTACAGTGGCCACTGAAAATAACGTCAATCTTTACTTGCATTTGTGGAACAAAGAGGGGGATCAAATTTATAGTCCCAGACTATACTCTTTAAAAGACATTTTACACTCTTGTAATTTGTAAGGCTTTTACATAGGAAACTCCCAATTCTCTCCCAGATACTAGGCCATTCAATTCCTTGGTCCCCTCTCTCTCCAGGTTCTTTGTTATGCAAACAGATGTAGCCCTAGTGACTAAGGATTCTCTCCTTCCTTCTTCCACTCTCTCACTCTTATACTTTTGCATCACAAAAGAATAGGGCCAGTAAAGAGTTCTTCATAAAAAGTCAAAACAGAAAGAATCTAAATGCACAATGATAAAATTATTTTTAGTAGTGATGGGGGAAAAAGAGAAAAACAGAATGTTCACATTGAAACACTTTTTGTCCTTATATTCAAAAATACAAAAGGAAAAAAATAGCATAGAATCCAGTCATCTTGGGAGGGAGTGATCACCATGCATTAACACAGATTAATGTTTAATTAGTTTTTGATAATGTAAATTAATATTGAATGTATCCTATAAGTGGTATTTTACATTTTTAACAGATTTACATAATGGCAAACTATAGTCATTGACATGTTGAAGACAGCACAGAAAAGGCAGTCACAGAATAATTTCTCTAAAGAATCATAATGTTCATGAGACTGTGCTAACCTCACAAAATGATTTAGGGATTATAACCTATATTATTCTTTTGAATACTTGGATATGACTGGAATGGTTTACTTCTTGAATATTAGGAAGTCTTCATATGTGATATCTATCACTTGAGACTAGAGTTTTCCATGGGGCAAGATTTTTGATTCAAATTTTTTAAAATTATATGGAACCATCTAGGTAATTCCATTTTTTGTATGAATCGTAAGTTATAGTTTCTACAAATTTTTTTTGTTTCATCTAGGTTTTTGGCAAATATTTTGGCATGAAGTTATTCATGATGTGCTCATATTTTTGGTAGCTAATAATTTTTTCAACTATATGTCAGCAAAAGCAATTTCTACCAGCTTATTGTCCCTAGGTATGTAATTCTGGAACAAAACTGAATTTCCTTTCTTTCATGCCATTTTCTGCAAAGTGTCTATTGCTTTTACTTAGGACTGTGTGGTACATTAAGGATGAGCACAAATGCTTTGAAATTCCTTTTGCCTGGAGTGGGATTGTAACAGGGTGGTCCCCAGGAAAAGGGGAGGTTCCAGGTTCCCTGCCCCACCCAAGGGAGGGTGAAGCTGAGCAGGGAGGCAGAGAAGCTGGAGAGGAGAGTAGGGAAAAAAGGAAGCAGAATGGAGAGCCAGAAGGAGACCTGAAGGAGGCACGGGAGCAGAGAGACATGTGGAAAAGCTGCACTTGCTTCTTGGTCCTGAACTAGTTGAAACTGATGTGGGTGAGGGACCCATGGGGAGGTTAACAATGGCAGCTTTTATCTTTGATTTACTCTTTTCCTCCCAGACTGGTCTTGTTAGGGGGAAAAGGATGTCCCAAAGCAAATTCCATATAGGCTTTGTGGACTCCACACCCACCCCAGGTCAAAGCCAAAGACACTGGGAACTCCAATTCCCATTGATACCGGAATTGTCAGGCCTAGTCTCCCAGCCAGGAACGGATCCCAGGCTGCAGGGCAGCGCTGAGTCCCAGCCATTAGACCCCCCAGGGTTGGTGTCTCACGAAGCCGCAGCAGGAACTTCGCAGACGCTCAGGCAAGCAAGCGAGAAGAGGCAGGTTCGTTTATAGAAAGAAAAAGTTTATTGAGGAGAAAAAGAACAGAAAAAAAGTGGGACTCCCAGGCCAGGGAACCAGGCCTGGGAGGGGCAAGGAAGCCAAAGTGGAGTCATGTCTTAGGGAATATATACCTTTTTTCCCTCATTATTCTAAAACTGCCTAATAACCCTAGCTTGCCCTGTCTCACCATCACCACCAAAGGGAAGGTGGCTGGGACCTGAGGGTGGGGTTAAGCAGCCAGGTGGATACAAAAGGCAGACACGTGGGCTTTGGGGATCCCCATTTTGGCTCTCCACCAGCTCGCAGTGTCCGGCCAGCTCTGAGAGTGACTTTGGGTTTCCAGGTCATTGGATCGGGTAGGACGCATTAAAGACTTTATTTGCCTATTTTCTCCCTGAGTTGTACATTTTCCTTATTTCCTTTTCTCTTGTAAATAAACCTTTTATTAACCTTTTGTGTGTGTCTGTAGTAGAGTATTCATAAGTCCCTTTAAAGCGCTCGGGTGAGGACCCACAGCCAGGAACCTGTTTAATATCGGGGCTGCTCTATAACAGTCTGACTGTTTCTGACCCTTTTCTGTGGGTCCCCACTGAAAAGTGCTTTAGATTTGTGGCAGGTGTTTGGGTCTTGCTTTGGGCAAACCCTGTTTGGTTGGACTTTTACCCATGAGGGGATGGGTAACTTCTGGTGCTTGGATTGGAAACTATATTCTTTGTCTTTTCTATATTGCACACTAGTTGTGTTGTAGAGCAACCCCGATACAAAACGGGGTGCCTGACTGTGGGTCCTCACCCACGCGCTTAAAAGGACTTATCAATGCTCTACTGCAGGCACATGTGAAAGGTTAATAAAAGGTTTATTTACAAGGGAAGGGGAAATGAGGAAATGTACAGCTCTGGGACAAAAGTGGGAGACAAAGTTTTAAATGCGTCCTACCCGATCCGCCGATCAGGAATCCCAAAATGGCACTCTCAGAGTTGGCCGCCAGCCAGGAGCGGTGAAGCCAGGAGGCGAGTGATCTCGAGCCAGAGAGCCCAAGGCCCACGTGTTTGGTTTTTATATCCAACCTGGCTGCCCAACTCCACCCTCAGGTCCCAGCCACCCTCCCTTGGTGGTGATGGGATTTGTCTTTCCCAAAGTCTTGATGGCTTTAGTCTGGAATAGGGGTGGGGTCCACAAAGCCTGTATGGGATTAACTCAGGACATCATTTCCCCCTACCAATTGTATTAAAGTTCCTTTCCATTAAAGGTCTCATATGTTTTGTATTGATGCAGCAGGTGGCAGAAACTATTTAGAGCGGGCAGATTTGAGGGTTCTGGGGTGCCCCTCTCCCTGCTTGTAAACAGGATCAAGTCCCTGTTGCTTTGAAGCTGGGATGGTCATTGATTTGACAAAAAGTATGTGAAAGAAGGTGCATTCTGACAAATTTTAGACCTTCTTTTAAGAGGAATGACAGCTTTTGTCTTCTCTTGGAAACTTAAGCCACAGTGGAAAAAGTCTGATGCCTTAGCAAGAGATTATTGAAGAAGCTCTGAGACCACAGAGCTGCAGAGGGGTCCTGCTAAGCCCAACATTTCAACCAACCCATAAGATGTTAAGGAAGTGAGGGGCCTCCCTGGTGGTGCAGCAGGTTGAGTGCAGCGCTGTGAGGCTCTCATCGGCCTCTGCAGCATGCGTTCATTCCCCGGCCAGCCAGGGAGATACCAACATGGCGCTACAGACCTCTCATGTCTCACCCCTGCTCCCCTCAGCAGTGTTTTTAGTCATTTGCCTGTTCTGCTCCCTGCTCTGTCTCTGGTGAATCCTCTCACTCTCCTGTGCTTCTGGCCTATACCCCAGTTCTTGTATAAATAAAAAAATCTTAAAAAAAAAAAAAAAGATGCTAAGGAAGTGAATGGAGCAAACTAAACCTCACTCACCAGCCCAGAAGATTATGTAATATCCTTGGGTAACCTTTACTGATGCCACATGGAGAATGACCAACCAAATCCTCCCTAAATTTCTGGCCCACAAAAGTGTGAACTATAGTAAAATGATTACTGTTTTAGGCACTAAGTTCTGGAATTGCGTCTTTCACAGTAATAGATAATCAAACAACAAAAAGACAATCTTGGTCCTCACTGGTGGCGCAAGGGGCTAAGAACCGCACTATGAAGCAATCCACAGCCTCTGCAGCATGAGTTCAATCCCTGGCCGGCCATGGAGCAACCCACATGGCACAGCAGACCTCTCCTGTCTCACCTGCTGCTCCTCACAGCAGTGTATTTCAGTCAGTCTGCCTGTTCTGTTCCCTACTCTGTCTCTGGTGAATCCTCTCACTTCTGACACCTCTGGCCTGTACCCCAGCTCTTGTATTCATAAACGAAAAAATCTTTAAAAAAAAAAAAGGCAATCTTGCTTTATATGTTGTTATTCTCTTATTTTTTATTCTTCATACTTTATATGTGTGAGACAGATTTTATGGATGCTCTTGGATTTTTAGTGGGATTATGATTTGAGTAAAAACAGTAAAAATGTGTTGATCTTCAATTGGGAACAATAAATTTACTAGTTATGGAGGAAATTTATTGATAAGTCTAATTGTTCCAAATAAAATCATGGAGGTAGAAAACATATGTTTTTATAGGCAATACACCAGCTTTTTGAAGCAGAAAAACTTGAAATGATGTTCTGGGAGAAAATATTAAAATTGTGGGTAAGGGCCATACTTCTAATGCATCATTTAAAAAATGTGTTACATAAAACAGAAATCTATAATGACAGATGAAGATTATAATATGCTACCCTTAGAATTTGACAGAGCCAGAACAAGTAGAAAGAAAATTAGTAAGGTCTACAAAATCTATGTACTACAGAGCAAGTATTAGAACTAGTAAGTGAATAGTCACAGGATATAAGTTCAACATACCACAATCAATTGTATTCTTGTATATTAGCATAATCCATTTAGATAAAGGAACAAAAATAATTCAATTTATAAAGCATCAAAAAACAAACTACTTAGAAATGAAGTTAATAAAGTATATGTAAGATCTCTGCTGACAACTTATTGAACATTGCCAAGGCGAAATTAGAGATCTAAATAAATAGATGAAAGACATAGTATTGTTTAAAAAAAAAGGTTCTACACAAATTATCTATAGATTTAATGCCATCTTAATCAAAACCCCAAGTCTTTTTGAAGATATTGAAAGTTAATTCTAAAACTTAAATAGGAATTCAAAGAAATGGCCAGAACAATTTTGCAGACCAAAAACAAAGGAGGAGAAATCACAATATCTGATTTGGTAATTTATTTTTAAAACTATATAATACCAGTATGGTATTAGCATAAGAATAGACATATAAGTCTCCTTGGTGGAGCAAGGGGTTAAGCACAGCACTATGAAGCTACCCACAGCTGCTGCAGCACAAGTGACCCACATGGAGCAGCAGACCTCTCCTGTCTCCCCTGTTACTCCCCTCAGCAATGTATTTCAGTCAGTCTGCCTGTTCTGTTCCCCACTCTGTCTCTGGTGAATCCTCTCATAGCACCCCCCACCACCGCCTGTACACCTGTTCTCATATGTATAAATAAATAAATCTTAAAAAAAAGAATATACATATAAATCAACAGAACAGAAAAGAAAGTCCAAAAATAAACCCAAATATGTGCAATTAATTGGCTTTCAACGAGATGTAGTAACATGTATTTACCGCATTTTTTTTTAAGATTTATTTATTTGTACAAGAACTGGGGTACGGGCCAGAGTTGCGGGAGGGTGAGAGAATTCACCAGAGACAGAGTGGGGAACAGAACAGGCAGACTGACTGAAATACACTGCTGAGGGGAGAAGTGGGTGAGTCAGGAGAGGTCTGCGGCACCATGTGGGTTGCTCCCTGGCCAGGAGTCTAACTGCTGCGGTGGCTGTGGATAGCTTCATAGATTGCTTCTTAACCCCTTGCGCCACCATGGAGGCCCTATTGACTGCATTATTTAAGAATATTCAAGCCTCTATAAAACTGGGGCTAGGAAATTTTCCTTAAAGGGCTATATAGTAAGTATTGTAGACTATTCTGCTGCAACTACTCAACTCAGTCGTTGTAGCACAAATGTAGTCATAAACAGTACATAAATGAATGGTTATGACTGAGTGCCAATAAGACCTTATTTACAAAAATAAGTGGTAAATTACAGGTCATGGTTTGCTGACTTCTGTAAAGGAAACTCAAACAAATGCAGGAGTAGACGAAAGTACATATAAGAGCAAATGGCTCGTGAGTTGTTAACATAAAGTAAGTGAGCGGGAATATATGAGTGCTGTACACAGTTAAAAAGGATGGGACAACTAGTTGTGCTTCTTATGGATAGAAAACTTCAGAAGGAACACATAAGCATCAGATGTTCATAACAAAATAAATATCCCTGAGTTGGGTCTCTCAATATTCATGGGGATGTCAGTGGGCTGTTCAATGATGACCTTTATTCTAGCCTCACGGTCCTTCACCCAAAGAACACAAATTAAATCTGTAGCTGTTCATCATCTTAACTGGTGAGCTCTGCCTGGTGAGTTGTACTTTTCCTAGTACCCCTCCTCTACAAAATTGTGTTATGTGGCTTGCTCCAGGTACGTTGTATCTGCTGAATCCTCTTTCTCAAACCTCAGCTAGCTCATCAACAGACAAGTTTGGTATGGCAAAGATACTGAGATATAGGACATATGAATATAGTATAACCCAGAATTTAAGTAGTATGGTCCATCTATTTTGCTTGAATCTATCCAAATGAGTGTTAGTATACTCATCTCTTCCTCCTTGCTTCTCTTTCTTTGTTTTATTCTGATTCCTTAATCCATGTGTTTGGAGAATCTTAATTTGATCTGTGGACTTAAAATTTTTTTTATCCCATAACTATCCTTTATTTGGTAGTTATCTATGGATTATCATTGCAATAAGATAATTTCTTATGTGCCATGTGCAAGGTAAATAAATGGGGATAGAAAAGTCTTTTCAATCAATGGTGCTAGAATAACTGAATAACCATGGAAAATATACTGCACTTCCTACTTTATATGTCCAAATTAATTTGATGGGGACCACAAACTTAAATGTAAACTATAGCTACATACAGCTTCTAGAAGAAATGGGGAGGATATTTTTGTGACCAGAGGCAAGCAAAGCTTCTTGAAGAAGACAGAACAAATCATTAAGCATAAAAGAAAAAAAAGATAAATTAAATTTAATCAAAACTAAAAGTTTTCTCACTAACCAAGAGACACCATCAAGAAAATGAGAAAGCAAGTCATGGGAAGAAAATATTCTACATATTGGGTCTCCCTGGTGGCATAAGAGTTAAGTTTCAATGCTATTATGCTATCACCACTATAGTCTGAGTTGGATCCTTGGCCAGGGAGCTAATTCACATGGCACAGCAGACCCCTCCTGTCTCACCTGCTCCCCTCAGCAGTGTATTTCAGTACAACTGCTTGTTCTGCTCCCCACTGTGAATCCTCTCATTCCTCCAACCACTGGCCTGCAACCCAGTTCTTCTATGCATAAGCAAGTAAGTAAATAAATAAATCTTAAAAAAAGAAAATATTCTATATATCTCTCGTGCTATATCTATGTGATCAAAAATCACCCTAATTATGTATAAAAATGTCTATAAATCAAAATGTTACATAAGAATGGGCAAGACACTTGAACAAACACTTCACAAAATAAGATATGCAAATGGACAATAACATTAAAACATCACTTTGTTAGCTTTTGGGAAAAGTTAATTAAAATCACAAGATATATTTCATTACCACAGAAACATTTAATTAATAAAACTTAGCCTAACAAAAATAATAAATATACAGGAACTGAGTGTCAAGTATTACTTGGATATAGACCCCCAAAATTAAGAAGTTGAGGGGCCTCACTGGTGCCACAAGGGGTTAAGTGTCAGCACTGTGAAGATATCAGCAGCCACTGCAGCAGTTCAATTCCCAGTCAGGGAGCTACCCACCTGGCACAGCAGACCTCTCCTGTCTCGCCTGCTGCTCCCCTCAGCAGTGTATTTCGGTTAATCTGCCTGTTCTGCTCCCCACTCTGTCTCTGGTGAATCCTCTCACCCCCTCCTCACACCTCTGGACTACACCCCAGTTCTTACATGCATAAGTAAAATAAATCTTTAAAAAAAATTAAGAAGATGATTAAGAAATACCAGGTAGAACAGAAATTAGAATAAAACACTACAAAAGATTTCTTAGGTCTGTTCTGTTACAAGACAACTCCCCCTTTTCCCATGAGACTTACATTATTGAAAATATTGGGAAATTTGTAAATATAGTTCATCCTGAGGAGATTAACAGGCAAGGCAGCTTTATGTACAAGAGAACTTGAATGAGAGGCCCACATGGCCCCAGGGAGAGTGTGCAAGTGTGTTACAAAAGGGAAGGCAAATATTTAGACTGAAAGGAAATTTCTGTATATTTCTCTACACAATTTGAAAACATGCTAGGGAAGGTTTTCTTGAATTAATCTTAGAAGGAAGACAACATCATTTTAGGAAGAAAGATGGATGAGAAAACAGACAAGAAAAAAGCATAAATTATTGGGCTGAGAGACACAAAAGAGAACCAGACACCGACTATTTTACATATCAATAAAATATTTTTTGGTTGATCTGCCTTGACTTGGGAGTATATTGAATCCCCTCACCCTCAACCCAGGGTTAAAAATCAGTTCTCAGAATTTTGTGAAGACTGGATTAATTAATCAACAAGATTACTTATATTTTATTAACTTTAGAAGAAGAGAAGCAGAATAGTTCTGTGTGAAGATTTATATATCCATGAATTTATTTTAAGTGAAACCAAAGGTATTTATAGCTGGAAGAACATGAAAATAAAAAGCACTTTAGTGTTCATAATGTACTAGAATGAACCTCTCACATGTCAACATTAAGTATAACCTTATCCATAGAAAGACTGTGAGCACAACAAATCAAGAAAAAAAGAAATACATCTGTAAGGAAATTCTATGTAATTATTTTTTGATACAAAGAAGTATAATTTTTAAGAGGAAATGATATATAAATTCTTGTCTATTTTGGAAAGAAGCCTGCCTTCCTCGACTGATAGTTTTCAAACAGCTCCAGTGGGCAAAACTGGAGTTTTTGGTCACTTAAAGAATGGGGGAAGAAGCAGGGAATTGAATGATTTTGAATTTATTTCAGAGAACCTACTTTTTATGTTTTTTTTCTCATTGTCCTTGCATGTTAAATATCATTTGAAGAGTTCCCATAGCTTAACCATATTTGCTAAAAAGAAGTTATTGTCTTATTAGGTCATCTTAAACTAGATTGTAAACATGTAGCATGGACTTTATTTTCTGCTATCAAGTCATTGTGTGTTCATATTTTGCTCCCACATGGGTGATGAATAAACATGTAAGTAAAAGTAATATACAATAGGCAAACATTGTTAACAGATGAGTAACAATGTTAATATATGAAAATATGTTCAACTTCAGTCAACAAAGAAATGCAAAATAAGAGAAGATACTATTTTTTTATGTATCAAATTAGCTGAGAATCAGAATAAAGGTTTCAAAATGTCTGTCAAGAAATACAGAGAACGACTCAGGAACTCATTTAGGTGAAGGGAGACTAAAGATCCATGACAGATAAATTTAATACTAAATCTTGGATTTTATTTTAGTATAAAGATTATTGGTGCCATTGGCTACATCTCAAAAAGTTCTGTTCATTAGCTAACAATTAAAATTAGTATATTAATCACATGTATTATAAAATAAGTATTTAGAGGTAAAGGAGTGTCATTTATGCAACTTACTCTTACATGTCAGAAGAAAAATTTACATCTATTGAGAGAGAGAAACAATAAATGTAATAAAACACTAACAGCATTTATGGGGTCTGGTAAAGGGTATTAGAGAATTCTTTGGATTACTAATCTTTCTTTTCTGTTACTCTCAATAAATACAGAATTCAAAAAATTAAAAGATGATTGATATTAGAGACAGATATTGATAAGGACTGGAATAAAGTAAATCAGAGTGTAAAGAGGATAGAGAATATTGAATATCAGTAAGAGTGCAACAAGATTGCCATTCTCATACACTGGTAGAGGGAGGAGAAGTAGGGATAACTCTCTGCAAAGTGTTGGGATGTATATTAGAAACCTTTAACAATGAGCATTTTACTTTATTTACTAATTCCATTGTGGAAATTTGTGCTAAAGAAATAATATAAACACGTGGAGACAGGTTTATGAGCAAAATATATCAAATTCCAGCATTATTTATAAAACTAAAAAATGTAAGGAAACTAAATATCTTTTAATAATTCACTGTTTTTTATTTTATTTATTTATTTATTTATTTAACTTTTTTTTGATGCTTTTTTTTTATAGAGGCATGTTTTATTTATTTATTTTATTTGTTAGTTTGTTTTGTTTATACATGTACTGGGTACAGTCAGAAGCATGGGAGGGTGAGAGAATTCACCAGAGCCAGAGCGGGGAGCAGAGCAGGCAGAAGGACCGAAGTACACTGCTGAGGGGAGCAGCGGGCGGCAGCACAAGTTCGATCCCTGGGAGGCCAGGGAGCAACCCACATGGTACAGCAGACTTCTCCTGACTCACCCACTGCTCCCCTCAGCAGTGTACTTCAGTCAATCTGCCTGTTCTGTTCCCCATTCTATGTCTGGTGAATCCTCTCACCCACCCCCTCGCCCCCGCATCTCTGGCCTGTAGCCAAGCTCTTGTATGCATAAATAAATAAATAAATCTTTAAAAAAAAAAAGATTCAGGATATGCAGTTTTATGCCATGTAATTAGAACCAACTTAAAAAAGGATCTATGGAATAAAGTCTGCAAAGAATATGAACAAAAGTCCAGTAAGGGCTGTGGAATTTATATACATAATATTTGTATATATCTAATATACCAAAATCCATGATCAATATTGGGTGAATAACATAACAACATTCTGACTTACACATTGTTAAAATATACAAGAATCTATAATCCCACCTCCATCCCCTACCCCAATCCACTCTTACTTGGATTGTGTTAAACTGGCTACCCTTTTCTAAATGAAATAATTACAGAAAAATGAAACTAGTAGTTTGTTTCTTTATAAGAATAAGGACTTGACTGTAGAATATAATATCTATTTTTAATTATTTATTTTTAAAGATTTATTTATTTCTTTCTGTGTAGAAAAACTGGGGTATAGGGCAGAGGTGGGGGGTGAGAGGATTCACGAGAGACAGAGTGGGGAGCAGAACAGGTGGATTGATTGAAATGTACTGCTGATGGGAGCAGCGGGCCAGACAGGAGAAGTCTGCTATACCATATGTGGGTTAGCTCCCTGGCCAGCGATTAAATTCAGGCCTTGATGGTGACAGTGCTTTAACTTAAACCCTAGGCCACAAGGGTGACCCTAATATATATTTTAACAGCACAATTTGACTAAATTAGTTTAGAAGGGACTTTGCTATTATTTTTTTTACTTTTTCTGGGATAGGAACTTAACCAAAATAGTATTTTCTTTTAGCTGTTCAAAGGAACTTTGAGGTTCATGCTTCTTCCTCTGCCCCCTCTTCTCTCTCTTGTTCACTGGCTTGCTTTTGGCTAATACATTAATTAAGCAATCTCATATTGCCCAATCTTTTAAAACACCATTTCATCTTAATTTGCAATTATGTTCCTTTTTTACATATTAGATTTACCGCTGATTTTACATATTAGATTTATAGTCAGATGTTGACTATAGCTTGTCTCAGAGGGAGCATGCTTAAAATTTTTTTGTTATTATTATGGTAAAATATTTATAACAATAAATATAGGTTTAACCACATATGTGTACAATTTACTGGTATGTTCACAATATTGTGCAATCATCACCACTATCCATTTCCAGAACTTTGTTAACAGCCTGAACAGAAATTCTATATAGGGCCTCCCTGGTGGCGCAAGAGGTTAAGTAACAACCTGTGGAGCTATATGCAGCCACTGCAGCATGAGTTCAATCCCCGGTCAGGGAGCTGACTCACATGGCACAGAAGACCTCTCCTGAATTGCCCGCTGCTCCCCTCAGCCATGTATTTCAGTGGATCTGCCTGTTCTGCTCCCCATTCTGTCTCTGGTGAATCCTCTCACCCCCCACACCGCAGTTCTTTTATGCATAAATAAATAAATCTTTAAAAAAAAAGAATTCTATACACTTTAATGTATAATTCCCACTTTCCATCTCACTCCAGCGTGGTGACTACTGTTTTTTTTGTCTCTGAATTTTCCTATTTGAAAATATGCTTTTTTTAAAAAAAGATTTATTTATGCATGGAAGTGCTGGGTCACCTCCCTGGCCTGGCCAGGGTTGGAACTGGTTCTGCAGAAGCTGCACATAGCTTCATAGTGCTGTGTCTTAACCCCTTGAGCCACAAGGGAGGCCTTGAAAAATATACTTCTTAAAGTCACTATAGTAGTCTGCTCTTTAGGCTTGTCAGGAAGAAAAAAAATTCTTACTGTTTTTGGATCTTATTCCTTTCACTGGATATTCTGGTACAATCTTTGATTAAAGGATTAAGATGCCGTAGAAGGCAGTATGCAGTCCCCACGTTCACTCTTGCTGTTCGATCCTTTATTAACCCTTGAAGATCATTCAAAGAATTGCTGAAGTCACCATGGATATTTGGGTTCAGGGACACATGACTGGAGATGGCCACAAATCCCTGGTGGGACTTGAAGTTCAGAGAGAGCTTCTGTTTTGTGGCATCAAAGTGGAGTGGCTACTGAATGTGGGAAGCCAGATCCCACTTCTTCTATCCGTTCATAGTTTGTTTGGGCAACCATTGACTTTGGAGGATTTGAATTCCCCATCCTTTAAAGAAGTTTTTCTGACAACATCTCATTAAATAAACAGGCCAGATTATGTCGTTTTTCTTCTAGATTATTTAGTGCTGTAACCAAACATAAAACCAAATTTGGGCCAAGAGCATGGTGTCTAAAAGTTTCTTCCAATTTAGGACAAGAAGGGTGATCCCCGTCAGAGCTGTTGGGTTTGAGATAACATTCGGAACTGTGCCCAAGGGAGATACATCTGTGATGGAACTTCACAGACCTGGGGGCAAATCCATGGGGATATTGGACAACGTGCATTTTTGCCTTTTCTTGCCTCTTACCTGATTGGGTAAATGTAAGCCCTCTGCCCTCAATGAAGTCAGATTTACAACTTTCATGAGAAAATAGGACATAGGACTGGGCCCTCCTTAGCCAACCAACTTGCTTCTAACATATGTATGTTTCTGTAGTGGTTGTCTTAATGATACATTTTAGACACTAATGTATATAGTTTCTATTAAAAAAAAGATTAAGAACTTGAGGCCACAACTGAAGTGAATTAATGCCTTATTAGTGAGGAGCATGCATGGTGCGTTTTTTTTTTTTTTAAGATTTATTTATGCATACAAGAGCTGGGGTACAGGCCAGAGATGCAGGGTGTGAGAGGATTCACCAGAGACAGAGTGGGAAGCAGAACAGGCAGATTGACTGAAATACACTGCTGAGGGGAACAGCAGCAGGCAAGACAGGAGATGTTTGCTGCACCATGTGGGTCAGCTCCCTGGTGGGATTGAACTCATGCTGCAGTGACTGCAGGTAGCTTCATAGTGCTGCGTCTTAACACCTTGCACCACCAGGGAGGCCCCGGTGTGTCATTATTTCTGAGCGAAGAGGGTGGGTAGCAGTGACTTTCACAGTATCATAAAAGTATAAAATTATAATACATTTAAAAAAAAGGTTGAAGGGCACAACAAACAGCAAAAAAGGAAGCTTCACTTACTTGTGCTATTTACTAAAGCTGACAAATTGTAATGAGTATTGGCATTAGTGTATGCAAGTCTTTCTTTGCTTCCTCTGAGGAGTGAAACTGTTCTCCCCCTAGGAAGTCTTAGAGCAAGATGTTCCAGGGAAGGGGGTGGGGAAAAAAGACAAAGAAGCTTATCCTGAATCTATTAGTTATAATGAACAGGTACTAAGAAGCCGACACTGCCATATAACATAAATTACTATCTGAATCAGACATTCATACTTATACAAGCAGTTCCTCGGCCACTCTAAGCTAAGTTCATGGGAAGAAAGTCTTCCAAATGCCATTCATACCACCAGGGATAATTGCATGACTAGGAGCATCCATGCCATTGCTGGGGAAACTTGCAATGGGGTTTTAATTTTCAGTTTGACTTACATGCTGTTGTCATATCATAGAGACCACGGTTTCAGTTTTATGGCGTGGTTTTTCTTGGCTTATTTTAGAATCACAGAAAGAGTAAGCTTGCAAATCTTTTAATAAGGCAATTACATTCAGACAAAGATTAGATCTCGGTGGCACAATAGATTTTTGCTATATTATTCAGTATCTTTTTGATATTCTACTGTCACTAGACAAAGCTGTGAATAGTAATGTGACAAGTCTATTCAGAAGACAACAATGAGGGTTTCCTTAATTGTGTTCGCTTGTATGCCACACAAACCCTCACTTAATTTTTTTTCCTGTTTTGAAAAAGCAGAAAGAAAATACCATTTAGAGTCATCCCCCCCCCAAAAAAAACCCCACAAACCCACTGTTGAATCTATCTTTGCAATCTGCATTTTTTATTTGTAAAATGAAAACGTTGAGCTAGTCAATCATTTAATTTTTTATTTGTTAAAAATATCTCATGATTCAAAATGTCAATCTTAATATAGGAATATATTATTTGGTATGAAAAAGAACAAAAATCTATAATAATCTAAGCAATTGTTTAATGATATGTGCTTTGGGTGATGGGATATGGAGTTGGAAAATCCATATGTGTGTTTCTAATGGTTGTTAATGAAAATAAACTGTGGCAAATATTTGCCTATTTTGGTCATGACTTAACCTTCTCTGATAACTCAAAATTAAAAAAAAATTATAATTAGAAATGTAAGATACATTGTTTATTTGGGAGGAAAAATTTTGTTCATACGATCTAGTACTGTATTAAATTAATACCTAAATTAATTATAAATTAATATTCACAAATTGATTTTTAAAAGTTGAGTATAATGGCATCTATTTTCGTTGTTTCAGATTGAGATTGTATGGTTAAAATTTCATCACATTTGTGGAACATTGTTAGAAGTTAATGAGGTTAAAGGATTTATTACTCTTTATAAGGGCAAAGAGAGATTGTGATCTAGTTTAGAAAATGGTGGGTTCTAATCTAGATTTTCCAAGTAACACTTTTAAGTCTTAGTTTCACTTAATTTTTTTGTATTTATTTCCTCATGAGTAAAACAGAGAAAATGTCTGATGTGAGAAAAGAATAAAAAAGTGATGTGAAAATTTTTGAAAGTGTACAAGGCCACATAAAATTGGGAAAATGTAGAAGATCCAGGAATTTCTGTAATCACAAATTTGTTTGTTTGTTTATTTATTTATTTATGTGTTGAAGAGCTGGGGAGCTGGGGTGTAGGCTAAAGTTGCAGGGGTGTGTGTGAGAGGATTCACCAGAGACAGAATGGGGAGCTGAACAGTTGGAATTACTGAAATGTACTGCTGAGCGGAGAAGTGGTTGAGACTGGAGAGGTCTGCTGTGCCATATGTGGATTAGCTCTCTGGCTGGGGATCAAACACAGGCAGTAGTGTAATCACAAATTTGGGTGCTTCACATCCCCGAAGATGTAAGAGTGTGATTCACACTTAATAGTAATGATTACTCTCAAAAATGTTTCCATGTAGAAATCAACAAATGAATCTAAAAAGAAATGCTATGATGTCTTAGAATTAATCATTAAACAATATGATTGAATGGAACTTTATTTAAAATACCACAATTTGATATTAATATTGGAGATTATTGATAGAGCTAGAGGGTTCTGCTTTCTGAAAATCAGTGCAAGGCATTTTGGTGTTTTTGCACAAAATTTAAAGAGACTGTCTAGAGCAAATAAGTAAGAATGAGCAAACTTTTTCCAGCATATTGAGATGTCTTCACAAGTAGTAGTTTTAAGGATTAGAAAAACTGGGAGCTATTCTTTGGTATTGTTACATAAATCTTTGCGTTTACTAACAGTTTATCACTGAAATGAACATAGACAATAATGGTCAAACCATAAAGCTCTATTTGTATCTGGTATTTCCAAGAACTCTAAAGAAACTACAACAACACTTCATGATTGTTATATGAACAAAATTAATATTCACAATCTTGCCATAAGCTCCAAAATCATTATTGTTAGATTCTTTTTAAAGTTATTTTTCTCCTTCGGTAATGCAATTCAGGTCAGCAAAACCAGTCTTTCACAAGGGATATATTTATTTCGCTGGTGTCTTTAATATAGATTTGTTAAGGATATTAAAATCCTACATAAAAATGTTTGATATTTAGTGTAGAACATCTTAAATGTAATTTTTCAGCATTACGTTTTACCTCTACAGATTCTAATGGATGAATAAATTCTTCATTGACTTTGGCTCAAATGGCAAGGCTATGTGACCCAGGGAATAACCAAATGTTGGCAGAACAAAAGTAAAAAATCAATAGCAATTGATTATTTAAACTCAGAATTTCAGGGTACTCAGGCAGGATTTATTCTAAGCCAAACCCCAGTAGGAGCACTCTTTGAATCTGATTTTTAAACTGTCTCCAATACTTCATCCTATCTAGTTAATTTGCATTCAGAATTGCTATTTTAAATGAGGGCATCTGGTTCATTGATGAATCATATAATTTCTGTGATTTGTTATTTTTGTTCATGTATGTGTAATGTCTATACATACATTTCCTACATTTTTTGTCCTTTTGAATTCTGAACCTCTTCTTCAGATGTTTGTCCTTTATGCTATTTTATTTCAGGAACTGTTAGAAAACCCTTCAGGTCTCCTGTACTCCTGTGGTGTTGTGACATTGAATGGTGGGGGAGGGGTGTAACCATTTGATCTCAGCCAAACCAGGCTGGGACATCATTCAATTGAAAGCCAAGAGGGTCTCAATTGGAAAGCACCATACCATGCTTTTTGTATATTGCACCTGCCTCTTGGTGGTCATGCAAAAGTGGCTGTACTTTTCAGAAAGAGAAAAGCTGGCAGATGTTGGAGGTGATTAGAGGGATGATTAAAAACTGGCACACTCTCTCCTTGAAAGTGTGTCTGTGTTTATTCTACTACACTTAGAACTTGGCAGGTCTTGGAGATCTGGTTACACTGGGAAAACTCTGGCAGGACCATAGTTACTTATAAAGAGTTTCTTATCCCAAGATATAGAGATCAATTGCTAAGCTACTCAATTTGCCAATGAAATAATGTCATAAATTTAATTTTTATTTCAACTGAGCAGAACACACAAATTGTTTTCAAAATTGGTGAATAGTACATATATTAATTCCAAAAACTAGAGATGTTGAGTTCTGTAATACCATTAAGTCGTATATGTATAAATATTTGTATTTTGAGAAGATATTTAATTTTGTGTTTAAAAAACGTGAGAATGAACATGTCCAAATAAAACATTTGGGCTTCTGTAATCATGATTACTCCATTTTAAAAAAGAGGAATCTGCTATTACTATTATATTTAATCACTTACTTGATTATAACAACAAATTGATCATTTTAAGCTCTCTTTTAGCATAGCCATTATAGAACTTTTCAACTAATTTACTCATGAGAGATTTTAAAGAAAATGATAACCCAGCAGTGTACTGGTGCTTCCAAGAACATTTTATACAATGAAATAACTCCCAAAAGTTTACAGGAATGAGTTATCAACAGCTAGTACCAAGGACACAAAGTGTTAGCAATTCTTTGTGTGACTTGTGAATTGCTAGCAAGTAAATTGGAAGTTGATTATTCACTTTGCAAATAGGTAAGAACATTATGATGCCACAGTGGATATTTACAGTAAATAAATATAGAGCTAATGTTAGTATAGATGGGGAAAGTGTTTATAATTCCTTCCAATTTTGAGTCCTTTATTGAACATACTTGATGAGTAGTCATTTTCTGCCACCCCCAACATTCAGCGAAACTCACTGAATTTCTCTGTTAAGTACATATTTCTGAATGACAAACCATGTTGTTTCTCTTGTCTCTACTTCTTTCCTCCACTGCAACTTCCAAAATATTTTTTATCTGAAAAGGACCTTCTTTGTGAAGGACCTTCCCCAATTCATTTAACACGCTGTACTGGTGTTACACATACATGCACACATGCACACATGTGTACACATGCATATACAATCACAGACAAATTGCAGCTCTCACTGTATGATTCTTGGGACTAGAAATTGTAAAATTCACCTATATATTCAATATAGTTTTAGAACCTAGCATATAGTACATTTTCAATGAATGTTTTCTGAATAAACGTATGGGTGAATGAATAAATTTAATTGGCTCAGAAAGAGCAACCATAAAATTATTATTTTTATATTTATAAAAGGGAATTTATTATCTACTAATTGACTTTATATTTATTTTAAAAAATTTTTTAAACATTAAGAAATTTTTTTTGTATATCTTTTTTTAAAGTTAATTTTAAAGTATATATTTTTTACATTGCTCTTCCTTTTTGTACATTGCATGCTTTCTCTTTTCAGGTGTAGTTCCCCCAAAATTCCCATTACCAATTATTCACCCTTGCCATACCATAGCCATATGGTTCCACAGCCATCGCCCCTTGTTTTAGAATACATTCCCTCTCCTGTTTTGATCCCTCTGCTTCCTCCTCCCCTGCAGAGTGTCTCTGATTAATAGTTGCCTGTTAATTTGTTGTTTTTGATTTATTATAATTATTTTTTCCCTGGTTCCTTAATTGTTCCCCCTACATTCCTTCTGTAAGTGAAACCATCTGATAATTTTCTTTTTCCTTCTGGCAGTCATAAAATTATATAAGCAAGAATTGAAAATTAAAGATCTCTCTTGCATTTCCCGGAAGGGGCGGAGCAACATGGCGGCGAGGAGACGCTGCGAGTAAGATCTCCCATTAAAAAAAGTTAATAGGGAGGAAAAGCGGCAGGTCCCAGTGAGAACTGGGACACGGAAGATAAACGGACGACTCCAGCAAACTGCCCGAAGAAGAAAGTTGCCATAAAAGAGGACGAGAAGGGAGGGAAGCGCAGAACCCTGCTCCCCTCCCCCGCCCACAGAGGCGGCACTCTCCGACCGGCAGAGACGAGGGAAACAACAAACCAAAACTCCCAACAAGAAAAACGGATGCAGCAAGCGGGACTGTGAGTGGAAAGGAACTATTTCAGCCACCACACCCCGTGAACGGGAGCTGAGGCGAACCCTGCAGGATCCGCCGCGGAGGTGAGCTCCAGGCGCCATTAAAGAGAGCCCCGCCCCCCAGGAGGAGACCAGCACCAGCACACAGCCCCGGCCGCCCGGTAAGCTTGCGCGAAAGCAGCGCTCGGATTGCAGCTGCCCAGGTCCCCGCGCCTGCGACCTAGGCTTGCGGGGAGACGGCGGAGGCCCTCCCTGAGTGAGCAGGAACAAGGTGCCCAGGCAGGGGAGCGGGATTCAAAAGGCGCCATTCCCGCGCCACTGATCTGGGCTACAGCCCGCGTCCTGGAACTGAGGGCTTTGGAACTGAGACCCGGGCGGAGGCCCTCCCTGAGTGAGCAGGAACAAGGCGCCCAGGCAGGGGAGCGGGATTCAAAAGGCGCCATTCCCGCGCCACTGATCTGGGCTACAGCCCGCGTCCTGGAACTGAGGGCTTTGGAACTGAGACCCGGGCGGAGGCCCTCCCTGAGTGAGCAGGAACAAGGCGCCCAGGCAGGGGAGCGGGATTCAAAAGGCGCCATTCCCGCGCCACTGATCTGGGCTACAGCCCGCGTCCTGGAACTGAGGGCTTTGGAACTGAGACCCGGGGCACGAAATTAGGGGCGTGGGTTCCCCACGACGGTGGGGCATAAGGCAGACACAGCACCCCAAAGCCGTTGAGGTGTACCCTACCATCCCCGCTCTGCTCTCTGTCCCACGGGGTGGAAAATCAGCTCCCCAAGGGCTCTAGGAGAGATCTCTGGTGCCACCTAGCGACTTGACCCCAGCACAGGCTACTGAAGGAGCTAGTGGCCAGCTGGAGAGTTAGCCCACACCGGGCCCCTTCTGAACAAGTAGTCTGAACCCACAGGGAGAGCGAGCACCCACAGCCGGGGCAGACCAGGCGCGCAGAAGAGTGTGCCTGAGACCAGAAGCGCAGGGAGTGTGTCCCACATCACCATTTTAGAACAGGGACATTTCTTCAGTAAAGACTACCTGCAGAAGGCTTCCTCAGGAGCCAGAGGTGAGCGGGGGAAGTTCGCCCACGCCAGACCCCCTCTGGCCTGCAGTCCAAGCCCAGAGGGGAGCAGGAACCCACCGCCGGGGCAGACCAGGCGCACAGGGGAGTGTGTCCCCACATCGGCATTTTAGAACAGGGACCTTTCTCCAGTAAAGGCTGCTTGAAACTGACAGATGACTCCTGGAAGAACCAGAGGGGAACAGAGAAACCCACCCAAGATGCCGGCAAGTCCCAACAACACAGTGTCCCAACGCATACGGCAAATTAGAAAACAGACATTAGGGAGGAGAAGAACCACACGCAACCTAGCAACTCTCCAGAGAAAAAGCACACCACAAAAAGAAAGCCAGCCCCCAGATTGCAACGACAATAACTTGGAAGAATTTCTGAGCCTTCCAGAAAGAGAATTTAAAATTGCCGTGATTAAAAAACTGACAGAAGTCATAAAGGAAAACAATGATAAGGGAAAAATAATCAACGATCAGAAGAATGCAATTGAGTCCCTAGAGAGGGAAAACAATGGTCAGAAGAAAGAAATTGAGTCCCTAAAGAGGGAAGTAAAAGAAATGCAGGAGATCAAAGAATTAATGGAAGAACTAAAGAATTCTGGGAAAAGCAATGAAAGCAGAATAGATGAAATGGAAGAACGAATAAGTAATCTTGAAGACACAGAAATAAAAAGAACCAAAACAGAAAAGGAAAGAGAAGTACGAAGGAAAAAGAACGAAGAAAGACTTCGGGAACTATCTGACTCCATGAGGAAAGGAAATATAAGAGTTATAGGAATACCAGAAGGAGAGGAGAGAGATGTAGGAACAGAGAAAATATTCAAAGAGATAATTGAAGAGAACTTCCCAAATGTGAAGAAGGAGCTGAAAATTGATATACAAGAAGCAAGAAGAACACCAAACTTCCACGACGAAAGGAAAAATACAGCAAGACACATAATAGTAAAGCTCCCAAGAATCCAGGACAAGGAAAAAATAATGAAGCTGGCAAGAGGGAAGAAACAGATAACATTCAAAGGAAAACCAATCAGGCTGACATCAGACTTCTCCGAAGAAACACTACGGGCAAGGAGAGAGTGGAGGGACATAGTCAACAGACTCCAAGAAAACAGATGCCAACCAAGAATACTCTATCCCGCAAAGCTCTCCTTCCTCTTTGAAGAAAGAATATGGACCTTCCCAGACAAACAGAAACTCCGGAATTTCATTGCAACTAAACCCCCACTCCAAAAAATACTACAAGGAGTCCTAAAGCCAGAACCTCAGAGGGACGAATAACAATGAAAGAAGGCCAAAAAAAAAAAAAAAGTTATTAAAAGAATAAATAAATAAAATCAAAGGAAAGACAAACACAATGGCAAATACAGATGTTAACATATCAATATTAACTCTAAATGTAAATGGACTAAACTCTTTAATAAAAAGACACAGAGTTGCAGCCTGGATTAAGAAACAAAACCCAACCTTTTGCTGTCTCCAGGAAACACATTTAGCTACAAAAGATAAAAATAGGCTCAAAGTTAAAGGATGGAAAACAATCCTACAAGCAAATGGACCAAAAAAGAAAGCAGGAACAGCTATATTTATATCAGATAAAACAGATTTCAAACTCAAAAAGATAAAAAGAGACCCCAATGGTCACTACATTATGATCAAGGGGACAATACTTCAAGAAGAAATAACACTCATTAACATATACTCACCAAACGAAGGCGCACCAAAATATATCAGACAACTGTTGTCCTCTCTGAAAACAGACATCAGAGAAAACACATACGTAGTGGGAGACTTCAACACACCACTATCAACAATGGATAGATCAACAAGACAAAAAATAAGTAAAGAAACCAAAGCTCTAAATAAAGACCTAGAGCAATTGGGCTTAACAGACATCTATAGAACACTAAACCCCAAAAAAATGGAGTACACATTTTTCTCAAGCGCACACGGATCATTCTCCAGGATCGATCACATACTGGGGCACAAGACAAACATCAACAGATACACCAAGATTGAAATCATATCAACCATTTTTTCTGACCATGAAGGCATCAAACTAGAAATAAACCATAAAAAGAAGGCAAGGAACTTTCCTACCTCATGGAGATTAAAAACCACACTACTGGAAGACCATTGGACTAATGAGGAGATCAAAGAAGAAATTAAAAAATTTTTTGAATTGAACGACAAGGAGGACACCAATATCCTAAATGTATGGGATGCAGCAAAAGCAGTAATAAGAGGAAAATATATAGCAATAGAAGCTCACATCAAGAAACAAGAAAGAACGCAAAGAAACAACCTAATCTCGAAGCTCAAAGATCTAGAAAAAGAACAACAAAAAAACCCCAAAACCAGTAGAAGAAAAGAAATAATAAAAACCAAAGCAGAAATAAATGAAATTGAAACTAAAAAAACAATCCAAAAGATCAATGAAACCAAGAGCTGGTTCTTTGAAAAAATCAATAAAATAGACAAACCCCTAGCCAGGCTCACAAAGGAAAAAAGGGAGAAAGCACAAATAAACAGGATCATCAATGAAAGAGGAGAAATCACAACGGACACAGCAGAAATCAAAAGAATAATCAGTAACTACTATGAACAGTTATATGGAAACAAGTTTAACAATCTAGAGGAGATGGACAAATTCCTACAACTCTACAATCACCCAAAGCTAGATAAAGAAGAAATAGAACACCTAAACAGACCAATTACAATTAGCGAAATTGAAATGGTAATCAAAAACCTCCCCAAAAACAAAAGCCCAGGACCTGATGGATTTACAAATGAATTCTACCAAACATTCAGAGACAAATTAGTGCCTATCCTTCACAAACTCTTCCAAAAAATTGAGAAGGAAGGGACAATACCAAACACGTTCTATGAAGCCAACATTACACTAATACCAAAACCGAACAAGGACAACACAAAAAAGGAAAACTACAGGCCAATCTCCCTAATGAACACTGATGCAAAAATCCTCAATAAAATTTTAGCTATCAGAATCCAACAATGTATCCATAAGATAATTCACCACGACCAAGTTGGATTCATTCCAGGGGCACAAGGATGGTTTAACATCCGAAAATCAATCAACGTTATCCAACACATCAACAAAAAGAAATATAAAAACCATATGATAATATCAATAGATGCTGAGAAAGCTTTCGACAAAGTGCAACACCCATTCATGATAAAAGCCCTTGAAATTCTTGGGATACAAGGAACGTACCTCAACATCATAAAGGCCATCTATGACAAGCCAACAGCCAGTATCATTCTCAATGGTGAAAAGCTGAAAGCAATTCCATTAAGATCTGGAACAAGACAAGGATGTCCACTCTCACCATTGCTTTTCAATATAATACTGGAAGTCCTAGCCAGGGCAATAAGACAAGAGAAAGACATCCAAGGAATCCAAATAGGAAAAGAAGAAGTCAAACTATCACTATTTGCAGACGATATGATATTATACATAGAGAACCCCAAAAACTCCACAGAAAAGCTAATTCAACTCATCAATCAGTTCAGTAAAGTGGCAGGATACAAAATCAACACGCAAAAGTCAGTAGCCTTCCTATACACAAACAATAAATCTGAAGAAGAAGAAATCAAAAAGACCATCCCTTTTGTTATTGAAACAAAAAAAATCAAATATTTGGGAATAAATCTAACAAAAGAGGTAAAGGACCTATACAAAGAAAACTATAAAACACTGTTAAAAGAAATAGAAGAAGACACAAAGAAATGGAGAGACATCCCCTGCTCATGGATTGGAAGAATAAACATTATTAAAATGGCCATCCTTCCAAAAGCAATATACAGATTCAATGCTATTCCAATCAAAATTTCAATGTCATTCTTCAAAGAAATAGAACAATTATTGATGAAATTCATATGGAATCACAAAAAACCCCGAATAGCCAAAGCTCTCCTGAAAAAAAAAGAAGGGAATGGAGGCATCAGACTCCCAGACTTCAAACTATACTACAAAGCCATAATCATCAAAACCGCATGGTATTGGAACAAGAACAGACATACAGACCAATGGAATCGAATAGAAAATCCAGAAATAAACCCACAGGTTTATGGTCAACTAATCTTTGACAAAGGAGCAAAGACTATGCATTGGAGCAAAGAAAGTTTGTTCAATAAATGGTGCTGGGAAAACTGGGTCGCTACATGCAAAAGAATGAAGCTTGACCACCACCTCACACCATACACAAAAATCAACTCAAAATGGATTAAAGAACTAGACATAAGACCTGAAACCATAAAATATATAGAAGGAAATATAGGCGAAACACTACGTGATTTGCACATCAAAGACATCTTTACAGACACATCACCCAAAGCAGTGATAGTGAAGGCAAAGATAAACAGGTGGGACTATCTCAAATTAAAGAGCTTTTGCACAGCAAAAGAGACAATAACAAAAACAAAGAGAAACCCCACCAACTGGGAGAACATTTTTGCACCCAACACTAATGATAAAGGACTGATCACAAAAATCTGCAAAGAGCTGATGAGTCTCAACAACAACAAAGAAAATAATCCAGTCAAAAAATGGGCAGAAGAGCTTAAAAGAAACTTCTCTGAAGAGGAAATGCAAATGGCCAACAGGCATATGAAAAAATGTTCAACATCACTTGTCATCAGGGAAATGCAAATCAAAACTACCATGAGATACCATCTTACACCAGTGAGAATGGCACATATTAAAAAAACTAGCAACAACAAATGTTGGCGAGGGTGTGGAGAAAAAGGAACTCTTCTGCACTGTTGGTGGGAGTGCAAACTGGTCCAACCACTGTGGAAAGCTGTGTGGAGATTTCTGGACCTACTAAACATAGAGCTTCCATATGACCCAGCAATTCCACTCCTAGGTATTTACCCAAAGGACACAGAAACATCAATTCCTAAGAACACCTGCACCCCTATGTTTATAGCAGCACTGTTTACAATAGCTAAGCTTTGGAAACAACCCAAATGCCCCAAAATAGATGACTGGATCAAGAAGATGTGGTACATATATACCATGGAATATTACTCAGCATTCAAAAAAGATAAACACATGCAATTTGCTGCAACATGGATGGCGCTGGAAGGGATCATGCTCAGCGAAATAAGCCAAAAAGAAAAAGAAAAATACCGGATGGTCTCACTCATAGCAGGAATCTAGAAAACTTAAATAAGGGACCAGGAAAATGAATAACTATAAGAAAGTGAAAATCAAAATCAACAAAAAACTATGAACCAGAGACACTTTTAGGGGGGCGGGGGCGGGAGGGGAGGGATTGGGGTCAGAATGGGGGGCTGCAATTGTATGGGGAATATAACAATAAAATTTATAAAAAAAAAAAATAAATAAATAAATAAATAAATAAATAAAAAATTAAAAAAAAAAGAAAATTAAAGATCTGAGCTCACAAAACAAAACAAAAATAATTATTGATACAAATGAAGAGTTCTCTACACAACCAGACTTCTCTACCTTCCTGGTGAATTTATTTGTTTATTTATTTAAGATTTATTTATTTATGCATATAAGAGCTGGGGTACAGGCCAGAGAGGGTGGGGCGGGGCGGGGGAGAGAATTCACCAGAGACAGAGTGGGGAGCAGAACAGGCAGATCCACTGAAATACACTGCTGAAGGGAACAGCAGGTGAGACAAGAGAGGTCTGCTGCGCCATGTGGGTTAGCTCCCTGGCCGGGGATCAAACCCATGCCACAGTGGCTGGCAATAGCTTGATAGTGCTGACTTTAACCCCTGCGCCACCAGGGGGGCCCAGAGAGGCATTTCTGAAAGTTACTACAGTCATGATCGCTTTTCATGCATTTTTAGTTTTGAGCATTATGTTTTTAAATAGTGATGTAAGTTGGTTAATACTTTCACAAAATGCAGTTCTTGGTTATTTTATAGAATGCAGCATCTCAATTAATGTTACAAAATATAGTCGTAACCATTTAAGAATTTCAAATAAGATTGTGGTAAATTTGCTGCAATTTAGTTTCTTCTTTACACAGCACTAATTTTTAGATCAAGTGTCTATTCTCAGATCTCTAAGAATACATTTGTATACTTATATTGTGTATTAGTATACATTCAAATAATAAATTCCTCCAAGTACCTTAACATAGAGAGAAACGATTATGTGTTGAATGAATCTTCATGTTGTAGTTAAAAGAAAAAACTGTAATAAGATAAATCATCTTTAGAATTTCTTTTTTATGATCTTTTTCTCAAGAGAATATGAATAAAACTGTCTTCAAAACTAAAATGTAAAATTTCAAAAGCAGATTTATGGATAAAATAATTAAATGTTGCAGTTTGGAATTCTAAAAGGTGTAAAGAATAACTAGCAAGATAATGAAAACAAATTTTAACAAAATGGTAAGTCAACAAAAAACTAGTAGGAGATACAGGGTGAGAGAGTTTTAGGGAACATCTAGAAAATAACACACAGACATGAATATATGAAGTTGCTTAGAAGACTGGAAGAGTAGTGCTAGTTGAAAACAAATTTTAAAGTACTGAAAGAAGAACATGTCTAAGAATTATATCAAAGTAGCCTGACTTGAAGGGGTTAGGATAATAAAGGTAAAAAATAGTAGGTAGCTGCAACTAATAACCGACAAAATGTCAGGATGTGGGGCAATTAACCTCTGGAGATAGCTTCCAAGTCAATTAATAGTCTTTGTTTTTTAATACTAAGAAATTCCTTGTCTGATAACTGTATATTGTTATTATTATGAATTTACTTAAGATAGTTTCATAGTACTCAAGAATCCCCTTAGCTCTATAATGAGAAACTAACCAGTTTCTCCTTAAAAATAAGATGTGATATACCTACACAATGGAATACTACTCAGCTACAAAAAAGGATGAAATCTTTCCACTTGTGACAAACATGGATGAAACTGGAGGGAATTATGCTGACCAAAACAAGTCAGAAGAAGAAAGACAACCAGAAGATTTTACTCATATGTGGACTATAAAGAAAAAACAACAATAACAAAGAGACAGATTAAACTAAACCAGACCAAACCCTAGAAATTCTACTGTAAAACTGAGGCAACCAACTGAGCATGTAGGGCGTAGGAAGCAATGTGGGCAGGGAGCCTAATGTTCTATGGTGGAGGACTATCAGCTTTGGTAGTAGGTGTGGTATGGTAAACATACATCTGAAAAGATGTGAACCTATACCCCTAAATCATACATAATGTTGTAAACAAATGTTACCTCAAAAAAAAAAAACCATAAAAAACATAGGTTATAGATGTGTCCTATTAGAAAGCAGGAGAGATCTACTGCTTATAATTCTTGTTTTCACATCTGTTATAGTGCTGTCCTCTATTAAAATAATTTGTACAGTGAGATAGGTTGTTTTATTAGAAGGTTTTGCTAAAATGAAAAATGCAAAAATAATATTTTAAAACTATGCCTCAGATAATTTTTTTTTTTTTAAATTTAATATTTACCTGCTGAGTATCCATTTTTACCAGGCACTGTTGCTGGCATTGGTGATACAGCAGTAGCTTAAACAGAGTTTCTTTTCTCATGGTGCTTCTCATGATGTTCTAATGGGGGAAACAATTCAATAATCAAACAAATATATTTATACTGTATCAGAGTGTGAAAAGCATAATGAAGATAAAGGCAACACAGTATAGGGGTACTACCTGAGGTAGGATAATCAAGGAAAACCTCTTAGATACAGTGAAATTTAAACAAAGATGTGAATGAAACGAGCTAGCTCATTATGTGGTTAATTTGGGGGCAAGCATTCCAACTGATAAAATGCATTAAAAATATTTAAGTCCCATAGTAACCATATGAAGATAAATATATTATATCTGTTATATTCTTTTTTCCCCAATGATTTATTTATTTATGCATACAAGAACTATGGTATAGGTCAGAGCTTTGGTGGGGGGGGGGGCTGAGAGGCTTCACCAGAGACAGAGTGGGGAACAGAACAGGCAGATTGACTGAAATACACTGCTGAGAGGAGCAGCAGGTGAGTCAGGAGAGGTCTGCTGCGCCATGTGGATAGCTCCCTGGCCAGGGATTGAACTCATGCTGCAGTGGATGCAGATAGCTTCATAGGTTGCGTCTTAACCCCTTGCACCACCAGGGAGGCCCATATCGGTTATAGCCTTAATCTTTGGGAAACTAAAGTTGAGAGAAGTCAAATGAGCTGAAGTTGCCTGCTTAGTAAAGAGAGATTTTACACTAAATCTAAGTTAAATATTGTTAGGTATAGTAACATATGTTATCACTGCTTATTAGGCAAGTGACTTTGAAAATTTACTAACCTCCTCTAAGACTCATTTGCCTAATTATTAAAATGTGTACAATAATAGTTGCAACCTCAGAATTGTGAGAATTATACAATGGCTGCATTAAATCATAGCATTATGTTTGGTACATGCACCGAGATCCCTCTAGATCAGGGATCTGCAAACTAAAGCCTTCAGGTCAAATCCTGTCTGCTGTCTGTCTTTGTAGGGCAGGTAAGTTAAGAATGGTCTTATATTTCAAATGGTTGAAAATACCTCAAAGACTATTTTACAAAATTCAAATTTCATTGCTCATAAATAAAGTTTTATTGCAACACAGTCACTCACATTCATGTGTATTTTATCTATAGCTGTTTCATGCTGCAACTGCAAATTTGAAGAGTTAGAATAGAGATAATATGGCCTGCAAATTGAAATTGTATTATTTTATAAAAAATTTGGCTAACCCCTGCTATAAATACAAGTGTTAGGGATTACAATTATTAAGACTCAGGCCAAGGGTCATTCCATATTATTTTTTTCCCTTAACCCTCTTATATTCAATCTATTAACAAATCTTGTCAGGTTCATCGCCAGATAATGCATTGAATCCAGTCATTTCCTCCCCTCTCACCACTACTACTACTTGAGAGATTGAATATACAATTGCCAGACCATATTTAAAAATTGAACTCTGATCCATAACCTGAAGCAATCTGACCATAAAACCAACTCCTTTGTCCACAACAAACTGCCCTAAGCCAGTCTGCCACAGCTCAAACTTGGAATAAGCAAGATTGCTAACTATAGGAGATAAACAATAATGTCTGTAATAGCCTCAATTGGCCAGGACTTCATTGACAACTGAGAACTCCCCTAATTTTTGTTCCTGCTTTCAATTTAAGACTAACCAAAGAAAGTTAAATATGCACCACTTAGAATACATTGAATACTGTTAACTCCCCTGCAGCTTGACATGCCAACAGCCTTCAATCAAGGCATACCTGAAATTTTCCTTTTTTCCCCACCCCTCCTTTGCCCACCTTTGAGTCTGTCAGAGTTAAAATGATGGTGACTGACTTCCCAGCTATAGTGTGCTCTGAAAAATAACCTTTGTTATTGTCAATTGCTTAGTTTTGTTTATTTCCTAAAGTAAGCTGCCATCAGTTTTTTGCATCCGTAATACGTAGAGCGGCCATGAAACAGGACTTCCTGTCCCTGGGTCTTTGGTTTTCCTTCTTTTCCTCTATACTCTGTACCTAGCAGTCCTCAAGAAATGGTAAAACCTCATCAAATGGTAAAGGCTGAGATTAAAACCCTGCCGTTGTATTTAGAATAAAATACAAATACTTACCTAAACTGAAATGCTCTACAATGTGTTTCCCGTCTACTTTAAAATTGTTCATTTCTTGACTTTTCCCCCTTTGTTCACCTTGCTTTAGTTAATGGTCTTAGCTTTGTTCTTCCAACCCATCAGTCTCTGCTCTTGCTAAGACTTGCACTTTTCTCCTACATCTTGCCTGGAGAAGCCCTTGCATTTTCAACCCTGCAAAATCTACCACCCAAAACAAAGTAGTTTCTTCCATTCCAATTCCTTCTCTATTACTGTGCTTTATTTTCCTCAAAACACTCACTGACATCTGAAAGAATCTTTGTTTATTTTCACCTGTTTATTATCAGTTTCTATCTTTCTTTCTTTTTTAAAACCACTTTTGTGCTTAAGGTTGTCAGTGCCAAGAGGAAGTTTCCCCACAGGCCTGACATCACAGATGGCTTTTGTTTTTATAAAGATTTATTTATTTATGCATACAAGAACTAGGGTATAGGCCAGAAGTACAGGGGGTGTGGTGAGAGGATTCAGCAGAGACAGTGGGGAGCACAACAGGCAGATTGAAATACACTGCTGATGGGAGCAGTGGGCAAGACAGGAGAGGTCTGCTGTGTCATGTGGGTCAGCTCCCTGGCCAGGGATTGAACTCATGTTGCAGTAGCTGTGGATAGCTTCATAGTGCTGCTCCTTAACCCCTTGTACCACCAGGGAGGGTCCCTATCAGTTTCTTTAAAACTTGACAAAATACCAGAGTAGAAATTCTATCTGACATCTTGTCAGTTATAGTTATAGCATAAAGAATATATTTTTCTTCTAGCCACGTCTCTTGTCTTATTTCTCAATTTCCAATTTACTGTAAATGGGAGAAGAGATGGTGTTGATATGCTTCACTCAAAATCTCCAGCAACATGTATAGATTTGTTTTTCCTTGAACATGGGACTATATAACTTGCTTGACCTTTTTATCTTCATGTTACCTGTTTGTACATATCAGTTCCCTATACTTTTAATAACTCAAATATATATCATTTGTTTATTACCTTTGGTATGGATATTTTTAATACTTTTTATTACAGAGATACAATATTTTATTTTTTGTACAAATATATCTGCAGAATAGTATTAAATGTGAATGTTGTCTCAAAGATTTTGCTTGTTTTTAACTTTGATATTGCCAAATTGCTTTTTAAAGAATGATACACAATTCTGTGCTTCTTAATTGCACAGGTTTATTTTATCCATGTCTTAGCTAACACTGAATATTGTCAAATTTTTTATTCAGGTGATATGTAAAACATGCTACTACAGTACTATTTTAATCTTTTCGTTCAATATATAAAGGTGAATGCATTTATTCATGTTTTCATTTTGTATACCTTTTTCTGTAAATGACTTTTTGAAAAAAGGAAATATTTTTATTGATTTTTATGACTGAAAAATTTATGATTAAAATATCCTGACAGCATTCATTTTTCTTGTATATGTTGTATATATTTCCCATTTGTCTGTCACTTCGCTCTTCAACTTTGTTTCTGGTATCTTGTAGTCAAATCTATCAATGTTTCTCTTTGTGACTCTTAGATTTTGTGTCTTGTCAATAAAGAACCACCAAATTATAAAGATACTTCAAATGGTTTGTTCTAAAGAGTAGTTATATATATGTTTAATATTCAAATTGTTCATCTACAGTTTTTTCTAACTGTAAATTATCTAAATTAAAATTTCACTTAATAGATAGCTATCTAAGCATTATTTACAGAGTTGTCATTTTCCAACTCTGATTTGAAATGTTAATTATACCTATATTAAATAACCATATATGATCATGGTTATTTCTTAGTTTTGGGGTTTTTTTTGAAGCAAATTTGAAGAATGGGGTATATAAAAATTGAAAGATAGGATATATTATATATACACACACACGCATATATATATAGAGACACACATATATGAAAATATATATAAAGTGCTCAATTTTTAAGCAAACTGCTTGATAAATTTTACAAAGTAAACACATCACATACTAACCACTAGTGTGGTTCAGAAATAAAAATTATCACTGTTTCAGAAACCTCTATTTTCTAATCTAATCTTCAAATATTGACAACACTATCTTTAAAAAAATTATCATTCCTTTTGCTTTTATCTATTAGGAAAGTCTCCATAAATGTTTAAAAGCAAGACCTAAGGGCCTCCCCTTGTGGAGCAGTGGTTGAGCGCTGGGCTGCGAAGCTGCCCGCATCCTCTGCAGCACCGTTTTCCTCCCTGGCCACCGGCGAGGGTCCCACATGGTGCGACAGACCTCTCCTGCTGCCCGCTGCTCCCCTCAGCTGTGTGTTTCGTCAGTCTGCCTGTTCTGCTCCCCGCTCTGGCTCTGGTGAATTCTCTCACCCTCCCACGCTTCTGACTATACCCAGTGCTTGTATAAATAAATAAATAAATCTTAAAAAAAAAAAAAAAAGCAAGACCTCATTGTCATTCCCGCTTTAAATAGGGAATGTTGTTGATCTTTTATTATTAAATATCAGGCTTGCTAATGGTCTTAGTAGATTCTCCCCAATAGAGTACAACTGATTTTTCTACTTTATCTTCAAGTTTATGAAGATTTGAAAAGACATGCATGCCCACCTTCTCAAGAGGGAGTGCAGCACCTACTGTGCCAAGGTCTTCAGTAAGACAGATGGCTGACCTTTCCAGGTAATTCCTGTATAAACTGCTTTCACTCCAAATCCAGAAAGCCAGATGCTAAACAGCCTGAGTGTTCTCCCCATCCATAAGTTTGACTTTCATGCTTCGGTCAGACTCTGGTAAGGCATCTCTTAAAGACAGGAATATGTTCTGAAAAAATACATTGTTAGGGCCTCCCTGGTGGCGCAAGGGGTTAAGAGGCAACCTATAAAGCTATTCGTAACCACTGCAGCAGGAGCTCAATCCCCTGCCAGGGAGCAACCCACATGGTGCAGCAGACCTCTCCTGACTTGCCTGCAGCTCCCCTCAGCAGTGTATTTCATCAGTCTGCCTGTTCTGTTCCCCACTCTGTTTCTGGTGAATCCTCTCACCACGCCCCCTCCCCAACTCTGTACCTGTAGCCTGTATCTCAGTTCTTGTATGCAGAAATAAAATAAATCTTTAAAAAAATGCATTGTTAGGTGATTTTGTCATGGTGTCAAAGTCCTAGAGCATAATTACACAAATCTAGATAGTAGAGCCTACTTCACACCCAAACTATATGGTACAGGCTACATATGTTCCTTCCTAGACCAGAAATGTATGACTGTATAAGGAGTGAGATGAAGATTTAAAATGGAGAAGATGTAGGGACAGGTTTAAGGCTCCTCCCTGGAGCCACCTACATATTCTCTGGGCCAGCAGTGCCACGCTTTGGTCGTCCTCCTTGTGACTTGTTGGGAGAATTAGTGTCCATCTCTGCCAAAAAGGGGGAGATGTTTCTCCTCTGCCTCTCTCCAACTAAAGTATATTTCCTAAGCTGTACTATGTGACACAAATTGTGGAATTCACGGTGAGTTTTGTGGTTATGGATGGTGCTTCAGATTGTATCCACCAGGTGGGGAAAGTATATAAAATGTTTTAGCATGTATCAAACCAGTCTGTTAATGATTTGAATTATATTAATAGATATTTTACCGCAGACCCTTTTTGATGTGATAAACTCTAACATGATACAATTCTGAGCCTGATTTTTCAATGTTTGTTTATCATTATGAAATCTATATTCATGAATAAATATGTCTATAGTTTCTTTGAAAACAGTGATTTTGACATAGTGTTTGGTAAGTATTTTGCTTTTTTCCCTGTGCTCTGAATAAGTTTAATAACATAGACGTCATCTGTTCTTTCTAAATTTAGTAGAACTGATAGATAAAATTGGGTCTTGTGCATTTTGGGGGAGGGCTAGATGTTGACCATGCTTTCAGTATATTTTTTCATTATTGTTTAATTTAGGTTTCCTATCTTTTCCTTAACTCAAATTTTGCAGTGTAAGCCTTTCTCAGGAATTTTATATAATTATTCATTTTCTCCAATTCCCTCCATCACCAACCTATTAGAATCAATCTTTATGTCACTGTCTTTAAAACATATCTCTCAATGTTCTTTTTCTTGAGCTGAACTTTATTTATTTATTTATTTTAAAGATTTGTTTATTTATGCATACAAGAACTGGGGTCAGGCCAGAGGTGTGGGAGTGAGGGATTTACCAGAGACAGAGTGGGGAACAAAACAGGCAGATGGATTGAAATACACTGCTGAGAGGAGCAGTGGGCAAGATAGGAGAGGTCTGCTGAGCCATGTGGGTAGCTCCCTGGCTGGCCCGAGGTCCAACTTGTGCTGCAGAGGCTGCCGACAGCTTCACAATGCTGTGCTTAACCCCTTGCGCCATCAGGGAGGCCCTTCACTTTATTTTTTAAGAAATATTTTCTGAGGTTTTGGTTCCTTATGAGCTAGTTTTAAAATTCTTCATGCTTTTTTCCATATTTAACTCACTATTTAAAAAATTATCTTTAGAAATACCAGCTACTTATAAGTTGATTATGTTATTGTGATTTGACTTCTTACAGTTAAGGCTTAGTTTACCAATTTTCACTCTTTGCTTGTCAGTTAATAACATACACTTAAGTCTATGTGTTTTTTGGTATTGTTGAGGGCTTTGCTCATTATCCAGAATTTGTCAGTGATATCTTAATAGTTCTTAATTTATTTAATTTTGTCTTTAACATAAGTTTTTTAGGAGGATATTTTATATTTACTTTTCTCAGTGTATATGGAAAATTCTGCCTTCTTCTACAAGCTGAATTGCATTAAGTTTTATGGATATATTATAAGTTATTAATGAGAATTTTTGCTCTTGCAAAGAGTGCTACAAAATCAACCTCTATTGTGTATGTGTATTTCTTAAGGACAGCATTTTAGGATTGGAATTATACTACTATAACATATATCTTAAATTAGATCGGTAATGTCCAATTGGACTCTAAAACAATTTCTATACATAAATGTATACGAAATATATTTTCCATTATCTTCAACATCAACAGGTGTTGGTGATCATATCTATCTGCGTCAGCCTGATTGTGATTGGCACAATAATGTGGCTATGGGCTTTGATAGGGGAGCTTGTCTTCATTGTTCTATCTAGGTTGGCTCAATATAATTAAATAAATTCTTAGAAGTGGAAGAAGTAGTCAGCAGAGGCCCCTATGCAGAGAAATGTAACTGTGGGCTTAACTTACTATTGCTGGTTTTAAAGATGGAAGTAGGAAACTGAGCCAGGGAATGTGCTAGCTTCTAGAAACTGGTAATGGCTCTCAGTTTACAGCCAGTAAGTAAACCAGGACCTTAATCTTATCACAACAACAACAAAAAGCCTGAATTCTGCAAACAACCTAAATAAATAGGAAAAATGCTTCTCTAGAGCCTCTGTCACCTTGATCTTTAACTGTATTAGACTTTTGATCTATAGAAACTGTAACGTAATACATTCGTGTTGTTTTTAGCTATTAAGTTGTGATAACCTGTAATAGCAGAAACAGAAAACCACACACTGATGCTTGACTTTCTTTTCCAGATAATAATGTAGAACATTTATTTAGGATGTGTAGTGTTAATTAATTGTGATTAGCAAATGTAGCCTAAATTGTTATTTTTGAACTTTGTCAAAATTTCCTCTGAGGCCTACTGTGCCAGTGTGAGTTGTCTCCTGATCAGACCCTGATTGACACCTTATTATATCTAAATGTTCCATTTAAAAAAGCATATTCATTATTTGTTGGGTACAAAATGCTATATTGCCATGTAAATTTATTAAAGTAAAGCAGTATTCAAATCCTTTAGGTCCCTAATTTTTTTCTACCAATTGATCTCTTGAATTCTGAAAGATGTTCAAAGTTCTTTAACCATAATTTCATTTTGATAATTTTTCATTGCATTTTTTCTTTCTTTTTTTAAAAAGATTTTATTTATTTTTGTGTTGAAGAACTGGGGTGTAGGCCAGAGGTGTGGGGGTTGAGAGGATTCACCAGAGACAGAGTAGGGAGCAGAATAGGCAGATTTTACTGAAATACACTGCTAAGGGGAGCAGTTGGTGAAACAGTAGAAGTCTGCTGAGCCATATGTGTGTTAGCTCCCTGGCTGGGATCAAACTCAGGCCATCAAGAGCAGAGACTCAATCCGTAGATCCCCAGGGAGGCCACATTGCATTTTTTAAAATTTAAATGATGAAAGATTTGATGCTCAGGAATTTCAGTGAATAAAAATGAATATCTTCGAGTTGTCAGTTGATGTTATGAACTAGAACATTACTAATATTTTGCAATACCTCTGTGACTTCCTCTATCTTATTGCCTGTTTCCTTAAGAACTAACCACCATTATGAATTTAGTGTTTATCATTTTTTTGTTTTAAAAAATATTTGTATGTACTTATATATGTGTATTAATATTCCTAAGCAAAATATTATTTACCTTGGAACTCTATAGTTAAGTTATAGTTTTATACTTTCTTGTAGTGTTTTATTGTATATAGGTGTGTTCAGCTCAATTCACTGTTGTAAAATTGTGTGTTGTGTGAACACAGTGTGATTTATTCATTCTCCTGTTAGGGGACATTTGGATTGTTTCAAGTTATGCTGTTACAAAGAGCATTTTTATGAGTATCCTTGTACTTTTATGAGTATCCTTGTTCAATTCACTGTTGTGCGTCTTAACCCCTTGCACCACCAGGGAGGACCACATTTTAGAACTTTTAATTCTTAAGTTTTCCAAATTTCTAGAAAAAATTTGCTAGTGTTTGAAATTGCATTGAATTAATGGATAATTTTGAAGTGAGTAAGTGTCTTTATGACAGTGAGTCATCCTATTCTAAAATATGATATCACCTTTATTTAGGTCAGCTTTAATGTCTTTCAACAAATTACATAATTTTTTACATTTAGGAAATATACATTTTGGTAAATGTACTTGTAGGTTTTTTTTTTTTTTACAATTTAAAATAGCATAATTTATAATTTTGATCTTCTGTTGGTCAAAATTGATTTTAAAATATATATCCTATATCTAGCTGCCATGTTCAACTCTGATTATTTCTAATACAAATGTCAGTAAAATCTAATTTCTAAAAATGTAGAGAATCATATCTTCTTTAAAAAAAGATTTTATTTATTTTTGCCCTAGAACTGGGGTGTAGGCCAGAGGTAACGGGGTGAGGGGATTCACCAGAGAGACTGGGGAGCAGAACAGGCAGATTTACTGAAGTACCCAAGTACACTGCTAAGGGGAACAGCAGGCCAGACAGGAGGGATCTCTTGTGCTATATGTGGGTCAGTTCCCTGGGTAGGGCTGGAACTCAGGCTGCAGTGGTGAGAGCGCTGGGACTTACCCCTAGGCCCCCAGGGAGGCTCCATATCAACTCTGAATCATGATAACATTTAATTTCTTTCCCACCCTTATGCCACTTTCCCCCTTTTTCTTGCCATCTGTACTGGATGTAGATCGGTTGAGCTGAAAGAATAATGGTACAAGATTCTTGTTTTTAAAAGAAATGCTTCAACAATTCACTATTATGATTGATAACTGCTCTAGGTATTTGGTAGATAATCTTTATTCGGCCCACATTTTCTCCTGATTTTCACTGCTTTTGGTCATGGAGTGGTTTTGGATTGCTAAGGAATACTCATTTTGGGCTAGCACATTTTCTTTTGCAATTTTTGTGTTAACTTCGAGGTGTTTTGTTTCTTAGCTCTGTTATATTTTTGTCCAACATTCATTCACATGCAAAACACATACACACACACACACAATTTCCCCGCCCCCAACACACACAAACAGAAGCATGCACGCACATGCACACGCGAACACCTCTACGCTTGCTGGGGGCACAAACCTGCACAGGTGCAGCCAACCTATTGATAAGTCTGAGAGGGGGTGGGGGAGTGAATGGAGCATGCGCAGGCCTCAAATCTCTAGCTCTGCAGAACCTGCAGGGCCCAGGACAGTGGTGCAGCTTTCTGGCACAAAACTTTGGGGCGGATCTCCATCAAGGTTCAAGGCCGCCGTAACCTGAACATGACATTCCATTCTCAAATCAGAAGATAAGGCATGTTCGGCTGACCGAGGACCTGTGTGGTAGCTTGGCTGATAAGACTGGATGCTGTTTGCTCTGGTGTCTTTCTGCTCTTCTTGTAAATGTGAGTACAGCTGCTTCCATAGACCACTTGCCTCTTCTTTGCAAACCACAAACTCAGTCACCCTCACCTGCCTAGTGCCCCAGATAGTGAAGGGATGAGACACTGCAGCTCTGCGCTAGCCGAAGGCGCACAGATGTCTAAGATCAGTAAGGAATTGGCAGAACTCTAGGTCCCAGAAAATAGGTTCGCTGCGTCTCCGACGCTGGTCCACAGGGCTCCTGTATTTTACTAGCACACATCAACCTTACAAAAGCAACTTCTCGGCGCCTGCAAAGCTAGACCCTGTTGAACCCAATGGAAAACCTGGCCTTTTAATAGCTTAAAAAAAATTTACATAGGAACTCCCTGGTGCTGCAGGGGTTCAAGCCTCAGCACTCTGTAGCTATCACCAGCCACTGAGGCATGAGTTCGATCCCCAGGCAGGGAGCTAACCCACATGGTGCAGCAGACCTCTCCTGGCTGGCCCACTGCTTCCCTCAGCAGTGTATTTCAGGGGATCTGTCTATCTGCACCTCACTCTGTCTCTGGTGAATCCTCTCACCTCCCCCCCCCCACCTCTGGCCCATGCCCCCAGTTCTTATGCATAAATAAGATAAAACTTTTTAAAGAATTACATAATTTTCTATATTTAGGAAGTAATACTTTTCGGTAAATTTACTTATTGGTGTTTTATTTTTATTGCAAGTTATAATAGCGGAGGACTGCTATTTTAGGACTGATCTTCGGGCCTTGGGCTGGCCAAGCTGGACACTGCTCTGAGTAGGTGAGGAACCTCAGTTAAATTGGTGTTTTTCTAGCAGTGGGGAGCAATAAGGCCTACATGTTCGTGCATACCCCGTCATACAAAACTACAAGAAAGCCCGGCTGTGGGGTGGCTACAATTTGTCTAAGTGTCTTGCAGTATTTGCTTTCCACAGCAGCTTGAGGGCTTTACTCAGTCTTTCTCACGCAGCCTATCTGTCTGTAGCCCCAGAAGGCGGAGCTGGCTTCTTCACTCACATCCCTGCATCAGGAAATAGTCTCTCTTTTGGACACCTGGTGGGATGCCCTGGGATAAGGATTTGGTCTCTTCTGGGTGGGTAGAGTGTAGGGTTTCTCAGGAAGGCAAACTGGGTGTAGCTGGAGCCCCCAGGGTGTGCTGTGTGAATTGGGTTGGGGGTGGGGAGAGTGACTGTGGGGCCTGATAGAGGGGCAGGGAGGGGATGTGCTAGGATACACAGAGCAACAAGGGCATCTGGGTGAATGGCAGAATCAGGCTTGAGGGGCTTCAGCTGGGACCATACATCCCAGGAAGAGCTCCATCTCATGGGATCTTGGAAGTTCTTTGGGGCCCGGTAGGAGAATCCTGGGATGAGAAACAGAAATGTCTTAGTGCTGTGGCATCCAAAGTCTCCCCTCCCAGACTTTTTTTTTTTTTTAAAGATCTATCCATTTATGCATACAAGAACTGGGATACAGGGCAGAGGCGCGGGGGTGAGAAGACCCACCAGAGGCAGAGTGGGGAACAGAAGAGGCAGATCGACCGAAACATACTGCTGAGGTGAGCAGCGAGCTAGTCAGGAGAGGTCTGCTGCACCATGTGCGTTGCTCCCTGGCCAGCTGGGGATCTAACTCGTGCTGCAGTGGCTGCAGATAGCTTCATAGGCTGTGTCCCAACCAGGGAGGCCCCCCCCCCCCAGACTTCTTTTTAAGGAGTTTGGCTCTCACTCCACCTGCCACACTATACCTAATGCTTCTGAGCTCCATCCCTATAGAGGCAGGATGGCACAGAACAGGTTTCTATGACCCTATGCAGATGGGTGAAGGAGAGTCCTGGAGCCCTCGGTGGCTTTTTCAGGCTTTTATTGCGTTTACCAGGTACACACACGGCAGGGGTACACATTCGCCAGCCCCAGGAGAATTTTCACTCTTCCTGGGCTCTCCGGAGTTCACATGGTTCTTCTTCCCTGTTGGTCCTGCTCTCTCCCTTGTTCCCCTTCTGGCCTCTCTTTTGCTCTGCTGGCGCCCCCATGATGCTGCTCTTATAAGCCCAGTCTCTCAGCCCAGGTGTACCCACCCACGTAAGCCCACACCCTACTCCAGGTGCCTGCCATCAGGCATGCAATCAGGACCACTGGGATCCATCATTAATCCTAATGGTGGGAGGGCAGAAAAGCCTGAACATTTACCCTACACCCCCCAACCCTCACTTCATTTGCAGATTACCCTAGTGTGTGGGGAACAAGCTCAGGCCCATATACTGTGCAGGAGAGTGAGCTATGCTTAGTTGGGCTCCCAGACTACAGTTTTCCATGAGCAGCGATGCAGGCTTCTGGCTTGGAACCCTGGCTTCCAATCAGGTGTCTGCCAGCGTCCAACGCCTCCACTACCTGAATGCATATTATACTTTAAAAAATAAGTTTCCTGAAATAGAATTAATTCAGTGTTTTTTACTACAATAGTTGTACACTCATCATGACTATCTAATTCCAGAACTGTTTTCAGATTTTATCACCCCTGTCCCCCAAGTCCCTTATATATTGGCAGTTACTTTTCATTCCTCTCTCTGCTCATCCTCTGGCAAAAACTAATCTACCTTTTGTCTTGATGTATTTGTTGACTTCGGAATTTCATATAAAAAGAATCATGGAATAGGTAATCTTTTATATTTGGCTTCTCATACTTCGCATAAAGTGTTCAAGGTTCATCCAGTATTTGTATTTCATTCTATTTTATGGTTGAATGATATGAATATATCACATCTACATATCTGTTCATCAGTTGATAAACTTTGAGTTGTTTCCACCTTTTGACCATTATGAATAATGCTGTAGCTTTTCATATACAAGTTTTTTTGACATATATTTTTTATTCTCTTGGGAATATACATTCCTAGCAATTGTTGATTCATACGGTAACTCTGTTCAACTTTTTGAGAAAGTATCGAGCTGTTTTATAAAGTGTCTGTAACTTTTTGCATTTTCACTAGGTATGTGTGAGGCTTCTGATTTCTCATTCTTGGCCAGCACGTGTTATGCTTCATCTTGAAGATAGCCATCCTAGTGGGTGTGACGTACCTCTAAATGGCTTTAATTTGCACTTATCTGATAATTTTATTATCTTTTCATGGTGCCTGTTTGCCATTTATATATCTTCTTTGAAGAAATGTCTATTTAGATCATTGCTCATTTTCTTTTCTCTTTTTAAAAAAGTAACATTGGGGCCTCCCCGGTGGCGCAGCGGTTGGGCGCTGGGTTGCGAAGCTGCCCGTGGCCTCTGCAGCGCCGGTTCGATCCCCGGCTGCTCCCCCGCCACCGGAGGAGGGTCCCACGTGGCGCGCAGACCTCTCCTGCCGCCCGCTGCTCCCCTCAGCAGTGTACTTCGGTCCTTCTGCCTGTTCTGCTCCCCGCTCTGGCTCTGGTGAATTCTCTCACCCTCCCGCGTTTCTGACTCTACCCAGTGCTTGTATAAACAAAACAAACAAATAAATAAATAAAACATGCCTCTATAAAAAAGTAACATTGGGTTATCATATTATATAGGTGTCAGGTATACAGACTTACAGATCAACATCTTTATATGCTACCTTGTGCTTGCCATCAGAAGTTTAGTTTCCATCCATTACCATACAGTTAACCCCCTGTAGAGGCAGGAGTGGGCACAGGGCAGGTTTGCTATGATCCCAGCAGTCAGGGGGGTATGGGAGGAGTCAGAGTCCTGGAGTGTAGGGTAAAGAAAATATCAGGCTTTTCTGCCCTTCTGCCATCAGGATAGATGATGGATCCTTGTCCTGAATGCATACCTGATGGTGGGCACCTGGAATAGGGTGTGGGCGGATGTAGATAGGATTCACCTGGGCTAAGACTGTGCATTTTAAGGGCGGCGTCACAGGGACGCCAGTGGAAGCAGCAGCAGTAGAAGCTGAAAGAGAAGCCGAAAGAGAAGACGAGAAGCAGCAGAACGAACTCTAGAGAGCCCAGATAGAGTGAAGACTTGCTGGAGGCCTGCCAGCCTCCCAGCCCCCCAGCCAGCACCCCTGACTGCCATATGCCTGGTGAACCCCAATAAAAAAACCTGCAAAACTACTGAGGACTTTGACTCCTCCTTTACCCGGTCTGCATGGGATCAGAAAACCTGCACTGTGGTCCAGTCCTGCCTTTACATGGAGCCTTCAGTGGCTTTTCAGGCTTTTATTGGGATTTACCAGGTACACAGCAGGCAGCGGGGCTGGGAGGCTGGCAGCCCCCAGCAAGTCTTCACTCTATCTGGGCTCTCCGGCCTTCTCTCTGCTTCTCGGCTTCTCTTTCAGCATCTTCTGCTCTTCTCGGCTTCTGCTGGCGTCCCGGTGACGCTGCCCTTAAAAAGCCCAGTCTTAGCCCAGGTGAATCCCATCTACCTATGCCCACACCCTACTCCAGGTGCCCGCCATCAGGCATGCATTCGGGACCCCAGGGTGCCGTCATCTGTCCTAATGGCCGGAGGGCAGAAAAGCCTGATACTTTTTACCTTACCCTATACCCCCTTTATGCAATTTACCCCTTAATGCCCCTTCCCTTCTGGTTACCACTATTTTGTTCTTACAGTCTAAGAGTTTGTTTTTGTTCATTCATTTGATTGTTTATCTACCACATATGAGTGAAGTTATGTGGTATCTGTTTTTGTCTCAATTCACTTAAATACTCTCTCTGGCATCATCCATGTAGTACAAATGAAAGAGTACATTTTTAAAAAATCTACTCAGTAGTATTCGATTGTGTATATACACCACATCTTCTTTATCCACTCATCTATTGAAGGACAGATTTTTATTTTCATGACTATTGTGAATAATGCTACTATGAACATGGGATGCATATATCTCTAGATTAATGTTTTCATGTTATTCAAACAAATACTCAGCAGTGGAATAGCTGGATGCTGTTATTTCTATTCATTTTTTGAGGAATCCCAATACTGTTTTCCATTTTGTCTGCACCAATTTACATTCCCACCAGCAGTGTATGAGGGTTCCCTTTACTCCACATCCTTGCCAATGCTTGTTTCTTGTCTTGGATAATAGCCATTCTCACAGGTGTGAGGTGATAGCTTATTGTGGTTTTAATTTGCATTTCCCTAACAATAAGAAATGTTGAACATCTTTTCATGTGCCTGTTGGCCATCTGTGGTCTTCTTTGGGGAAGTGTCTATTCAGATCCTCTGCCCATTTTTTTTTCTCAATTATTAAATGTTTAAAGTATATTTCTAAAAAAGAATGAGACAACTCAGTCAGTTACTGCTGATCTCTATAGCAGAGCTACCCAAAGACAGGCAGCACTGATTCTGCCTGCCCCCACCGCCCCGGCAATAATTAGGGGTGGAAAAAATACAACTTGTTTCTGAATGAAAACCACAATGTTTCACGGCTAACATGGTACTGCTAGATTAATTCCAATAGAAAAAAAATTAAAACTTTCCAGAGATATTAAATCATTAATCTGGAATATATTCTGAACACAAAGCAACACAGAACGGCTAGAAAAAAAAAGAAAAAAATTCCCATCTTCTGTCATAGTAGGTCTGAAAGGAATGTAGTATGGGGAAGTACTACAAGTACCCTAGTTCTTGTTTTGGTATGGACAGTCATGGCCCCTTGATCCAGCCCCACTGTAAATGGCCATGACTGGCCATTCTCTCTGGATTAACTCAGATGTTTCACCTTCTTGAGAGCAGAATTTGGTATCATGCAATTTATGCATTGCATATTTTATGTCTTCTTTTCTGATACACTCGACTGTCCCTACTCTATCCTTCTGCACATTTACTTAACAGACCCCAGCTTTTTTGCAAATTATCCTCAGGTCTTACCAGCTGCCTGATGAAACAGAAATCAGACTTCTGGTAGGAGGTTGGTTGCTCCCAGTAGGGGCCACCCATCCTGATTTCCCTGTCTCCTGGGGAACTCCACATGAAGTGGACACTGGACATAATCATAGCCATAATCATAACCATTCCTTCCATAAATTGCATCCTCTCAGCATGTGGGTATCCTTGAAGTACATGGAGGGGAAGGGCATGAGGCCATGGCAGCTCTTGCGCTCAAGCTCTCCTAGAGGCCAGGAGATTTGTAGAACAAGTCCTCCTGGTCCTTCTTTTACACATAGATGGGAAGTTTCCCCACAGAGATGTGCATGCCCTGGTTTCCTTGCAGCCAGGTAGTCTGCTTTCCTGACTGTACTACCTGATTCTTTGGGCCCCCAGAAACCTCAACCCCAGTCCCCTGCAGTGTCCCTGAGGGTTTGTGATGTTCTGCACTGCGAGAACTCAGGGCAAGCAATTTTTTAATCAGCTTGGTTTTTTTCAGTTTTATTAATTCTTTATAAATTTTATATATTAACCTCTTGTCCGGTATGTGATTGATAAGTATCTTTTCCATTCAGTAGGTTACCTTTGTTTTAACTATGGTTTCTTTTGCTGTACAGAGGCTTTTTTATTTGATATTATCTTTTTTTAAAGATTTATTTATGTATACAAGAACTGGGGTGTAGGCCAAAGGTGAGGGGGTTGAGAGGAATTACCAGAGACAGAGTGGGGAGCAGAACAGGCAGATATGCTGAAATATACTGTTGAGGGGAGCAATGGGTGAGTCAGGAGAGGTCTGCTGTGCCATGTGGGTTAGTTCCCTGGCTGGGAATCCAACTCTTTTTTTTTTTTTTTTTTAAGATTTATTTATTTATTTATACAAGCACTGGGTACAGTCAGAAGCGCGGGAGGGTGAGAGAATTCACCAGAGCCAGAGTGAACAGAAACAGGCAGACTGATGAAATACACTGCTGAGGGGAGCAGCGGGCACCAGGAAAGGTCTGCTGTGCCAATTGGGACCGTCGCCCAGCGCCCAGGGATCGAACCAGCACTGCAGAGGCTGTGGGCAGCTTTGCAGCCCAGTGCTCAACCACTGTGCCACCAGGGGAGGCCCGATCCAACTCTTTTTGCAGTGGCTGGTGATGATAGCTTGATAGTGCTGAGACTTTAACCCCTGAGACACTAGGGAGGCCCTGATATCTTATTTTTTATTTTTGTTTTCCTAGCTGATAGATATTCACAGAGACATCATGAAGGCCACAAAGACTACTAAGGCCATATAGTTTTAGGTCTTACAGTGAAGTCTTTAGTCCATTTTGAATTAAAGTTGCCCATTTATGGGTGGGGTATTTGTCTTTTTTTATTGAGTCTTAAATATTTCTAAAAATATATTTTAGATACAAATCTCTTATATATATGATCTGCAAGTATTTTTTCTCATTCTCTTAATTTTATTGAGGTGATCTTTAGAGTATGAATAATACTCATGAAGTCCACTCACCTGTTTTTCTTAGGTTGCTTGTGCTTTGTTATCAGAATTAACTGCTGATCAAAGATTTATTCCTATGTTTTCTTCTAAGAGTTTTATAGTTTTAGTTTTTAAATTTAGGTCCGTGGTCTTACATTAAGCTAATTTTTTCTAAATGGTGGGAGATTAGGATATTTCCTAATAATTTTCTTTGGATATAGCTTTAAAAAAATTCCTTTAATGTAATTATAATAACTGATTTAAAGTCTGTGTTCAGTAAATACACAATCTCGGTTTTCCAGAGACACTGTCTACTGACTGCTTCCTCCTCTCCCCCCCACATACTGTTTCTTTTTCTTTGAGTATTTTTATATATAATTGTTGTTGAAAAGTGGACATATATTATGGTGATTTTGGATATTACCGCCCTCCCCACCCCCAGAGTTTGTTATTTTTTATTGCTGTTTTGCCATTTGTTCATGACTTCCTGAAATAACTAAATAAATAAAGTTTGTGTTCTTTGTTGTGTCTGACCACTGGTGTTTTCCCTTAATTAGCTTAGTGCTCAATTCAAGTTAGAGAGATTTCTAGTGTGGGTAAGTCTCACAGACATTACTGAGGAACTGTATGTGTTGGGGTATGTCTTGATTATTATAACAGGCAGCTTGTAACTCTGCCTTAGCTTTAATTTTCTACTTGCTCAGAGCCTCAAGGTCAACCAGAGGTGAAGATGAGTATGTTCTTAGGTCTACCTCAGTATATGCACATCCCTATGCATCTATGTGGTCTTCTAGATTCCAGTCATCTATCAGAGCTTCTCAAAGCTGTCTTGGACACTTCATTTTCCTTTGAATTATTTATTTATTTATTTATTTTTGGTCATGCCTTTCTTAGCTTTAACTGAAAACAATGCCTCAGGCAGCTGCTTCATGAAGCAACTGCCACATTATGGGGGATTAATATTGTGTAATTTTTGACAAGTGAGGGTTTAGAGCTATGTGCACATGTGACCTCTGCATTCAGGTAAAATAAAGACAAACCTTGAGAAAGGTGCTTTTCAGAGAGTTGCAAGACAGGTCAAATTGTGACATTCTCTGGGACATGGCTTTTGGGGCAGTTCCAAACCCATTCTACCATGTATAGTGGTTGTTCAGCTCAAAGGTACTATTATTGGGACTCTGTTGGCTTACAAGGCTACTGCAAGGCTAGGAAGAGGAGATATGATTAGAGCAAGTTAAAATATCACAAAACTGGGGCCTCCCTGGTGGCGCAAGGGGTTAAGACTCAACCTGTGAAGCCATCGGCAGCCACTGCAGTGCCAGTTCAATCCCTGGCCAGAAAGCTACCCACATGGCACAGCAGACCTCTCCTGGCTTGCCTGCTGCTCCCCTCAGCAGTGTACTTTGATCAATCTGCCTGTTCTGTTACCCACTCTGTGTCCGGTGAATTTTCTCACCCCCCACACCTCTGGCCTGTACCCTAGTTCTTGTATACCTAAATAATTCTGTAAAAAAAAATCATAAAACTTGCTGTTCTTACCATATTTTAACTGTTTATTTTGAATAAGCTCTCATTTGGGTTGTTGACAGTCTTGTTAATTTCAGAGTTCTGAAAAAAGTTGATTTTGGAAGTTTTTGTCAGTGTTCTTTCTAATTGCCTTTATAGAGGCAGATTTTCAGGCCTCCTAACTGCAGTTTTGGAAGTACTCTGATGTAGTGAATATTGATCTATTTTGTAATTTTTTTTTTGGTTATACTCTTAATTTAAAAAACAATTTAAGATACATCGTAATACAGAGATTGCTATAAATAAACATGAAAGACAACAATATAAGCTTTTTATCATTGTTGTGCTCTTTTGGAATCTATAAATAATATAAAATTGTCTTGGTTTGATTGTCTTTCTGTACTAAGGAGTTTTCTATCTTCACAAGACTTGAAATAATTGGCAACCTAGATTTGTGGCTAAGAGTACAAGCTTTGTTTACTGAAAAACATAGGTTTAATTTTTGTTTCTTATAAGCATATGACTTTACACATATTTTAATGTCACTGACTTTTAGTTTTTTCATTTATAAAATAGAAGTATAATATATACCTCATAGGGTTATGTTGAATATTGAATGACACAATGTATGTAAAGCTCTTTCCTTGATGAATGGTACCTATTATTATTTAAAATTGAAGCTGGTGGTTTAGATATAATTTCAGTTGTGAAAATTAGCAGGTGGGATGGTTTATTCATTGTCAGAAATTTAACATCCTCCCACTTCTTTCATTTGGTTACTCTGAAATTCTCCATACTAATTTTTCTCTGCTGTGTGTTTTTTTTTTTTTGGTATTATTTATTTATATATTTCAGTTCTAAAGCGCAGTAAAGAGTTCTTCCTCTAATAGTGTGTCCCCCCAAATGTATTGATCTGCTTTCTTCTGATGTCCATGAAACCAAAGAGGGGTTACTTTGTACCCAGAGTGAGCAGTTGGTCGTGCAATACTTGACTTGATATTTCATATAATATAATAATTTTTAGTATATCACTAGTGACTAGCGTGCCAATGGTAAACATATCTATTTTGCAGAATATACCTACCTCCTCTAAGTAAGTATACATAGCCACCTATTGCTTAACAATTTTTGGTCAATAATAGCCAGTATATATGTAAGTCCCCAAATTCCTATCACTTAGTGACACCATAGCCATGGTAATATCATAGTGTTTTATACCAAACAGCAGCCTTATAAATCTCTGATTACCATGTCTTTTGGCATCCTTGTTTTATCTGGTGATTGATTTCATCTCATGTTGTATTGCTCATCATGACTCCTCAGTGTGCAAAATCTGTTAATTTTTCCAGTAAGAGCCCATGTTGAGGGCCTCCCTGGTGGCGCAGCAGTTGAGTGCCGGGCTGCGAAGCTGCCCGCAGCCTCTGCAGCACCAGTTTGATCCCCGGCTGCCGGCGAGGGTCCCACATGGCGTGCAGACCTCTCCTGCCCCGCCTGCTGCTCCCCTCAGCAGTGTACTTTGTCAGTCTGCCTGTTCTGCTCCCTGCTCTGGCTCTGGTGGGTTCTCTCACCCTCCCACACTTCTGATGTTACCCAGTGCTTGTATAAATAAATAAATCTTTTAAAAAAAAAAGAGCCCATGTTGAGCAATTGATCTGAAAATGAAATTAAAAGTAATTGAGAACTATGAAAGTTGAACCATAGTTATTGCTTACCAGTTGGCATGTCCCATTCCACTACACCTCTGCTCTTGAAGAAAGGCAAAGCCTTGAAAGCTGTTATAGGACCTGCTTTATTGAATGCAACAAGAAAAAAAAATTGAGAAGAACCCATATCCATCATGGAGAAACTACTAATGACCTGGATCAAGGGCCAGAAATGGAAATGTGTGTCCCTCTCAGCACCATGACAGTCATGACCAAAGCACAAAGTTTGTTTGAAATGTTGAAAGAAAAGACTGGCCCCATCTATGATGTTGCATTTACTGCAACCTCTTGATGGTTTTACCAATGCAAGAATCATCGTTCATTATACAATGTGAGTATAAATGGTGAGTCTGGGAGTGCTGCTATAAAGGCAGCTGGAAAAATTTGGAAACTCTGGACAAACTGACTGTGAAGGGAAGTTACCTACTTGCCAGAGCATATCTTCACCATGGATGAAGTGTCCTTGTTCTGGAACTGGATGCCTAAAAGGACTTTCATCCTTAAGGAGGTCAAGTTCTGCCAGGTTTCAAAGATTTTAATTTTAAGGATAGGATATCAGTCATGCCTTAGGCAGTGTTGCAGACTACAAATTAAAATATTTTGTGACCTGGTGCAGTGAGAAGCACACACTGTTGGATTTTGGTGACGATTATCTATGTTATCCAGAGGGGTGGTTTGCTCATTCAATCCAGTGGTCATCTTGAGAAATTAGTGTGTGTGTGTGTGTGTGTGTGTGTGCTTGCACACACATATGTGTTTTTCTGTTACCTTCCACCCCGGTTAGTTAGAGATTTAAGGACATTTTCTAGCATATTTTATGGGTGATTTTGAAAAGTTTTGTGAAATCCAAATATTACTTTTTTTTTTCTTCTCAAGGCTGGAAGTAATTAGAGTGTGAGCTCAGAGTATGTGTAGAAAAAAGGGTAACTGGATAGTAGCAATGCAAACATAGTAGGTGAGTGTTCCCACAGTCATATGCATCATTTGGCTACACTTTTTTTAAAAAAATATGTGAAGTAGGTCTAGAATTATTTGACAGGTGACATCTATAGTGATTTCTCTAGGATGCAAAAGGATTTTGTCCCCAGATAAATATTGGAGGAAGGCTAATGCATATAGTGGGTCTGTAGCCATCCAGACCTAGTGATGACAAGTTCTTCAGACATTAACTTTACCCCAGTCCTGAGGAATAGTCTTTGCTTCTCCCTTGCACCCAGATCAGGACTTTTTTTTGCTTATGGAGGTTAAGTATTTTTCCATAGGTCATGTAACTCGTACTGAACCACAGTACCAATGTAGGTCTACCAAATACCATTCATTTTCAGTATATTATCCTGAAAGAAGTATAAATGCTTAGATTAAGGAGGTATTTTAGCATTTTTATACAGTGTAAAATGTTAAAAAGAACATTCAGGTAATTTCAGCATCATGGTAGGTGGTTCAAGAATGGCGGCAGCAATATCTTTTCTAGATGTTGATATGTAAGGAAATAAAAACTAGACAATGTTCCCTCATCCATCTTTCTTCAAACCTTCCCACTTAAAGAATTTAATATTTCATTTGGTTGAAAACAAAGCATAAAATCTAAATATATGTTCTCTTCTGCTATGTAGAATGGCAGTGTGTACAAAGACCCTGTTGACATCCAACTTAGTCATTTCTTCATTAGTACATTTAATTTTCAATATTTCATATTACATTTCTTTTATGGATTCAGAGTTCTATTTAGAGTAATCAGTGACTCTGAAATTATCTTCTTGTGTCTTATAATATCTCTGGCCCATTTAGATTCACTTTCTCTTATGTTCTGTGTCTTGGGAAACTGACCCTTCTCAAGTACATCAGCATAATCTCCTGTTCTCTGTCTTCTTTTTGGGGGGATTCCCAGTGGCAGTCACCATCACAAGATTGGGAGGCTGAAGGAGAATAAAATTTGGGTAATTTTTCTTTATGATTCATTTCCTGCCATGTCTCCATAAGGTTCTCCTGTAGTTATATTACTGCATACAAGTTTGAGTGACTTCTTCCTCATTTTAATTCAGAACTAGGTACACTAGCAACTGTGGCTTTCTGATTTCCCTTACAGCTGCCTACAATTTTATAAATCGTCCCTTTTACTGTGAAGTCTGTTTCCTGCCAGGAACCTAACTGACACACAGCTAAATACTGAGTAATGTACTAGCCTCCTTACTCCAGAAAGTATAGAGGGTGATTCTTAACTTAGGGGAGAGACATTACTAACAAGCAAAAACCAAAAAGAAGACACCAGAACATGTAATGAAATACATAAATACAAATAAATATAACCAAGTGTCCCTGTAATGAGGTGGACATGGAAAAGAGAAACTGGAGTTACTGAGGTTTACTAAGTCTTCAAAAATATAAATTTGGGTAGAATATACTGATATTTAAAAATATGCCATCAGTTTAAATTATAAGAATTTTTGTACTCCAGGTATAAGACATTTTCTGATATGAAAGACAGAATTGGATCATCTTCAATAAAGCACATAGCAAGTGATTTCAGAATATGATAGATGGGAACAGCTCTCTCCATAAGAAGTTGAATGGTATAGTACTTATGGAATTTGCCATTTGGGTGCCTTTATGGAATCTGACTTTTCAGTGGTAGACTATTTGAAAGTTAACCACTGGGTAATAGAAGTTTAATGGAAATTGGTCTTTGGGTTGTACAGTTCTCAGGGAATTTGATTGGGAGTGGTACAGTCTTATCTGATTTGACCTGTAAAGTCATTGGGTGAATGTTCAGTGGTATAGGTACTATAATATTCAGCAAAGTCACCATTCATATCTGATAAAGTACTTCAACACAGAGTTCATAAAGAACTTTATAAAGAATATTATAAGCGGGGCCTCCCTGGTGGTGCAGGCAGTTGAGCGTCTCACTGTGGGGCTGTCCACAGCCTCTGCAGCGCGGGTTTGATCCAGGCAAGCAAGAATCCCACATGGCGCAGCAGACCTCTCCTGTCTTGTCCGCTGCTCCCCTTAGCAGTGTATTTCTTCAGTCTTCCTGTTCTGTTCCCCACTCTGTCTCTGGTGAATCCTATCACCCTCCCGCGCATCTGGCCTGTACCCTGGTTCTTGTATAAAAATAAATAAATCTTAAAAAAAAAGAATATTATCAGGAATAATGATGTGAAGGCACTATTCAATATTAAAATGGACAAAAGTTTTTAATAGACATTTTACCAATTAGGAACAGGAAAAGATTCTCAACATTAAAACAGTATAGAAAACTAAGTTAAAATCATATTGTGATACCACTATGTACCTGGTATAATAGGCAAAATAAATCTACCTTATGATCCAGCTATTCCACTCTTAGGCATCTACCTGAATAATGAAAAAACACAAATTCAAAGAAATATGTGCACTCCCACATTCATTGCAGCCCTGCTTGCAATAGCCAAATTATGGAAACAACCTAAGTGCTCAAAGACAGTTGAGTGAATAAAGAAGTATGTGTGTATATACACAAAGGAATACTACTCAGCTATGTAAAGAGATAAACTCTTGCCATTTGCAATAGCATGGATGGAGCTGGAGAGGATTATGCTAAGCAAAATATGTCAGAAGGAGAAAGACAAATACCATACAGTGTCACTTACATGTAGGACATAGATTAAACCAAATCAGTGACAAACCCAGAGATCTGACTGCAGAACTGAGGCCACCAGGCAGAGAGGCAGATGAAGAAGTGAAAACAAAGTGGGGAGTGGGCACTATTAGACTCTGGGGAAGGACTAGGTCTGTGGGTGCTTTGGTGGTGGGTGAGGTGTAGTAGCATACACCTAAAAGTTCCTCTAAATTATATATGGCATTGTAAACTAATGTTGCCTCAATTAAAGATAAGAAATTGACAATGTCATGATGGGTAGTGGTGCAACTCTTAGGTGTTGATGAGAATATAGAATGATATATATATATATATGTGTGTGTGTGTGTGTGTGTGTGTGTGTGTAGCCATTTTAGAAAATAGCATTGGCAGTTTTTTATAGTAATAAGCACACATCAAATGATTAAGCAGTTCCACCATAAATATTTAGCCAAGTACACACACAGGTCTACATAAAGGTCTGTATTCAGATGTTCATAGATGTTTTATCATTAATAACCAAAAACTGAAAACAAGTCTAACATTCATCATATGATGAATGGATGAATTGTGTTATATTTATGCAATGGAATGCTATATAGCAATAAAAGGGAATGAACAACATGGTTGAATTTCACTCAGTATTATATGAAGTAAATGAAGTTAGAGACAAAATTCTATGTATTCCAGAATTTCATTTATCTATTTATATTACATTCTAGAAAAGTAATCCTGTAGGTACAGAAAATAAATCAGTTCTTACCAGGGACTGGGGGTTGGTTGTGGGTGATTGATACTGAAGGGGAATTAAAGAAACTTTCTAGATCATGAAAATGTTCTGATTCTTGATTGTGGTGCTGTTTGCATGAATGTACACATTTGTCACACTCATTAAACAGCATTTAATAGAGTGAGTTTTGTTGTATATAAATATACATCAATTAAGCTGACTTTTAAAAAATAAAGATTTCAGTAAGGTCTACTTCTTAATAATAGGTGGATATATAATTGCGCCCTGAAGTTGTTTATCTTGATATTGGGCATATTTTAGTATAATTCACCTTATTTTGAATTTTCCTTATTTGGAAAAGTAGAGTGAACTAATATATTTTATTTCTTTGATAAAATCTTATATTTCTTGGGCCTCCCCAGTCGTGCAGTGGGTTGAGCACAGGCTGTGAAGGTGTCTGCAGCCTCTGCAGTGCGAGTTAAATTCCTGGCCAGCCAGGGAGATACCCACATGGCGTGGCAGACCTCTCCTGTCTCACCTGCTGCTACCCTCAGCAGTGTCTTTGGTCTGTCTGCCTGCTTTGCTCCCCGCTCTGTCTCTGGTGAGCCCTCTCACCTCCCACACCTCTGGCCTGTACCCCAGTTCTTGTATAAATAAAAATAAATCTTAAAAAAACTTATTTTTCTTTATTTGCTCTTATGCAACAGAAATACTCGTGCATATTATGAATGATGCATAAGGGTGAAGTATTTGAGAAATTCTAAGAGACGAGGAAAGACTAGAGTTAAGGGTACTTGAAAATGATAATTTCCAATTAAGGAAAATAAGCAATTCGATGAGCTACCTCCAACAAAACCCAGTTTGATGTCAATCTAAACCAATCAGACTAAGGAGTTCCTTTTGGAGTTACCTGGAAGAGCTCTGGAAGTAACCTGACTTTTTGCCAGATTAGATTTGTACTTGCATTCAGTATATAATTCAGAAATAAATAGGATTATTTTTTGTGGGGGGAAGACAATTCATACTAAATTACCAAGTAAGTCCTCCAAAGGAGATTATAACAATGGAAAATTGTTAAAAAAAAAAAAACCCTCATGATTTAAAAACAGTAAAGTTTTGCTCATTCCTGAACTCTTATGATAAGACACCCTCCTTTATTACTATTTAAAATCAGTTCTGCATAGCTATTTTTATATTTTGAATTTAAAGTCCATTTTAAAATGATCATTTGCTTTTTCAGTTTTCTGATTTGGTATTTATTGTGTACATTTGTTGCATTTAATTTATTGTCTTCTTGACTGTTTATTTTGTGGTTAGCAATTTACAGCATGGAATGCTTTTTAAAAAGCAATCTAAACATTGCTTTAGATTGCTGTTCGACCTCATTTTTTAGAAAAATTGATTTATTCCATTTAAACATTCCATAGACTCTGCACTGTCTCTGTGGTGGCAATACAAAAAATAGGTTCTTAAATTTTATGTGCATAAAGGAAAATTGTCCCCCCCTTTAGAAGGCACCTGTCTTCTCACTTGAGTACTTGGTTATTAGCTAAAAAATTCCCTCAGTCAAGTGTGGTAGATTTTCTGCTTTACAAATGCCAGCATTATTATAGAAGTGCTAAGAATTAGTGTTTCATATGCAAATTAAGATCACATTTTATGAAAGAGAAATGAATTAAAGACGAACTTAAGACATAAAACAAAAACTCTCATAAAAACATAAGGAAATAGCCCCTTGACATTGGTCTTGTCAATAGCATTTTTGGATATGATACCCAAAGCACAAACAATGAAAACAAAAATAAACCAGTGAGACTAAATCAAACCAAATACTTCTGCACAGAGTATAAAGAATGAAGAGGCAACTTATAGGATGGGGAAAAATGTTCATAAACCATGTATCAGATAAGGGGTTAATATCCATATAATATACAAAGAAGTCCTATGACTTAATAGCAAAAAAAAAAAAAAAAAAAAGCAACCAAAAATTGTGATTAAAAAATGGGCAGAGGAACTGAATCGACATTTTTCTGAAGAAGATATACAAATGACTGACAGGTATGTAAAAATGAACTCAGCATTAGTAATCATTAGGGAAATTGAAGGCACAAGGAGATATCACTTCATAACAGTTTGAATGGGTATTATCAAAAGGACAAGAAATAAATGTTGGTAAGGATGTGGAGAAAGAAACCCCAGCACATTATTGGTTTTAATATTAAATTGGTATAACTGCTATGGAAAACATTATGGAGATAATGCAAAAATTAAAAAATAAAACTATCATGTGACCCATTAATCCTACTTCTGGGTGTATATTCAATAGAAATGAAATCACTATCATGAAGAGATCTCCACCTGCATGTTAATTGCAGTATATTCACAACAGCCAAGACATTGGAACAATCTACGTGTGTATCAGTGGATGCATGTGTAAAGGAAATGTGACACACACACACATATATCTCAACCATAAAAAAGAAATATTGCCATTTGTGTCTACAAAATGGACCTCGAGGACATTATTCTAAGTAAAATAAATCAAAGAAAAATAAATACATTATCTCACTTTTAAGTGGAACCTGAAAAAAAAACACCAAAGCACAGAAACAGAGAATAGAATTGTATTTGCCAATACTAGAGGATAGTGGAAATGGGGAAATGTTGGTCAAAGGATACAAACTTCCGGTTTTTAGTGGGGAACTAATGTAAAGTATGTGGCTGTAATTAGTTAATAGAAACATTCAATATACTTCAAAAGTTGCTAAGAGATCTTTATGGTGCTCACTAAATATAAAAAATTTATAATCGAAGTGATGAATTTGTTAATCTTATAATAACCATTCTGCAGTATACACATCAACTCATGTTGTATACCATCAACTTACACCATGTTACATCTGAGTAAAGACAGGAATAAAAAGAAAGCTATTGAAGTAACGCAGATTTATGTTCATTTTTTTAATTTACTCTCTTTTATACCCATGGATGGAATAAAGTGAGTTTGTAGATTTCTCAGCTTTTGATTAGTCACAAAGTTTATTCTGAATTAAAATAAGATTTTCCTGTTGGCAGTCTCTGGGCAAAAAGATGTTGAAGTGGTGTTTATTTCCAGTTTTTATATTTTCTTCTCAGATGCCTCCAACCCTCAGAGGCCTCCAACAACAAAAAACATGTTTTTATGTTTGTGTGAATGGGACAATTATAAATATATATATTGCTGTAACGATGCCCATTTAAACCAATCCAAAGTGTGTTTTACAGCTTATGATAGTTACAGGAGTGCAGAGAAGGACCTGCAAGTATTACTGAATTTGGTTCTGTACTTAGACCAAACATCTCTCTAAAAAATAATTTATTCAACTTTTGTTTGGGTTGATTCTAGTAACCCAGAAACAGTGATTAATCAGTAAGTTTTTGACATTATCTGACACCATCAATTAGCTTATATAAAGAAAAACTGAATTTAATATCGCTGAGAAGTGGGTGTATTAAATGCCATAGATTTTTTAGATGATTCATCTAAATGAAAATGGGTGAAATCCTGCTGACAGAATCCAAGAGGAACTTGGCAGTGAGTACAGACTTTGAAAAGATAGGATCTTTGCAGATTTTATTTAAGGGTGTTTCCCTCCCTTTCTGCTTTCTCTAGTGATGAAACAATTGTTACTGGAGATAATTACAACTGATACCTGGATTACCTAAATGAACCTTCCAGTTTGTGTCTCTCTGATTACATACAGGGTTAGATTTACTTGAAGAATAAAACAAGTTAAATTAATTATATTTTTGGCTTTTTGGAAGAATTTGAATATATCCATTCATTATTTACTTATTAGGCATTTACTACATATTTTACCTTTCTTCATAGAGTTAATAATTTAATAGTCACAGTAATATATATGTAAATATAGCCATAAGGGAGAAAATGAATTCACTCAAAGAGGCATATCTAAATTTCTTATACAGATCAGAAAGAAGCATACTTTTCAGGATGAAAGAGCAGGGAAGACTTTCTGTAAGAAGTGGCATTTGAACTATTCATAGGGATGTAGAAATGCATTCAAAGACAGGGAAATGCATTTGAGTTAGAGGGAAAAGATATGTATGGAGAATTAGGAATAACTTATCTTGTCTCAAAACAGTAATAAAATGGTGGAACTAAAGTGAGATACTCATGATGTATTGAGATTCTGGATACATGACAGTCTAAGGAATTTATTCCACAGGCAGTTGAGAATTCAGTTGATGATGATGCAGCCATTGGAGAATTCTGTGTTCTGCAGAGAATTCCAATTGTCTTGTGAGAAGTGTTAAGTATCACTGAACAGAATTTATTCTTTTTTTTTTTCTATTCTTTTCCTCTTCTGATAGATTATCTATTGTAACAAAAGTAAGCTTTCTAAGATTTCAAAATTATATGTAATGACAACTCAAATCAAGTCAACATAACAATATAGTGAACTTCCATTGTGTTTGTGACACACTGTACCAGATTTGAGATTTTGCTTTTCAAATCTTTCTACCAAAATATTCCAAATGCAGAGTGTGAAACCTCTTATTCTTAGGGTTTCTAAGAAAGCAACCCCATACAACGAACCAGCACATTTCTTCATATTTTTTCAAAGTGCACATGAATTTTTGCATTTTAAACAGTATAAACACCTTCAAGAATTCTTACTAGTACTAAAAATAAGAAATGCTTAAATGGTCTCCCAAAAAGTCTGAGTAATAGTGACGAGAAAGGTGAACAATGTCTGTGTCATGGTTTTGTGTATATACTGCAAACTACCTATCATTTTTAGGTTCATTTTATCCAATTTGGGGCACGTACAATGAAAATGTATGTGCCTTTAAGAACTTTGCAGACTTGTGTAGGAGAAGAAACAATAGGATTTTGAAGAAGGTAGTACTGTTTGATGCTTTAAATCTAATGTGGTTGTATGTATTAAAATTTCTATTCAGTCACTGGAGGTATATGCTTAGGCAGTGGTCAAGTGAAACCTCGCCAGGAAGAGAGAAAAAAGTATCACTTCAGCATTATGTTTGATCAATATGATATAGTGCTATACTTTACATTTTAAAAGAAAATTGATTTTATTAATATTCCTTAATATAAATATGTTGAAAATTAAAGAATTTTTCAAAAGGGTAAAGGATTTACATTTATAATCAGTTTAGTGACAAATATTTTAAAGTTTGGTTTATAGACATAAACGTAGAGGCATTTTCACCTTATTCTTTTTCTTAATGGATGTTTGATTTTGCCCTTCCTGTCATCAGTATTTTCTTGATGTTCAAATAATGTTTCTTGAAATGTTTATGATAAATGGAAGTTGGAATTGACTTTTAGTTAAGACAATTTACTCCACTGATTTAAAAATTTATATTTTAAGAGTGGTGCCTTTTTGTACTACTCATTATTGTCTTTAAAATTGTGATTCTGGGTTGAATATCTTTTTTTGCCATTTATTGCTTTCAATTCCCTTTTCATATGCAAAGATGTGCATTTTTGTGTGGTTTTGGTTTTGTGGGGAAAAACTATCAACTGTGATAGTCTAACCAACAAAACTCTTCAAAAAGAGATTGTTGTTAGTGTCATCATTTAGTTTTATTTATATTTGTAGGAATGTCTTTGCTCTAGGACACATATAGAGGAGAAATGCAAACTATGATACTGGAGTTGATTTATGCTACCACATATCAGGGGACAGTGTTGTGGTGTCCATAGCAAGTGTTTCTCCAAAAACTCAAATCCTTGCCTTCTGTCCATTGCTGAGAGTTGACAGGCTAGCTTACGGTCTCTGCATATTTTCTTCCTTTTTACCTATATTTTAAGATTCAATCTTGTATCTCTGGAATCCTGATGTAATTTCTTCCATACTTGTTAATATACATTTTCTTTTGTGCATCCATATTCATATGGCTGAATCTCATGCTGCACAAAAGAAGAGCAATCATAAAAATTCATAAATATAAAATTGCGTGTCCTTCATCCTTTCCAGAAGGGATTCTAGAATTCCCATAGAGTATTATTGTTTTTATTTTTTGGAAAATTCGTCACCCTGATATGTACAGTCTACCTTGATTGCCTGTGAGTTTCAAAAATAAAAATCAATTTACCTTCCATTTCCTACATATAAAATTTTATTGAACGCACTTTCTGCAATTATCCCTCTCTCGACTGTGTAACTTTGAGCCCAACTCGGTTGAAGTATTATAAATTTTCACACTCTGTCTCTCTCTAAATATCAATGTGAAAGTAAAATATAAAAAAAAGAGAGAAATCACATAGTAAGAATGCAGTGTTCATTTAATTTCTATAAAAGTAACATTGGCTTATAACATTATATAGACTTCAGGTATACAACATAATATTTTAACATCTGCATATACTACATTATTATGACCACTGAAAGTCTAGTGTCCCTCCACCACCAAACAATTGACCCTCTTTTGTCAATTACGACCTCTCAACCTTCTTTTCCTCCAATAACCAACATTTTGTTATAATGTAAGCTTGCTCATTTGTTTTGTTTATCTTCCACCTTTATGTGACATCACATACCACTTGTCTTTTTCTGTCTGATTTACTGCATGTATTATGTTGCAAATGACAATCTTTCTTTTTTTTAAAAAAAAGTTCTTGTATCACATCTTCTTTATTCAATCATCTGTTAATGGGGACTTCTGTTTCCAAACATTGGCTACTGAAAATTATACTGCAGTGAAAATAGTTGCTTCTATTTTTCCAGATTAGTGTTTTCATAATCTTTTTTTTTTTAAGATTTTTAAAAAATTTTATTTATACAAGCGCTGGGTACAGTCAGAAGCGCGGGAGGGTGAGAGAATTCACCAGAGCCAGAGCTGGGAGCAGAACAGGCAGACTGATGAAGTACACTGCTGAAGGGAGCAGCGGGTGGCAGGAGAGGTCTGTGCGCCATGCGGGACCCTCCTCCGGTGGCCGGGGAGCACCTGGGGATCAAACCAGCGCAGCGAAGGCTCGGGCAGCTTCGCAACCCAGCGCTCAACCGCTGCACCACCGGGGAGGCCCTGTTTGTTGTTTTTTGATAATAGTCATTCTCACAACTCTGAGATGATATCTTATTGTGGTTTTGATTTATATTTCCTTAATAAGAAATGACAGTGAAATTTTTTTTCATATGCCTGTTGTCCATCTGTATGTCTTCTATGGAGAAATGTCTACTCAGATTCTTTACCCATTTGTTATTGGGTTGTTTGTTGTCATATTGTTGAGTTTTATGAGTTCTTTATGTATTTCGAAAATTAACCTCTTGTCAGATATATTGTTCGTGAATATCTTCTATTCAGTATGTTGCCATTTTATTTTGATGGTGATTTCTTTTGCTGTTCAGAAACATTACAGTTGGATGTAGTCCCACATTTAAACTTTTCCTCCCCATTAGGGACAAATCTAAGATATCACTAAGGCTGGTGTTGAAGAATTTTTTTTACAGGTAACAGCATAAAATTTACACAGCTGGATTTGAGCCCTGCTCCTTAACCAGTGACTATGATCAAATCGTATGGCCTGTTTATACCAGCTATGATTAAGATTGAGATAGTATATGCAAAATATCTGATTCTCTGTGGTAATTTTCATTAGAGTTTATGGATATAAATATATTAAAAAATCTACAAAGTGCTTTATATGGATTCGCCTTCTTCTGAAAACTTTTCTTGTTAACCCATCTCCGATTCATGTGGAAGCCCATCATTCACCAAGAGCTATAATGTCCTTTCCCTTGGTTTATTTTGATACTGCAGTTCCTCGTTACTCCTCTCCTTTCCCCCCACTGTTGCACTCTGGTGGAGCCCTTTGAGTTACTGATTGAGCATTTAGACTTTCCTTCCATGCAGTCATGTATTTTTAATTTTGTATCTTGTCTGCCTAACCAACACCTAGCACAGTGACTTGCTTACCATGTCTAGATCCCTAGTATATGTTGACATGGGAAATGAGTGGCATTTACATTTTGACTCAGATATACTGACACTTGGTGATGTGCATGGAATGAGCTTTCACATTAGACATAAGGGCTTGAGTTGTGGCTGTGTCATTGGCCATCTCCGGGGACTGGCTGAATAGTCTCAGATTTTTCTTTTTAACTTTGGAGGATGCAAATTGGATTGTTGTTGGTAAAAATCATTAAAGAACTGCCATGGGACAGAGCATTTTTCGTACCTATGCTAGCTTGGTTCCTTTCTCTTGCTTATTGTCCCAGATTAGAAGATCTTTCTTTTTATATTATATTTTAATTATCTTCCATGGTAGCACAACCCTGTCACTTGCCTCAGTTTTCCCTACCCACACAAATGTCAGAGCTTCATATGGTTTAAAAATAGAGATGTTTCTGCTGTTTATTTTTGTGCTTGGATCTTTTGGGGGCAAGTGGGTGGTTACACTGACTCCCAACTTGTCACATTTTAAGGAAGTCCTAGTAAATGTGTAAAATCATAAGATAAAACTTTTATCTGCCTGACATAGACACCATTGTTTGCCTACCAGCATTCATTATCACCCTTTCTTACAATGGTACCCTCACATTTTCATGTCATGTCATTGTGTCATCCAGGTGCTTTAGATGTAGGTGACCACACCCTGACTCAAGGGGTAAATGCTCATTGGTCCTAGTTTGTTAATTTACTCATTCTTCACAGATACTGTTCAGGAATATAGGCTTAAACCAGGCTTCCAAAGTCAGTGTCTCATTCGTGAAATTCATGGAACCCAATCCAATTTGTGTCAAAGAAGTACAAGGTAACAGGGCTTTTGGAGATTCAAGTAATGAAGTTTTCTGACTCAGAAGGGATCAGAAGAGGTCTCTTTTCCTTTACATTTTAGAATGTGTAGCCGTGAAGCTGGGAACTGCCACAGTGATTTTTTTCTGGCATGAAGGAAATTATGTTGAACATGAAATCAATTCGTAGGAAGAGTAAAGACTATCCTACAGAAGTAGGACTGAAATACCAGATTAATCCTATCCTGAGGACTAATTTTGGTTTTGATTTGCATTTACAAACCTTATCGTTTAAAGCAGTTTGATTAAGGCTTTATGTTACATGCATCGGAAAGCAACTTAAAGGTATATATATATACATCATTTAAACAATTGATATTTTCCTGTGGGGTGAAAATGTGACTCCAACCTGTACTGTTCAGTAGGACTTTCTGTGATGATGGAAATGTCCGATGCAAGTGCTGCTCAATAAGGTAACTGTGGCTGTTAAGAAATTTAGATGTGACCAGCGCAATAGTATTGGTTTTTAATTAGTTTGAATTTAAATAGCTTTTTGTGGCTACTAACTACATTAATAGATGGTACAGCTATAGGCTGATCACCCTTTAGATGTGTGGGATTGCTCTGTAACATCTCACCAAAGTTTCTGTCTCCAAAGGATCACTAATTCTGAATTCCATTTTGAGTTTTATTAAATTTAAAACAAAGTAAAGCTGTGATTTGATTACACTGACATTTTAGCGGCGTGTGTGTGTGTGTGTTTTCATGTTTTGCTTGCTCAAATCTGTATTTTATGTAATAAGGGTTAGAAGCAGCAGCAGCATGTGTCTACAAGGCCAAGCACAACAACCACCCTGAAAAAAATAGAGCAATATGTGGAATGTGTAGCTACATCTGAGTGTGAAAAGGAGAAATATTGGGGATGTTTCTTTCAGTAACTCTAGACAATATAGTTTCTTAAAGAATAACAAAGGTAGTAACAACTTTCTACTAAGGGAACACTAATTTAAGACATTTATCATCTTTTTGACTCTAATCAAGAGACTTCGAATAACATTAAAATTTTACAGTCTTTATCAGGAGAAAAACAAATCAACAGATGCTTGCTTTTCCTAAATTAAATACCTTTATGCTGTATGAAGTAAGTAAAGTTTTTGATGATGAGTCTTACTGCATTTTGATTTATTCTTTCTGGATGGCTCTTTCCCCTTCAATTTTTCTCATTTTTTCTCTTTTCTAGCCATACATTTCATAGACATACCTGCAAAGCATTATGTCTTTCTCCATGAAGAAAAAAAAACAGGTCTCCCTGATGTGTCAGGGATTAAGTCTTGAGCGACCAAGCTATCGCTAGCCACTATGTACTGAGTTTGATCCCTGGCCAGGGAGCTAACCCACAGGGCACAGCAGACCTCTCCCTTCTCACCCGCTGCTCCCTTCTGCAGTATATTTCAGTGGCTCTACCTGTTTCACTCCCCACTCTGTCTCTGGCAAATCCTCTCACGCCCTATCTCTGGCCTACATGCCAGCTCTTGTATGCAAAAATAAATAAATCTTAAAAAAAAGAAAGAAACAAAACAAAATATAACAAAACTCCTAACTTAGATGTGGTAGTCAACATGGAGGGAACATGCTTTTTTTTTTTTTTTAAGATTTATTTATTTATTTATAAAAGCACTGGGTACAGTCAGAAGTGCGGGAGGGTGAGAGAATTCACCAGAGCCAGAGCAGGGAACAGAACAGGCAGACTGACGAAGTACACTGCTGAGGGGAGCAGCGGGCAGCAGGAGAGGTCTGTTGGGCCATGTGGTACCCTCGCTGGTGGCTGGGGATCGAACCGGCGCTGCAGAGGCTGTGGGCAGCTTCGCAGCCCAGTGCTCAACCACTGTGCCACCAGGGGAGGCCCGGAACACACTTCTTGGTTAAATTTTTCATTCTCTAGGTCTCTACCAATTACTGTCAAAAGCATTGGTGACTTTTTGTGAGGTGGATGCTTGTTCATTAGAAAGTGGCCTGAAACAATGAATTCCCTTCACACAAACCATTGAACTATCATGAGATGGTAACGACTTTCTGTCACTCCCAACCTAGGTCTAATCCAAACTCCTGACCCAGAGGTGTAAAGGCTTTGTAGCTCATTAGTGATTCCCCTGGAGCCATCAAGTGCCAAGTCTGTAGTCACATGGAATCTGAAGCGAAGAAGTATTGTGCCCCTTTTAGGATTAGTAGAATTTTAATGGCGAACATTATAGGGTTTACTAAGTTAAAACGCTTACAGTTAAAAGAAATTAAATATGTTAAATATTTTCTACTGAGGGTAAGGTGATCATGTTAATGTGAATGAAAATATTTTAATTGCATTTTTTAATTGAAACTGCCTCATAAAATCTTAGTGAGGCCAACAGTCCAGTAGGGCAGAAATGGATTTTCTAATTCATTTGGCATATAAAATACCATTTCATCAACTAGGAGCTAGACTGAGGGAGTGAGGTCGTTCTAAATGCTGGGCTGAAGGTAGTTTTGCTTATGTGATAGGGAGAGTGGAGTTTCCTTTACCATTTTCTGAGTTACTTTAAATAAAATCATAGTGAAATGAGTATAAGGAACAGAGTCTTTAAATTCAATTCTCCTGTTACTAAATCAGCAAACATGGTGGTCTGAGAACGCTCCTTCATCTAACTAAGCCTGATCAAGTTTTCAAGTTAATTGCAAGCTTTGGATTTCAGGTTATGGTACAATGTCTTCTACTTTCTGTGAAAAATTAATTTGTTTTCTTTTCAGTTTTACAGTCTATCAAATTAAGGCATTATCAACTTCGTGCTTCCATAGATAGCCTTTAATTATGGTCTTCCATGCTTCTGAAATAGATATTTCTTTGTGAAATGATGTGCTTTAATTTAAGCAATATAACTATTTACTAAATAAAATGATGTATTTAACCAGAAACAATATACTGCAGATATATATGTAAAATAGAAGTAGCCATCATTTATATGGAGTTAAGAATCTATTAATGATTCTATTTGAGTTTTCTATTTTGTTTTAATTTGTTAAAATATTTCATCAGAAAAATAAGCTTGATGGCCGGTTATAATTTCTTCTTAGCTTATTTTCACTTGAAAATTAATTATTTTAGACTCTAGTAATTTATATGTTTATAGCCATTTAATTTTAATTGATTTAAATGACAGACTTTGCCCAAATTAATATAAACCTATGTTTAGTAATCAAAAAATAGCTCATGTTGTCATGCAATTGTTGCAACAATTTAAAATTCCCTGTTACCATCTGAACACAAATCTTTTTGAAAGTGGCAGACATCTTAACAATGATCTTCAGTTATCACATCTCCATCATAGCTAGCTAGCTAGCACTTTGTAAGTTGATATTCTCTTTGCTAAACTGACCAAAGTCAATATATACTCCAATTATAGCTAGATGAACCTGACAGCTCGTATCTTCTTTCTGAAGGTTGTCTGCCTCTTTGAGAAGCCTGTACAGACAAGCTGCCAGATCTTCATTAATACCTGGGTTGCTTTTTTATTGCTTTGGAGAACGGGGCTTGTCTGGTTGGTCATCTAAGGTATTGTGTATTTTCTTGCCTAGGGTAACTTTTTAATTTTGTGTTACATTTCTTTTCCTTTAGGATTCTGAAAATTTAGCCAGTAGCCCAATAGCTTTGCTTTGTAGTTTGTTTTATTATTTTCTTGCTGGGTCTTAATCCCTAAAACAGTACACTGTATATATTACACATTTAATTTCAAAAACATTTTCAGATATTTTTACCCTTCTGATTATATTTGAAGTTAAATTAAAAAGAATGATTTTATCATTATTTGACTAATAAAACATTTGAAATGCTGTGCTTGGAAGTTAATGATTTGCTGTTAATTAACCACCTGGTTATTGGTGGAATGTTTCTTGATAATGTATTTCTTTTAAAATGGCCATGCAATTATTTTTTTAAATGAGAACCAGGACCTCTTCAGAAAATAGATGAGTTATTTTGCACGTAGTGATTTTTTTTTAAGATTAATTTATTTATGCATACAAGAGCTGGGGTACAGGCCAGAGGTGCAGGGGGATGAGAGGATTCACCAGAGACAGAGTGGGGCTGATTGAAACACACTGCTGAGGGGAGCAGCCGGTGAGACAGGAGAGATCTGCTGTGCCATGTGGGTAGCTCCCTGGCTGGCAGGAGATTGAAATGGTGCTACAGGGTCTGCAGATAGCTTCACAGTGCTGTGCTTAACCCATTGCGCCACCAGGGAGACCCGCACATAGTGAAATTTAAGTGTGTTATTACCCTCTTTGGGAAGCCGTGTTGTTTAGAGTTAGTAAAAAGGTTTTTCAGTCTTTCTCCTGCTAAGTCTTTCAGCACTCACAGATATTAATACATAATCACATATTGCTCTGTATTGTTCAGGGTTGTTTTATATGTGTTTGTCTTAAGCTTTTTTGGCAAGGAATAGGCACAGGCTTATTCTTCTTTGGCCCCATGATGTGAAATACAAATATGAGCAAATAGAAACTTCCATTTCTCTCTCTCTCTCTCTCTCTCCCCCCCTCCCTTCCTCTCTCTCTCTCTCATACACACACACACACACACACACGCACGTCCATACACATGCTATTGAAATGACATTGAAATCAGAGCTCAGCTCTGCTTAGTTTTAGATTTAATAAAACTTAAAGTGGAATTCAGAACAGTTACTAGTGGTCATTTGGAGGCAGATGCTTTGGAGGGATGTTGTGGAGTAGTCCAACTCCCTAGAGGTTGACCTAGCTCTGTGCTAATCCAGGAGCTCCCAGCCACCTGAGGCTATTTAAATTCAAATTAATTAAAACCAAATACAGTTAGAAAATCAACTCCTGAATTGCACTTGCCACATTTAAATTGCTTGATAGCGACAGGTGGACAGTGGGTGCTTTATTGGGCAGCATTTGTATAGAACATATCTATCATCACAGAAAATTGTATTGAATGGCATTGATCTAGACCACACTTTCTAAGATTAATATTTTTCTGTTAAAAATGTTATTTTTTGCAATAATAGCATAAGTCAAAAGAAATAATTGAGAAGTAATGGTGAACCCTAAGGAAAAAGAAAACAATAACTTATAGAGTTAGAAGCTTAAACAATGCATGAGCCATAAAAACTCCCATTAGTTACTATATTTAATATATTCACTTTACATTTTTACAACTGAGGGTACTTGAAGGATTTAGATTTTCAAGAGTTAAAAAATTGATGATTACTGTTTTTCTTTGTAAAGAAGATGATAATTTGTTGTTGCTTCTTGTACCTTGAGTTTTAGTTTATAGGAAGAGGCATAGACATCAATTATGGGGGTCTGGGATTCTTCAGCCTTTTTTTAATGAACAATTACACATGACTGCACAAGCACAAAAACCTATAACCCTATTTAGAAGATAAGGTCATACAAATATTTCTCTAATATCCCAGAGAGGAAATTCACCAACACAACAGAATATTAGAACTGAGACTGGATACTCATATCTGGTAATTTATCCATTTGAAATATTGTCCTCTACATTGTTCTCTTAATAATGACTTAACTAAAGAAAAAGTTTGGGGTTTAGTGGACGGGAAAGGGGCCACTATATGCTGCTGCTGTTGACAGATTTAATTTCATTTTGAGACATTATCACAGGGAATGTGTGGATACTATCTTAGTAATGTGCCATTTTCTCAGCTTATTCACAACAGTCAAAGGAAAGATGGTATCACTATGCTTATAGTGAAAAATCTTTGGAAGGCAGGAAGCTAGGCTTTTATTAAATTTTTGTCCAGGAGTTCATCTGTCAGGTCTAGAAATGACTAGTTATTGTTATCATATGCCCATGATCATCTATGACTGATATGGAAAAAATAAAACTTACAAAAAGACTTCAACAAGCAACAGGTTCATGTTTTTCTTACATGTCAATTCGCTGATTAAACAACAGTTCCTTGTTTTATTTCCTACCTTCAACCACAGGCAAACCAGAATGTTGGAGGGAAGGGTGGTGTTACAGGAATAAGTAAGGTTTTACAAGAGAGTTAACAGATGATATTACTGTAATAATAGCAACCATATTTTTAGGAGTAAGACAAGAGAGTTCTTCAATATATTAGTCATAGATGAATTAGTTAAGTTTCTCATTCAGTTAGATAGCTGAAGTACATTGGGTAATGGGAATTTTTATAAAGTGGATCCTTAGAGTCTTAACAAATTAATGATGACTTAAAAAATAATTAGAACTGCAGCAGCTTGTGTGTCCTGTTTTAACTTTACTGAAATCATTAATTGTGCATTGTTTACAAAGATTTTTAACTTTTTTTCCTTAGAGAATCCTGTCTTATGCTACCCATCTCATAAGGAAAGAACAGAAAAAATCATTTGCAATAAATACGCTATCTGAAAAATACATTTTCCATAAAAATAGTGATATATGATAAATTAAGTATATTGTTTCCCTAGTTCTATATAGACCTTTTGATATGGACCTTGGCAGAGGATGATATATTGTTTTATCTGAATAAAGAATAGTGGGTAAAGACACATGAATAAAGAAATAAGAGGGGAAAGACTTTGGAAGATAATTTGAGGAAACCAAGGAGAGTGGAGAATGGATCAAAAGTTCAGAAGTAGGCTATGTGACTTTTTCTCTCTTTCATAACATTCTCCCTCCTGCAAAGGTAGATACTGTGCCTCAGCTTTATTTTTCAAATTTTAATCAAGAGTGAAACAAGTCAGACCATTGAGACTCATTTGTTTTCTTTCTAAGCTAAGGCAAATGGATCTAATTTCATTCTGAGACAAGGCAGGTGGGCTTAATAGACAGTGTGGGAGTGGGGGAAGAGGAGGAATGGTAACTAAGGGAAGACATCAGTTGTAATTTATCTTGACTTAGTAAGACTTTGTGTTTTTGTATGACATGCAGTCTACAAATGGAGAGATACTGTTGTTAAGCAATTGCACAAATTGTAAGAGTGTTGTGCTTCAAAAGGAATTCCAAGCTACATTAGCTTGGGTTGACATTACTGGTCCTCATCTTCAAGGGGTCAGTCCAAGACCAATCTATTTAACATCTTTATCAATGACCAAGGTAATGGAAGAGAAGTAGCAGGCCCATTAATTAACTTGAGGAAAGACATGAGAGTGCCAGACTGCAAGGGTTGGCTTCTATGTTATAGGGCAGGGTATGAATTTTAAATGACCTTTGCCATGATAAAGCACCTGTCCTTTGCTTCAAAATCTCAAAGGCTATTTGTGTTTTAAGGCATGTCTAAGAAAACAAATAAGTGAACTCTTGTTACTGTGAATCTATATTCTATTTGTTAAAGCGCAGGCCATCAGGAATGGCACAGTTTTGCTTTAAACAGAACCATCCTTAAGGGTGTACCCTCCCAAATGGTTCTCCGTAATATGTGACTCCAGGAATTTTAATACAATGCTGCTTTAGTGTAAGGAAGGACCAGCTGCATAATTTGTGAGACCCATTGTTTAAAAAATAATTATTCATAAGGCAGGAAAAAGGTCTGTTAAAAACACTTAAGACATAAAAGTTTTCCATTTTCCCATGGTATCTCTCTTGTCATGGTACTGTTACATGCCATTCTAAGGAATACAAATTTTAAATTAAATTTTATCATTTATCTTCATATTGTGCCATGCAAATTTTAAACGTCATTTGAGAACATTTAACTCATGTGGAATCACAAAATTAAGCAATTTGTGTTTTTTTTTAAAGATTTATTTTTTTTACTTATTTATGCATACCAGAACTGGGGTGTAGGTCAGAGATGTAAGGGGTGAGAGGATTCACCAGAGACACAGTGGGGAGCAGAACAGGCAGATCTACTGAAATACACTGCTGAGGGGAGCAGCAGGTGAGATGAGAGGTCTGCTGCGCCATGTGGGTTAACTCCCTAGCCGGGAATTGAACTCATGCTACGATGGCTGGCGTTGCCTTGATAGCGCTGAGACTCTAACCCCTGTGCCACCAGGGAGGCCTGCAATTTGTGTTTTTTTAGCTCATTCATGCATATGTATTTCCTTCTTACTAGAACACAGGAAACCCTGCACAAAAATTACTCAACTGTTTTTATTTCACTTTTTGATATATATACATTCTTCCAGAACTCTGAAACTTTGAGAAGGACTGAAAGGAAAAGGAAATATGGATTGCTTTATCTTTCCCTTTCTTTCTATGTCAACATCTTCAGCAGAAGAGTTTGGATAATATGAGCAGTAACATTCATAAGAAAGGATATATAGGGTCTGTTGGCCATTGGTATTTTTTGAAACACCGTTGACTTTTCTGTGCATTGAATCAATTTCTGGTTTGAACAGGAATTAAGACCTCTTGAGGCTGTCAGTGCCTATGCTTACTCAGTCACAGATATGACACTTCTACTGAGTACTCATTTGAGTCTTCATGAATTCTCATACAATATAGAGCCACCACATTTGGGCTCATGGGGCATCTGAACTCCATATGTGAAGGGGTGGCAAAAAATGTGCACACCCATTTAGCACCTTTCTCTTCTGCTCTTGCACATGCTTGATTGTTCCAGTGGATTTCACTTAAAATACCAAAGTTTAAGTAGAAATTTAAGATGACGACAGGAGATATGAAGCCAAGCAGAGGATCCATTGTTATTGCATGGGGGTGGTGTGAAGCTGGGGCTGGTGTGTTATCTCCATACACTTTCTTTTTTTTTAAAGATTTATTTATTTTATTATTTATTATTTTATACAAGCACTGGGTACAGTCAGAAGCACGGGAGGGTGAGAGAATTCACCAGAGTCAGAGCGGGGAGCAGAGCAGGCAGAAGGACCGAAATACACTGCTGAGGGGTGCAGCGGGCGGCAGGAGAGGTCTGTGCGCCATGTGGGACCCTCCTCCGGTGGACGGGGAGCAGCTGGGGATCGAACCGGTGCTGCAGAGGCTGCAGGCAGCTTCGCAACCCAGCCCTCAACCGCTGCGCCACCGGGGAGGCCCTCCATACACTTTCTCTGTCTGCCCTGCTTATACTGTGACCCCTTCTGTCTGTTCACAAAACATAGTTGTTCACATCTTTCTGCAAGATTCTGGCTTTGTTTTGCCTCTGTAGCCAAGAAATAAGAACTTCTATGACTATGCTGCGAAAGGAATTGCCAACATAAAGAACTGTTTATAAAACACTAGTATTTTAATATGCAGGTACAGAGCAGAATTCTGTTTCAAGAAAATACATGCTCAGATTTCATTCTACAAAAAAATTGTAGACTAGCAGCAGTGTGTTTTTGGGTTTGTGTAGCTATCATACATGGCTTAATTTTTTTTTTTTTTGTTTAGAGAAATAGTTAAGAGTTAAAGTTTATTAAGGAGAAAAGAAACAGAGGGGGAATAGAGGGGGCTTAAAAATTTTTAGCTTTTGTTTAATTCCATGAAAAACAAAGGGGCTTGAGGAGTCAGCGGGGTTTCTCTAGTTTTCAAATGTTTGAACCTTAGGTCATGAAGATGACATTGAAGCCCTAGTCCTTTACTCTTATCTTTCCAGCTTTGGTGTCAGAGAAAATGACAGAGAGGTTCTCTAACCCAAGAACTCATTGCAGACTTGGCCACATTTTTAAATCTAAGTCTTGGTTTTTTCATTTGTTAAATGCCTATAATTTAAGAATTTAATGAGATAAAAGTGCCTAATAGATCACATGTGCTATATACTAAATGGCTTCTAAGGGTAAATTAAAGGAGGAAATTCCTACTTATACCACAGTCAGCTCTTAATCTTTATGTATGTGAATTTAGAAAGTTTAATTATTATTCCAATAATCACTAATTTTATTTTCTTAATTTCGTGTGTTCTTAATCTTCCTAGATGAAGTTTTCTATCTTAGGTATGGCAGGTGGATTTTGTATGGGAAGCCTGTCTGCATGCTTTCTTCACAGCAAAATGCTATCATATAAACAGCTTTGCCTCTATCTGCCATCAAATTTTATGCATCGGCTGTGCAAATTATTTTTTTAAATCAGGCAGAAATATATGATTGATGAGCCTCACATTTATGATTATCATCTTACTCCCCATCTTAATTAAAGTTTTACTGTTAACATTGCTTCTTAGCTCAGATTTTTTGTTATAAAATTTATTGTATTTATTAGAGAAAATTAAAAATATGAAAAGGAGAACAAAGACTTGTACACATAGAAAATTATCAATGTAAATATTCTTTTTTCCCTCTTTTCTGATCTTTTCTATTGTATGATTGTAAAAATACTATTGGGATGCTACTATAATATAAATTTTTTAATCCTCTTGTTTTATATAGCATTTTATTATAAACATTTTCTATATTATGGTCTGCATGAATGTTTCCATGGCTACAAAATATACTACAAACAGTATGGGCATATTTAATGATTCCTCTATTTTCTTACACAGTTCCATTCAGAGTAAATAGTGGACTGAACATCTTTTTGAATAAAGTTTTTTCCTGTTTTCAAGATTATGTCTTCTAGGATGTGTGCCCAGAAGAACATTATTAGGTTAAAGTGTTTTACGTTTCTGGCTATTTATTGACATGCTGCTTTCTAAAGGAGTCACACCAATTTTTCCTTCCACCAGGGATTTATCAAGATGCCAGTCCCTATCTTGGTAGTAATCTCTGCTATTTTGATAAATAGAAAATGATGGCATTTTGTTAAATTTAGATTATTTTTCTAAGTAATGATGCTATATAGCCATTATTCATTTATCTATGTATGTGTATTTTTCTAAGTCTGATTTTTTTCTTTGTGAAATACATTTCACTCCTTCAGGTTCTTTGGTACATCCTTTATTCTTATACGCATCCTAGCAGAAGAGTGGAGGGAAAAAAAAAACCAAACAAACACTGTCAATTTTAGCAGAACTGGCTTATCCCTGCCTCTATTTTTCCTTATTTCTCATCAAGTCTCTGATTCTTCTTTCCATCCTTGCTTGTTTTCTGCATTTACTTGTTAGCAGTGTGATTTTACATTTCTTTAGAGTATGATCTTGAAACCCTTTCTAGGTCTTTCTTTCTTTCTTTCTTTCTTTCTTTCTTTCTTTCTTTCTTTCTTTCTTTCTTTCTTTCTTTCTTTCTTTCTTTCTCTCTTTCTCTCTTTCTCTCTTTCTCTCTTTCTCTCTTTCTCTCTTTCTCTCTTTCTCTCTTTCTCTCTTTCTCTCTTTCTCTCTTTCTCTCTTTCTCTCTTTCTCTCTTTCTCTCTTTCTCTCTTTCTCTCTTTCTCTCTTTCTCTCTTTCTCTCTTTCTCTCTTTCTCTCTTTCTCTCTCTCTCTCTCTCTCTCTTTCTCTCTCTCTCTCTCTCTCTCTTTCTCTCTTTCTCTCTCTCTCTCTTTCTCTGTCTCTCTCTCTCTTTTGTTTTTTTTAAGGTTCAAACTGTTTTGCTGTATTAAGGAATAGTGGAGAGAAAAATGTGAGAGGAACATTATATTAGGATGCCAAAATCTCTTTTATTCCCTGAAGCTAAAACACATACGGTTTCACCACAAGGAACCAATTCTTTAGAAAACCAAGCTAAAAGGAAAATGAAATGAAAGACAGTCTACATTAAATTTCATTTAGGTCTGTTGTTTAATTTATGTTCTGGACTCCTTGATTCCATTTAGGCCCTAGGCAGGCAGGATAACTTTTTGTGTGTGTGTGGTCACTCCTTCACATTTCATCCTATCTTTGGGCCTTGTGTATCTGTCTGACCTGGAGACCTCTTAGATCAGCCAACTCTTCCTTCTGGGGAAGGTGGGTGGGTCTTGTGGGATATTTTTTATCAGGTGTGTTGGCTTTGATTTTTTCCTATTAAACCTTATTTGGTGTTCTCCTTTTTTTTTACTTTAATGTTTTCTGTTGGCTGATTTTTGATATTTTGATTATTCATTTGCCATGTTTTCTAAGCCTGTTGTTTATTGTTAGTATACCCCTGGAACAGAAACCTGTTTTCCTGTGAAAGCATGAGGAATATGCACTCTAGCCTGCCTTGTGGACCTTTGCACATCAGGAATGGTTCCATATTGTGAGCCATGTGGCTGAGCAGCATAGGACTGCCTCATTTCTGACCCAGCAGTCAAAGATGCTGTGCTTTGCTGGAGGGAAGTGTTCACAGTGACTGCCTTTGCTGTAATTTTTTTTTTTTTTTTAAGGATTAATGGAGGATCTGAATTTTTAGGGTTTTCCATATAGCTGCTTTCCCCGTTGCACTAACATTGACTTAAAAACAACAACAAAAAACCCAAAACAACCCTTTACCTTAGAGAAAAGAAAGTCTTGAGTCACTTAGTATTCCTTACACTCTGGAAGGCTGACTATAAAGGCTTACACTTCCTGCTGTGATTGTATCCTCCTTGAAAGAAACGAAGCAGCTACATGAACTCAGTTCTCTTTATCTGCACAGTGATTCTAAGTCCCAATTTCTACAGAGTTCTCTCTCTCACTATTTAATACACTTATCGTTTCTCTGCCTGGCATTCTCCTATAGGAGAGATTGAATTTAACAAATGCACACTAAGAATGATAGCTGACACTAATTCAATGAGCAGAAAGTTAAATCCAATCATAATTCCTGAGGTAATAGAGATCGGTAGGGTATGCAGATCTCTGAAGAGTCAAAGAGATTAAATAAGACTACACAGTCCCTTTGACTTTGTAGACACTAGGAAACTATAACAGTATTTTAAGGTGGGGTGATACCAGAGCCTAAAGATTTGTTTTTTCTTAAGTGAACAAAGCGTTACAGTCAAACCAGTGCAATAATTTTGCAATCCCTGGAGCTGTTAGGCTCAAGTGAAGAAAGATGTTAGCTAAATACAATCTGGAATGAATACATTAACTTGCACAATCCTTTTCCCCCGTCGTCCATAAAGTCTTGCATGATTTTAACTCAGATGGATTTTAGTCCATGGTACAAACTGAAAATATAGCCTGCAAAGCTTTTAAAAATATAAATACATCACATTAGGGTATAGTGTTGGCAGTAGGAAGGAGGGAAGATTTTCAAAGATTTAAAAAATGTTGTTTGATTTAATGTCTGCAGATGAAAGCTGTAGACCAGTACTTTCTATGAGAATCCATGGTGGAGTGTGGCAGATGGGAGCTAATGGAGAACTCACAGAAAACTTGCAATGGAGTCCTTGCTGGACCCCTGTCCAACAGCCCTTCTCAGTGGGATGATGAGATTAGGGTGAAGGCTGAAAAGATAATGGAATCTGTGCATGTCTAGCCTGATAGCTCACTTGGTCTGAACACTAGTATCAGGGTGACAGCTGCTTTTCCAGCCCTTCAAACAGCAAGTGGAAGAGCAATATGTCAATTTCCTGTATATCTTAAGCAGTTATATGTTATTGACAATTAAAGACAAAGTGATTCACATTTGTATTACCTTTACTAAACAGTTTATGAAATTTTTAGTCGAGGATCTTGCAGTATGAGTTTTTGCATCAGCGAGCAGGATTCTTTTAAAATATACACACGAGCAGTGCATTATTATAATTCTTCAGTTGGTGTGGCTGTGAAAAGATATTAAACATTTCACATGTGATTCACGTACATACTTCAGAGGAAGACTGTCAAGTTTTCAGGAAGCTAGAGTAGTACATGATATTGAAATTGGGCTGAGGGTTTTGTTAAAGTTGAAAATAAGTGATAAAATTTAAATAGGAAAGGGAATGTTTGGTTTTCAGGGATTAATGCTTTCTAAATTAGTAGGTTATAGTAAAGTATTATGCCATTAAAAACCAATAAAATGCATAAATGTGTTTTATAGAACGGAAACTGGTTAAATACATCTGATGAAATATATCCCAAACATTTAAATATATCCCTGACAGTTTTACACTTTACATTAAGAGATAGATGTTCTTCACCTGCCTTTTTTCATTTTAATAATGGATCTCTTTTGTCTTTGTTTTTTCAATTAAAGGATACTTCCTTTTGTTTTCTGTTAAATTATGTAATGGTTGACAAATATGAACATAATATAATGTTTTACAAATATATAGGCAAAGTATAATAAGTGAACACAAGTGAATCCACCATCCAGTTAGGATCTAGGCCTCTGCTAATATGTTCCTGTTCCTTTCCTGTTTTGTCCTATTTTCTCTTCCTTACAGATGCCTAATAATCCAGATTTTATCATTTTCTGTTCTAAAGTGCTTTTATCACATGGATGTATACTATTTTTATTTCATTTTTCAAAATGGGGGTGTAACTTACATGTAGTAAATTTTACCCATCGTAGTATACAATTCTGTGGAATTTGACAAACGTGTGTGTACATCATCAATGTCAAGATATAGAACAGTTCTATCACCTCTCAAAATCCTCCTATGAGCTTTTGTAGTCAGTTCCTCCCCTCACCCTAACTCTTGGCAACAACTGATCTGTTTTCTGTCCCAATAGTTTTGCCTTTTCCAGAATGTTCTATAAATGGAATCATACATTATATAGTCCTTTTAGTTGTCTTACACTCTGCAGAATGCATCTGTGGTTCATCCATGTATTTGTATGTATCAGTAGCTAATTTCTTTTTATGAGTAACATATTATAGGGATGTACCACTGTTTATTGATTCACTAGATAAAGAAAATTTGGGGTTGTTTCCAGTTTTTGGCAGTCACAAATGTATCAGCTATAAACATTTGCATGTAGGGTTTTGTATTGACAAAATTTTGTTTCCATGAGTAAGTACCTAGAAGTGAGATTTTTGTGTAACACGGCAAGTGTCTATTTAACTTTACAATAAACTTGATAAGGTATAGAAGTATTTCCAAAGGGGCTATGCAATTTTCTATTCTCACAATCTGTTTATCAATATTCCCATTGCTCTGCATTGTCATCAGCAGTTAATCTTCCTACTTTTAAAATGTATTTTCAAATTTAGCCCTCCTTTTATTAGTATTATCTCATTGGGTTATAATTTGTATTTTTAGAATGACTAATACTGTTAAACATCTTTTTAAATGCTTATTTGCCATCTCTATGTTGTCTTTGATAAAATGTCTATTCAGAGTTTTTGCCCTTTTCCTAAAATGGGCCACTTATTTTCCTATCTAATTTTGAAAATTTTTATGCACTTTAACAATTATGTGATTTGCAAATATTTTCTTGCAATCTGTGACTTATCCTTTCATTCCCTTAACTGTATCTTTCAAAGGAGCAGACATTCTTAATTTTGTTAATGCCCTTTTATCATTTTTTCATGCTTTTGCTATTGTAGCTAAGAAATTTTTGTCTAACCCAAAGTCACAAAGATTCCTTCCTATGTTTTGTTCTGGGAGTTTTATAGTTGCAGAGTTTTCATTTAGGGTTCATATGTGTACATATATGTTCATATGAAATCATCCTGTAACCCAGGCTGGATGAATAATCTAAATAGCATCAAGACTAGTAAGCAAAGAAAAAAAAGATTTAATATATGTATAATTCTCCATATGTTACTAAATTATTTTTCCTACCAATTTAATCTTTCTCCAATAAGAAATTTAGATTGAGAGTCTTCTGTTTTTTCCCCCCACATAGTATTGATAAGCAATGTGGAAATCTTTCAATTTAATAGTGACTCATCCAACTGTTATGCTTTTTTTTTTTTTAAGATTTATTTATTTATATGAGAACCAAGGTACAGGCCAGATGCATGGGAGGGCGAGAGAATTCACCAGAGACAGAGCAGTGGGCGAAACAGGAGAGGTCTGTGGTGCCATGTGGGACCCTCACCAGCCGGGATCGAACCCCCGTTGCAGAGGCTGCGGGCAGCTTCACAGTGCGGCACTCAACCGCCTGCGCCACCAGGGGAGGCCCGAGCTTTTTTTTTTTTTTTTGTTAAATAGTTTATTAGAAAATCCAAAGTAGTCCACTCCTGGTATAATACACAACAAAAGGAAAAGATTCAGTACATATGAAGTTATCAGATAAGTTTTCATTTTTCTGAAGCCAGGATTATATTTCCTATACCCTCACATTTGATTCTTGTCTTCCAGAATTTCTTTAGTATTAGCTTTTACCTTTTTAAAACAACAAAAGACAGAGTTTCAAGTTGGCGGTTCTTTTCCTCAATAATGAGAGAAATAGTAAGAATCTGGAATTTGAATCTCCTACCCATAGAACAGAATAGAACAGAACAACACCTCAAAGCAGAAAAGACCAAACCTCCAGTTAAACACATCATAAAACAGCTCCTAACACATAATGTGATGAGAAAACAAGTCTCAAGAGAGAAACCGAAAGAAAAGCACAGCCAGATCTCACTTTTCAAAAAAAAGACTTGGGAATGAAGATTCCTGTGTTTGAGGATTGAAAACAAAAGGCTCTAGAGGAAGGCCAGAGGAGATACTGGAAGGACAAGCAGCTACTTTCTTTTGAGAATGAGTCAAAGTTTCTGGGAGGAGCAAAAACCAATCGGTTACAGTATTAACAAAATTCTTAAAGCTGGAAGAGCCATCAAAGAAATTAACTTTACCAATATCAAAATCTCACTTTCCAAAAGGCTTGGGGAAAAAAATACTCCTGTATTACAGAGATCAAGCAATGAGATTTGAAAAATAAATTCTTAGATATAGGAAAGACGGAAAACAATCAACTTCTTGGGGTTAACAACCAGTATTAAAGGGTTAAATCCTTTAAAGTAAAAAATTCAAAAGTCATAATATCAGTGAACTAGTTCACAAAAATGTTATCTTTTATCAAACTAAAATCTGGAGATTAAAAAATAAAGTCACCCTTCTGGCCTCCATGCCTCTTGGATAGAATTTCTGGAGTCTAACATGGCAGGAATTCTTACAATTAGTGGGTTCTTGTCAGATATCCAGGATCTTTTTACACAACAGCATTTAGAAGCAAGGAGTGTCCAGCCTGTGAGGTGCCTTCTGACTGCCTTGCCAAATTGTTGAGTCCAAAAGCTAGTATCCTCTACCCCTCTGGATGCTTCTCAGACTAGAGGAAAAAACTAGTATGTGTTATTAAGTTGAATGTTTCTCCTTTGCTAACCCAACTAATCTTTAATCAGTGTTATATGGTTTTCAGCATGCAGCTCTGACACGTATTTTATACAGAAATAATGTAAATTTTTGTATATAGATCTTGTGTTTGAAACTTTGATAAATCACTTACTAGTTCCAGTAACTTTTTAAAAATAGATAAAAAAATCTATATAATCTTGTTTTCCATGAATAGTGACAGCCCTATTTCTTTCTTTCTAATCTGTATTCATTTTATTTCTTTTAATTGCCCATTGCATAGTCTTGGACATCTGGTATGATGCTGAATAGGAAGCAGACATCCTTGTATTGTTCTTTTCTTAGGGGAAAAATATTCAATTTTTCTTTAATAAATGTGATGTAAGGATGTTAGTTGTAACCTCTTTTGTAGATGGCCTTCATTCCTAGTTTGCTGAAGTTTTACAAATTATGAATCAACATTGAATGCTGTCAATTTTCTGGGTCTGTTGAGATGTTGATGTGTTCTTTTTTCTTTATTCCATTTATATGAGTACATTGCTTTTCAAATGTTGAACAAGTTCAGTGTTCTTTAAATAAACCCCACCAGGTCATGATGCATTGTTATTTTTGCATACTGCTTGATTTAATTTAATGGTTTTTGTTTTAAGGCTTTTTGTCTGTGTATTCATGAGGATTGTTAGCCTGTAGTTCCCCATTCCCTCCCCATTGTTATGCTGCCTTTCCTTGTTTTTGATCTTAGGTTATTTCTGGCCCTGCAAAATGAGTTGGGACATGTTCCCTCTTCAGTTATGTTTTTAGAAGAGGATGTGTCAAATCTGTATTATTTCCTTTAGAAACAGTTGGAAGAATTTCCCCATATAATCACGTGGTTATGGAGTGTTCTTTTTGGAAACTTTTAATTAATGGATATTGGATTATTCCTGTTATCTGTTACTTGAGATTTTATAGTTATTGTCTTTAAATATCTGTAGTGTCTTTAGTAATGCCTCTCCTTTTGAATTCTAGTATTTGTAATTTGAGTCTTCTTTTACTGTTGTTGGTCAGTTTGACCACCAAGACCCTCATAATCCTCTGCCAATGGGCCTCTTCCCTCACTCCCACCTAGGCACCTTCCCCTCTGGTGACCTCTGCTTTGCAGTCAGATTTTCAAGGATTTGTTATTGCTTTGTTTTTCTCTGACCCTTTGTTTTGTTTCTCTATATTCCATATATAAGTGACGCTTCTAGTATTTGTCTTTTTTTTTAAAATGTTTTTTTATATATATTTTTAAGATTAATTTTTATTTATTTATTGATTTATACAAGCACTGGGTACAGCCAGAAGCGCGGGCGGGTGAGAGAATTCACCAGAGCCAGAGCGGGGAGCAGAGCAGGCAGAAGGACCGAAGTACACTGCTGAGGGGAGCAGTGGGTGGCAGGAGAGGTCTGCATGGGACCCTCCTCCGGTGGCCGGGGAGCAGCCGGGGATCGAACCGGCGCCGCAGAGGCTGCGGGCAGCTTCCCAACCCAGCGCTCAACCGCTGCGCCAGCGGGGAGGCCCTCTAGTATTTGTCTTTATCATTCTATCCTTTTTGTTTAGTGCTATCCTTGCCAGTTTTATCTATGTCAACACAAATGGCAAGAGTTCATCTCTCTCTCTCTCTCTCTCTCTCTCTCTCTCTCTCTCTCTCTCTCTCTTTAAGCTGTGTAATATTCCATTGCATATATGCTACAAGTTTCTGATTCACTTCTCTGACCCTGGACACCTAGTTTGTTTCTATAACTCAGTTATTGTAAATAAGGTTGCAGTAAACATAGGAGTGCTTATATCCCTTTGAATTAGTGGCTTTGCATTCTTTGGGTAGATACCGGGAATGAAATTGCTTGGTCAGATGGCAGATCTATTTTTAATACTGAGAAACCTCTGTACTGTTTTACAGGGGCTGGACCAGTCTATAACCCCACCAGAACTGTGTGAGAATTCCTTTTCCTTCACACCTGGCCAATGCTTGTTGTTTCTGGTCTTTTTGATATGGACCATTCTTACTGGTGTAAGATAGTATCTCATTGTGGTTTTGATTTGCATTTCCCTGGTAAGTGATGATAAACGTTTTTATCATGAGATTATTGCCCCTATGTATGTCTTTTATGGAGCAGTGTCTTTATTTAGAAGTGTGTTGTTTTTTTAACTAAATAATTGGGGATTTTCCAGATATCTTTCTGTTATTGACAGTATTAGATTTTAAGGATGTATTTATTTAAAATTCGCATCCCTAATTATAGACCTGAAAATAACTCTCAGTTACTAGTTATATCACATGGAGTGCAGTGAACATCATTGTGCTTGAATCTCTATAAACTTACATTATATATACTTTAGGGTACTTTTCAAAAAGAGGAATTTCTGGATGAAAGGCATTTTCAATGTTTTTGGTATATATTTGACAAATTTAAATGTTGTTAGAAAATATGAAGAACATTTATACATTTTTTTATTTTACCAGTAATTGCCTGTTTAAAAATTGTATCATTTCCTATATGGTCAATATTTAAATGACAGTAAAATCTTATCTCTGTGAAACATTTTGTAAGAAGGCAAGTGCTGCAGAAAGAATTTAGTACCTGTGTCTTAGTCTTGGCTCTGCTATGCATTTGATATTTGACTTTGGAAAAATTAGTTTGCTTTCTTGGTTTCATATATCTTTATGCATAAACAGAAGACATTGAACTAAAACAGAGGTTATGACATTTTATCACAAGAATGGGAAGATGAATTTGATGGGTGGGTCTTTAGAGTGTCTGCCCCTACTTCAAGCAAGATAGTTGTACATTCATTTTTTTTTTTTAAGATTTATTTATTTATACAAGAACTAGGGTACAGGCCAGAGTTGTGGGAGGGTAAGAGGATTCACCAGAGACAGAGTGGGGAACAGAACAGGTGGATTTGACTTAAATAAACTACTGAAGAAAGCAGTGAGCAAGTCAGGAGAGGTCTGCTGTGCCATGTGGGTAGCTCCCTGGCCGGGGATCAAACGCGTGCTGCAGTGGCTGCGGATAGCTTCATAGATTGCATCTTAACCTCTTGTGTCATCAGGGAGGCCTGAGTTTATCTTTTTTGATTGCTGAGTTTATCTTTTTTTTAATATGAGAGTACTAAAAATATTTCATTTGGAGAAGTAGTTCTGCAGTTAAAAGTAGGTTAAAATCCTTTTGCCTGAAAGGAACTAAAATTACTTCTGTTTATGAAATTTTAAAGCCTAAGATTCTGTGCATCCTAACAAATTGCTGGATTTTCCAGTATTTGAACTCCATTTATGTATCCTGCTTCCCCCTCTTAATTCAATGCAAAAATAAATGCAGTTATTTAGACATAAAGATAATAAGAAGCTGTTTCTTCCTTTAATTTCTTCTCTCAGCTTTATTTCTCTTTGAATTGAGAATGTTTCAGTCCCAACTGTATATTTTCAGAGAAAATTTAAACAATTTTGACATCTCTTAATATCCTTCACCATTAGACTGAACATAAATACATAACTTTTCTTATATCTTGTCTGTCTTGACTTTCTTTTGAGTATATCCATATCTTATAGAATGCTGCTGTCTTCATTCTCATCAATTTCTAACTCCGAACACAGTCGTCTGTAGTGAGTATGTTATAGTCTTATATCTTTTGTCTGAACACTATTTCTATCATGATAAGTATTTTTGCATTTCTGTGGAATACTCTAATTACCTTAGGCACAGGAACAAAACTTTTGGTTTAAATCTCTTAATCAGGCTTTCTTAAAATAGCTACTGAGCAAACTGACTCACTCTCCCATGTGCCTGATTATCCATCTTAGAATTTTTGAAATTCACTCGATTTACATCTATGTTAAGAAAGTCTGCACCTCTGCAAATTCCACTTTTCTCTCTACTAAAATGTAACCTCCAGGAAGTTCCCTTCTTTTAAGCAGGGAGGAAGTATTCTCTTTTTGCTCATTGTCTGCTAAATCTTGTGCTTTGTCCGTAATGGGAAAACAAGGAAACTTTATTAAAATTGTCTCCAGAAAGTTTGAGTTTGAAATGTTGGTGAAGACATGGTGAAAAAGGAACTCTCTTAATTGCTAGAGGGAGTGCAAACTGGTCCAACCACTATGGAAAGCTGTCTGGAGGTTCCTCAGTCTACTAAAAATGGAGCTACCATATGATCCGGCAATTCAACTCCTAGGGATCTACCCAAAGGACACAAACACATTGATTCAAAAGAACACCTGCACCCCTATGTTTGTTGCAGCACTATTTACAATAGGTAAAACCTAGAAACAACCCAAATGCCCAAAAATACATGACTGGATCAAGAAGATATGATATATATACACAATGGAATATTACTCAGCAATCAAAAAAGATCAACTCATGCCATTCGCAGCAACGTGGATGGAGCTAGAAGGAATTATGCTCAGTGAAATAAGCTGGAAGGAAAAAAGAAAGATATTCGATGGTTTCACTTAAAGGAGGCATACAGGAGAACCAAATAAGACATCAGTGTAAAAAAAATAATAACAGTACAAAACACAACAAAACAAAACCAGACAATTATAAATCAGAGACATCCTGCAGGAGAGGAAGAGGGAGAGAGATCAGATGGAGAGAGGGTTTTAAGGAGTGGTTTAAGGTTATTTTCCTGTGATCTCAGCAGTGCTTTACCATTGTTCATTGAAAGATCTAGACAATTTACAGTAGTGTTGATGCTGTGGTATAATACTCAGATTCCCCTTTAAGACTAAGACATCATTCTCAAACTACTAGAAGTGCTGCTGGTTGGAGGAGTTTAGCTGAGTCCATATTTGAGAATTGGCCGCAACTTAAAAGTGTCACGTTGACCAAGGTCAAATCCCCTGTTGGTGTCAATCTGTACCCAGTGCCTGCTCTAGTGGAAGCAAGAAAATCTGTTGCTTTGCCTTAATTTGCAATTACTCTGATGGGCCATCCCAGCTCCAGAACTGACTGAGGACTTTGTTGGGACAGCACTGCAGCTCAACTTCTTTCTCTTACACCTTCTTCTTCACTTCCCTGCAGACATTGTTGCCACAAAATTTCTCAATAAAATTTTGGCAATCTGAATTATGATCTGTAATCCTTACTTCTTCACTCCTGTTTTATTGTATCCCTATTTAAAAAAGAAAATATCAATATTTAAGCAATCTTACTACTTTTAAGGCATTGTGCTAAGAACCTTCAATTCATTAAATCATCTAATTCTCACAGCAATAAGGGCCAAGTTATTCCCTTATTTACAAATGAAGAGGTTTACCTTAGGAGAATCTCATAATTTGTCTAATATGTACCACCTACTAGGTGGTACAGTCAGGATTTGAAATTATGTCTGCTGCATTTCAGACTTTGAATGACTCAATTATTCTGCCTCCTGCATCTCCAGGATATGTATAGAATGCCTGAAAGAGCATATTTGTATAGAGGACCATTTAAGAATTGTGACAGTGAAGGCTAATGAGATGATTTGAAGAATTAGATTTTACTCTTTATTTGTACTGAGAAGATATCATTTTTGGTAAAATTATTTTTCTGGGTAAAATCATTTTCAGACTAAGATACAATACTATATTCGGGTATTGGATACAACTGAAGTTTCATTTCTGGTGCAAAATAAAAGAATGTGAAAATTAATTACACCTGAGAAAAATCAAGCTTACTTGCTAGCTGACATTGATAGAGGCTAATTTTTGTTGGAATCGGTCACTGATGTGCTAATGGAATTCTAATTAATGAATTGGCTAATTATTTATCCATATTGTGGCCACAAACTGGCATTCCATCTACAACTTGTGACAAAAAAAAAAATGCAAGACAAAAATACAGATTGTTTGCTGGTATTAAATGTGCTTCTGGGCCTCCCCGGTGGCACAGCGGTTGAGCGCTGGGTTGCAGGGCTGCCTGCAGCCTCTGCAGCATTGGTTTGTTCCCCGGCCACTGGGCGAGGGTCCCACGTGGCGCACAGGCCTCTCCTGCTGCCCGCTGCTCCCCTCAGCAGTGTGTTTCTTCAGTCTGCCTGTTCTGCAACCTACTCTGGCTCTGGTGGATTCTCTCACCCTCTCGCACTTCTAACTGTACACAGTGCTTGTATAAATAAATAAATCGTAAATGTGTTTCTAACCAAATTGGACTAACTACATAGCACAACTGATTTTGTCTACTGTGAAGAAATTGACCATTAATTTATTTAAGAAGTGAAACAAACTTTTTTTCGGTAGGCGCATACAGATATAATCTTATATTACTTGTACAGAGTTAAAAACTATATTAATTGCTGCTTTTAAGTATGTAAAACAATTTTGATACTTACAAATGCTTTGTAATAAAAATATATTTGTATTGCAGTGCTGAGTTTTCGTAAATATTATTTCATATAATTCTTACCATATTAAGAGTTAGTTGAGGGGGCTTTTATTCGTATTCTATATAGGTAATCTGAGTTCTGTTCAAGTGATTGATTCAAATAGCTGATGTAAGATTTAATTTGACCCATGCACTTTTTAATACATTTACATGAACATATAAATGTCTTTCCTCCCTTAGCAATTTGTTTTCTGTTGTCACCCTTCTGAGATCTAATGTTTTGGCCTTTATGGGCAAATTTCTAGGAAAAAAGAACATGCACTTGATACATTCATTTTCAAATTATGCAGCCACCACCCCTGAATGCCTTGCAATCTGAAGTCTTGTCTTCATCAGTGCAAAAGAAAGGCACTATCACAGATTACCACAAAATTTCCTCATTACAACATCTTGGCGTGGCATTATCATAGATAACAGGCTTCAGATGTTGTTGTTCACCAACAATCCCAATGATTCTGTGTTTCAAGGAACATTCCTTTTCTTGTTTCTCTGATACTGAAAGTGATTTTTTCTTCCCCTTTGTTAACTTTTACAAAACCTTTGCTAGCTTTTAAAGAACTGACTACCAAGGGGTACATCTTTGCTTTTACTTCTTTCTGCATGTTCAGTTTATCATTAATATTTATGTTTATTTTTTATCATCTCTACCTAAACGAGAGTCAGTATGTACACAAGTTAAAACCGTGATCTCTGGATTTGAACAAAATTGGGTTTGAATCCTAACTCCATCATTTATTAGATTTGAGAAATTGCTCAGTTCATTCATGTACAAAATGGATTTACCCTTGCTTCCCTCAGAGGGTTGGAAGGATTAAATGAGATAAAGTGTTTGAAATGCTTAGCCACTGAGATTCCAGCTTTTAATTTTAATGAAATTAATTTTTCAGATGTAAAATTTTATTTTTAATTAAATTTATTTTTAATTGAGATTGTGTTTGGATACCCCCTCAGGTATTACCACTGTGTGCATCCACCACCTGATCACCTATAGTCTTCCCTCAGGTATTACCACTGTGTGCATCCACCACCTGATCACCTATAGTCTTATAGTGCACCCACAGTCTACCCCCATAGTCCAATGGGCTTACTTCCCTCTCTTTCCCCACCACCCCCACCTCTGCTTCAGTTCTGTAGTCAAATATCAAGTGTTAGGTTTGGAGTGATGGAGGGATTAGGGTCAAAATAAAGGGGGTGGGAATTGTATAGGGACTATAACCAAGATGAAAATGCATACATTGTGCAAAAATGAAAAATGATGTAAAAAATAAATAAAATTATAAAAAAAGTTTTAAAATTTATTTTTAAAACATCTTTGTTCCTTTTTTCACAATATATGTTTTCTGCCCTCAGGTATGGTCACCATAGTTTTACCACTACCAAAGTGCACACAGTCCTCCACTACACCCGCCCTCCACCCCCAGGTTGTCTGTTCTCCCCTCTTCTCTTCTCTCCCTCAATGTCTCAGATGTGTGGTCTGCTTTCAGTGATCCATCTTTCAATTTGTCTTTGTCTGATCCTTTGTTTGGCTTCTCTAGATTCCACATATCAGTGAAACCATTTGGTATTTATTTATACTTATCTTTGTCTGACTCTTAGTTACTTTATATTCCACATATTAGTGACTGTCATCTGGTGTTTATCTTTCTCCTTCTGACTTATTTCACTAAACATTATCCCTTACAACTCCATCCATGTTGCCACAAACTGAGTAATATTCCATAATTTGTGTGTGTGTGTCTATCTATCTATCTATCTATCTATCTATCTATCTATCTATCTGTCTCATGTTTTTGATCCACTCATCTCTTTTGGGGTTGTTTATATAATTAATCTGTAGTAAATAGCTCTGCAATAAACATAAGAATGAAAGTTTCAAATTAGTGTTTTTGATTTTTATTGGCTAGATGTCTAGGAGTGAAAGCACTGGGTTGAAAAGTCCATTTTATTTTACTTTTTAAAGAGGCTTATTTATTTATGTATACAAGAACTGGGGTATAGGCCAGAGGTGCTGGGGGAGGTGAGAGGATTCACCAGAGACAGAGTGGGGAGCATAACAGACAGAGTGACTGAAATACACTGCTGAGAGGAGCAGTGGGCAAGTCAGGAGAGGTCTGCTGTGCCATGGGTGTTTCTCCTTGGCTGGGGATCAAACTTATGCTGCAATGACTGTGGATAGCTTCATAAGTTGAGTCTTAACTCCTTGTGCCACCAGGGAGGCCCAAAAAATCCATTTTAAAATGAAATTTATACTCCTTACCAAACAGTGCCAAGACTTTTGAACTTCTGACTTCTTTCTGTCTCTGAAAAAGAAATATTGATGATGAAGTTTATTTGGTGGCAGAATGGATCAAAAGAAGTAGCTGTATCAAAGACATGTATTTTAGGAAGAATTTACTGGAGTGGGTATTAACTTGGTGATTAAGATGGGGTGTTGAAAGACTGTACTGACATAACTCTAAACTTCCTACCTCATAAAATCAGATAGATTATACTCCTATTTATTGAAGTAGGGATTACTGGCATAGGACAAGGATTCAAAGTAGATTATAAATAAGCACATGTAGAGTTTTTAATTCCTTTCAGAAATGAAAAAAATTCCTTTAATATTTTAAGTTGAAAATCACATTAAAAGGAAATCACTGGGGAGCAAAAAGGGGGAGGGGGCTCAGTGGACTATTATGGAGGATTATTGGTGATTTATTTGTGGGAATGGAGTCATAACTTGCATTTGTGACAATAACCCCAAAACATATACATTGTTTTAAATCAGTGTTACTCCAATAAACAAAAAAATACATTAACTCATGTTTACTTAAAAAATAAAAATAATGGTAAAATAAAAAGAGTAATGTAATGGGAAATATATACCATCAGGGCTATGGTAGATAAACATCTGTGAAACATTATTACAAACATCAAAATTTTATCACCGGTAAATATGAAAAACCTGTTATAGAGTTTATATATAATTGGTGATCCTGAAGAAAAAGGTAATAAAATATTAAAAATAAGTAAAGACATACTATAAGAAAATCTTCCTGAGCTAAGTACCTATGCTATTATCTTATTAAAAATATATTTACAATGTGAATAGTTTGTATTCACATACTAGGAATTGAAGATGGAGTATAGAAAAAGATAGCAAAGGTGATTGTTTTCATGGAATTTATATTCTGAAACACTACAATGAACATCATGTCCTAGGAAATTTAAATATCAACAAAGCATACTCTTATGGAGTTACTTAACATCAAGATAAAAGCTTTCATGGCTATTTAGCAAGCAGGGAAAGTCATCTTTATGAATGAAAAATAATATTGACCTTAGACTTCTCCATAGTAAGTCTCAGTGAAAGGACAGAGGGTCAATGTCCATAAAACTCTTAGAGGAGAAAGCATGTCCCAATAATTTTAACCCCCAAACCAATTTTCCTTCAACTATTGAGGCAATGGGCAGATATTCAAGTAAATAAGAAGTCAAGCAACCCTGTACTTACAAACCTAAATTAGAAAAAAATATATAAAAAACAAATAAACAATGACATCCAGGGAACAAGAAACAATTTTTTAAAAAAAGATTAATTTATGCATACAAGATCTGGGATACAGGCCAGAGGTGTGGTGGGTGAGAGGATTCACCAGAGACACAGTGGGGAGCAGAACAGGCAGATTGACTAAAATACACTGCTGAGGGGAACAGTAGGCGAGACAGGAGAGGTCTGCTGCACCATGTGGGTACTTCGCTGGCTGGGGATCAAACTTGTGCTGCAGTGGCTGCAGATAGCTTCATCGTGCTGCAACTTAACCCCTTGCACCACCCCAATAAGAAATAATTTAAGTTTAAAAAACTCAGGATAGCATACTCATGCTTGACAATGAATATGTATTTTTATATGCTATGACATAATTAACCTTAATTATCAAGTAAATATTACAAGTTGTGGAGATAAGATATAGCAGTTGGAATTTCCGGAATCTTCTAGTAGACATTAACAGTTGTGGTCTGAATTTATCATGATACTATTTTTGCCTGAAGTATTGATTTTATCTCTTATAGTTTTACAGTATTTCCCCCCCCCTTAACTTTAAATGAATCTTCCAGAAACCAATATTATGTGCAGTTGAATGAGCAGGTATCCATATTATAATTCCTTTAGTTTTACTTTACTTCCCTATGTTAAAATTAAAGCAAACTTAAGTTATTTTGAAATGTGTAATTTCACTTGGACTGCCATTCTTTCTCTCTCACTCTCTATTTGTGCATTTGACAGAGGTGATATCTGGAGTGAGAATCACCAGCTGACAGCAATAAAGGGGACTTCAGGAGGCTAGGATATAGCACAAATGTCATAAATTTCTCATTTTTAATTGAAATCATATATAGAAGAAACCACAATGACAGAAGAAAAGAAGCAGCTAAAAAAAAAAAAAAAAAACCTCTGCAAATGGATATCATCAACCACAGGAACATTTTTATCTTTAATTTATAGATCAGAAATTGGCACACTTTAGATTATAGATAGCAAGTTATTAGAACAATAATATTTTAGAGAAAACTTTCTAGTTCTGATGCATTTATTGATTTTCAGAACTGACTTGCTTCAATTTCAATCTTAAAACAACTAAAAGGTATTTTATAGGTATTTCAAAGTATTATAAGTATTGGGTTGTCAGAAAAGTCATGATGCATTTTTCCTTGAAGAACATAAAAAAAATAGGTCATGACTTCTAACAACCCAGTATTTGAAATAATGACATGTACTTTTAGGGCATTCTGTAGTTGTTACACTGTATGTGAGCAAATGAGCTGAGATTTTTACTAGCTTTTAGATCCTAGTCTTATCTTTTGTTTACGTAATTATTTCATGTCTTATACACTCTTTTCAATTAAAAAAAAAATGGCATTTGAGTGCCTGCCTGGTGGTGCAAGGGGTTAAACACCGTACTGTGAAGCAATTCTCAGCCTCTGCAGCATGAGTTTGATCCCTGGCCTGCCAGGGAGCAACCCACATGGCGCAGCAGACCTCTCCTGACTCGACTGCTGCTCCCCTCAGCAGTCATTTTAGTCAGTCTGCCTTTTCTGCTCCCCACTCTGTCTCTGGTGAATCCTCTCACCCCCATATCTCTGGCCTGTACCCCGGCTCTTGTATGCATAAATAAATAAATCTTTTAAAACAAACAAACAAACAAACAAACAAACAAACAAACAAACAAACAAAAAACCCTGGCATTTGAGGCTAATTTACTAAAATGAGCCAGTCTTTTTATTTAATTTTTCCCACTAATGCAAAAAAAATCACCTCTCCTTAATTCCTATAAATTTCTTAGAGCACTCAATTTATTTCATTTCCCAGGTTCTCCTTTCAAACCAAACTTTACTCCTTAAGCTGTTGTTTGACTCACTTGTCACTATGTTACTGTTGGAAGCATTTGAGATCAGGTTTCTACTCTCTAAGCTGTATTTTCTACCTAGAAGTCAGCAAATAGGACTTTTCGAAAACATAATTCTTTACTTCCTTTTACTGGTTTTCTTTTTAGTGTGTCATGTGTTTTCTTTCAGAAACCTGGGTTCATAGGGAAGCAGAATTGGGAGAAGCCTGGGTGACTTGACTTGGGGTCACAGTGGGAACTGAACCAGCATTGGAATTATTTCTGGATATAGTGTCCTACCTGATGCTGTGATTATACATGCCTTTTTGATTATGAGGATAATTTGATACCCAAGAATCTTAGCTCTTTTCCAGATTCTGTAGCAAATCTCACTATAGTAGTGATATACAGAAAAATTAGGAAGATTTCAGCTAAAGTTCTTGGACATAGGGGTTAGCTTCACATCCCTAAGGTAAGGTCTGTTAAGAAGTTAATAGTTCTAGTCTCAAAGGAATTGCAACTGAGAGAGAACAAGTTGGTCCTTGCAGGGACTAGTCATCCATGAATTTCTGGGGGCAGAAATTTTCTCTTATTGCTGTGACTTCCATTGTTTAACATACTGCCTGGTGGCGAGTTGGAACCCAGCATTTGATGAGTGAATACATAGATAATTAAATATATGAAAAGATTGAAAGAAAGAGTGTCAATTGAGTTTATTGGAGAATAGCTTGCATATTTGGTCTTGGAAATTAAGCAGTCACTAGAGTAATGGGTAACTTCAATCCTATGAGGAGTTATATGAGGTATGAAACTAGGGCTTTTTCAGCATCTTCTCAACAACTTTACTTACAGTCTTGGAATTTCACTTTTAAATGGCTATTCATAATGGGAATGTGGCAGAAGTAGCATGGTTATGTTTATTGTGACTACTCTGCATAAAAGAACCATACAAGGCAAAACAATCTCCGTAACAATCACCACAATGCAGTGGCACTGGCATGACAACAAAAGAGCGAGTGAGGAAAACTGGCTCACAAAATATAGATATCATGCTAAATTGATGTGATATTTTTCCCAGAGTTAAATTATTCTATTAAATATTGATTTTCTGTGTTTTATGAAAAGATCTCTATCAGTTTATTAGAACCTTTTAGGGTTATATAAGAGTCTTCTGCCTTGTAAAGCTTAAAACAGAGGCATTCCAAATCAGTGAGCAAGAACAACTTCCTGCCACCTACAGAAAATCTTTGCTGTCAAGGTATGAAATGACAGACCTGTAATATTTATGCCAAAGATAGCATTTCTTGGGCCCCAAATGATATATCCAGAGACCCTGTATTTACTGACTTTGTTCTTATTGCTAAACTATCTTTTATTACAAATAAAGTTTGCTTTAGTTTTCCCTTGAATGGAGAGAATTCATTAGCAAAAGCTCTATATTATTCCTCCTCCTGCAGTTATTTCAGTATGAGGACTTGGGAACCTATTTTTCTCTAAGTTCAGGAGGAATTTATCAGGACATTTCTATGGTTTTCCCTGGCCTCTTATAAAAGCATCATGGAAATCTGACTGCTTCTGATGATGTCATCTGGGACCTCTGTTCTGAGCTGGTATTTTTGTGGATGGGGCAGAGACATTTTTTATTTAGGTCAGAAAGTTTCAAATGACATGAAGGGAATTGTTTTATCAACTAAATGTTGTTTTCCCCTAAATGTGGTTTTGAAATATTTATGATAGAAATTTAAGGGAGACTTTGGTTTGTTTCTGGCTTTTGACAACTTTTTTTCCCCATTGAGATAAGGATTGAGAGGACTCGATTAACAAACTCTTTGGGGTAAAAACTTAAATCTACCACTGGTCCTCTTGGAAATAGAGAAAGAGATTTTATGTTGAGGTGTGTGAGCAGTAACAGTGGGTAGAGAGGAGGCACGATGCCTGGAGTCCCTGGGGCCTTGATTAGAAAAATACAATGTAAAAAAGAGAGTTCCTTAATAGTTCTAAGAACTTCATTCCTTCTACCTCCCATTATTTATTTCTGACAGTATTTTATTGGAGTCCATTCTCTCGGTTGATTGAAATACTTTACCATGTTTTTGCTACCTTGGAGTGGATGATTTTGAATGAAAAAAAATTTGGAATATAGTGACATAGAACAGATCATTTATAAACCAAAAAATGCTAACTGGATTTGAACTTAAAAAAACCCTTTCTTTTGGAAGACACTATAGAGTTAAGAAGAACAAAAATAAGTGTTAATTTGGCTTCTACTCATAGAGTAAGCTTATGGAGGTTTTTTTGTTTTATTTTGCTTCACCTATGTATAAATATATATGTGTTAAGATAAGTGAATCCAGCTATACCCTGTGATATTTAGCTTGTGATAAACTTTTGTCTTTATTTAACAAGCAAAGATCATTTCTCATGGAAATTTTCTTATTCATTTATGTTGAGGTAATAATTCTTTCTTTAAAAAAGTGGAATGAGTCAAAAGAGATAAACTTGACATTTTAGAATGGTAAGATCTTGATTTAACTGCAGATGAGGACTTTGGTTACTGAGGGACATCGTTTTCTCTTTTAATTAATTCCTTTTCCTGACATTTCTCCCATCATGAGACAAATTTGTTTGTGGCGCTTAACCTTTAAGTATTATATCAGTTTTCACTGGAGTCATGCAGTGACCAAGAGTAAGTAAGTGTAAGACAAGAATTTTTTTTAAGGCAAAAAAAACTCCTCAAACTAAGTTTGCAGTCAGGAAATTTTCTTCTCCATTTATACTCAGAACTCATACCCTCAGAAGCTTTTTTTTCCTTTTTGGTTTTTTTCATTTTTTTCCTTTTATATATTTTTACATCATTTTTCATTTTTGCACAATGTATGCATTTTTATCTTGGTTATAGATGGTCCCTGGTGGTCTAGGGTCTAGTGGTTAGGATTCAGCGCTCTCAGAAGCTTTTTTATCCTTGCCTTCTTGGGGCCTCTCCCTAATCTGCAGAGCCAGGGGACTCTGTGTGCTACAAATGGCTTTTTAGATATACTCCCTCTCCTCCTTACCCAACAAATACATTCTTTGAATATATGTATAAAAATTTTTAAACTCATGCTATTCCCTCTGCTGTTCCTTTCCTAACTCCATTTTTCAAATTCTACTTATTCTTTAAACTCACTTTTACTCTCCAAATCCTTACTTTCTCTATTATTTTCCCTTTGCCAAGTTGGAATTATAGATTCCTTATATATTCAGAGTTCTTATATATTTAGTACGTGTGTATTGGGACATTTGTTATGGCATTTGAGATGTTATTTTCATTTATAATTTTCTGTTTATATTCTTCCTTTCCTTGGGGGCATACCAGGTTTTATTGATATTTTGGGACTGGTGGGTAAGAATTCTGGCATCTAACTTGAGATTCCCTTACTCCCTTTATAAGAGATCCCCAGGGGAAAGAAAAGCAGGTAATTGCATTGATTTAACCTCCTTATTAATTTGACCTTCAGGTAAATATAATGATATTTGTTGGGAGAAAGAGACAATATCTGCAGAATGTCTTGTTCTTAGCCAAGGATTACCACGAGTCAACAGAACCAAGGAGTATGAGTCTTGGCTCCCTGGAAAATGTCTTGTTGGCTATAAACAATAATGTAGATCAGGAATTGATGACCTTTTTCCTTAAAGGGTTAGAAAGTAAATATTTTAGGTTTCTGGGTCACATGTTCTGTTTTAGTTACTCAATTTCTGCTTTGTAGTGAGAAAACAGTCATAGACAATATGTAGCAAGTAGGATGTCAGTTGAGTGAAACTTTATAAAACAGTGGTTGGCTTGTGGACTGTAGTTTGTCAACTTCTGATCTACGTTATGAAACAGCTGCTTCAGAACTTCAGTGCTCCTGGCTGTGTGGAGTAAACAGCAAACCCTACTTGGAGAATTCAACTATTACTTCTAAGCAGAGTCCCAGGTCCTAGGAGAAGGGAAGGATCTTGAAGCTCCAGACCTCTCTCTGCTTTGTCTCCCTTGATTGTCTATATTCTTGATATATTTGGTGAAGCTTTAGTAAAGTTAAAGATTCTGGGTGAGATCTCTGATTTGTGTGGGTCTGATTTGACAGTCTACTCCTGAATGTTGGCTCAGGCAATGTGGTGCCTAACAGGACCCATTCACATAACTATATGAACAATGAATTGTGGGCCACGCACTTCAGTTTCCCAATGATATTTGTGCCTTAAATTCAGAGCCTTACTTTTAAACACAAACTTTGCTGATCAGGATTGGAAGCTAGTAAACCTCAAACTATCTCAAGCAGGCAACAGTTACCTTTGGTCTTCTGTCTTCTTGATATTCCTTATATTCCTACAGTTATTTTGATACTCTTAAACAGGTATTGAAGAAACTTCTAAATAAATCCAAGTTGTGTTACTGACAGCATCTTGCTATTTAAGAATGAGTGGCTTTTATATATATGTAGATTTCTCTGTCTGCAATACTTGAGTATGGGGATTCGTGTTTTCTTTGGTTTGGCGGGTCTGGTTAAGCATTTCAGTTGAGCATATAATTTGAGAGATCCTTCCACCGTCTCTATTTCTTGTGTGATTACAGACTAACTCAAAATATAAAAAGAAAGCAGCAGCAGAAACTTCTAATTGAAGTTAGGACCTTGCTTCTGAGGTGCTTTATCTTGGCTTGGGCAAAAGACAGAATTAGGCAGAGTTGCCACTAAGGATTGTTATATCACTAAATCTCTGTGTAACTCTGACCAAAATACAAAACTTCTCTGAATCTGTTTCCTTGCTATAAAGACAGGACACACACCTTTATTGTGTCCATTTAAAGAGAAAGTGCTTTAATGGGTTGGATGATTATTCTTGTCTTTGTTGGCCTTTAGCCAGAAGTTATATGCACATGCACATATGTCATTAGGAATTACAATCAACATTGAGAAACCTCCCCTACAGATGTTCCTTAGAGAAAGAGTGGATTTTCTCTTTCTAGTATGGTTTAGGAGGTAAGGAAGAAGGGTGAATGTGAACAATCTGTTTATTATTCTTTATAGTCCTATTAACCTATCTATTTTATCCACTTTCCTTTGGCGCAAATATTATCCCTTTCAGACCGTCGACTTTAAGGGGAAAAGTCCACTACACTTGTGCTGAATGCTGGTTAAGTGCTGATTAAGTGAGTTCTGAATGTATGTGCGGCTTGCCTAAAATTATTTATTCAGTCAGGGAAGAAACTAATTCACACAGCAGTGCCCTAATTGGCATCAGAGAGGCATTTCCGTAATGCCCTTAGGAAAAGCAGGAAGTTGATTAAATAGAAAAAATGCACATGGAAATACGACTACAAACTATGCATAGAAGAATAAAAATGCAGTTGTTAAATAATCACCCTCATGATATTTTTTCCCGGAGAAGTTACCTTTGATTTAATGCAGGAGAGAGCACCTGGGAAAATTTCAAATTGGAGTCCCTCCCATATCTCCCCTGCTTGTACTAAGACTCCATGGCCCAGAATTCAAATACTAAATCTAAGAGAGTCAGGTAAAAAGAACAGTGGAAAACAGATGGCAGCAGTTACAACTAGCAAATTCCCAGTTGGTGGCTCTCACATTTAGAAGCGGGCATCTGTTCTTCTTCCCCACTGCAAAGTGGTTTTAACTCAGAGGTGTTAAAAATATCTAAGTTGCTGTTTTATTCATTTCTGCTATTTACTGACTTTAATGACTTACAGTATATCCAATGAAAAGTACAATGTTTACCCATGCGGCAAGAGACTCAAAACAGAAATATGGGATGCTGTTAAAAACCTTGTGGTCTACCAAATAGTGTGTATGGGTTTATAGGTGTACCTTGCTTTATGAAATAGATGTGTGCCTAAGCATTTGTTTGTGTAAACTGAAATATACTTTATACATGGAATACTTAATATTCAAGAATCGTGAGTGTGTCCTAACCTCCATGGGCCTCAGTCTCCTTCTCCACAAAATGGGAATAATGATGCCCACTTCATTATTCTGTTGTGAGCCTTAGCCATAGTGTCAGTAAACTGTATTCAAAGCCCTGCAAATGTTGTAGATGCTTAATAAATAATAATACATTTTATTATTGATGAGCATTCCCACTTTTAGTAAATATTCATAAAAAATTGAAAATGTCGAGTGAACTCGTTTTCATAAGAAAACCTCAAAATGAGCGAAAAGAGGGAGTCTTTGTAATTATGAATAAAATGTCAATAACTCACCTTTCTAAACATTATTGTAAAGATGCCTTTCCCATAACCATTTATAGCAGCTTCCAGGAAGAGAGTCTTATTGAATTTAATGTCATTTAACCCAGTGCCTGATACAGAGTAGATGATCAATTGATATTTATTGACCACTGGCTATCTTCTATTTCATTTTATTCCCTTTTTTTCCACTAAAAACAGTACTTCATTATTATTTATTATTTTTTAAATTTTATATATTTTTTACATCATTTTTCATTTTTGCACAATGTATGCATTTTCATCTTGGTTATAGTTTAATGAGGTAACATTGTTCTACAAGATTGTATGTGATTCTGAGGTATAGGATCATACCTTTTCAGATTTATGTTACCGTAATATCCCCACTCCCAAGGCACCCATATTGCATTGGGTTGCCTCCCTTGTTTATTTTTTATTTTATTTTTTTTAAAGATTTATTTATTTATGCATACAAGATCTGGGATACAGGCCAGAGATGTTGGGGGTGTGTGTGTGTGAGAAGATTCACCAGAGACAGAGTGGGGAACAGAACAGGCAGACCGACCGAAATACACTGCTGAGGGAAGCAGCGGGAGAGACAGGAGAGGTCTGCTTCACCATGTGGGTAGCTCCCTGGCCGACTAGGGATTGAACTCGTGCTGCAGAGGCTGCAGACTGCTTCATAGTGTGGTGCTTAATCCCTTGCACCCCCAGGGAGGCCTTCCCTTGTTTATTGTGGTAAACTTGGAAACAACAAAAACCTAAGGGAGAAATAAAAAAAAATAGTTTATAATTTCCAAACTTGTAGACATATTTTTTAATACTAATATGTATCTTTTATCAACAAATTGAGAAAGCACTGGTAATAAGATTAATTTTTTCTACTCATATATCTATATTAGCATTCTCACTTTTTATATATATTGTACTTATATATTATATAGGTATACATTTATCCATTTAGACCTCCCTACAACCTTATATATGTGACACTATTATTTACAGATGAGGGAATTAGAGCATTCAATATTGAGGAATATGCCCAAGAGCTCATATATCTTAAGTGGTAGGTTTAGGAGTAAACAAAAATTTAGGGGATCTGATTCTATAATGTACACCGAGTTATTCTGCTTCTCTTTTGTGTAGTGGTAGGAGTCTAGATTTTAGAATGGTAAGTTAGCAGTGTATGCTTATTCCCCACTCCTCATGTGGTCCTTCTAGTGGGAATACATCCACTTCTAACCACTTTCTGTTCTTCATTCTCTTCTTATGTAAGAAGATCAATATCCCATTTATGCAGGAAGTTCAAGCTGGTCATCATTGCCCTGGCTCTTTACTCTCTTCTCTCTTTTTGGGGTCTACCTACATGAAGAAAATGCATATTTTCAGTGAACAGTCTTTTATTTTGCCCAAAGTATGGGTGTGGGTCATTGGAGGGAGGGCGTGTAATTCAGTTCAGGGATATGTAAGTTAACCTGTTCCTTTATATTTGAATCATCCTCTCCTGCTTACTTCTTGGCCATAATCCATCTACCTGACTCTGATGCATATCTCTCTGTTACAAGTGCAGATATAGAAAGGAGTATTTTTAGTGACTTTCCATAGGTCTTAGAAGATAGATCTAGATGCTTTTCTTATATTCAATATCTGCTTGTGTGGAACCAGGGACAAGTTACTTTACTACTCCATTTCTCAGTCTCTTCAGTAATTAGCACAGAGCAGAATTCTTTCTTTTTAGGATCCGAAGTACTGAGAATGCTTTTTGGGAAAGAAAGGAGAAAAAGTCAAGATGCTGGTGTTTGCACGCAGTCAGCAGAATAAGATTAGAGGGAGAGGTGACTTTGGGTAACTTAGTGCTTGTCAGACCTTAGTTTAATTTACTTCATTTCATGCTCTCAAAAACCCTGTAACATAGGCATTATTTCTACCATATGACATGGACATCAGATTTTAGAGAGGCTAGGTGACTTTCTTAGAAACCCATAGCTGGTAAGAAGAAAGGTTGGAATTCCAAACCAAGTCTAAAGTCCCTGTTCTTTCTAGAACATGACTTTGACAGTTATAGCAGGATCTGGGTAGTGAGCAGCATGGAACTCAGATACTGTGAATGTGGCAGCACAAAGATGCTTGAACCAAGTGGTAATGGCCCTGACACAGGTTGCAGGAAAAATGGTTTGGAAATTGGCATAGGGCGTCAGGGTTTTTTGGCTTTTTTTTTAAAAGGAATGACAGAGGGATTGATCATTTTCCTTCCATTTAATTAAAGTTCAGATTTAAAAATACTAGTTTATTAATATAGAATCATACCACTTGTGATCAAGTTCTCAGAATCCCACTTCTGTGTTGTATTTTTCTGACACAAATCCTGCTAGAGGTCATCTCGTCCAGCCCTGCTACCACCTCTAAGTCCTTATTAGTCTCTTCTGTGTCTGTCCTCTTCATTCTCACCTTGGACAGCAATTTGATTTAATGCAAATTGTCTAAGAAAGAATACTGTCTAAGAAAGAATAAAGTGCAGAAAAGACTATACATGGTTTAGGGGAAATTTTGTAATGCATCTATTCTGCAAGCCACTGAGGAATTGCTTAAAAGGCAAGGGATTTGGGAAAAAAACAAAACAAAACAGAAGTATCTCATTAGGGAACCAGACCAATAGACAGATTACAGAATGAATTGTCTTGTGCTTGTGGTTGTCTTTCTTGAGGAATAGACCATTTTCTCAGGGGACAGATGTCAATTTAGTCATCATTTGAAACAGGTACAGTTTCTTTTATAAGCTAATGAAAAATGAAATCATGTGTTGAGTGTGCTAGGTATTTTGACCCATGTTATCACAATTCATTCTCAAGATAATCCCAAGAGGAGGAAATTATCTTTGCTTTTATAAAAAGGAAGTGTGGCTCAAAGCAAATGAATACTTTGCCTAGGGGTCACCCTCTAGTTAGTGCCAGTACCCTAGTCTGCCTGTTTCCAATGCTTCGGCACTTTTTGCTGCTTCTTGCATGAACTGGTTTATTAAATATGAATAGGGGAAACTTCACTAGAAGGCTTTTCCTCAAAGCAAACTCAGGAATCCCTTCTCTGCTTGTAAGTGGGCACATTAGTATGATCTCCATGTCCATCTATAAATTATCTATAGTGAGATCAATTCAGAAGCTGGCAGGGACAAACTTGGCAAATAGCTGCTCTTTACAGAAAGCCTGGAATTGGAAAGAGAATGGCTATGTTCTGTGCTATGAATTTTTCAAGAGTTATGTTGCAAGCGATGGAAGTCTTGATAGATATGAATTTTTTTTTTGAAGAGCTCCATGTATGAGAAAATCTTCCACAAGGGACATTCCCTTTACCAACTTGGCAGAGACTAAAAATGCAGAGTTTCCAGGATCAAAGTGTATTTGCAGTATGAAGAACTATCCCCTGACAATCACTCTGGAAGAGGGAGGTCTTCTTTAATCTTTTTTTCCTTTGTTTTATTATTTTTTTTTTTCCTGAGGAGAAAATTCCTTTTTCATTTTCTTCTGCTGACTAACTCTTCCCTTTAATCATTTTCATTTCAAGATTCATAGCAATTTCCACTCTTTACATTAAGAATGAATATTAACACAAATCATTTTTGATTTTCTATTTCAGGGCATTGTTTTTTTCATGATATGTTAAAGGTAAGCAACAGAAAATGGAAGTGAAAGTAGCACTGAGATTTCAACAGAATTTAAAGTTTTCTATCTCCTCTTTTCTCTCTGTATGTTCTAGAGTTGTGGCGAAAAATGTGTCTTGTGGCAACAGACAGCAATCTGAATCAATCAAAGATCATTTATAATCTTCATGAATTAGAGAGAAGAAATATGCTTTTTAAGGATCTTCAGAATCCAGGAAAGTTGTATGTAGGGAACCAGAGGTAGTTATTTATAATGAAACTTAAGAGTTCTTGTAAGAGGCTTTGTGTTTTGCAATGCATGTATCCTAATTTTTATGGCAAATGTCAAAATAGAGGGGTAGGACTTATTACACAGAGCTCCTTGTGTAGGGTCCAAAGTGGGTGCGCACAGTTGATGTCAGTGTTCACTTCTGAGTTGTTCTTTTGAAAAAGGGTTCATTCAGAATAAAATCATCATTTTTATCTCATGATACTGTGGATCTGGGATATGAAAGAATTGATTACCTGATTTTTAGTTCCTTATTCTCTTCTATCTCCAATTTTGTTGCTTAGGGATTATTGGACTATCAACAGTCTTCCTGAATAATCAATCAGGTTAATTTAGCCTATAAACCACTTTCTCCCTTGTCTGGTGTAACATATTGTTTAGTAATGTGCCCAGTAAAGCATAACAAGTAACTCTCTCAGAAATGGAAAAGGAAATAGCACTTAGATTTTGAACTTAGGCTTCCTGCATTTTAACCATAGGCTGGACTGCATGGTTCCTGACTTTTTATTTATTTTGTTTTTAGCCATTTGACTAACCTTACCTCATCCCACTCAGCAGCTGAGCAAAATGCGCAGTGTTGTATTCTGAAGCGCCTACTCATTCTTTATTGCTTTTATGACAAAGCTGTCCCTCCACATGTCTGCTCTGCCCTCTGACCCAAGGCATTTGCTTCAAGTAAACATGCCAGATGGTGGAGAAAAGTGATGGGTCAAAGAACAACCCTCAAGGGTCAGGAGTCACCAAATCCTTCTTCACAAAGCAAACTTAAAAGCAACAATTTCACCAAATGCTGTGGAGTGCTTTCAGAGTGGAAGTAGAAGTGGGGAGGGTAGACCTTAATTACATATTTTGCTTTCAGGGCCTAATGGTTTTAGGTACAGTGTCTATTGGCTAATTTGAATGTAAGCAATTTATGAGAAATGATAGGAAGATAACTTGGACAGATGGATCAACCTTATACTCTGCAAAGGGCAGCAAGGTGAATTGTTTGTGTGGGAATGAGCATTCTCAGATTTGGCCAGAAAGTTAGAGACTATTTAGGTTCTTTTTCTTTTTTGGGTTTATCGATGAAATTTGGGGCAAAGGAGATCCCATTCTCTAAAATATACTGAAACCTTAAAAATTCTTTAGTAACCTCACAGGAAGAATTCGGACAACATACTCCTTTCATTGCTTTGTTTAGTGTGGTATTGTGTCAGGCCAGGTATATGAGCATTTGTGGAATTACTGTAGATACTTTAAGCACAAGGATGTGCAGGCTTTTTGTAGCGCTTTTTTTCTAAAGTAATTTAACAAAGTGTTTTTTTTAGCATTTTATAGGATTGTGCATTTGAAAAAGAACATTAGTGTAGTAGTTACTCTTTGCCAATAAGCTAGCAATATATAGGCACCGTTAGATCATTTGCAGATAATGATGATAGCATAACGCAATTTAAAAATATACTGGGCTTCTACATAGAATCCAGAATTATTTTTTAATGATAATTTAAAGAGTGAGAAAATTCTCAATTTTCCCTACTATGGGCGTTGAAATGCCTCCATGGCCTTAAAATACTTTCTGGGCTAAGTGTTGTCATACATAGCTTTCAAGGTGAAGTGTGTCTCTCAGTTGAAGACATTATGTCCATCCTTTTGTGGTCAAATGAATTCTCCAGCTGAGATACAGTACAAAATAGGGAGTTTAATTGGTATGCTGAATGTAGAATTTGTTTCTAGGGCTAAGTTTGTGTCTTAAAGTTATCAAACTTTTATGATATATCCTTCTTAAAAATGACAATAATGGTTACTCTTCAAGTATTATCAAATTAATATTTAATAATATTAATAGTCACTGGTTATCAAATAACTTTTATGATCTAGGAACTTTTGGAGGTATTAGATTCATGCCCAATTTATTTTTTCAACTGTAGCAAAAGTGACAGCTACTGATATTTGGTTGCAAATGACCAATTGTTGAATTTAGTGTTATCTGATTAAATCCTCAAAACAAACATAGATAAACGTAGAAAGTAAATACAATTCTTAGTGCTATTTTATATGAGATGATTGAGGTTAGAGAAAGTAACTAACTTAAGTTCACACAGATATAGATTAGAACCTAGGGTGCCCTATCTTCAGGGTTCAAGTTTTTCTTTTTTCTTGGCATTTCAGAAATTTATTGACATAAATCAACACAATATGCCAACATGATTTTGTGCATTAATAGGAGACGTATTTCCTGGTTAAGTGGAAATGGCTTTCAGAAGATCTTTAAGTATCTTTAATGGTGACATATTTCATTTAGAAGTCTGGACATCTTTCTTCAGTTTGTTGTAATCTACATTCACTGAGTAGACCTTGTATTGATTGTTGGGCCCCAGTTTGTTCCAGGGTTATTTTTTCTGTTCCAACTGACATCTGGAAAGAGCAATGTCAGGCACATGACATACTGCGCTGCTCTAGTACCCCATGCTCCAATAAATACAAAGAGGGGGATCAAACTGGGTTGCTTGTTGGCCTAACTGAAAATGGCTCTGGCAGAGCATGATTGTGGGAGAGGCCTTGGGTTGGGAAGAAGAGGAAAATAAATTTATAAGGCCCAGGACTCAGACTCTGCACTGACTGAAGCTGTGGGGATGTCCATAATCACTCAGGACTTACTACCTAAAGAGCCACTGGCTTAAAGGGTACAGGACATAATTCTTAATCACTTTTCTAGGTACTGTTACTATCCCTAACATATTAGTGAGAACATTGGAATTTAGAGATACTGCGCGTGCCCCAAGTCACATGCCAGCAAGAACTAGAGAGGAGGGCCTCCCCTGGTGGCGCAGGCGGTTGAGCGCCACACTGTGAAGCTGTCTGCAACTTCTGCAACGATGGTTGGATCCCGGCTGGCGAGGGTCCCTCATGGCGCTGCAGACCTCTCCTGTCATGCCCTCTGCTCCCCTCAGCAGTGTATTTCATCAGTCTGATTGTTCTGTTCCTTGCTCTGTCTCTGGTGAATCCTCTCACCCTCCCGTACATCTAGCCTGTACCCCAGTTCGTGTATAAATTGATCAATCAATCAATCTTTAAAAAAAAAAAAGAGCTAGAGAGGACTTGAAAACTTAGGGTTTTCTGACTCTAAAGACCATATTAATTATGGTAGACACTTTGTCAATATACTTGCTCTAAAACACCCTAGCAAAATAACTGGTGTCCTCCATTATTTTTATAAAATATGCAGACTAGTATTCACTGTGTCTTCATGCTCATGACTAATGAGCTATTTTCTAGCATGTATGCACAGTTTTGCTACCAGTATTTTAATTGTGTTTGCAGCATATATTTTCCAAACCCATTTAAACCATTTTACTGTTACTGTAGTTATATAATTATTTTAATGAATACACACATCAATGATATATGAATGTGGAAATAGAATTATCACTTCCTTGAAAACTATACTGGAATAAAACACTTAAGGGATAGTTGGAAAAAAAATTCAGCCAAGTTAGATGTGAGTGATGCTACTATAAAGAATTGGGAGGGCCTCCCTGGTGGCGCAGGTGGATGAGCGCTGCACTGTGAAGCTGCCTGCAGCCTCTGCAGTGCAGGTTCGATCCCAGCCGGGCGATGAGAATCCCACATGGCGTGGCAGACCGCTCCTGTCTCGCCTACTGCTCCCCTCAGCAGTGTATTTCGTCACTTTGCCTGTTCTGTTCCCCACTCTGTCTCCGGTGAATCCTCTCACCCTCCCAAGCATCTGGCCTGTACCCCAGTTCTTGTATAAAAATAAATAAATCTTTAAAAAAAATAATTGGGAAAAAATAATAACATCCTAAATTTTTATTTTTACTAATAGTTGCCTCACAATTATGCTTAAATTTTCATACTACTCTGAAGAAACTTCAAGATCTCAAAAATCTCAGTTCTAAATCTAAAGGTTGGCCAGGGATTGGATATTATTTTTTTCAATTTTTAAAATAAGGTTTTTTAATGTATAGGGACTGAATATTTTTATATGTCAGATTAAAATATTTAAGTATGTACTCGTCATTTTATGGCTATGTAATCATTCCTGATAGGAATATTTCTTCTCTATTATTCTGTTGACAGTCAGAAAACTGAATAACTCAATCTAGTGAAATGACAGAGTTAAGACAAAGTGGCAAAATTAGAAAGTAGGATGTAACTTTATGTTTCTATATGCCCTGTGCTTTGGTCTTTATTGCTTCATCCAGGATGATAAATTTCAGGAGTAGGAAGGCTGGGAAACTTGATGGAAAGTTATTGGACTCTTATGGAGCTTGGACGTTCCCCACTAAATTTCTTGCCCTCCGAGAAACTTCCCTCAGAGAGATATTAACCTATTTGATTTTCAGAAAGCCCAAGGGAAATTTTATCACATCACTTTAGGGTTATCATTGTTACTGGAATTTTATTTTCCTTAGCAACTCTTCCAGTACACTTTCTAAGATGTAGAGCTTTCAAGTAGTAGGAGAAATGACCTATAATGACACGCCAATATTGTTGAAGATGGAAGTCCCAGAACTTCTCTACTTCATTCTGTCTCTTGCATATATTTACTTGATACTTTTTGAATTATTCATAAGTAAAAATAACATTGATTATTAAAATTATTTTTAAAATAGTTCATTTAACCAATTTCTCTCTTTTGAGTCAATAGGAACATCAACTTTCCTGGTAAGATTTCCTAGAGAATTATCTGTGATCATATTTTCTTGAGAATTGAGGGAGGGGGTTATGAAGGAAAGAGAGAATTGCTGTATAGGTTTCTTTGTCTCAGGACTTGTCAATGGTCAGTACAATGGCCAGGACCCTTGTATATTTTACTATGGTCTCATAACAAATCACCTGATGGCTTAGTGACTTACAACAAAAATGTGTATTTACTCTCTCTCCCATACTGTGGGTTAAGAATTTGCTGTGCTTACATGGCAGGTTCTAAGTCTTTCAGAGTGTTTCATGAAGCTTCAGTAAGATGTTGGCTGGGGCTATAGTCATTTGAATGCTTGATGGGCTGGAGGATCCACTTTCATGACTGGCCAGTTGGTGGCCTCAGATCTTCTGTACCTGGGTTTCTTTTTGTGGCTGTTTGAATATCCTCATGGCATGGTGGCTGACTTTTCTCAGGGTGGGCAATCTAGGAAACCAAGGTTGAAGCTGCACTAACTTAACCTAGCTTGTAAATTAATACTCTGTTAGTCACATGGAATCATATGGGGCAAGGAGCATGAAGGGCCATTTTTAAGGCTGGCTACCATATGCCTGCTTTATCCACCTGTAATCATGACAATTTCTGGATGCCACTGTCATAATGAAAGCTATCTCTTGTTTTCTTTCAGAGATCAAACTCCTTTGGTGTTAAGGAACTGCCACGTATTTTCTCATGCTTTAGAAAATCGCTTTTAAGAAATCTTTTCTGGGATCCCTCTCTATCCCTTCATTCTTGGTCTGGGTTTAGATTATATTAATTATTACTGCAGAACAAATGCATCAAACCTTAGTGGCTTAAAACAACTGGCTGTGCTCCTCTAATGGTGAAGGTCAACAATTTGGGTTCAGTCAAATTGTGTGGCAGTGGAACCATTTGTCTTGCATGGGGTCACTCATGCAACCCAAGTCACACAGCTTGAAGTGACCTGGTTGGCTTAGACTCACCTCAGTCATTTTTCTGGTGTTTGACATGTTGTCAAATCCTTGATTTCTTCTCTGTGGCCTCTTTGTTAGACAAGCTTGAGCTCACTCACAGTGGTTTCAGAGTTGCAACTGAAGTTAGGAGAGGGTGGAAACACTTTCCAGTTCCCTGCCTGTGATATATTTGCAAATACTGCTTTGGCTAAGGGAAGTCACATGGGCAAACCCAGGTCCAAGAGATTAAGATGGTGATGTCACTTTCTGATGGGAGGATTGGCAAAATTTCATTGTAAATGGATGAGAGGAATTATTTTTTTTAAAGATTTATTTATTTATGCATACAAGAGCTGGGGTACAGGCCAGAGATGTGGGGGGGTGGGGTGGGGGTGAGAGGATTCACCAGAGACAGAGTGGGGAACAGAACAGGCAGACTGATGAAATACACTGCTGAGGGGAGCAGCGGGATAGTCAGGAGAGGTCTGCTGCGCCGTGTGGGTTGCTACCTGAACAGCCGGGGGATGGAACTTGTGCTGCAGAGGCTGCAGATTGCTTCATAGTGTGGTGCTTAACCCCTTGTGCCACCAGGGAGGCCCGAGAGGAATTATTATGGCCATCTGTGAAGGCTGCCAAAGTGGCTTTTTTCTGTGCTTGTGGCTAGCCTTCCCTTCTTGTATCACCATCTAAGGTAAAAGTTCCCTGAGGCAAGGGCCTTGACTGGCTTATATTTTTCTGTATCCCCCTCACCTTTCCCTCTAGTACATAAATATTGATTGAGTTGAATATAAAAACACTATCAGGGAAAAGAGATTGTGGAAAGGGCAAGTGGAGAGTGAAATCGAAAGACTCATGCTCTATTGACAATTTTGACTGGATTAGTTATTCAAACAACTGCTCAATCCAGGCAAACAAAACCATTTGATTTTTTAAAAATTAGGTTATTAGTTATTTGTCTGAACCAACTAGCTGTTCGGTCAAAAGGGTGCATAAATTGTGAGTGTGCAGGCAAAATAAAAGTAGAGTGCTAATCAATGTCAGTTTGACAATTCTTTTTTTATTGTTGGTTAACATTACAACACTTTTCAAAGATAACTTTCAAAGATCACTTGATGTGTTCCAAAAGTACATCAGGTGGTTAAAAACTTTATTGTTATCAGTGAATCAATTTATAAAAGTAACAAGCATTAGCTTATTAATGGCAGTGATGCCTTTACTTTTATTTTTAAGAATGGAAAAAGTAGGAAACTATGTTTTTATTTTTCTAAAAAACAATAATTTATTCTTTTAACTTTTTGTAACATTAGGGTTTGCACGATCAGGTATCACCACCATAGGGTACCCACCAAGAAATCACCCATAGTCTACACTGTAGTCCTTTGTGTTTCCTTCTCTCTTTATTCATAATCCATCCCCCTACCCACCTTTTTTTTTTAAGATTTATTTTATTTATTTATGTATACAAGAGCTGGGTTGTAGGGCAGAGTTGCGGATGTGGGTGTGAAAGGATTCACCAGAGACAGAGTGGGGAGCAGAAGAGGCAGATCTACTGAAATATATTGCTGAGGGGAGCAGTGGACAAAACAGGTGAGGTCTACTCTGCCACGTGGACTAGCTCCCTGGCTGGGGATTGAACTCGTGCTGCAGTGGCTGATGATAGCTTGATAGTGCTGAGACTTAACCCCTTGCACTATCAGAGGGACCCTGAAGGGTTAGCTTTTAAGATCATCTTTCTCTGGTTCTTAGTTTGGTTTCCACATATTAATGACATTATTTGATATTTATTGTGTATTGATTTATTTCACATAGCATATTCCCTTCCAGCGCCATCCAGGTTGGTACAAATGACATGAATATATCTTTTTTAATTGCTGAGTAGTATTCCATTGTGTATCTATACCACATCTTCTTGCAAATATTCTACTGGCTAAGTGAAGTCACATGGGCATACCCATGTCCAAGAGATTAAGAAGGTGATGTCACTTCCTGATGGGAGGATTGGCAAAATTTCATTGTAAATGGATGGAATTATTATGGCCATATGTGAAGGCTGCAAAGTGGCTTTCTTCTGTGTTTGTGGCTAGTCTTTGCTTTTTGTATCACCCTCTAAGGCAAAAGCTCCCTGATGCTGTTTCTGGGGACTTAGGTACCTCCATGTCTTGGCTGTTGTAAATAGTGCTGCTATGAACACAGGGTTGCAGGTTTCCTTTTGAGTTAATGTTTTCATATTTTTTAATACTTTCACTTTTTGTATTCAATTTAACTTTGTTTTATCATTGTGGCAGTGTTTTCCAGTTTGAAACTGTAACTACATAGGTTTAATGCTAAAAAATATTTTTGATAAGACTGCACAATCTAAAATACCTAATTTTTTTGATGTTGGCTAGAATTTTATCAAATAGAATTTCAGTATGGCAATTCTGATTATCCTGATCAAAGTTAGAGTATGTGATTAATGAGAAAAAGGAAAAAAGATTGATGCTTATATGTTATAGCTTATTAAACATAAAATTTCCTAGCATGAGGTTGTAAAAGGAGTTCTCTGGTGAAAGTTGGAGATGTTGGGCTTTGTTTAGTGCATTTTATAGCTGTTAAGACTAGGTCTCAAAAAAAATCCTGTTAATTAAGACGGTTATCATAGAGATGGGTATCTTAAATATCTATTGCATGAAAAAAATTATCTTCAAACATAGTGACTTAAAACAACAGTAATCATTTATTATCTCTTATGACCCATAATGCCATGGCTTGTCTGTGGTCAATAAACTCTGGAACCTCAGCTGGAAGAATTGAGAGTAGAGACTGGGATAATCTGCACGTTTATTTACTCACATGATTGATATGGGGACAGGGGCTTGGGGAATGGAGGGGTGGAAGGTTACATTGAGATTATTGGTCAAAACAGCCAAACACAGCTTCCTCATGTAGCTCAGGATTCTTCACAAAATCGAGTCTAAGAATAAAGAAAGAAATAGAGACATGAAGATAGAGCCAGAAAGAGAGAAAGGGACTACTGGGAGATATAGATAGAACCGAGTGAGCGAGTGTGAGCATGAGCACGCATGTGTATGCAGTCACGTGATAGATTTTTGTTGTATGTTTATTGCTTAGCTTTAGAAGTCATGCAGTATCACTTCTACTGCACACTCTTTATGTAGAGTTCTGCACAGTTCTGCCCAGTGTCTAGGGGCGGGAGCTATAATTGATCTCTCTCTTTCTCTCTCTCTTTTTCTCTCATCAGAAGTCTTTTATTAAATGTAAAATGCTAGGAAATAAATAAAAATGTTACCAGGTTCCAAAAGCAAAGTAGCTTTTTTTCTTATTGCCAATTATTTCTGTCTGTAGCAGTTGAGTATTGTGGAAATAAATTATGTGAAAAAACAAAGAAAGAAAAATATATAGGAAAACAAACTGGATCTTCCAAATATGTTGGTTGGGAGAAAAGTAAATGACTTAGTTACAGATGTAAATTCTGACATTCTTACATTATTATATCGACTGACCATATTTTGTAGTAATTAGTACTTTGCAATATTAGTATTTACAGTTACCAAGCAAAAAACACATGTTAAGACATTGACTTTGCACTTAAGTTGCATACTTGAAACATTAGTCATACTTACTCTGCCAAATCAAATCATAATTTGCCAAGGTCCATACCAAAACATTGGTCTCTATCAAAAGAGGTAAAGTATAGCATATAATCATGTTTTATATGTGTGTGTGTGTGTATATACACACAATATATAATATGTTTAAATATAAATGATCTCTTAATGGGGAATGGTAAAGTGCTCGAAGTACATGTGAAACCAGAAATATAGATGTGGCTGATTTTGGAAACCATAATCTGCACCATGGAGCAGCAGTAATCATGATCACATTGTATTTTAGATTTGTGCATTTATATATATGTATATATATTTACATATACATATAATATATATGTATATATATACACATATATATATGAAGAGAGAGAAAGAGAAGAAAATGAATATGGAATTTTCTGACTTGTGGCATGAATAATGAATATGATTAATAGTGTTGGACAGAGCCCAGAGTGTTTATTCTAGGGGGAAAGTATTCATTAGAATATCTTTCAGAGATTTCAAAAAGCATGAGTGATACTTTTTTTTGTCATATTGGTGGTGTATTTTTATTGAAAATGACAAAAATCAAGTTTAAAGTGGTTACATCAAAAGATGGAATTTATTGACTAATGCAACTGGAAAATTTTGTGGATAATGCTGACTGCAAGTGCCAGCAGATGCAGACCTCAAATGATGCTGTCAGGAATCAGTATCTCTCCATCTTTCAGCTTTGCTTTCCAAATTTTATTTCTCAGGTAGACTTACCTCAAGCCTTGGAAAAAAGAATCCAGCAGTCATTTATGATTCTATCTTTTCAGTTTAGTAGCTCCTATTTAGTAGCTGTTTCCCTGTAGTTTCAGCTATAGTCCAGAGTATTGAGATTTATTAAACTGAATCATCTTTAAGTGGTTTTGACTCTGTTTAGCAAAGCTTGAATCATACACACTTTGATGGAACTAGTGGTTGGTCTCATCCAAATCTCATGAACTGAGAGCTCTAATTGACCTAGAACTGGCCTTTCCCAAGAATGGTAGTATTACAGCACTGATAAAGGCACTGGGTATGTTGCTCTGATGAAGGAGATGCCTTTGGGGGTCATGAAGAAAAGCCTGAAATATTGGAGGATCGATGTTTTAGGAAAGAAATTGAAAGCTGGAGTCTGTTGATTGATTTAATGAGTTCGATATGACTTAATCCTTATTGGATACTTAATTATTGAACATCTAATATATGCCAGGAATGGAACTTGGTGTGTTTAGTTGGAAGTGCGTCTTGACTCTAAGTGAAAGTAAGAGTTGTCTGGGGAGACCTAGCAGATGTGTGGTATGAGGCTGATAGAAACCAATTGCATGTGGACTTTAGAGTCTTGGGAAGTTTCATACTGAGAGGTGGTAAGTTTGAGGAAAGTGAAAGGCTTCAAAAGAGCAGGCAAGTGCAGAATAGTGTCTCCCAATATAAGCTCCCTAAGCCCAACCTCCTTCAATTTGTATATGAATCTGAAGAAAGAGTGGGATTAGAAGTTAATATTAAAGAGCTGTAGGACATGTAGCATTGCATTAAAACTACCTCCATCAGAGAGAAATCCAGTGGAAAGAGAAATACTCTCCTACTTTGCAACTAAATAACTTTCATATATTGAGTACTGGCAGGAAATAATAGTTCCTAATAAAATTCCAGCACTTCTAAGTTCAGACTAATGGGAAAGTATTTATGAGCTTGGGTTTTATATTCTCTGGGTACCTGAAAGTATAACTGGGAACAATTTTTGGTCAAGAAAGTAAAGGCCACAACTGTAAAAATGTGGATTATTTCCAAATTAGGGAGTATTTGTATTACACGTAGTTTGGAATAGTTCTGTAGTTTTCAGTACTGTTGGAATATATAGTTTGTTCTTTTTCAATGTCAGGGGTTGTGGAATGGACCAGAATTTAGAAGAGAACTTAAAAAGGTCTAAATTTTAGACTGGTACATGGAAAACCATGGTAATATACAGGGACTTGTTGGAAGTAACCGCCATTCTTTCTCAAATGCACTGATTACATAATCTGCAATTTAAATGATGACCATTATTATCTAATGAGTCCTTCGGGCTGTTACCTCAGAGATGTCTAGCTTTGTATAAGATTTGTACAAAAGGTGATGACATATACTTCTCCTTAAACTGTTTAATTCTCTGATACTTCAAGGAAACCGAGGGAGCATAATTAGCACTGTGCTAGGCCAGAAAATATAAAACACTGAGGTTACAGAATAGTGGGTTCAAATGAAAATATGTTTAAAGTGTAACAGAGGATAAAATACAATTTCACAGAGAAAATGTGATTTTAGAAAATGTTTGAATTTGGCGTTGAGTGATGAATTGAAATTCACTGGATTGCTGGCATGATCAGAAGAGACTGTTCAAGATGGGGGAAACAGGAATGCAGACATAGGAATAACCGCATGTTTGGCGACAGTGAGTAGATACATTGAAAACTTAATAAATGTTATTATTATTTCAGTTTCCTACATAAATTTCCCACTTGCTTATGTTTCAAGAGTGTCCAAGATGGCAAGCAAGGTAGATAATAATAAAGTCTTATTCCCATTTTGCCACTATTCATGTGTAGGAATAACGTTTTTATTTACACTGAAAAACCAGTGGTAAAAAAGTTTGAAGTGAGTCCACGTAAATCTTACTCAGGTATGCACCTGTTTTATGTACCTCTAATTTAAAAATGAATGTCCACCAAAATGCTTTCATTTTATTTATTCATTAGCTTTATATATGAACATATAGACATGTGTTAAAGTAGTCAACTATTTTATATAGTAGGTCACCAAACATAATTTCATTTGGGAAAATAATTTTGTTCCTCAAAATAAAGTTGACAATCATGGATGTCGGAACAATTTTTATTGGCTATTTGACTTAGAACTGAAGCCCTCATTCTTGACCTCTTTAGTTAGTGCTGAAGCTCTTTCGCCTATGTTAAACTGATTGATGTATTTTACAAATTTAGAGAGAATGATATTTATCATTCTGCTTATCTGCCTTAGTCGAATCAAAAGTGTATTTGTAATATGGGAGTGGTGAGTGGTCAAGTTATCTCTGCCACTAATTAGCCAGGCAATGTTGGTTTGGTACCTTCAGTTCTTTACAGGTTGCATTTCTATGGCAATACCATAGCACATGGAGTTGAGGATGAAAAGATGATGAACTATTGATAGATACTTAAATCATTTCAAAGTAAATGTGATATTTCATTGTGACATATAACACCCTGTAGAGAGTCTGATAATTCTTACTTTTGGTTGAAGATTTGGAGTCAAATCCTTGTCGGTGTTTTCAATAATAAACTAGAGTCAATCATAGGAAGAGGACAGTATAATGAATAGATGATTAGACAAAAAGAGAATATGTCCATATTCTAGGTATTTTACAGGACTTTTGAATGCATGTGGAAAGACAAAAACAAAAATAATTTGCTTTTAGGGAAAAAAATTAATGGTGCTCAAGCCAAAAAGTTTAGAGTGTAGGTCTTTGTTTTTTTTTTTTTTTAAGATTTATTTTATTTATTTATACAAGCACTGGGTACAGTCAGAAGCACGGGAGGGTGAGAGAATTCACCAGAGCCAGAGCAGGGAGCAGAACAGGTAGAGTGTCAAAGTACACTGCTGAGGGGAGCAGCGGGCACGGCAGGAGAGGTCTGCGCGCCATGTGGAACCCTCCTCCAGTGGCCGGGGAGCAGCCGGGGATCGAACCGGCGCTGCAGAGGCAGCGGGCAGCTTCGCAACCCAGCGTTCAACCGCTGCGCCACCGGGGAGGCCCTAGAGTGTAGGTCTTTGAAAGCTCTCTAGCATGACTTAATGTAAGAGATCAAATTACGTTTCTGTGTCTCTCTTCCTTTTCCTCCTCCCTCCCTCCTTCTCTCCACCAATTCTTTCCATTTATTTTCATTGTTTTTCTTTTTTTTTAAGATTGATTTATTTATGCATACAAGAACTGGGATATAGGCCAGAGGTGTAGGGGGTGAGAGGACCCACCAGAGACAGAGTGGGGAATAGAACAGGTGGATCCACTGAAGCACACTGCTGAGGGGAGTAGTGGGCGGGCCAGGAGAGGTCTGCTGTGCCATGTGGGTTGCTCCCCGGCTAGCCTGGGACCAAACTTGTGCTGCAGTGGCCGTGGCCAGCTTCACAGGTTGCATCCCAACCCCTTTTGCTACAAGGGAGGCCCCAATTTTCATTGTTTTTTCTCTGTGGTAGCTTCATTCTTAGCCAGCTTTGCTTCTCATGATAACATTTGGTAGGTCTAGTGTAACATCCTACCTGTTTAAAAATTCCTGCAAAAATTATAGAAGGCGGGCCTCCCTGGTGGCGCAGCAGTTGAGCGCTGGGTTGCGAAGCTGCCTGCAGCCTCTGCAGCACCGGTTCGATCCCCGACTGCTCCCCCGGCCACTGGAGGAGGGTCCCACATGGCGCGCAGACCTCTCCTGCTGCCCGCTGCTCCCCTCAGCAGTGTACTTCGGTCCTTCTGCCTGCTCTGCTCCCCGCTCTGGCTCGGTGAATTCTCTCACCCTCCCGCGCTTCTGACTGTACCCAGTGCTTGTATAAATAAATAAACAAATAAATAAATAAATAAATCTTTAAAAAAAAAATTATAGAAGGCATGGCTATCCAAGAGGAGGAGATAACTTTTTTCAGTAAAAATTGGAATGCTGAGAAGCTCAATTCTGTCACTTCCTAAGTGCATGAACTTGGGCAAGTTCTTGATTTTTTTGAGCCTTAGATTCATCGCCTCTTATTGATAACAATAGTTACTACAGAGGTTTAGAGTGATAATCGAATACTAGGATATGAACTAGCTTCTCAGAGTAGCTGACATTAACCATCCTTATCACTCTCTCTCTGTCTTTAAAAGATTTATTTATTTATGCATGCAAGAACTGGGGTACAGGGCCTCCCCGGTGGCGCAGCGGTTGAGCGCTGGGTTGCGAAACTGCGCGCGGCCTCTGCGGCGCCGGTTCGATCCCCGGCTGCTCCCCGGCCACCAGAGGAGGGTCCCAAATGGCGTGCAGACCTCTCCTGCCGCCCGCTGCTCCCCTCAGCAGTGTACTTCGGTCCTTCTGCCTGCTCTGCTCCCCGCTCTGGCTCTGGTGAATTCTCTCACCCTCCCGCGCCTCTGACTGTACCCAGTGCATGTATAAACAAAACAAACAAACAAACCAGCAAACAAATAAATAAAGCATGCCTCTATAAAAAAAAAAAAAAAAAAAGAACTGGGGTACAGGCCAGAGGTGCGGGGGTGAAAGGGTTCACCAGACAGTGGGGAACAGAACAGGCAGACTGACTGAAACACACTGCTGAGGGGAGCAGTGAGAGACACAGGAGAGGTCTGCTGCTCCATGTGGGTAGCTCCTTGGCAGCCCAGGGATCGAACTTGTGCTGCAGAGGCTGCGAACAGCTTCACAGAGCTGTGCTCAGCCCCCTGCACCACCAGAGAGGCCCCCATCACTCTAATTCTTTTTCCTGTTTCAGAAGCATGGGAATAAGATTTATGAGAAAGCCATGTGTAAAATAGGAGTAGCTTGAACTTCCTATCACAATTTCACTTTTCTTCTAAACTCATACATTTATGAATGGAAATTTTGATCAGCTGTTTATTATTTCCTATAAGTCTGGGTTAGGTTACCTTCCCCGTGGAAACTGTCATAACCTTACTGCTTATTTCAAAATCATTTTCAGAGTCAGAAATGCCTAAATGAGCTCAATATCTGTCACCTTCTAGAGAATATCAGCCACCTTGGGCATAGAAGTCAAGAGAACTGCAGGACTATCAATCAATATGTTGATTGGTAATTTGCTGCTCTCCTGTTTTGTCCTGTTAATGTGAGGGCAAAAGCTGTGGTAATATTGACACAACCCGAGAAACATGCAACCATTTGAATGTGGTGTTTGTTTGAATGAAGCCATGGTTACATAGCTTTAGAAGTGTTAAAAGTAATTAGTTGTAACTGATTTTAACTATCAGATAAAAGCATGGGAGGCAGATTGTGGGGTATCCTTTTTGTTCCCGATTGATTTTTGCTGTAGGTTGTTTTTTGTAATTTTTCTAATAACAAATGCTGTGTGACAGTAACCTTCCTTCTAGCATGTTTTGTGATCCTCAATTTCTTGGTCCCGACATAATCCATTAGTGGCTGCAATACAAGTCTGGGTAAAAACACATAGCTGGTTAAAGTCCCATTACAATGAAAACCTTTGTTTAACAAAATGGTTCCAAGTCTCTTCCTGTGGCATAATTAAGGTAGCATTGAATAAATCATTTTGTTAACACAAAGTATTTAGAGATTCTCTCTTAAATTCTTTTTAAGTAATCATGATATCATTCATTGGTGATTCAATGATTTAAAAATATCTGTTTCTACTGTTTGGCATTGAGCCTTTAGCAGTGAACTAAACAAAATCTCCTCTCAGAGACATCACATTCTAGGGGATGTTCAAACCAATTATGTTACAATGCTAGGGTTATCATAATCATAATAAAATACTACAGATGGGATGACTTAATGGAAATTTATTTTCTCACAGTTTCGAAGATTAGAAGTCCAGGGTCAAGGTATCAGCAGGTTTGGTTTCTGAAGGCTTGCCTTTCTGTGCACATGGTGACCCTCTTGCTCTGTCTCTTCACTCCTCTCTGTGTGGGCATGCCCATGGTGGCTTTCATTGTGCCCAGATTTTTTCCTCTTTTAAGGACACTAGTTAGATTTGATTTGTGCCCTGCCCAGTTGGCCTCCTTTTAACTGAATCACCTCTTTACCATTCAAATACAGTTGCATTCTGGGGGGGTATCAAGTTTCAGGGTATCAACGTATGAATCTTGGGGGAACACAGTTAATTTCAGAATAACAATGAAAATTAGACTATGTATAATTTTAGATTATACACAGTATTATAAAGAAAAAAGTAAATAGATAAATGATGGGGCAAGAAAGGGGAGCATTGTAATAAATGGGGTGATCAGATAAGACTCTTCTCTTGATATGGCATTTGAACAGAGAAGTAAAGGATGAGGTACAGGAATATTTGGGAGAGAAATTTTTTAGCTAGGGGAGAATGGTTCTCAGTGTAGACAAAAAAGCCCAGAGGCATTGTGGCTGGAATGGAGAGCTCAAAGGGCCCAATAAGATCAGAAGTATCTTTGGTCCATCATGGAAGGTCAAGGTCTTAGAAGCCTGATCTAAGGTGGAAGCCATCTGTTAGAAACAGTAGATTACTGAACCCACAACTACGGTCCAGAATATTCTATACTAGTAGTGTTGTGTAGAGTGGTTGTGGACAGAATTAGCTTCAAAATTTGTACATTCGTTCATTGCAAATGAAAATGTGGGACACCTTGTTCAGATGTTCAAATGGTGATAGTAGGGTGTTAAACTAAATGTAGGGCCATTCTGTTTGCAGGACCTGTACAACTGCATGGGTCACATGTCTTGGCTGTAGAAATACAAGCGAGAAGGGGCTGGCTTTATACAGATGCTTCTTCAGAAGTAAAATGCAGATTGGAAATTGTGTAATTGCATAGAAAGTGTGTTCTTAGAGTTTGGATTTGAAGTCCCTGGTAAAGTTCTAGCTTCTTTGTTTTATCTTGATCAGGATTTTCCACAATAACAAAACCAGTAGGAGAGTAAATATATATTAAAAATTACTTTATTTTGAAGGGACCAGGAAAATGAATAACTATAAGAAAGTGAAAATCAAAATCAACAAAAAACTATGAACCAGAGACACTTTTAGGGGGGCGGGGGCGGGGGCGGGAGGGGAGGGATTGGGGTCAGAATGGGGGGCTGCAATTGTATGGGGAATATAACAATAAAATTTATAAAAAAAAAAATAAAAAAAAATAAAAATTACTTTATTTTGTATGTGGATTAAAATGCAACAAATTTCTCTCAATTTTCAAGGCCAGAAGTCTGAATCGTAGGTATTGGCAGGGCCATGCTCTCTTTGAGGTTCTCTGGGAGGGTCTTTCATTATCTTTACTCCTAATTTCTGGAAATCCTTGGCATAAAATAATCTTTATTATGCATAATTGGTGCATGCAATTTTACAGACCTAGAAGTCCCACAACCTGTTATTTGCAAGCTGGAGACCCAGAAAAGCTGCTGGGATGGTATAGTTTGGTTCATTTAGAAGGTCTGAGGTCCAGGGGAAATGATGATGTAAATCCCAGTGCAAAGGCAGGAGAAAATAAATTGAGATGTCCCAGTTCAATTAGTGAGTCAGGAAAAAAAAAAAAAAAAGGATGAATCCCTTCTTCCTCTGCCTTTGTTCATTTCAGACCCTCAGTGGATTGAATGGCTTGGATAATGACCACCCACATGGTGGGGCAATTTGCTTCACTGGGCCCACCAATTCAATAGCCAATCTCATCAGGAAACACTCTACCCCAACTAAAGTTTAATCTGTAATACATAAAATTAACCGTTACCATGGAGTCCTTGGGCAAATGATGTAACCTGTTTGATCTCAGGTTTCTGACCTGTTCAAGAGGGATAGTAGACACTATCTAAAAGGATTTGTTTTTGCTCCCATCTAGCTAAATAATGATGAAATGTTGGGTAAACTATAGGATTCCATAAAAAGATTGTGATTTAGTAATATATTTTAATTACTTCTCCTTTATGTTCTGTTTTGACATCTTCTCCTTCCTGCAATTCCTGAACAAGGAAAACATTTTGGGAACTAATGGTGATAATTTAAACTGGAAATAGATATTCACCTTTTTTTTTTTTTTAAATGCAGGAGATCAGTCCCATTATCTGATACGTTTTATTATGGGAAGGAAGCCCAGGTGTCAGATTGAATGTTATGCTTTGTCCCGTGACATAACTGGAATTGTGTATCAATGGTCCTTATTTCTCTGAAGTTATTATTTGGTAAAATGAACCAATTCTAAGTGAGTCTGCTGCGTTGACCTCCTCCCTCCTACTTCTTTCCTTTCTAGACAGTGAATTTTCTGCCTCTCTTGTCCAGTGCTCTCCCAGAGAACAGCTGTATTCCTGTGTCTCACCCTGAGAGGGCAGGCGACTGGCTGCCATCAAAGCCATTCTGTGGCCTGGCCAGTGGGGAGCCATAAGAGCCATCTGCTTGCCTGTACTGCAGAAATTAAATGTCACCTCTGCAGTGGTCCTGCTTACAGAAGGATAATAGAGTTATTCCTAACTAAGTGTATTGTTTGCTGGAGAAAGGGACATAGTTTCAGGCAGTAAATAAGGAGGAAGATGTAACCGATGCCAATAAGTTTGTGTACTTTGCAGCTTGTATTTTCTTATAATCGGGTGAGAGATGATGGCAGGCACATTGGGGACAAATCTCCTATTGAATACAACTTCAAACAGTTTAGCTTTCTGCATACAAAAATAAAGTGCTTGAATTTTTGAAATAGAAAAATGGAAAAAAATCTTTTAGAGGCTGTATTATTTTAACACTCAGAATCTTACTTTGTTATATCACCCCTATCTTATCTATTGTTCATCAAGGCTACAATTGTAGTGTGGGTAGGGTAATGGAAAAAACATAGGCTTTGACACCACAGAGGCTTATGTTCAGATTTTCTTTTATTTACCAGATGAATTATATGGATTAGTTAAAATACTGGATTGCTTCCTTGTCTGTAAAATGGGTGTCAACTACCTATTTCAAAATGCTGTTTGAAAATTTGGAAATAACCTAATCATCTTCACAAGAGGTACATGAATGTGGTAGATGATCAATAATTATTCATTGTTACAATTAACCAGGGTTAAGATGATAGTTTTTCATTATTCTTTTCTATACATGAATCTAAGAAATTTACCCTAAGAAGTATAAACATCTAGCCACATAGTTTGAGAGTGATTGAAAACTTAAGTTAGATATTACTTTGATACAATTTACATTTATTAAGTGCTGATTATGGGAAAGTCACTGTGCTGGGAGCTAGAGGTATACAAAAATGAACTTTGAATTAAAAATCAGAATGGTCAAGAAGTGCAGCTAATGAGCTACTAATTCTTTTCATCAGAATGATACCCCATTCCTTTATAAAATTCTTTGTGCTGAAAATGTTGATGTTTTAGTTAATCCTATTTCTTGATCATATCTGTACTGAAAGCATTTCATTACTTGAATAGAATTTGATTTTTTTGATATTTTCTTTTTGGATACTGGATTTCTGTGATTGAGCACCAATTTTTAAAAATATCACATATTCTTATCTAAATTCAATATATCTTTCTTCATGCTTTACACTACTTCTAAGTGAAAACACAAAAATATTGAATCTAGTCTGGTACTTTATGAATAGAAGATTCACAGCAGGTGTGAATAAGAATGAGGAAAAAGAGAGATGAGACTTTAAAACGTTAAGAAATGAGGAGGGAGTAAAAGGAGCAGCTTGGTAAATAAAAAAAATGTTACAAAATCAGGAGCAGCATATAAGGGAACATGAAGACAGAAAGAAATTTAAGAAAAGAGAAATGCAAGAAGAAAGGGAATTTATGTCAGAATATGTGGTCTTATCATGGATTTTTGTTTTGGCTTACTTTTTTTTGAAAGCGAATTTTCTTGCTTGAAAAGATTTATATCAATGACATGTTTTTTACCTGTATTTCTAAGAACATTTGAGAGTTCTGGTTAACTATATGTTCATAGGATCAAACTGAAATTTTGCAAAATTCTAATTACTCCCAAAAGGCTTTTAATTAATTAATTAAAAGCATAATGATAGAATTATGCTTACTGATGTAACATTGGTTTACAACATCGAATATGTTTTAGAGGTGTAGCTTCATACCTCTACAAATGTATGTTATCATACCATGCCCACCACCAAGCACCCATAATCCTCCACCATAATCCTTCAGGCCTCCTTTTCATTCTACTTCTCATTCCTGCCCTATCCTTCTTGTAGTCTTAGTTCTTATTTCAAGGGTATGTTTCGTCTGTTTCTTTGCTTCATTTCTTTATTATAGTCCACATGAATGAGATCATCTGGTATTTGTCTTTCTCCCTCTGACTCATTCTGCTTAAGGTAAAGCACTCTAGTTCTATCCATGTGCTAATTCTTGCTTTTATTTTCTTTGTGGATATTCTCAATTAAATGTGGCATCAACAGTGCATGGACCTAGCTGAATACTTGCCATTCGCAGAACAGTTTTCTCTTCCACTGGAGCTAGATTAAGATTGTCATTTAGTTAAATGAAAACACTAAGGATCACGGCCACAACAGTCAATGCATTGTGAGACTGTTGTGTCAATAAAAGGCATTCTAGTTCTCTCCATAAACAGTGGGTTCTCATTCTTGAAACTTCAAGCAGTCACTAATATCTAAATAATGAGCACAGCGGTAACATTAGAGGCAGTTTTTCTCAGCATAGAGGTGTGCTGTTATTTCTCATTTCACTTCCTAAGGGGATAGTGAAGTTTTTTATTTTTAGTCAAAATTCACACTGAAATGCACTACATAGTACCACAGTAGGGCTGCAATTTGTATGTATTATGTCCCCTCTTTAATTCTTTCAAAGATAAGTCAAAACTCAGAGGAATTATCTTAATTTGTAGCATTGTGTGGACTTCACATTTTATCAGCTTTTATGAATCTAGAGAAAGATATGTTGTGTCAAAAGAAGGAACTTTTCTTGAAATGAGTTTATCAATAAAAACAGGCAAAACGAATTTCCTTTCAGAGTTTTGAAATGATAGCAACATTCCATTTTTCATGAACATGTCTGGCTGGCTAAAAGCACATTAAAAAGTAATTTTAATGTGTTTTCGAGATATTTTTGTAGAAATTATTTTTATTTGTTAATGAAAAAGTTAGAATACGAGTAAAATTTGATCTTCCATCATTATTTACAGGTCTTTTCCTCTGGAAAATTCATATGATAAAGAACAAATTTTCCCATCTTCCTCCAGAATATCTATTTTCCTTGATATTAATATGACTAGAAACAGAGCTAAGAGACATACTAAATTTTATTTCTCAACACCAAAGACACAACATAGAAAATAATAAGAAATCCTCAAATCAAATTTTGCTTTGGCAGTTCTAGGACTAATACTATAATAGAGTCAGTCTTCAAATCTCTCATAGCTCTTTCTAGTGTCCTAAAAATCATTTGATACTTGTGTGTTTTCTTTTTTTTTTTTTAAAGATTTATTTATTTATTTATTTATACAAGCACTGGGTACAGTCAGAAGTGCAGAGGGTGAGAGAATTCACCAGAGCCAGAGCGGGGAACAGAGCAGGCAGAAGGACTGAAGTACACTGCTGAGGGGAGCAGCGGGCAGCAGGAGAGTTCTGGCCATGTGGGACCCTCTTCCGGTGGCCAGGGAGCAGTCGGGAATCGAACCAGCGCTGCAGAGGCTGCAGGCAGCTTTGCAACCCAGTGCTCAACCACTGCACCACCGGGGAGGCCCCTGATACTTGTGTGTTTTCCATGATTGAATGAAAAGATAAGACAAAAAAGTCTTAAACCAGCGAACTGGTCTTAAAAGTGAAGTAGTATTACTGTAGCATTATTATCAATTTGAATTATTATAGTAGTAATAATTGAAACAGTTCATAATCAGAGGAATTCAAGGCCAAAATTATGAAAAGTATTTTGTTAGAACCCTCAGTCAAGGATTTTCACCTGAATAATGCCTATTGAATAAAATATATGATTAAAATAATTGGTTTCTCTTGGTAGAATATTTTAAAAGATAAGTTGCCATATATATTATAAAAATAATTGATTCCTGAGGAAAGAACAAGTTTTATTCAACAGTTTTCTGTTAAACTGATTATTAATATCTTGAGTAAGCTCAAACATTTCATGGATGATTCCCATGAATGAAGACCTCCCTTGTCTGTTTAAAATGGGATGCTGAGGAAACTCTCTAAAAGTATTGTACATCATGACTAAATGGGATTTATTCGGGGGGGGGGTAAATGCAAAGATGGCTCGTTACCTAGAAATCAGTGAATGTAAATCAACCAAAGAAAAGATAAAAGTCATATGATCATAGCAATAGATGCAGAGAAAGCATTTGACAAGATTAAATATTCATTTATGATAAAAAAGCTCTCAAAAATGGGCATAGAGGAACATTCCTCAACATAATAAAGGCCATATATGACAAACACACAGCTAACATTATACTCTATGGTGGAAATAAAAAGGATTTTCCTCTAAGATCAGGTAAAAGATAAGAATATGTTTCACCACTGCTATTCAACATAGTACTGGAAGTCTTAGCTAGAGTATTTAGCCAAGAGACATACATGAATGGAATCCAAGTTGGGAAAGAAGTTATGATTATTTGCTGATGAGTGATCATATCCATGATTATTTGCTGATGAGTGATCATATCCATAGGAAACGCTAAAGTTGCCATTAAAAAACTATTGAAATCCTTGAATCATTAGTGAAATGGCAGGCTATAGTGTCAGTATATAAAAATCTATTGTGTTTCTATTTGCAAAAATTAGACTAGACAATTCCGCTTATAACTGCATCAAAAAAATTAAATACATAAGAATAAACTTAGCAAAGGTGACAAAACACCCATGCAGTGAAAATGATAAGAAATTGTGAAAAGACATAGCATAAGACACAAAGAAACAGAAAGATATTCTCTGCTTATGGACAGGAAGAATTAACATTTTTAAAATGGCCATTTTATTCAAAGCATAATGCAGAGTCCATTCATTTTCTATCAGTGTTTCAATAGCATCCTTCAGAAATAGAACAAATGTTGCTGATAAATAAATATATATATCCCTCCACAGAAGACCCCCAAATACCCAAAGCACTCCTGACAAAAAATAGGAAGAGTGAAAGTATCATTCTCCCACACTTCAACCTATATTACAGGCTATAGTAATCAATACATTATGGTATTGGAATAGAAGTTGACATACAGACCTATGGAATATAATTGAAATATCAGAAAAAGACCCCATTTATATATATGAACAGTTAATTTACAACAAAGGAGCCAAGATACAATAGAGAAAGTCTCTTCAACAAATGGTACTGGGAAAACTGGACAGTAATGAGCAAATAAATAAATAAATAAATAAATAAATAAATAAATAAATAAAACTGGGCCACTATTTCTCAATATACACAAAAATTAACTCAAAATGGATTAAAGAATGTTAGACCTGAAACCATCAAATTAATAGAAGAAAACATAGGCAAAATACTCTTTAGAATAATTTTTGGAGACTTGACTACAATGGCAAGGGAAGCAAAGCAAAAATAAAGGTATGGGACTACATCAAACTAATAACTTTTGCACAGGGAAGGAAACTATCATTAAAATGAAAATACACTCTACTTAATGGGAAAAATGTTTGCATGTCTTATATCTGGCAAGGTGCTAATTTTCAAGACCTACAAAGGAAAGATATAATTTAACAACAGAAAAAAACACATAATCCAATTGAAAAACAGGTAGAAGAGCTAAATAGACACTTCTCCAAAGAACAAGTAGATGGTCAAGTAAGACATGAAAAAATACTCATCAGCAATAGCATCACAGAAATGCAAATCAAAACCACAATAAGATATCATCTCAGACCAGTGCAAATGAGCCACATCGAAAGAACAGAAACAACAAATGTTGGTGAGGATCTGGAGAACAATTGTCCCACTTTTGATGGGACCATTGCCTATGAAAAACAGTATGGAGGTTTTTCAAAATATTAAAAATGAATCTGCCATATGACTCAACAATTCCACTCATAGGTGTTTACCTGAAGGATGCAAAACCACTAGTTCAAAGGGATATATACATTTTTATGTTCATTGGAAAGCTTTTATCATGACTAAGTTATGGAAACAACCTAAGTGCATAATGACAGATAAGTGGATATAGTGTAGTACACATACACAATGAATAATACTCAGCTATTAAAAAAAGGATGAAATCTGGCCATTTGCAACATGGATGGAACTTGAGGGGATTATACAAAGTGAAATAAATCAGAAGGGGAGAGACAAATACTGAAATTTCGCTCATGTTAAATATAAAGACAGAAGACAAAGGAACAGAAAAATCTAAAGAAAGCAAACAAACAAACAAACAAACAAAAAACCCCACAAAATATAACAAAACACTTAGAAATCTGGCTGCAGAACTAAGCAGGGGCATTAGAACAAAGAGGGGACGAGGCAAATGGACTATGGATGCTTGTGTGGTAACATAATTGGAAGAGTTGTATATACCTCTGAGTCCTATATGGTGTTTTAAATCGTTACCTCAATGAAAAAAAAATACGATATATAAAAAAGCTTTTCAAAATTCTAAATCTGAATGGATTATGCTGCAGTGATTAAAAATTGAACCCCTGGAATTCTAGTCTTTTCCTTATGTAGAAATGGTATGAGTTAAAGAAACTTGTCCATGAGTTATGTGGAGTCCATAGAGTGAATTAAAAAATTAGCAATTGTTTTCTATTTAAAATTAATTCAGCTGGGCCTCCCTGGTGGCGCAAGGGGTTAAGCACAGCACTATGAAGCAATCCATAGCATCTGCAGCACGAGTTCAATCCCTGGCCAGGGAGCAAGCCACATGGTGCGTCAGACCTCTCCTGTCTTGCCGCTGCTCCCCTTAGCAGTGTACTTCGGTCAATCTGCCTGTTCTGTTCTCCGCTCTGTCTCTGGTGAATCCTCTCACCCTGCCGCATCTCTGGCCTGTACCCCAGCTTTTGTATGCAAATAAATCTTTAAAAAAATAAAATAAAATTAATTCAGCTTCAAAAATGTAATAGCTAAGTTGAGAGGAGAAGGAAGCTTCTATATGAAACTCACTTGTGTGGATTTACTAAGCATTTCCCTTCATATATCCAGTTGAGTTATTTATTTCTCATAGGTTTTCTGCTATGGAATTGTTCTATGCTCTTGTGGAAATACTATGGCTTCTAGTTAGTGTAGTTGCCTCTATATGGTCTCTCTACTGGTAGCCTGTGGCTACTACAGTGATTTATTTTTATTCATTTATTTTTTTAGTCTGCCTTCTTTATCCTATGATTTAAAAATGCTGCTCTGGAAATTTGATTCCCTGATAACCTGTCTCCTTACTGGGTGCTTGTTGCTGTTCTTTGTCTTTTCAACCCAGTTCCCTATTGTGTTTTTTTTCAAGATTTATTTATGTATGCATACAAGAACTGGGGTACAGACCAGAGGTGTGGGGGGTGAGAGGATTCACCAGAGACAGAGTGGGGAACAGAACGGGTGAATAGACTGAAATACACTGCTGAGGGGAGCAGTGGGCGAGACAGGAGAGGTCTGCTGTGCCATGTGGGTAGCTCCTTGGCCAGGGATCAAACTCCTGCTGCAGTGGCTGTGGAGAGCTTCGTAAGTTGCATCTTAACCCTTTGTGCCACCAGGGAGGCCCCTGTTTTTTTAAATATACAATTTATTTACTTGTAATTGGATAAAATATAGAATTTATTTTACTTTTAATAGTTTGATACACTGTCAGGTATTACCTCTGTAGTGCATCCACCACCAAATCACCCATATTCCACTATATGCTTCCATCCCTCTTTGTTCTTTCCCCACTAACCACCTCCCTCTCCCCAGCTTTAATTCTGGATTCAGCTATCAAGGGTTAGTTTTTAGGTTTGTGGTAATCTGACGCTAAAAAAGTAACTAAATTTTTTCAGTGATTTTTTATTTGACATATTAGTGACGCCATCTAGTATTTCTCTTTCCCCTGGTTCTTTATCATTATTGCTTCTCTATTTTAACTTCTGACTTTACCTTAAATTCTGATGCTGGTGGGTCCTGATTTTTGGTGTGGGTTTTTCAGACTTTATTGTTCTGTGCATGTCTAACTTACCTGGCTCTTTATCATCAGAGATCTACCTTAATTACTCATTTCCAAGAATAATTTCACTCTGGGTGTATTCTAAGCTCTAGCCTTCCCTCTAGGATACCTTTTCCTTGTTTCATACCTGGTTTATGAGATCTTCTTGTATCCCATAGTTTCTAACAAATACTTAACAAAACCTATGAAAGGGATTCTCTTCTTACTGAGAAGCCCTGAACAAATATTTTGTAAACAAAATACATTTATTTTGTAGCTGTTTGGAGTCTGCCTATTAACACAATGGTTTTATTCAATAACAACAGCAAAAAGAGTTCTGAAGGGTACATATTTGGGTTTGATGCCAGAGTCTTCTATTTTCTCTCTAATTATGACTTTGGTTTAGATATGGTAGGTGCGATTTGCTCTGATTCTGGGGCCAAGTTTGTGAATCTCTGGAAAAAAAGTTATTCTGTAACTCTGTGTAGTAGTAATATTGCTGTGTAAAAACAGGTGCCAACCAAAAGTCTGGCTTTGAAATGAAGGCTTCATAGTTGAGTTATGAGACAGCTGGAGGGCAGCAAAATAGATATGGATCCATAAGCCCCGCAGGAAAAACAACTTTAATCAGCGCCTGACATGTCTGGTGATTGTAACGAAGTCTCTTGGTATGTGTAAGCCCTGGATCAAATGGGACCAATTGGCTATTGACAAGCGTTACATTAGGGCAAAACTGGATGAGAAACTGGTTCTTGCTCTGTACAGACTCCAATAGTGAGAAATGAGGTCCTTCTTAAAGAAAGAGACTTGGTTTGTTTTTGAAAAACCTGTGTGCATAGGCCTGGGTGATACCTCGGGTGGGCTGATATTCCTCAGTGCACAGCCTGCAGACACTGCACCGTATTTTGTACTGTCTTTCCAAGCCTCTCCATGTGACAGGCCTCTTTGACTCCTTAAATTGATTCCATGGTTCTGAATAGCAGTAGCTAATGCTGGCAGCCTGACCCAGGAGCGGAAAACTTCGTCCTGCCCTGAGAGCCCCTCAAATGGATTTTACAAGGGAGTGGGACATACCATGCTTCTAGGTGCAGTGAAGCGTGTTTCTAGCTCTTTTCACAGATCATAAATTAATTTGAAATGAACCTCTCTCCTCCTACAAAATATAATATCAGAGAAGAACTGTCATCATGGTTTTTCTGTAGTGTAGTGCCTGAGGGGGGAGAAGTCATTTTCTCTTGCATTTGTTGACTGGACACGTGGCAGGTGCCAAATGCTAGGCTATCCATAAATGCATGGCATGTGTGTCCAATTCAAAATAATTTGTAGTTTGGAGTAGATTCTCCACACCTTCAGCCCTGAACCCAAAAGTGTGGAGAGAGCAGTGAATATTTTGTTCTGATGATGGGTGTTATGTAAAGCCTGAAACTGATGTGCCAGGAACCCCAAATGCCCTGTCATCACTGTTTCTGTTTTGGAAATACAAGTGATTATCTCTGATAGTTATTTTGGAAAAGATAAGCAGCAGCAATAGGGCATGCATTCCCATTTTAATATTCTACGTGGGCATTTGGTCAACAATAAAATAATGGATTATCCTTTTCAGTGATGCTGCAAGGTGGCAAGCTTGATACCATTTTGTTCAAAACTTAAAACTCAAAGTGTTTCTTTAACGGATGTGGATCACCTGTTCATGCATATGCAACAATTTTTTTTAAAGATTTATTTTTTATTTATACAAGAGCTGGGGTACAGGCCAGAGGTGTGGGAGGGTGAGAGGGTTCACCAGAGACAGAGTGGGGAGCAGAACAGGCAGACTGACCAAAATACACTGCTAAGGGGAGCAGTGAGAGCAACAGGAGAGGTCTGCTTCACCATGTGGGTTGCTCCCTGGCCGGCCAGAAATCGAACCCGTGCTGCAGAGGCTGCGGCCAGCTTCACAGCTCTGCACTCAACCCACTGCACCACCGGGGAGGCCCCACATACAACAAAAATTTACTAGATTGATTATATTAAACTTGGACAATATCATTAGTTTGGTTTTCTTATTTTCCTTTGCCTTAGTATATAATGGAGGCCATGGAAACTCATATTTGATTAATTGTACTATGACTGAAAGTAAATGTGAGTCAAAGGGCATAGGAAACATGGAAGCCAAAGAGAAGAAAGGAAGGAAAGCAGACCGGGGATGTTCTGTTAGTACTGTGTATTCATGAAACCCAATATAAATTCTCTTGTCAATGGCTTTCTTTTTCCCTACCTAGATCTTCTGATTTCCAGAACTACACCTCTGTCCACAGACATGTCTTTTCCTATGTACTATAGATACTTCAGATTCCATATCCAAACTGAATTACTCATTTTCCACTGAATATGTTCATCTTTTCATAGTGTCAATCTTAGGGAATGGCAGCACCATCGTACCAAAGATAGAAACACAGTTATCTCGGGTTGTATTTCCCACCTCCATGCACACTTAATACAAGACTGATGCAGTCTTACCTCTAAAATTCCCTACCCTTTATAGCAAAATATGCTTTAGCAGTTCTTGTTTGGATTCCTTGCTGAATGGGCTCCCTAGTTCTACCCTCCATCCCAAGTAAATTTAGCCTTTACCCTGCAGCCATAGCTTTTTAAATGCAAATGTGATTAGATCACTTTTTTGATTAAATTCTTTGACAGTCCTTATTGACCACAGGATAAATTTCTCATGATCTAGCTGTGCTTGCTTCTCTAATCTTATTTCCTACCACTATACACTGATGTCCTTTCATTATATGAAGAACAGTATTCAATAAGTATAATGCTGTTTCTTATTTCCATGTTATTGCATTTTCTATTTTCATTGCTGGGAACACTTTTTTAACTTTGATACCTGGTTGGAGATTACAAGTTTATTTGTACTGAACACATATTTCTTCATCTGGAAAGCTCTCTATGATCTCTTTCTTCTAGGTATGCTTTTCACTAGCCCTTCTGGTATCACATGCATAATCCCAACAGTATCCATCATGTTAGTTTAATTGATGATTTATTAGTCTCCATAATTTTTTCTAAGATCCTTAGGATCAAGAAAAATACTGTTTATATATTTGTACTTTTAGTGTGGTACAGTCCCTGGTATATGATAGGTACTTAATGTATATTCCTTGAATCAACATGTGTGATGTAACAATAAATGCAGAATGTATTGAGATGATAAAGAGGTGCCAGATTGGAGAGTATTTTAGGATATTTGGTAATATGTAAACATAAGAGGTGAAAGAGAATTTGCTCTTAATTCATATTTGATTTAGACTTCTGGGGCCTCTTGATCCTGAGGGAGCCAGCATTTGGAGACTACCCTAAGGATATAAAAATGATAATACCCATATGAAAAACTGAAGAGACTTAAATTCTTCTCTTGATTCCTCTCTTTCTACCTGCCTCCCTCTCTACTCCCCTCTCTCTAGTTTCTTCCAAAAGAGATATAAAATAATTCAGAATGTATATATTTTATTTTTAAGGTGGATAAATTAACATATATACATATATATCTAAATTAAAAACTTTTAAATACAGGATAATTCTTTTTGTTGAATTGTCCTATGTTGATGTGGGTAATGATCAGAAAAAGAAGGTTTGGAACTGAAGAGGAAGAAGTAATGCAAAGAATATATATTTTGAAAGTCAGTCTTGGGGGAGAGGAAGAAGCAGGTGCAGAGCACAGGGGACTTTAGAACTTCATTTCTCTGCTGTGAAGGCAAAGTGGTGGATACAAAGGCTGACAGAGCCAGGATCGAGTGGTGCATTGGGTTCTCATATGCTCAGCCTTGTAAGGTACCATGGACAGAGCTAAAGCTGTGCTCCTCTGGATTAGGGAAGACTGAAGACATTATCCTTGGGTACATGTGGGAAATGTCTTTCTTTTTTTTAGTCATATTCAAACTAATTATGAACATAAGAATTACCCACATTTTTCTTAGCTATCCTCTGTTACCAGGGAGCTCTAGAAGTGCTGAGAACTGACAGTCAACAGATATCCATTCCATTGTAAGCCCAACCTCTTGGGCTCTTTCGTAAATTGGAAAGAATGCACCTAGGGAAGAAAATGTACCTGATGAAGTTCATGAAATGCTAACTGTTACTGCTGAGGAGTTGAAAACATATATGGCCAAAGTAAAGTGATGAGTAGGAGGCTATCATTTGTGGGATATTTCTAACTTGGTGTGTAAATGTCAGTTGTTATATTAAGATTGCTTTCACAATTTGGCTAAAAAAGCAATATATGTGCTACAGGAAGGAAAAACAACCAGTTCCTATGTTATAAGCTCTAGCCTGGGCATTTTAATTTCCTCCTTTTTGGTATGGGTTTTTTTATCCTGATTTTTCATAAAAGAAGCTGGGCTTCTCCTACACTCAGTGGTAAGGCTGAGTTCAACCCTGGGTCTGGCTGACTTGGATCTTATTCCCATTCTTTTCTCTACACTGCCTTCCTTGCCACCTCAACTTGGCTGGCAGCAGGAGAGTCAAACCTGACAGGGTCTGTGAAAAGCCTGGAGTTTTCAGCCTGCTAGGCAAGCAGCGGTGCCATAGAGGTAAGTCACTGTGAGCTCTGTCATTTATTTCTGTCTACTTTAAATCTCTTATCTGTAGGGCGAAAAGCATTTACAAAGCTTTCAGAAAAATGCTTTGTGATTACCAGCACTAGGCGAGCAATGGCTTGCCTGTTTTCCACAGATAGCTGCAAAATATGTCTTTTAGGGAGAATTATCTGCTTTCTTCCACTTAGGTTCATATACAAACACACTGACAAAAATATGTTTTGGAAATCCCATAGTCCTAGGTGTGAACAGAGACTTCTTATTCCAGATTGTGATAAATCAGATTAAAAAAAACTTTAAAAGACAAAAAGGTAAAGCAAATACTCAGTTGCAAATAAGCAAATAAGAATTGTTACCTCTTGGTAAAAAATTGCTGTTCTATGGTAATTCCTGTTAGATCTAGATATTCCACTGTGCGATTCTATTGATATGAAATAAAAGGTGTTTCTGAAAATATACCAATTTTTTTTGATTTTTGAGAAAATAATAAGGAAAAAGCTATTAGTTCTTTCTTACATTAAAAAAAAATAGAGAAGAAAAGAAAAACCATGTCCAGTCCCTAATCTCCTTTGCCTGATGAGAGCTTAATCTTCATTGTCCTTTGTATTTTCTCCATGCAGACATCAATGATGGGAATAATTCTTAACAAATGGCACAGTTGACCTTCTATAAGTGGATCCCTTCTTCATGATTAGAAGATTTAGAATTGCATGAGAAGGTGACCATCCATGAAGACCTGCACACCTTAACCTTAGACCCTTGCTGAAAGCCTATACTCTGAGAGCTTTCCTAGGTGCACCTTTCAGAGCCTTCAGGCCTAGAGCTCAGGTTCTACCTACTTTGACTGCTATGCTTATTCCTTTGTACTTAAGTTTCTGGACTCAGGGTTCACAAGGGAGGAAATATGGATTCCCTTGAAAAAGAACCAGTTTTTGTATCTTCCACTGAAAAGAATGAACATAACCTTTAAAGGGTAAAGAATCTGTTATTCTGAGCCTTTTTTTTTAATATTCAAAACCTAGTGATTCCATTTGAGTTGTCTCTTCCTTGCAACACTGTCCTGGCTGGAAAAGGCTTTAATAAGTCAGGCATGGTAGGGTGACTGCTTTGCTCCACTTTGCTTTGCTGTTAAAACATTAAGTGTAATCTGATGTGTCAATAGAGTCACCTCAGGAATTCAGAATCATTCTAATTCCTCTTAACGTCAAAACACAGTGTCAATACTGACACAAATTGGCATTAAAAATATATGCAAAATCACCTGGAGAAAAGCACTTTTTACTGATAGGAGGTCTCTTGAAAAGCAGTCTCTGTCAAAGATTCGATTTGAACTTATTTTTTGGCTTTGAATTTTATAGAGCAGCTTAAAAAAAAAAAAAGACCTGCTTTGCATCATTCAAACCTATCAGTGGAAGAAAGAAGATTTTCCTTTTTATCTGACCCTATGGGAGATGTTGTACATTCCCAGTGTGTGTCTTGAAACAGATGTGCAAGATGACACATAAGTGGATGACATCACTCATGGCTGATGGTTAAATACTTTCCTGGGACTCACAAAATACTCTCCAAAGAAAATGGAACAGAGGAGTCATGATTAGAACTTTCTTATATACTCCACCTGGGTGCATATTTTTACCACTCTAGATAAATTTTAATTTGTGGGAAATATGAATGTACAAAATGATGGACTATAAATATAAAAACCTTAGGTTTTAGTTTTGGAGAAATGTGAGCAAAAATATACCTATATTGGTAACATATGATATGTTGCTTAATGACTGAGGTATGTTCTAGGAACTGTATCACTAGGCTATTTTATCATTGAGCAAATGTCACAGAGTGTCATTACACCAGCCTAGAAACTATAGCCTACTGCATGCACACCTTATCACATAAGCTGTCTGTCTTTGACTGAAACATCATTAAGGGATACATGATTATATACCTCATATACTTTCCCATATGTAACATGGGATATTAAAATATACATATCATGTATATGTAGTGATCTTGATCCCTGACAAAAGAGAAAATACAAAAATAAGTACCATCATCTTTGCTAATTGACATATAGAGTAGTTTATATAAATATATTTGAAGAGTAGAAGTGATCCTCAAGCATTTAACATTTGTCACACAATTCATTTATTGCATATATATGTGTATATATATAAATGTGTATATATATATATATAGACACTTGGTGCACATGGTTTTATTTTATTTTTTTTCATACAGCATCTTTGGGGAGATAAATGACCTGTAGAACTGAAAAGCCAACATCCGTGGATTTCAATCTTTAAAAGCAATAGATTCTATTGACAGGAAATGGCTACATTTTCTTTGCTGTTTGAAATCTGGAAGCTATTCATTCTTTTTCTATTTTGTTAATGTTAGCAGGTTTTGTGTGTGTGTGTGTGTGTGTGTGTGTGTGTGTGTGTGTGAACAAATCACTCAGATGACCTTTTTCATAATCAACTACAATAAGTGGAGTGAATGTGTATGTGTGTGTGTGCGCCTGCACTTTTGGTGTGATGGACGGTTTGCTTAAATATATGGGAAAAGTTAATCCCTCTGCCCCTGACCTTTGGCACAAGAACCTTGTGCTTCCAGTAGAAAGTGTGGTAAATGCCAAGTCCTTTGGGCAGAGGATGTTTGCATTAATGTTTTCTATGCTGGAGCCTGAGCCATAGATTTTCTGTCAGTCGTCCTTTGCACTGCTGATATGGAGTAGGTTGAGCTGTATCTAGAATATAGTGCCTGATACCATTGATTTTGACACCCAGAATATTTTAACCGCAGCCACTGTGTTAAAGGAGAAAGTCTCCCACTCCCTGTTATGCATGTAATTACTGTGTAGTATGGGAGGTGGAAAGAGTAATGCACTTAATATGATTGTCAAAGGGTCAGTTGTCATGTTAATTATCAAGAGCTGTGTGATTATAATATGACAGAAAGAAGGAGGAGAATAATGTAGTACATACCAACCTTGTAAATACAGTCAACTCTGGTTTTTTTACCTGGGAATCTAGGACTGTGACACTTTAAGGTACCCAACTGTCATTATGCTGAGCTCTCTGGAATATTTGGATTATAGGAAATACATGTTGAAAAAGGGTGTGGTAGGGCGTCCCCGGTGGTGCAGCGGTTGAGTGCTGGGTTGTGAAGCTGCCCTCAGCCCCTGCAGCACCTGTTCGATCCCCGGCTGCCGGGTGAGGGTCCCACATGGCGCGCAGACCTCTCTTGCAGCCCGCTGCTCCCCTCAGCAGTGTACTTCGTCAGTCTGCCTGCTCTGCTCCCCTTTCTGGCTCTGGTGAATTCTCTCACCCTCCCGCACTTCTGACTGTACCCAGTGCTTGTATAAATAAATAAATATATCTTAAAAAAAAAAAAGAAAAGAAAAAGGGTGTGATAGATTTGGAGGTATGACCTTGCTTTTAGGAGATGGAAACCTGTCCAATTTGGCATCTGGATTTAACATGTTAGAAGTAATACTTGTGCCTCCTGTCTCCAAATTGCCTCTTCCAAGAAGGCATAATTTCCATTGATTCTAAAACTTACATGTCATCAAAATCTACAACTTCCTCTTCATTTGCATTTCTATTCCCTTAGTTTCCCCTCATTTCTTACCTGTACTATTTGCCAGATTACTGGAAGATGTCCAGCGGCCAGTCTTAGCCTCTTCAATCCATTTTTCAGCCTGATGTTAAAGAAAAAAAAAAAAAACAGTTCTGCCACATCCCTCTGAACTGAATGTTGTTCTCAGATGCATCCTCATCCCCTGTGCTGCTTCTGTGGTTCTCTTATATTTTCTCTTCATTTTATATTGTGCCTTCAAGTCATCTGTTGAACTCCAGGATACATACCACTTACTCCTATAAGGGTTTACTAGCCTCACTGAAGAGCATTTTTTTGATTCCTGTGGTATCATGTGCTTTCTTTAGTTATAGTTCTTTTTCTGATTTAATACAACTGCCTCTGGATAATTGTCTTTACAACTCCTGCTTTCTAGAACATAAGCTCCTTGAGGTCAAGGACCATTATATTTTGTCTTGTATCCCAGAGCCTGGAACAGAGTAAGTGCTAAGTAAGAGCTTCCTGAATTAAAGAATGAAAGAACCTGTTTAGAGTATATACTAATGCATGACAGGCAGTTGGCCTGGTAGGTGGCAGTGTTCATTTAGGTGTTGGTGACACACATTTGATTTCATAGATCTCTTCCCTAAATATCTTATTGCTTACCTACACCAGTATTTACATGATCACTTTCAGTTAACTTGGGATAAGTCATCTAACTACTTGCATACCCTCCCTTGACTTAATTATAATAGTTAATGTTAGAAAAGCGAGGCCCCTGGGGGCCCCCTGGGGGCTCAAGAGGTTAAGTTTCAGCACTATGAAGCTATCTATAGCCACTGCAGCATGAGTTCAATCCCAGGCCAGGGACCTAACCCACATGGCACAGCAGACCTCTCCTGCCGCGCCCGCTGCTCCCCTCAGCAGTGTATTTCAGTCAATCTGCCTGTTCTGCTCCCGCCTCTGTCTCTGGTGAGTCCTCTCACCCTCTCCCTCTAGCGTACACCCTAGTTCTTGTATGCATAATTAAATACATCTTTAAAAAAAAGTGAGGCCCTTCTTTAAGTTATTCCCGCCTCTTGCCTCATTCCTGGTACTTTCTCTTAGAGGAAGGAAAAAATACCTTTTTGATGAGTGTGGGAGTGGAATTATGTGTGCATACTTTATTTTCTTGCCTTCCTTTATTTCTTGGAGCATAGCTACACATAAGGGCATACATTTGGTTCTGCTAGTCCATATTCTGAATTCTACATGGTAGCCCATTGCATGGAGAAATCTGTGGTGATTTAGTAGTGCCTTTTCAGATGGATAAAATTGTTTAGTTATGATATTCAATAGTAGGAATATCAGTTTAACAAACATAAACCACATTCTTCAATACTAACTTTATCAGTATAAGAGATGATCTCTTGTTACCCCAACTGTCTTACTCTTTTATTCTCTTTTGCATTTTGTTGCACAAATCAGATAGAGGAGTGTATTTATTTGTAAGCTCTAACTCAACATCTAGAATTTGAGAGTGAGAGGGAATCTTAGTTCTGCTTCAAATACATTTATTTTTTAAAGTTTCATTTCTGCTTACTAAAGAACAGAGGGTCACTTATAGTTATGGAAGGTTGGCCCTCATTGTGAAAATTAGAATAATATCTGAACGGTTATCATTCTTAGATATGCTGTGGTAGAATGTGAGTATAGGATGGAAGCAAGGAGGTCTTAGCCAGGTGAGCAGAATGGTTAGTATAGCTGCGAGCAGTTAGATGCATAAGAAAGGAATGAGGATGTCTATGTATTTGGGAAGGATATACTTAGAAAAAAGACAGAGAAAATTTAGACTCCCAGTAATCCAACCTAAAAAACTCAGCAGTAAGTGTTCATTAAGGTAAGGATTTTGAAGAAAAGGCTGTACCAGTACAAGAAGCTTAAAATTTTAGGAATGGAAGGTGTCTTTTAATTGAGTCTATCTACACATTCATTGTTCATGTTCCGAGTATTATTGTTCTATACTCTCAGCTCCATAGAATATCTATCTATTTTCATAGGCAGAACCCTTATACTTATTATCTCACTATGCCCTCATTATATTCTTTTATTTGAATATCTGTAACTTCTACTTTGAGGGAAATATTTCTTTTGATTAATCACCACCTATGGTATCTTATGGGCATTGGTATATGAAACCATGGGATTTTATGGTTAAAGGGACATGCAATAATCTTTTTTTCTGCCATAAGACCTAGAAGAAGAAATATCCTAAACTTGTGACATGGTTTTATTGTGCTATGGTGACAGTGGCCTTCAAAGGGAATTGGTTCTGGTCTCTACCTTCTGATGGAAAATGGGGCCCTAGATTCATTAGGTTAAGATCCTTGTCTTTGGCAGACATTCACCAATTTTCTTGGTCAATATTAATGAACAAGTTAAGTAATTCAGTCACCTGAGGATCACTTTTGCCATTAACTTATCCTAGCAGGTGTCACGGTTGTGCATTCTGTGTAGAGCCAGCTGTTCTGTTGGAGCAAAATAGAAGTATTCCAATGGCCACCACAGGTGACTGATAGTAACTATACAAGCAAATATTTTCAAACCAGCAAAATCTCTCTCTTTCTCAGGGTATTGGTGGGTGTTTTTGAGACTTTATGAAATGCTCATTCAAATTCATGGCTTTACCATAAATTTGAGAAAAATTCTTGCAAAACCACCTTACAAATATGTGTTGTTCTGCTGTAATACATTACTGAAGATATTGCCCATTATATCACTCAGTATCTTATTTATAAATCTTCAGGAAGTTAACAAAGGAAAATACGACGTCTTTCCATGAATGCTTTCTTTTTCTACAATGAGAAATTCACATTTCCAATCCTGTAACTCTGTATTTCCATTTGTTTTTCTCTGGTTGTCAGGACTCTCAGGACAAAAATAACGGTTATAGCTAACATTTTGATATTCCAGTTAATGCAAAATACTTTTCTTCTTTGTCTGAATTTTCTATTTATATTTTAAGTTTTTTTCCTATGTATACTTGTATGCCTATAATCTCAAATATATTTTTGGAAAAGTCAAGATGTTATATGGGCTTATATTATCTTCCTTGAATAACCCTTTTTCTTGCTTGGGAAAGATATGGTAAAATTATTAGAAACCTAATGCTGTTGTTTCTAGAGCATGTTTGAGGAGTTCCATGCTGTCAATCCCTTTCCAAATTCTTGGAAACTTATTATACACATGGCATCCCACTGAATGCCATGTTACACCCAAACTAAGCCAAAGGAAAAAAAGCCTGTTTCTCAGTTCTCTTGCCCTGCTTTTGAGGGAATATTTTCTACAAGCAGTGGGACTTCGAGGGAAAGTAAGTTTGCACAGACTTTCAGAGATTAATGTTGGGCAGCCAGTGAAGGCCTCATGAATGCCACTTGATTTGGGATATATATGGATGGATTTGAGCATGGGGAGATATTGTATACTTATATGCTTATAAAGTATCTCTCCTTAATTTCTGCAAAGTCCCGATATATACCATTTTTCAGTTTCCATAGTGTAGATAATTTTACCATGATCAATTTTAAGCTATCAATTATTTAAAAACTGGCCTGAAAAATTCCTAAATATTTAAAAAATAAGCTGTCCAATGTATCCTGTAGCTCTTAATTTATGTACCTTTACATGTTTCTAATGCCCCCACCACTTGTTTAATTGTTTAATACTGCAAATCATTACAGGTTCACATGCCATTGTGAAAAGTGGTCTTATAAATGCACCCACCCTGAGCTCCTAATGGTTAAAATCCTTTAAAGTATTAAATCATTACCTAATTATGATTAAAAGACATATAAGTAGATTGTTAACATGTGCATATATCTTTGCACTTTACAAAATACTTTTTCCAACATAGTATCTGATTTTAACCTTACAGCATTATCTTCAGGTACATATGTTTCACATTATTCATTCCTATTATAATGGTATGGGTAATAGTTCAGAAAGTTTAATCCACAGTGATTAAAATAATCAGAAGAAGGTGAATCTCAACTCAAAATTTTCTATCATAAAAACAGTGCTTCAAAAAGTGATTCTACTGCAGTTAACCATGCCAGCCTTAAGTGACTTACTCAACTTGTCTTCTTAATGCTTTTTTTCCTTCTTTCTATTCTTTTTATTAAATTATTTATCATATAAGTCTTTACACTGCAAATGTCCTAAATTAGGAATAGAATCCTTGGGGCAGACATCTAGTTTTCAGTGATAAATGGCTAAAACACCAACATTTCACCATTGGTGTTCTTAGAGATTTCATGAAATAGTACAATAAAAATGATATCTCATAAAAAAAATAGGTGTCATGGGACTATGTATGCATCCATAGACCTCTGGATGAAAACTTTACCACATATGATATGAGCTAGGGTTTATCTTTGTGAGTCCTGTTTAGGAACAGATGGTGGGAGTCTATCTGCATCAGGAAGTTCCTGTTGAGAGAAGATGATGGCAAGATGTAAGAGATAAGTTGGGGCAGAGTGTCTACTGTGTAGTTGGACTTTGTTCTTCAGGTTGTAGGGGAGCTCTTGAGTATTTTCAAATAGAAAAACAACAGGATAAAATTACAATTTTAGGAGGATTGACCTGTTATTTGTTATGACTTGGCTCATATTATGGGCATAGAGAGACACAGAGGAGATAGTTTGGATCATCTTAAAAAGCTGCATTTATGAAGTAATAAATGACTGCATTTATGGAAGATGTGACTAGCGTGGAAGGAAAGATACGAGGAAGGTAGTGCAGTGTGAGTAGTGCATCTCTGCTGTACATACCATCAGCTGGGTTTGAAAGCTTGAACTGTGATTCAACTCAGGGTTGATTTATTCATTTGTTTGGGGATTGATATTGACTATTACTGGCACCTTCACTGGTACTGTGGTGAGAGCACCTATCCATGATCTTGTGTCTTGCTTGACTTCATTAAAGCACAGCATCTGGGTTCAAAAGCAAGCATCCCAAGAGAAGACCAGATAAAAACCACATTGCTTTTCATAACCTAGCCTTAAAAGATTTATGTGATGTCTTCCGCTGTATCCTGTTTGTTGAATCAGTCACAAAAATGTAGCCAATTTCAAGAGGAGGAAATAAGACTGTTTCTTGATGTGGAATAACAAGATTCTGAAAGACCACAATGAAGTGGTATAAGACTTCTTAATAAGTAACACTATTATTTTTATTAAATGAGTGTAACTATCTTCAAGAAACCTAGTTTCCTCTGAAACTGGTTTCCAGT